>NC_142086.1:68089529-68768695 GCF_054644295.1 Miniopterus natalensis
CTTGGGCTTCAGCTTAAAAAAGAAAATCAGCTTTATTTAAGTATAATGTTTTCTGTCAGTGGTGGTTATTGGATTGCTTTCTTTACATAATTATCAACAAGGAACTTGTGGTGTTTAAAATAAAGTATTCGTTCATGCCAAGACATAATTTCTCTTCCAAATCGAAGTTCTAATTCAACATTCTGGCCAAAAGCAACTCTATTTTGCAAAGTTCCAGAAGTTAACAAAGTAAAGCTAAGTGATAAAAATCATTAGTGGATGATGTTTTCAGTTGCGCTTTTTAGTCACTTTAGCAGATGCACTATTGGCTTCTTCTTTTCACAGTAAATTAGATATGCAATTACTAGAAGCAAGAAATAGATTTACATTATGTAAAAATGGTCTACCTAAGATTAATTATGAGCAGAGAACTAAAAATGTGCCAAGGCTGAAACAGCTTCACCATGGGGACGTTCAGATCCAAATGATTAAATTAGCCTTTTGGCCAGATGATAAGTATCCTCAGTCATCAAATTAGCAAAATGCAGGAATCAAGAGTCATGACTTTCCTTAAAATAAAAAGATCAATACCAAATTTTTACACCGTCATGGGGCATCAATTGATATTATCTATTATGAATTCTTCTTTTGCCACTTTATTCATAAGTATTCATATAAAATGCTGGAAAGACAGACTAGAAACTGTATCCAGTTTTCTGTGAAACTGGTTTCACAGTTTTCTAACAGTTGTGGTTTAGATGAAAGTCTTATAAATCCCACCTTGTATATATTTCTATTTCCTTGGTCTTATGAAAAACATTTTATGGGTGGGAAACTGGAGACATTTAGAAATAGATTATAATCTCTCTTGCAGCTAGATATAGATCACTAGATATAGATCTCTGCGGGTCTCAACCATGTATATATTGTTAACATATCTCCAGCAGCCACATGCGTGACAAATTTGTTCTAGGAATTATTAAATCACATTAAAAATAAAGATATACTGTCGTGAACTAAGAAATATATTGTTATTCTTTGCAACAGGATGGTTGGACCTGGAGAACATTATGCTAAGAGAAATAAGCCAGTCAGAAAAAGACAAGTACCATGTGATTTCACTCATATGTGGTATTTAATGAACAAACTGAACTAACAAGCAAAATAGAGACAGACTCCTAGATAGAGAGCAGGCTGGCAGCTCTGATGTGTGTGTGGGGGGGGGGAGGTTGTTGGGAGGGGGGTGGAAGGATTGAGCAAAATGAACAAAAAAAAGAGAACCCATGGAAATGGAAACAGTGTGGTGATTATTGGAGGGAAGGGGGTGGGTGGAGGTAGAGAGGGTGTAGGGGGGACAGATGGTGATGGGAAAAAAATAAAGAGAAAGGTATTAAAAAAGAGAAATATAATGTCATAAAATAAATGACTCCTTTGCTCTAACAGGTTCCATTTGCTGTAAAGAAAACTCACTTTTATGCATTCTTGCCGTAACATTTTTCCTTACCTGTGCTCTAGTGATTTTCATTTTAATGAAAATTATAAAATTTTACACAGAAAATATTTAAAAATTAAAATTTAAAATATGACTGTCTTTTAATTATTCCAAAAAGTAGATAATTTTCTATTTATTTATTCATTAAATATTATAGAATGTCTATTATAAATCATCTATGACAGAAAACTTTTTCTAGGCTCTGGGATATACCAGCAAACATAACAGACAAACCATCTGAAGTTTACATTATGGAGACAGAAAATGAAGAAGAAATCAGTAGACCAAATAGTGGGGAGATGGCAATGTGAATGAAGATGGGGAACAAAGGACAGAGAGGAAAATAAGTGATGGGGATCGGGGGGAGGGTGCATTTTGCTTTTAAAATAGTCAGGAAAGGCCTCATTTAGCATTTGAGCAAAGACCTAGGGGAGAGGAGACAATGGACCATGGTGATATCTGGGGAGAGAATGTTCCGGAAAGTAGGAACCACAGTGTAAATATCCTAGGTGGGAGCATTCTTGGCGTGGTCCAGGTACAAGAAGGAAGCTAATATGACTCTATATTGGCTTATTTTTTCCCCAGATGTATTTTCATACAAGAATTTCCTCTATCTTCAGGTTTTTAAAATTCTTTCCATTCACATGAAAAACATTTTTAAATCTCCAATTAAATATTATACCAATTAAAATGACAGCTAGATTTTTTTTGGAAAATTTTTTAACTAAAGATTCTCTATAATATTAAACATTAAGATCCGACAACTCATTCAGGGGGAAACAAAATGAGGTAGAATTTATTCTCCTGTACTTTAAATCACATTATAATCTTAGAGTAGTAAAACAGTTCAGTGAACTTGGACAAATAACCAAAGCAGAACAAATACCAAGAAATAGGTTTCAATATATATTAGAGATGATGTTAAAAGTGACATTTCCATGAGGGGGAGCATGATTAGTTATTTGGAGATAAGGAAAAGCTGATTATTAGCTCAGTCCTACACCAAACTATATTTTAGAGGAATCAAAATTTTTACAAAAATGTAACTTTAAGTATATAAAAGAAAATATGGTCAGGTATTTCCTTCCATTAAAGGGAATTCTTTTAAAACATAAGAAGAAAAAGGTGATAAACTTTACTGCAGAAAATGAAACTTTATATGGTTAAAATGTACCACAATAAAAATAACCAACCAAAAGGAAACTGAAATTTATCTGTAGCTCAGATGATAGGATAAATACTCTTAACTTAAAAAAGACAAAAAGTCATATCTGTAAGATAGATTTGGGCAGTTCCATAGAATAACAGCAAAAAAATCTAAGAAAATCAGTGCCCTTACTAACTATTATGATATTTTGCTGTGAACTAGAATGAAGCTCCCCATCCTCCAGTAGCACCCCCCCCCCCATCACAGCACATCTTAGAAAGCTGTTTGCATTCTCGATTTCAGCTCGAGTCATCCCCTCAGATGGCCCTCCGTGGGCAGTGAATAATCATGTTGGTCCTACAAAGATTATATTTGCAAACACAAGAGGCTTGGTAATGCTAAGTATTGGTGAGATTGTAGGGAAATAGACATTATTAGTCTGGGAAGATGGTAGACTACATGGGTGCAATTGAAGGAAATTTTGGCAATTACCAAAATTTAAGAAAAAAATGCATTAGTTGATAGAACCATTCTATCTCCATACACTACCTGTAGATGTGATCTCGTACGTATGCAAATGTCTATGGGACCCTGAAGTTTATTATAGGATAGCTCTTCAAAGTAAAAATTTGAAACAAACTATACATCAGTAGAGGCCTAGTTAAATATATTATTTTGCATGTGTTTAGAGGAGTTCTATTGACAGTAAATATAGATATAAATATAGGTATATTGATATAGATATGTGTTTTTCAGAGGAGCACTATTGATAGAAAAAAATATATATACTAATAGATATATAGATATAGATATAGATATAACTTGCATATAATTAAATGTTACCACTAATTTTTGAAGTTTCAGCAGTTTATTTTGTATTTTTTTAAATTAATCTTTGCCCAAGGATATTTTTATTCATATTTTAGAGAGAGGAAGGGCCAGAGAGAGAAACAATAATGTGAGAGAGAAACATTGATTGGTTGTTTCTTGTGTCCAGAGAGGATATTGGACCGGTGACCTTTTGGTGTACAGGACAACACTCCGATCAACTGAGCCACCCAACCAGGTGGCTCATTTTGTATTTTAAAGTGTTAAATAAAAATAAAAATACACTAAATTTGTATAATGTAACCTCAGTGTAGACTTAACAATATTCCTATTTATCCTACAAAGGAATTCTTAATAAGATTACTATAAAAGGAAGTAATTAAAAACCTGCCTTGGGGAGAATATGTTTTACAGAGTTAATTTTGAATTGGGTAAAACAATATTTTAATTTTATATTCTAATTAAAAACCATGGCATATTGCATTACATTTCTACTTAGCATCTTCCTTTCAATTTTTATGTACAAGGTCCCCCCAAACAAAATTAATCCAGTTAGCATTATAACATTTGCAAATTTTAAAACATTTCCTATGAGTATTAAAATTAATTCTTATTTATAGAAAATATTACGCATTTTACCTTCACATACTCATCTCATGGCTGTTACATATTTCACAATACAACCTGTATATGCAAACAGTACAAGGGCATTTTCACATTTTCAGTTTCTCATCTATGGCATGCGAAACTATCCTGCCCATCAAGCCTTTCTTCACCCTTCAGACCTGCTCTTACAATCCACTTTCTAAAGAGCCTTTGGGAATGATTTTCTTAAAATGAAATACTCATCATGTTACGCTCAAAATAAACAAATGAGACTGCATCAAAATAAAAAGCTTCTGCGCAGCAAAAGAAACCATCAACAAAATGAAAAAGGAGCCCACTCTCTGGGAGAACATATTTGCCAATGACACATCAGATAAAGGGTTAATATCCAAAATATATAAGGAACTCATACAACTTAACAACAGACAATCCAGTTAAAAAATGGGCTAAGGACCTAAATAGACACTTCTCCAAAGACGACATACAGATGGCCAAGAGACATATGAAAAAATGCTCAATGTCACTGATCATCATGGAGATGCAAATTAACACCACAATGAGGTATCACTTCACACCTGTGAGAATGGCTCCAGCAACAAATCAACAAACAAGTGCTGGCGAGGGTGTGGGGAAAGGGCCCCCTAGTACACTGCTGGCGGGAATGCAGACTGGTGCAGCCACTATGGAAAGCAGTATGGAGGTTCCTCAAAAGATTAAAAATTGACCTGCCATCTGACCCAGTGATCCCACTTCTAGGACTATATCCTAAGGAACCCCAAACACCAATCACAAAGAACTTATGCACCCCTACATTCATAGCAGCACAATTTACAATAGCTAAGGTCTGGAAACAGCCCAAGTGCCCCTTAGTGGATGATAAAAATGCTGTGGCACATTCACACCATGGAGTACTATGTGGCTGTAAAGAAGGATCTCGTACTTTTTTGGACGGCACGGAGGGAACTGGAGAGTATTATGCTAAGTGAAATAAGCCAGGCAGAGAAAGACAAGTACCACATGATCTCACTCATATGTGGAATCTAATAAATAAAATAAACTGAGGAACAAAATGGATCCAGAGACAGAGAAGCATGGAGCAGACTGAGGGATCTCAGAGGGAAGGTGGGGAGGGGGTGGGGGTGGGGAGAGATTAATCAAAAAACTTACATGTTTATATGCATAACCTATGGACACAGACATTGGTAAGGGGAAGGCTTGGGAGTGGGGTGGATGTGGGGTGAAGGGGACCAATGGGGGGGGGAAGGGGGCATCTGTAATACTTTAAACAATAAAGGTAAATTTTAAAAAATAATAAAAATAAACACCTTCACTGGTTCCTGACAGCCTTGGGTGAAGTATAACAGTCTCAGATTGGTGCCCTGGGCTGTCTGTGATTGAGCCCTGGCTTGTATCTTCAATCTCACCATTTATTCCTTGTTAATTCAAAGAAACTTTCATGACCAACTGTTCTCTTCCAGGCCTCAGTCAGTGCTATTCCCTCAGCCTGGGAAATGTTTTATCTTCTCTCCTTACAAAGTCACCCCTCCACATTGTATACTAACCATTACCTATCTTTTAAGGTTCACTTGTCAGAGAACACTTTACAGATCTGAACCCATCAGTCTGGGAGAAGTGTCATCCTATGCTCAGGAGTTCCATGGTCATGCTCTAGTGCAGCATCTATCAGTGTGGGTAACAACTGTCTACTTACCTGCCCTGCTCCTACACTGGAATATAAGCTCTTGGGAGCAAGAAATCTCTTATTCATCTTTGTAGTTCCAGAAACTTGCCCCATGCATAAATCAGTAGCATATACAAAATGAATATGTCTTTATTGATTTCAGAGAGAGGAAGGGAGAGGGAGAGGGAGAGGGAGAGGGAGAGGGAGAGGGAGAGGGAGAGGGAGAGGGAGAGGGAGAGGGAGAGGGAGAGGGAGAGGGAGAGGGAGAGGGAGAGGGAGAGGGAGAGGGAGAGGGAGAGGGAGAGGGAGAGGGAGAGGGAGAGGGAGAGGGAGAGGGAGAGGGAGAGGGAGAGGGAGAGGGAGAGGGAGAGGGAGAGGGGGAGAAACATCAGTATTGAGAGTCATTGATGGGCTGCCTCCTGCATGCCCCCTACTGGGATATACTTGCAGCCCAGGCATGTGCCCTGATCCAGAATTGAACCTCTATCTCCTGCATCATCGGTCAATGCTCAGGTGCTGAGCCACACTAGCCAGGTGTAGAGCAGTATTTTTAAAAGTGAAGTCAGGGAACTGAACACAGTTTGCTTTGGGCAAACAATCTTGCAGAAGTTCTATGCAATGCCTTCCTCTTCAAAATCAAAAGCATCTTACTGTGTAAAATTCTTAAAAGTCCAGAATCAAAGATTTTGGAAAACTTCTTAACTTTGTTTAAGAGAGATGTGACATTTCTCTTGCTTATTTAAGAAATAAACATTTCAAGAGGGCTGATTTTGAATATAATTTAAACAAACGTGTCAAACAAAGAACAAAGCATATTTTAGCAATATATATTGAAGTCTCTTTATACCTTGTGATGCATATGTTTCTATCTTTTTTACAACAGACTATATTAAAAGTAATTCATGAAGCCTAATTTTTATACATTGATATCCCCAAAATTTATACATAGATTTATTTATGCACTGATATCTTCGCAATATCTTCACAGTGTTGGGAAACTTACTGGCTTTGTTCTTCCCTCCTCCCACCCATCTTCTCCCTCCCTTCCTCCCCCTCCTCCTCTTCATCACCATTATTATTATTAGGGCCTCTTTAGAGTGAGATTGAAACAAAGAACACTCAAATGTATGTCTATTTATTGTTAGAATCATTTCTGTGACTTTCTTATGCTTTGGATCTAAGTGTCAGTATGAATATTTTCATGTATTTCAGATTAATATCATGTAGCATTATTAACTCACAGAGATGTTTCAAGAAACACTGAGTGTATTGTGTTTTCTTGGAGATAGGGCAGCAGCCATGCATTTTGGGGTTGTTTTCTAGTGTGATTTAACAACGCTTATCTTTCAGGCAACCTAATAATAATGTTTGTATTTACAAAATTATATATATGTAGTTTCTTAGCAACTGTTAATGTTTTAATGATGGCCTCTGCTATATTACATAATGAATATCATGATTATATGACCTGAAAGGACAAATTCCAAAGTTATGGAACACTAGAGCATAAATATTCTGTCTTTCAGTTCACAGATTTTTTCTCAACACAGCTGTAAATGTTATCCATCAATAAATATAACATATGAAATTATATCTACTCTATAAATATATATTTATAACTTGGAAATTAAAAAGAGGTGAAATAGTGTCTTTTTTAATCTAGAGGTGATAATAATTTGATTTTTTTTGTTTTGTTTACTTTTTACTAAAACTCATAGTCTGAATCAGAAGATTAGGAGTAAACCTGTCAGAATTTATCAGCCTTTTTAAGAGTTTGCGTTGTTCTGACCATGAACATCCTAAATACATAACCATTATCGACTTACAAGCTGTAATTATAAAATTTATCTTTATAAGTCAGAACCAACCAGAACCAGATGTTTATATAGGTAAATTGATTTCAGAGGTATACCTATCACATACTCAAAGCATCGCTAGTATAGAAGCCAAATGCATCTAAACATTCTAGTGTCATTTGTATTTTGGTGTGTGAATTGCTTTTCTAACATTTTCAGCAATAGGGAGCATAGTACTTTATTATTTTCAAGCTATACCATTCCACAAACAAAGTGCAGATGCAGGATGACTGTGTAATGATGTGATAAATCAGTCGATTGAAAGCTGACAGAGCATTAGCATTGTTTTTATTTAATAGCAGGAATAAGAGGGTTTTAAAAATTGATCCCCAGGTAATGACTAAAGATAATTGAGTTAACATTGAATTCTGCATAAAATGATAAAGTGCAAATCAATGAAACCACTAATCAAACTATAAAATATTTCCAAATTAATTTTTCTAGACATTTTCCCAAAAACAATTTAAAATTTGTTATGTAAATAATTTAAAATTTAAGTTATGACATAATCACATATATAAAACATATACTATTTCTAAGTGTTCTGAGCACATTTTAACAATGCCATATTCTTTAAATGACACTGTGTAAAGCTGTTGCTTTTCATTTTATCTTTAAAGAATATCAACAATATTGTATTTATCTGCCAAAAAATGCATTTTTATATAGTTCAGAATTAATAGGATCTCTAATCCAATGCTAATACTTTTCATCTGACCTAACATTGCAAGGTGCATATATGTATTCAATGCAAATATGTTAAGATAGAAACAGAAATAGAGAAAAAAAGGCTGTTTGTTATCAATTTTCAAACAGAATATGTTCTGATTGTTTGAATATTATACCAGTTATTCCTAACTTGGAAAGTGTTTTCCTTTGGAAACAATGAGGTACAAGATGGGTTGTCTGTTCCAAGATAATTCCACAAAAACAAATTTAGTCTATCTTGTAGCCGAATGGAATTGTTATTAACACCAAGTACTATTTGAGCACCAAGCTTTGATTCTGTTTTTTTTCCTATGGAAGATACATATGGGCCTATGTAGTTCATATCAGTCTTTTTATTTAGGGTGTTGCTCTTGTCTGCAAAGGAAAATAGATTCCCCTGAGTGAGAACAGTATTCCTTAGTTATGAGTGGCTCTTGCTACCCTTTTCAGTTGATTGAATGGAAAAAAGAAAAAGAAACAGCTGGGATCTGAGATATGGAGTACATAAAAGATTTCTATAACTATTTCAATTACTTTCCCTTAGCATATAAGAAAAAGTGTGTATCTTTTGGTTTACTGATGTTATGTCCTGTGCTAAGTAGGCAAAAGTAAGAATTCTAAGAACTTTGTATTGAACAGCAGCTGCTAACTCACAAATTTTATTTCCCAGGGCAATTAAATTGTACTTTATCAAGCAAGATAAGGTCACCTATTCAATGGGAAGTAGATCTACACATCTAAAAAGTAAGTATTAGGAGTACATATGGAAATCATAAACAAACAAACCTCCCCCCAAAAAAACCTGCTTTCAATGATTCCCACTTCTAACGATAGGAACACAGAATCTATAAGTAGCTTTTAACATCTTCTCGTACTATGGTGGTGTTCATCACATCGATCAGATGATGCGTGAGACCGCATTCAACACCAGGTGCATTATTTCCATAGAGAAGATGGGTAACCTACCCTGAAAGTATTAGAACATGAATATAGAATTTTGGAGTTACTAAATTCTGTATCCACTGTGACTCTGATATTTAGACTCTGATACTAACAGTACTTTCAACCCATTTAAATGTGTTTGAAAGAATTGTCTTTATCTGTCTTCATCTGAGGTCACTCTCAAGCTATGTTTAACTAAAGGAGTCAACTAGAGGCAGAAAGGAATTTTGACTCCGATAGCAATGAACAGCAGCAGAGGGCCAGAGAAATAGCAGGAGACAGGGAAACAACTGTCCTTAGAAGGCTCCAGTTAGAAAACAAAAGAGAACCTGGGGCATTTAGGGTTCTGATAGAGATGATGCAAAGATTCCAGGTTTAATATTTGCAATAACTTATTTTAACCAACTAGACATGGATAAAATAAAAATAGATGTCAAGACAACGCTTGTAAAATTTACATAAAAATAGTTCATGTTCAAGAAATTCTAAATGCATCTATACTTGTAGCCTGTGTTTATTTTGTTGACAGTTACTTACTTGTCAGTTATTGAACAAAAAGATCTAACTCAGTGATTTTCAACCTTTTTCATCTCATGGCACACATAATTACTAAAATTCTGTGATACACTAAAAAATATATTTTTACAGATCTGGCAAAAATAGGTATAATTTAGATTCATTCACAATGAATGATTCAACACATATTTTTTTTGTTCAGCACACCATTGTTGTGTTGGCTGTTGTCATTTTTTATTTGACCATCTAAGGGAAAAGAGGCCAGTGCCCCTGACTGAATATTCAGGTATTGCAAATTTTAAAAATGCCTGTGGCACACCAGTGAAAATCACAGATCTAACTGAAAACAAAACTATAGCACATATAATAGTAAATTTTGATAAATCTTCCCTTTTTCTTCTTTCATCCCACGTCTTCTCTCTCTCCTTTACTCCTTCCTACCACCTCTCTTTCCCTTATACCCTTCAATATGTGGTAAACATCTATTTAGTCCAAGGTTCTATGCTAGCCACTGTGGGATGAATTTGTGTGTATGCATGTATGTGTATAATATCTGTGTGTTATATGTTACACACATACATGGATGGACACACACACACACCAGTGGTTCTCATTCAGGAAAGATTTAGCCCTCCAAAGAATATTTCATGTATTTGGAGACATTTTTGTTTCCCCAGCTGGTGAAGATTGCTACTGGCATCTATTAGAGACTGGGGCTGTTACTAACATCCTACACTACACAGGACAGCCTTTCACAAAAACTTGACTTGTCCAAAATATCAGTAGTGTCTATTCACAAGGCTTACAGCCTATTAAATCCAAAGAACTATGCAACATAAAACTGTAACAATATTCTTTTAAAATAATTTTATACATTTTATATCATTTTATTAGTAAATATATCCAAATATTTCTCTCTAACTAATTGTTTAGATAATTGTATGACTGTTTAAAGGAAACAGAAATCTCAAACCTCTCTTGATGATTTTTTTTTACATAAAAATAATGGTAATTACATTTCCTCTAAATGCCCCCAATAAATTGAAATGATGTTTGGAGGATTAGGTTAGGTCCAACATATAATCTTATTACCATGAACTTTGCTTTATTACAATTAAGGAAGTGAAGCTGTACCATTTAAAATGCATGTATCCTAAATATAAAGCAAATTCAGATTTATCCTCTTACATTTTACCACAAAATGTCTTAAGAAAACATGTATTGTGGAGCTCACATAAAACTTATTTGGAATTATTGGGGCTATGGCCCAATAATTGAAGATATTAATGAATCATTTAATATAGAACATATGGGTAGAGATAAAGTATATCAGAATAGGTCATTACCTACCTGGGATAATTTAGGGACATTTCAAAAAGGATCCATATCCAAGACTATTTTCCAACAAACCAGCCACAAATATCTAAAATATCAGAGTGATTTATTTATTTTGTCTATGGCTTTTCATTTCATGTTTGTGTCCCCCTAAATTTATATGTTCAAACCTTTTTTCACAATGGGTCTATAATACAAATATATTTGGCATTGATAGAACTTTTTAACAACTGCTCTAGTAAGGTACGATAGGCTGCCTTGGTTTCTTTTTTTGGGTCGTCCTTGAAAACTGTTTTGCATATTGCCAATGAAGTGCTATGTTGTGGCAGTTCTGTTAATGGAATGAGTCAGAAACTATTTGGGAACTCCAGACAATTCTAGAGCAGTTGCTTTTACTCTTTGCCTCTGTTTTAATTAACCACAATTCCAGACCTTGTGAGCTATTTTCCAGTGAGCCAATACATAAAGCAGTATCAAGAGAGCAGTACACTTACTGCAGATTTGAAAGCTTTTCAATTTCTAAAGCAGATCTGCTCAATGTTTCACATGAAAGTAAACCAGTGGACTTTTATTTTCACTTTAATTGCTCACACTGGCCATTTTAAGGGAGGAACCATTTTTTGATTAAACTAATTTTTCAGACACTAAAATAAATTACACCGAAGCATGCAACCTTTTCAAATCTAGTTTTTAATTGTGAACATAGCACACCACATTATTTCAGACCTTAAACATAATTAAATGTCAGAGAATGTCATGTGAGTTTTGCTTCAGTAATGATTTGTTAATTATTCTACCAAGGTACTTAAAAAAAATCTTTAGATAGCATAGTGTTTGCTTCAAGATCCTCAAGCTTAGCAAGATCCTTATATTTGCTAAGTATAATCAATAATAGGCTTCTCCTCTTCCTTTAGGGTCTTTATTTTCTGATTTATTAACCACAGGAGAACAGCTTCAGCATGACCAAACATTCACATACACCAGGTATGCTAGTGTATCCTGTCTTTTTGGTACAAGGCTTAATAGCTAGAAAATGACCAAAGAGATGAATCAACTAAAATGAAAATCATATACATAGGATTTGTTAATTCAAGATCATGAGAATTTTGGTTCTGAGTTTTAATATTTTATTATTTTTTTATAACACTTAAACCATCTTTAAAAATTGCCAGAGTGAGTGATCATTTCTTTATGTGTTTTCCGTGTACTGGCAGAAGACACCTGGCTCTCCCATCCCCTTGATACTTGAATTACTGTAATAAGAACAAAGGCTTATATTCCGCACTGACAGGTCAGACTCAAAATTCAAATTCTTTTAGGAAAGAGAAACACTTTGGTTTAAATTCACACTAACATACAAGCGATTGACATGAGAATCTTTCCAGACAGATTTTGATAAGTGAGTTTTTGAATTACTTGTTGAGATAGTGTCAAAGAGAGAGGGTGCAGAAGATGAAATTTTGCCTAGAGATAACTACATATATTTCATGTACAAAACTGCTCATGAGAAAACAAAAGTCACTTAACAGTAAACCTTTTTAGGAGATTAAGTTTTCCTGTTACTGTCTTCACTACTACTATCTTTATTTGGGTCATTGTCATCTCCTCATTATGGTAAAATCCAGTTCAATCAGCATTAGAATTCCCGGGTTTAAGAGTGTCACCCTATAGATTTTTATACAGAAAATATAGAATAGGCAAATAATCTGGTGATATTTTAAATCTTCTCAGGTGATTATGATGAACTTTCAAGAGTGAGATTCATTCTTTTAAAGGCTTTCAATCATTCGTTGCATCTTCTTATGAGAGCATTCGAAAGAACAAACCTCTCCTAATCACTGCCTGCAAGATCTGCTCAGAGCTGTTTCACAATTCTTTGACTATCTGGCTTCAACTATCCCAACCCCTCCACATACTTTGACTACTCCCTCGAAGCCACACTTAACTATTTCCCAAATTGTTTCCCAAATTCTCCATGCTTTTCCATGATCATCTGAAGCCAGCATCCCACAAGTCATATTTCTTTTCAGCTCAAGTCCACTCATCTTTGCCCTGCTTTGTGAGACTTGAACGTGCATTTTCCTCAGCCAGCTGGTACAGTATAAGGCTTTACCAATAAAGGGTGCTGGAGAGCCATCAGAGGGCCACAACAGAACAGGTTTCTCTTATTGTTCCAAGAAGTATTCCTCCTTGTCTCTCCAGCCCAGCTCTCAGTAGCGTGAGGAAGAGCAGGTGACACACACTCACATGTTCCTCTGGACCAACTCCTGCCTCCAGACACCCCAGTGAACATCAGCCACATGGCCACAGTTCTTGTGGACCAACTCTACCTACCCTTACCCTCTAACAGGTCTGAAGTCCCATAGTAGGTTGATCCTGTAAACTAGCTTGAACCCTGACTTTTGGGCAAATTTCTTCACCATCAGCGAACTGCTTGTTGACTCTGTTCAAGGAGCTCTGACTCTCAGCCTGGGTCTGGGGTGAGGAGTCGGGAGGGGGATGCACTTTTCCAAATGTGTTCCTTCTTTGGGTGCTTTCCCTCAGCTTTGGAGGTAGTGGCCACTTTCTGTGCTTGCTATTTCTTCGTACCTTTGAGTTTTCTTTTTCCTCTTCTAGCCACTTGAATAGTTAACAATCCTTTATATGTCCCCTGTTCAAATGAACCAATGTGGTTTCTGTCTCCTGACTAGACTGACTAATGCAATGCACTCCTCTTTATGCCTGGCAACTTCTTCACCTTTCTATGCTCAGATGATGCACCAAGACACAATTGGAAATCTCTCCCAGAACTAAATCCCCTCCGTGCCTGCGTGGGCCCCAAGCAAAGTTAGTTACTCTTTGTTCACTTTGTTCATGCATTTTTAATACTAACAAAGTGGACTAAAATTATATCTACACATTCCCTGCCCCCATTACGTGTGGAGCTCCCAAATAGTATCACCATGTCTTCATCTTTGTTCCTCTAAAGTTAAATTTCATAAACATGAAAAAGAAATACACTAAAGAACATTAAGTCCCTTAGGTAGGTCATTTTGTTCAGAAAAGGACTTCAGAATCAGTATTAGATGCTTTAGAATTTAGTGCAACATTCACAGTATTTTAGTGACAATTTATAGCATATTGTGTTGTATCATCTATTTTAAGTAGTATTTGAGAACCTTACTTGCCAAAGTTAAGTCCTTATTTAAGAAGTTCTTATTCTACTTTTAGCCATATTTTATATTTTTAATGGAAATGAGTAGATTGTAAAAGAGTAGAACTTCCCATTTTTGTTTTCTTCCAGCTATAGGAAATGATTAGGCATTCAATGTAGGTGAGTAATATGTGTTGTATTTCCAGATTTCAAATATTGCCAAGTCTGTTCTTTCCTCCTCAGACCCATCCAGCAAATTTAAATCAGTCTATTCATCTTTGAATATCTTTTGATAACCAGGTATTAACACGTCAAGGCTCTACCAGCCAACTAGAATTCAGTGAAAACCACAAAAATCCAGTTATTGTAATTAAATTGGTTAGTTGAAATTTTATACCAATGGGGATCAGTGGAGACTAAGTTGAATCATAATTCCTCCTCTCTACAAAAGCTTTATATTCTAAATTTACAGAGAGAACCTGAGGCATAATTTATAGGATAGAGCTGTCCACATCACTGTCATTTTCATGCAGTTATTCAGAGTCTGCCCCCAAAATAAAAGTAGCACAGAGAAAATGCAATATTTTTACATTACCCTAAGAAGCCCTAGAAAGTCTTGTAAAGCAAAGCAATCTATCAGCTGTCCTAATTACCAGGGAGCTCTAAACACCAGTCCAGGAGAGATCCAAGATGATAGCAGACTAAGTGGAAGCTACACTGAGACTCACCAGGGACTAATCTGGATTTACAACAAAAACATAGACAAACCATCTTCAGAACCAACTGAAGATGAGCTGGAGAGCACCCTGATAATCAGGGAGGAAAAGTGGAGACCATATAGAGACTGGTAGGAAGTGGGAATGCGAGAGGGCTGGCTGGGCTCCCACAGGCAGCAGCTGAAGGTTGGGAGGGAGAGCTCAGCTGTGGGGGTTCCCACTGAGGGCTCTGGGCATAAACCTCAGGCTGGGCTTCCCAGCCCAGAGCACCAGAACTGAGAAAGGTGCCCTCATAACATCTTGCTATGAAAAGTAGCCAAGTTTCTGTCTGCCAGGGAGAGGCAGCTGGAACTGCAGGCACATCTTAAAGATCCAACGCATAACATTTTGTGTGCAGACACTCACCTTGGGCTCCGGCAGAGGTGGAGTGGAGTGCACTGGAGCTGTGTGGGGAGAGTCTGGGGAGAGTCATTACCCCAGACTATGGGGACATCTTTCTTGGGAGGCAAATTTTCCACTTTTGCCTGATGGGGGAAGCAATTGCCCCACACTGCTAGAGAGCCTCTCGCCCTGCACAGAGGAGTTTCTACAGCCTGAGGCCTGTTAAGAGACTGATAACAACCAGCTGCCCCACCCTGTGAAGCTTCTACAGCCTGAGGCTCCTTAAGAGAATCAGATTAACCAGTCTGCAGACTGAGGCAGACCTCAGGGTGCTTTGAGTTTTTGTCTGATCTATTTGGGGACAAGGGTCTTAGAAAAGGAGACTTTGGTGTGCATCTCGGCCCTTTCCAAGTGCATCCAGCCCCAGCAGTGGAGACCTCAAGCCTAGGGTTGTTGATAGCCCCAAGCAGGGTACTCAGGGCCAGTTACAAACAGTGTCTGACATTGGCCTGTACCAGAGACTTTCCAAAAAGACTGAGAATCCTAGCAGGTCTACCTAACGCTTAGCCAAAATGAGGAGACCAAAAAAAAAAACAACAAAAAACCCCAAATGAAAGAACAAGAGAAGTCTCCAGAAAAAGGGACAAATGAAACAAAGATGGGTAATCTCTCAGATACAGAGTTCAAAATACTGATTGTAAGGATACTCAACAGCATGAAAAAAAAATTGGAAACTATTAAAAATGACCAGTCAGAAATGAAGAATGACATGGCAGAAATAAAGAATACATTAGAAGGAATAAACAGCAGATTAGAGGAAGCTGAGGATCGGATCAGTGAAGTAGAAGACAGGGTAGAAAAAATCACTCAATCAGAGAACCAAAACCAAAAACAATCAAAAAACAGGAGGACAGTCTAAGGGAGCTGTGGGACAGCATAAAACATAACAATATTCATATTATAGGAGTGCCAAAGGAGGTTGAAAGTAAGCAGAGGTTAGAGAACCCATTTGATAAAATAATGGCAGAAAACTTCCCTAACCTGGCCAAGGAAAAAGGCACACAGGTTCTGGAGGCACAGAGAGTCACAAGCAAGAAGAACCCAAAGAGGCCCATGCCCAGACACATCATAATTAAAATGTCAAGAATCCAAAACAAAGAGAGAATCTTAAAGGAAGCTAGAGAAAAGCAATCTGTTTCCTACAAAGGAGCTCCCATAAAGCTATCATCTGACTTCTCATCGAAAACTCTACAGGCCAGAAGGGAATGGCATGAAGTATTCAAGGTAATGCAAAACAAGCATCTGAAACCAAGACTACTCTATCCAGCAAGATTATCAATCAAGCTGGATGGTGAAATAAAGAGCTTCCAAGACAAAAAAAGATTAAAAGACTTTATCACTACAGAACCAGCATTACAGGAAATAAAGGAACTGCTATAATTAGAAGTAGAAATAAAAAGAATGAGAAACATAGGCATAAAGGAACAAAATGGCAGTGGATAAGTATCTTTTAATAATAACCTTAAATGTAAATGGTTTAAATGCCCCAATAAAAGGATATAGAGTGGCTGAATGGATAAGAAAACATGGCCCAACTATATGATGTCTACAAGAGACCCACCTCAGAACAAAAGACTCATACAGGATGAGAGTGAAGGGATGGAAAAAATATTTCCATGCAAATGGAAAAAAGAAAAAAAAAAAAAAAAGCTGGGGTAGCAATACTTATATTGGACAAAATAGACTTCAAAATGAAGATCATAATGAGAGACAAGAAAGGTCATTACATAATACTAAAGGGATCAATCCAGCAAGAGAATATAACCCTGATAAACATATATGCACCCAATATAGGAGCACCTAAACTTATAAAAAAACTTCTAGAGGACTTTAAGGGAGAGGTAGACAGCAATACAGTCATACTAGGGAACTTTAACACCCCACTGACTTCACTGGATAGGTCTTCCAGACAAAAAATCAAGAAGGAAACAGTGACCCTAAATGATACCCTAGATCAGATGGATTTAATTGACATTTACAGAACATTCTACCCCAAAGCTGCAGAATATACATTCTTCTCAAGTGCACATGGGACATTCTCAAAGATAGACCACAGGTTAGGACACAAAACAAGTCTCTACAAGTTCAAGAAGATTGAAATCATATCAAACATCTTCTCAAATCACAGTGGCATGGAATTAGAAATCAACTACAATAAAAACTCTAAAAGACATTTAAACACATGGAGACTGAAAAGCATGTTTTTAAACAATGAATGGGTTACCAAAGAGATTAAGAATGAAATCAAAAACTTCCTGGAAACAAATGAAGATGAACACACAATAACTCCACATCTATGGGACGCAATGAAAGCTGTCCTGAGGGAATTTCATAGCACTACAAGCCTACCTCAAAAAACAAGAAAAACTTCTAATAGACACTCTAACCCTACAACTTAAAAACTTAGAAAGAGAACAACAAGAAAAGCCCAGCGTAAGTAGAAGAAACAAAATAATAAAGATTAGAGCAGAAATAAATAACATAGAGATTAAAAAAACAATATAAAGATCAATGAATCCAAGAGCTGGTTCTTTGAAAAGGTAAACAAGATTGATGAACCTTTAGCCAGACTCATCAAGAAACAGAGTGAGAGGACCCAAATAAACAAAATCAGAGATGAAAGAGGTGAAATAATAACTGACCGAACAGAAATACAAAGGATTGTAAGAGAATACTAAAAACAACTATATGCCACCAAGCTGGACAACCTGGATGAAATGGATAAATTTCTAGAAAAATACAACCTTTCAAAACTCAATAAGTAAGAGTCAGAAAGCCTAAATAGGCTGATAACTGCTGATGAAGTTGAAGCAGTAATCAAAGGGCTCCAAGCACACAAAAGCTCTGGCCCGGATAGTTTCACAGGGGAGTTTTACCAAACATTCAAAAAAGAATTAACACCTATCCTCCTCAAACTATTTCAAAAAATCCAAGAGGAAGGAACACTTCCAAACTCTTTTTACAAGGCCAGAATTAGCCTAATTCCAAAATCATAGACACTACAAAGAAAGAGAATTATAGGCCAATATCCCTATTGAACATAGATGCTAAAATCTTCAACAAAATATTAGCAAATTGGATCCTGCAATATATTCAAAAGATCATACACCATGACCAAGTGGGATTTATTCCAGGGATGCAAGGCTGGTAGATTATTCCCAAATCAATAAACGTGATACATCACATAAACAAATTGAAAGACAAAAATCATATGATCATATCAACAGATGCAGAAAAAGCATGTGATAAAATCCAACGCCCATGTTTGATAAAAACTCTTAGCAAAGTGGTAATAGAGAGATCATTCCTAAAGGCCATATGTGACAAACCTACAGCAAACATCATACTCAATGGGCAAAAACTAAAACCATTTCCCCTAAGAACAGGAATAAGACAGGGGTGTCCACTTTCACCACTCTTATTCAGCATAGTACTGGAAGCCCTAGTCACGGTGATTAGACAGGGAGAAAACATAAAAGGCATTCAAATTGGAAAAGAGGAAACAAACTGTCATTATTTGAAGATGACATGATATAGTACATAGAGAATCCTAAAGACTCCACCAAAAAACTATTACATTTAATAAATGAATTTAGCAAGGTAGCAGGATACAAAATGAACACCCAGAAACTGATGGCATTTTTATACACCAATAATGAACTCTCAGAAACAGAAACTCAAAAAACAATCCCATTTACCATTGCAACTAAAAAAATAAGATACCTAGGAATAAACTTAACCAAAGATGTAAAAGACCTTTACTCAGAAAACTATAAGACACTGAGAAAAGAAATAGAGGAAGATATAAACAAATGGGAAAATATACCATGTTCATGGATTGGAAGAATTAACATCATTAAAATGTCCATATTACCCATAGCAATCTATAAAGTCAAAGCAATCCCTATTAAAATACCAACAGCATATTTCACAGATCTATAACAAACACTTCAAAAATTTATCTGGAACCATAAAACATCCTGAATAGCCATGGCAATCTTGAGAAGGAAGAACAAAGTTGGAGGAATCACAATACCAGATATCAAGTTATACTACAAAGCCACTGTAATCAAAAGAGCTTGGTACTGACATATAGATCAGTGGAACAGAACAGAGAACCCAGAAATTGACCCATTCCATTAGGGTCAATTAATATTTGATAAAGGAGGCAGGAACATAAAATGGAGTAAAGAGTCTTTTCAATAAATGGTGTTGGAAAAATTGGACATATACATGCAAAAAATTGAAACTAGACCACCATCTTATACCATACACAAAAGTAAATTCAAAATGGATAAAACACTTAAAAGTAAGATATGAAACCATAAAAATCCTAGAGGAAAACATAGGCAGTAAAATCCCAGACATCTCTCATAGCAATACATTTGCTAATACATCTTCTAGGGCAAGAGAAACTAAGGAGAAAATAAACAAATGGGACCACATCAAAATAAAAAACTTCTGCACAGCAAAAGAAACCATCAACAAAACGAAAAGGGAGTCTACTGTATGGGAGAACATATTGCCAATGACACATCGGATAAAGGATTAATATCCAAAATATATAAGGCACTTATATAACTTAACAAAAGGAAGACAAACAATCCAATTAAAAAATAGGCGAAGAACCTAAACAGACACTTCTCTAAAGAGGACATACAAATGGCTAAGAGACATATGAAAAAATGCTCAACGTCGCTAATCATCAGAGAGATGCAAATTAAAACCACAATGAAGTATCATTTTACACTTGTCAGAATAACTACCATCAACAAGTCAATGAACTCAAGTGCTGGTGAGGGTGTGGAGAAAAGGGCCCCCTAGTACACTGCTGGTGGGAATGCAGACTGGTGCAGCCACTATGGAAAGCAGTATGGAGGTTTCTCAAAAAATTAAAAATTGACCTGCCATTTGCCCCAGTGACCCCACTTCTAGGAATATATCCTAAGGAACCCCAAACACCAATCACAAAGAACTTATGCACCCCTATGTTCATAGCAGCACAATTTACAATAGCTAAGATCTGGAAACAGCCCAAGTGCCCATCGGTAGATGAGTGGATAAAAAAGCTGTGGGACATTTACACCATAGAGTACTATTCAGCTGTAAAGAGGGAGGACCTTTTAGCCTTTGGCACAGCATGGAGGGAACTAGAAAGTATTATGCTAAGTGAAATAAGCCAGTCAGAGAAAGACAAATACCACATGATCTCATTCAGATGTGGAATATAATAAACAAAATAAACTGATGAGCAAAGTGGATCCAGAGACATAGAAGCATGGAACAAACTAAGGGATCTCATAGGGGAGGCGGGGAGGGGAGTGTGGGTGGGAAGAGATTAATCAAATAACTTATATATTTATAAGCATAACCCATGGACACAGACATTGGTATGGGGAAGGCCTGGGGGTGGGATGGATGTGGGGTGGAGGGGATCAAAGAGGTTAAAAAGGGGACATCTGTAATAGTCTCAACAATAAAGAGAAAGAAACATTAAAAAATGAATAAATAAAATATAAAATAATAAAATAATAAAATAAAATAAAATAAAATAATAATAAAATAAACACCAGTCAAGCTACTATGTCGAACTGTAAAAGTTTGATATTACAAGGTGTGAAAAAGTATGGGTTATGATATATAAAACGTTTTCTGAAGCTTTAGTTCAGAGAGTAAGTAAAAGTTTGAGCTGGATATTTTCTCTTTTAACCTGCATGTACAGGGTGGGCAAAAGGAGGTTTACAGTCGTGAGTACACGAAACACAGAGTTTATTCTTATATTATTACTTATTTATTAATTATTGTATTATTTATTTGTATTATTTGTCTTCTTCCCATTATTATTATTATTTTGTGCCCTTACTTATGATTTATCTTTTAGGTAATAATGGCTGGTAATTTACCTATTTTTGCCCACCCTATATTGACCTCTTTTGGCTTAGAAATCATATTCTGGAATTAAAACTAAAACAAAAAAGAAAACACTCCATCCAACATAAAAATTAGCCGAACATGTCTTTAAGACATTAGAATATTTTTTCTTACACATAATAAATCTCAACAGTAAGATCTAATAATGCGACATGGACAAAGTCTTAAGCAATGGCTTATAACCTTCATCATAGCTTTAGTTCAAAATTCAACTCCTCTAACCCTTCACTGTCTGTCATTGGTTTTAAACCCCCTGATAGCAATGCATTTATTTATAGAAAACCCTGACTACTCACCTCTGAAGGATTATATTCTTCTAAAATGGTTTCTAAGCCAGAAGATTTAGGAATTATATAGTCCTGCACTTCAGGTCACCCTGTTTTTTGCAAAGTCCTAAAAGTGTGATTTCTTATTATAACTTCATCTTTGAGGGCAACAGAACTATAACACTGTGTCTTACTGTCTATTAAACATTTTATGGTTGCAGCTTTTCTAAATTGCTAAAAATGTTGGAGGAAAAAAGTAAAAGTTTTATTTTTCTTTTTTACGATGCCTATGGGCCATATTTTATTCTCTATCATCTCTCATTTAATTAACTCTGCATAGTTTAGTACTCTTCTGGATTAAGAAAATATTTTCATCAATTTTGCACATATGTGACCCAGTAAAAGTACATATTCCAGAACATAATTCACCATTAAGCTTTATATTAATATAGTATTAAATTAGAGTTAATACTTTAAAGAATATGAATAGAATTCAGTATGAATTTTAAGAATGATCTTAAAGTATCATAATCAATCAATAGCTTTAAATATAAGAAAGCCCTAAATTTTTTTGAATACATTACTTTGTAGAAAAGGCACAACACAAATATATTATTGTCCTTGTTCTACTAACAACTCCCAAGGGGGAAAGCGAAAACTAGGGTATTGCAATAACACACTATTTCACATAAGTATCAATTTTATCAGCTTAGAGAAGAAAAACTATATAGCATTCTTCTATTGGAAACCTTAAATAAATTTATCTCTACTTTCCTCCTTTTCCCCACCTCGCCCTAAGGAAATGACTGTGAGCTTCTTGTGGTAGGTAGAATAATGGGCACTCAAAGATGTCCATGTTTTAATTCCTTGGATCTGTGAATAATATGCTATATGAGAAAGAAGATTAAGTTTGCAGGTGAAATTTAACTTGCTAATCAGGTTACCTTAAAACAGAGAGGAAAATTATCCTTAATTCTTCAAGTGAACCCAGTGTAATCACAAGGTCACTAAAGGTGGAAAAGAAAGCCAGAGTAGAGTGAGAGGGTGATGTGACTATGGATGAATAATCAGAGATGCAACTTTTCTGGTTTTTAAGATGGAGAAAGGGGGCCCTGGGTGAAGCAAGGTACATGGGCATCCACTAGAAGCTGGAAAAAGCAAGGAAATAGGCCTTTCCTAGATGCTCCAGAAAGGAACTCAGCTCTGCCAACACCTTACCTGAGACCCAAGTCAGATTTCTAACTTTTAGAATTATAAGGTAATGCATTTATATTATTTTAAAGTCAGTAGCTGTAGAAATTTGTTACAATAGCAATAGAAAATGACTACAGTTCTCAAAGTGAATTTTTATGTTTTCTGCTTCTCTCCATGACAGTAACTAATCCAGTGCCTAGCATATTCCATGAACACTGCTGTTAGTAAATTCTTACTGTAAATACTAAAATTATAGTTTTTTAAACCAATAAATATTTATTGACACCTTTTTGTCATGCAAGGAACTCTATTAGACTCTGAGGTACATGCTAACATCAGTCAGACACAAAGCCTGTTATGAATAGGGATTGATGAGTGTAGGCTCCCACACAAATAGATTTGAACACTCATTATCTCCTATCTTTATATCAAAAGTTTTTAAAAGAGTTTGAAAATTGCATAATTAGGCTTTTGATATATTATAGTAAATACTGGCATATATCTAAGAAAGCTCATCTAGAATAGCCACTGTAATGGAGAAGTATTGGCTTGTCTTTCTTGTATAGTTTTCTAGGGCTGCTGTAACAAAGTATGACCAACTGGGTGGCTTAAACAACAGAAATTGTCTTACAGTCATGGAAGCTAGAAGTCCAAGATCGAATTGTACACAGAGTTGGTTCCTTCTGAATACCATGAAAGATAATCTGTTCCTTGCCTCTCACTTAGCTTCTGGGGTTTTCTGGGAATCTTTGGAATTCCTTGACTTGGCTTGTAAAACAATTGTCTTACTCTCTGAGTGTATTATAAAATGCCACTATCATGTGAATATCTCTGTGTGCAAACTTCTTTTTATAAGGACTCTAGTCATATTGGATTAATGCCCAAGCTAAAGATTTCATCTTAATTTTGTCTATGTCTGCTATGGTCTTATTTCCAAATAAGGTCAACACATGAATTTTGGGAGGGACAAAATTTGACCAATAATACTTTCCTACAATCAATTTCTCCTAGTTCTAGCAACATTAGCTCTCTTTCCAGTTATGACACCTTAGTGTGAATGAACCTTACCTACCTCTGCAGAAGTGGGCATTTAGGTCATGCTAACCAGTGCTGCATCCCCAGCCACAGTGATTGTTTTGGAGACTGGAATATTGTTTTGGAGAGTGAGCACCATCTCCTGAAATTTTGTTTGACCTATGAAGAAACAGACACTCTCATGTGGTTGATAGAATGAAACTTTGGAAGAGCTCTTGACCATTTCTTTTTTCTACCATATCAATAGAGGTTTGCTAATAATAAATCCAACACTGAGAAAATCAGGGCACTGAGAGCAAGGCATCACACTACATTTAAGTGCTTGTATATATCTGTACCTGAAGGCTTCCCCTAGAACTCTCTATTTTATAAATAAACAAATCCCCCCTTTGTATTTAAGCAAGTATGTTTTGGATCTCTGACATCTAAAACTAAAAAGTGCTCTGCCTAAAATAATTTCCTGAGCAGTCAGAGGAGAAATCTCAGATACACTGATAATTCCAAAATATAAATAACAGGAAAATTATTTGGATATAATATCTATGAAATATCAATGACATGATTAAATATACAAATATTATTTGAACTGTTTTATGTAAAACATTCTATATATATTTTATGTTCAATCTAATAATCCATTTTTAAATAAAAATAAAATTACATTTATAAGTAAAACCAAGGACACTGCAGAGGTACTTTAACATACTATGGTTTACTTAATCAGTTAGTTCCCCTTAATTGCTATTATGAGAAAACTAATACTACTCTATTCCTTTACTGTACCATTTTTTCTATATTAACATAGACACAACCAAGAATTGTGTTCCCCAGAATCTGCTTCCCTGTAAGGTCTGAGTTATAGTTTAGCCAAAATAAATACTTACAGAAGATTTGGATGGTAAAATGAAGCATCAGCCATTATTATTAGAAGGTTATCACAGTGAGATATGGCGAAAGAACAACAGAGGTACCTGGCAGGTCACATTGCTTCCTGTCTTTTCAATTGCTGTCTTTCCAATTGTTGAATCTGTTATCCAGCAGTGTCCTCAGGCTTAACACTGAATTCTTGGATACAGATCAACAGAAGCAATAAGTATACTAAGGCAACAGCTTCCTATAGAGCTTTCTACAAGCTCCCTCTTGTGACCTCATTACACAGGCAAGATGAGATCAGTGGCCCTCATTTCTTTTTTTTCCTTTTGAATATATCTGTATTGATTTCAGAGAGAGGAAAGGAGAGGGAGAGAGAGATAGAAACATCAATGATGCCCAGCTGGGCGTGGCTCAGCGGCTGAGCATTGACCTAGGATCCAGGAGATCGGGGTTCCATTCCTGGTCAGGGCACATGCCCGGGTTGCGGGCTGCAGCCGATCAATGACTCTCTCATCGTTGATGTTTCTATCTCTCTCTCTCCCTCTCCTTTCCTCTCTCTGAAATCAATAAAGATATATTAAAAAAGAAAAAAAAAGAAAAAGAAACATCAACGATGAGAGAGTCATTGCTTGGCTGCCTCCCGCACGTCCCTGACTGGGGACTGAGCCTGGAACCCGGGCATGTGACCTAACTGGGAATCGAACCCCGATCGACTGGATCCTAGGTCGACGCTCAACCACTGAGGCACACCCGGCCAGGGAGTGTCCCTCATTTCTGAGAGTCCACCTGTCCACTCACACCAGTGCTTCAGTTACATTATTGTCCATTCTTTTCCTGATCTTCCTACACTTCCTTGACCAGCTGTTCCCACATCTGTGTTAGGTTTAATTTAGATAATAATTCATTTATACTCATTATACTCATAGTAAGCACTTTCGTAACTGAACTCTGACACATGAGCTAAAATTATGACTCATTCAGGAGCTGTGTTAAATCTAAATCTTGACCCTCATGCCTTCACTTATTTTTAATGCTTGAGTTATTTGCCTGCTTCTTCCTAGCGCTCGGAAGCATAGTGTTTGACAGAGCAAGTCTGTTTCAGTTTACATAATAATTTATTTAAATATTAATTATCTAAGGACCTTTTCAACCTCATGGGAATCGACAATGTTTTGATTATGCTTTCTTTCTGGGTGTTTAATTCCAAAGCAAAATTAAAAGCAAGAGTTTAGAGTATAAAGTCAATGATGGCTCAGACCTTATTTGTTTTGCGAATTTATCTCCAGTACCCACAACAGTATCTTGCATAGAGTAGAAGCTTCATAAGTATTTGTAGAATGAACAAACTAGATAAGTTAGATTTTTTAAATTTAAAAATTATGTATTGAGAAGAACTACACACATTTTTTTTAAATACCACTCTCACTTCTACAGACAACTTTTTTTATTTGTAAAGTTTCACCTCATCACTTCAAACAAATGATTAGAATGTGAACTACTGTAGTCCACATATCTGACAAAAATTTCTTATAAAGGCTTGGATCTGTGATTCAAATTGAACTCCTCTCAAGTGGCTAAAATTGATTTGTCTCAGCATATGCAATTGAATAAAAGTAACCAAACAGTATGTTCTCCTGGATAATTCAATTATTACTAAGGAAGAGGGGGCATTTGGGTGGTAGACATTGAGTGTTTAAGGTTTTGGAGCTCCCAGAGTTGTATTTACTCCCATGGTAGGGAGGAAGCATGTTGGCAGTGGACTGAATAACATCACTATACAGAGAAGCAAGGATTAGAGATCAAAACTCTTTTTCAAGATGCTCAAAACACTGCTTCCAGTTCTCTTGAAGGCCCATCTGTATCCCTATATTTCATATAGTTGAGATGATTCACCATTCAGATGAGATAATTTTGTATCATTGCAATTCTTTTATTTTCTCTTGTTAATTTCAGTTGGATTTCTACCCCTTTCAATTAAAGTAATCTAGACTCATTTGTTAGAACAGAATAAGCTATGCAGCCACAAGCAAACCTCACTATCTCAGTGGCTTGATGCAAGGCCTTTGTCTCCAGGGCACTTCCTTTTAAGTAGTGATTCAAGTTTTCAGAGACCATTTCAATATTATGGGTCCTATCATCTAATACGTTTATCCTGTGTCACTGCTGAAGTAACAGTGTGGAGAACTGATAAGAGCTCTTAAATACTTGACTTATAAGTGACACACATCACTTTTATGCAGGTTCCATTGGATAAAATTAGTCATATGGTCCCCAACCTAGCTACACAAGAGATTTAGAAAAATAAATAAGCAAATGAAAAATTTGTCAAGCTCTTTCTTATATAAAAGAAGGGAATATTGTCTTATTCATGTTTATATCTCTAGCAGCCAGTGAGATACTTAACATTTAGCAAATGTTGATGCTAATTGAAAAGCTTCAATGAAATGTTTATAAGAAAACAACTTTTTTTAAAAAAGATTACAACACATTTTAAACATAACATGTTTTTAACAATAGCCATTTTTTATCTTACCCTAAAGTTTATATTGACATATATTCACACACATAAATACATCTGTTTCATAAGCCAGAGATTTCAAGTGAGGAACAGGGTAGGCAGTGTGGAACTTGTTCAGAAAACATCATCATATGCCCATTCTGTCAGGGAAGTAGGAGGGTGTGGTGTGACAACCCTTAGTGTTATATTGATTGGCACTGTTTAGTAAACCAGTGTTACTGAGAGCAGTGCATATTAAGGTAAGTCATAGCAAATAAGTAATAAAGAACCATTTTATGCAGTTATAATTTCATTCCTATGAGAAAGTACAAGTGAAACAATTAAAATACATATGTAAATCACGTAAAATTTTTAAACATTTTGTCACAAAAGCAATAATATTAATATTACTGAAATGTTAATTTGGATTAAGCAATATTTTAATTTTTATATAGTCATTAATTGAGTCATATGCATTTATTAGACCATGGAAATTTGATTGTTTACTTCAGGAAATGGAGGATACATTACCTCATTTGGGGCAGAAAAGAAAAAAATATACTCCTATGAAGGTGTCATTCCCTGAGGACCTATTCTCCCCTTAAGCTCTTATTTAATTCAAATTATAATATTGGTCATTGAACTACTATGTACATTTATTTCAATAAAATATTTTAATCACTCATGTCTTTATAGAATTTATTTGCATTTAACAAAACTTAATCATATCTGTCAAATAAAATATACTTCTACATTGTTGAAAAAAATTTAAACTTTAATTGATAGGACTCTTCACTCTCTGAAAGGATTTTTAATGTTATATGTTTTTAAATCTCAAGTTTCCCAGGTAAATTGAAAATAATTTTTCAAATTCATTCCCATACACAGCAATGTATTAGGTAAATAATATTTCTTTTTCACTAGTTTTTATGCAATCTCATAAGGAAATCGTTACATCATGTGATTTTACTATAATTATTAAATGTAATTAAAAATGTATGTTTTCATATGTACAAAACTGAGTAAGTCCAGAGATGGCTCTTTTTTTAAAATAATTTTTTTAAAAAGTATATCTTTGTTGATTTCAGAGAGAAGGGAGAGAGGAGAGAGAGAGAGAAACATCAATGATGAGAGAGTCATTGATCGGCCGCCTCCTGCATGCCCCCGGCTGGGGATCGAGCCTGCAACCCGGGCCTGTGCCCTGACTGGGAATCAAACTGTGATCTCCTGGATCCTAGGTCGATGCTCAACCACTGAGCCATGCCAGCGGGGCCAGAGATGACACTTTTTAAACTTAAAATATTTATCAAATTGTATACATAAATAGGTACAAAATAAGTTCTTAATCCAAAGGATATACTGCACATTGACTCTTACTTCAAGGTCAAAAAAAAGAGGAAAGAAAATCGAAGGCAAAAATCTCCTGTCTTTCATCTCTTGGTGAGATAATGATTAAACTATTTATAAAACCCGGTGGGCTTGTTAGGTCGTATCTAGTATTTGGGAGGAAGTAATGACATTTCAGAGACTCCCACTGCCAGCACCCTCAGGCTTGATGATATTAACTCATTTACATTTAAGATAATCCACCCAACTTAATACACAAATTTTGATATTCTGCCATTCTGACCCCATGGGTTTACCCTTTTTTTTTATACTTAACTTAGTCTGTACCTACAGGTCTCTTGATAACCTGCTATCATTGAAACCTGTCTGCTTAAGTGAGATAAGCTGAAGAGAACTGACATGCTAGCCTTCAACTACAGCCTAGAGATGCCGGAAAGTAAAGCTTTCAATGACTCATTTATTCCCTTAACTAGGAGAGATATCAAGCTTTTTTGAACTACCATGAAATACAATGAGTGGTTTTCTGATCCATAATACTTTGCTACAAGTAATAGAGCATAGATCATATTGTTCACATTCCTCTATTCAAAGTCTTAAAATTCCACCTGGATGAAACTACAAAGAGGGGAAAAAACAGGTGCTTTGGCTTTGTTCACAAAGTCATCAAGATCTGAAACACTGATTTTTATCAGCGCTCTTAGCCTAAGGAATCTCCTTGAGGGAGAAAGGGAATGGAGAGCTTCATAGCAGAGCTATAAAGCAGAATCTGAAGTATAGTTATGGTTATAATTTGCACAGATCACTTGGTGCTCTAACACCATGCTCTTGATCACAGCATAAATCACACTTTAATTTTAACCTTTGCAGTTCATCAATAGATTAAATATCAAAAATAATTCAAGTCTGACACTATTGGTTTACAGGTAAGTTTAACAAGAATGGGGAAGCTTAATGATGTATTAGTCGCCTTGTCAACTAAGGCATAAAGATTCATGACTCTTAACCTATGTTTCCATCACAAACTCAGAGCTATAAATAATGCAAGCAGCTAATCAGGCATAGAAAAGATATATAGCATCATTGAAAATCAGTTATCTGTACTGCTCCAGCTTTTAAAAATGTATCCTATGTAAAGTAATCCAGTGACATAACTCATAAAAGATGTGTGCTGACTCACAGCCCATATTCAGTATTTATTTTTAAAGTTTTACTAGTTCCCTAATATAACATTATTTTCTGAAACACTAGCAATTTTTTAGACAGAATATTTTAGCTTAAAGTTATATTATGATATACACATAACATTAATTGCTAAGATATACAGTGAATTCCAAGGTAAAAATTTGTAACTTCTTTTTTCATACTTAGAAGTTAGTAAACTAATTTCCAACAGATAGTAAAATGAAATAGCAGCTAATGCAAATTTAAGAGATTGATTGAAAATTATGCAGACGAGAGGGTTGCGAATTTTTCCCTTGAACCTGTATTAGTTTCCCAGGGCTGCTGTAATCAAGTATCACAGACTGGGTAGTTTAAACAACAGAAGTTAACTGGCTCATAGTGCTGGAGGCTAGATATCCTAGACTAAGGTGTCATGGGGTTTATTACTTCTGAGAGCTAGGAGGAACAGTCTGTCCCATCTCCTCTGCCAGCTTCTGTAGCCTTAGGCATTCCTTGGCTTGTAGGAGGTGCCCTCCTTGTGTCTTTACCTTGCATTTCCTCTTCAGATGCCTGTCTCTGTGTCCAAATTTCCCTTTCTATAAGGATATCAACCATATTAAATTAGGGTCCACCTCGGTGACCTCATCTTAACTTGATTAATTCTGTAAACACTCTACTCCAAATACAGTTTTTGTGATTCTGCAAAAAGTGAAACCGTAGCTATGAAGTATTGGCTCTATTAGAAGGCCTTTGCAAACAAAGTGAGGCCAGTGTCATCTGCTTCCAATAGCAAATCAACTTATTCTAATGGTTTCATGATTTCACGTACTTCATGTAAACAAACTTATTATATTCTAAATGATCTTCATGTTTAATTGCAACAGACACATTGTTAACTAAAAAATTATTTTCTTATTTTTTTTCCTCCTTTTGTCGGACTCTATTAATCTTTTGTTTCATTACTATGATGTTGAGTTATCCATTTCCTCATAAATACTAGTTATCATGTTTTCTTCATCCCACAATAATTGCTAATTTACATTCATTCATCTATGAGCATAGATTTTATTACTTCTGCAATTGGAAAATAATTCTGATAGGGTCATTTGATTATTAATATAAAATTGACTATGTGGTCCTGGCCAGGTGTCTCAGTTGGTTGGAGAGTCATCCATACACCAAAAGGTTGTGGGTTGGATTCCCAGTCAGGGCACATACCTAGGTGGCAGGTTGGATCCCTGGTTGGGGCACATACAGGGAGGCAACTGATTGATGTTTCTCTCTCACATCAATGTTTCTCTCTCTTTCCCTTCTTCTTTCTCTCTCAAATCAATAAAAACATATCCATATAACCTTCAGTGAGGATTTTTTTTAAAAAAAAGAATGAATATGTAGAGCCACAGTATTCTGTCAGTAATTGTTAGTTCCATTTCCTCATAAATACCAGTTGTCATGCTTTCTTCATCCCACAATTCATAATTGCTAATTTACATTCATTTTTCAGGTTACTCATAGGAGTGCACCCATCTGCTTGTAAGGTTATCTTATTTCTTCATTCCAACAAGGATTATTCTAATAAGCATATATGCTAGCAAAGGGGCATTTTTTAAAATATGAAGGTTATGCCTCCTTCATCTATTTACATACAGTGTTAGTCAATATTGATTTTACCCAGCATGAAGCATTATATACCCCATCTTCAGTTATATTCAGTTAAAACATTCAGCCTCTTTATGTAAAGGATGTAGGATTTTCCATGGGTAAGGGTTAAAATATTGATAATATTTGAAAAACCTATATTAGTGTTATTAGACAGTACAGCCATGGTATTTGAAAGTGTGGTTCTGATTGCCCAAGGAATACCTAGATCCAAATCTTGTGTAAACTATTTAGTAGCTATATAATATTGAAAAATTTCTTTGCATCTTTAAGTCTTAATTTTCTGAACTCTAACATGGATCTCAGTATATTAATAATAACAACAATAATTTATGAACTGCTTATCATGTGCCAAGGACTCGTTTAACCCTCACAATGGTCTTAATAGGACATGTTATTGTCATTTTCATTTTATGATAATGAGATATCTGTATGTGAGACAACTAACACATAGGGAGGTAGATAATAAGGTCACAAAGCTCATTATTGGTAGAGCAGAAAATAGAGGATGTGCAGCGACTCCAGAGCCAAATCATTTAACCACTCTGTTGATGCCTATTGCATTGGGCTGATCTGAGTATAAAATGAAATCATGCATATAAGAACTCAGCATACTGTGTTGTGTATATAAAATTCCAGGTATGAAAATAGCAGTCATGATTTTAATGATCATTACCAATATACTGATAGGATTGTTTACAGAGCAAAAGGAATCAAAATGAGGAGAACAATGTTATATATTTGTAGCATAGAAACACAGAACCACAAGACAAAGATAAATAGAATGGCATTATGTTACATTATGTACAAATCAACTTTGAGTCTATACTGGGCTGCAAACTACAGATTATGACTAACTTTACTGTACCTAATACCCAGATTATTTCTTTTTTTAAGCACAATCACCCCTCCCCACACTCAGTTCTGAAAAGTGTAACTTACACATTTTCCCCATATTATAGCCACTTCGTCACAAAATACTTAATTATATTTCCAAAGCCTGAGAATAATTTAATAAATTATAATACTCTCTTGTTTTTTTAGTGTCAATAACATTATCTTCATATTAGAATTCTTTCTACCAAGGTAACTGTGAAATATGCAATTTACCTGAAAAAGAATTCTCAGAATGACATTTAAGCTGTCCTGCAGATGCAAGAAATCCCATACTTCATTAACACAACAAAGAGAGTCAGCTTCTGAGTGTACAGCACTAGTAGTATTAAATAACTCCCTGGCTCATAATTCAGAAAATATAATTCAAATATAATTCAAATTTTAAAATCCCAAATAGCCTCCTGCTTCGACATAAAAGTGTCATGTAAACCAAAATCATTGTTAATAAACAGCAAAGCCAGAGATCCCCTACTGTGTGAGTTCCAGTAGGAGGCTCAGCATCCCCATGTCATATTTTAGATTCAGTCCTTTTAATTTTTTTATTTTCTCAAAAAACTTAACAATATAGAATGTGTGAAAATAATTCTCGGCTTCCACATGATGTTCTTTGTTAATGTACTATAAAGACACAATGGTTAGTCCTGGCGGGTGTGGCTCAGTTGGTTGGGCGTCATCCCATGCACCGAAATGCTGCAGGTTTGATTCCTGGTCAGAGCGCAGGCTAAGGATGTCACGCTCTCACATTGGTTTCTCTCTCTCCTTCTCCCTTCCTCTCTCTAAAAATATTTTAAAAGACACAATGTTTGGGCATTATTATCAAGCTATCTGGGGACTAGAACATTTCTCAAAAATATGGTAAGAAACTTTCCATTACTTTAAACCTTATGCACAGAATTCTACATCATCTGCCTTTACCTAAACTACCATCAAACCCTAGAAAGTCAAAACGTAATGTGGGTTTGCTACAATGAATGTATTTGTGCAATTCTTCACACTCTTCCAGTTTTCAAGAAACAGAGAATCATTCAATTAATCTCTAAAAATTCAGGCTAGTAATATGTATACATATGGAAATAACAAAAGCAGGAGACCTGACCCTTTCGTTAAGCCCTACAGAGTCTGTAATATCATTACAACACAAGCAATAGTTCTAGCATGTTAATAACAACTCCACTGGTTAACTTCTGAAGAACAATAGCTGTTCCACAGAAGCTTGAAATCCCTATTGCAAACTCAGTACTCTATCATGAATGTGACTCAACATGCAAAACGATATGATTAGTTCAATTTTGTATTTAACATCATTTTTCAAAAATTTTCTTTGACCAGACCACTTCTTAGGCTAATACTCAGTGTGTTTGTGTGTGTGTGTGTGTGTGCGTGTATATATATATATTTAGTGCATATATGTATATTCATTGAAATATGTATCATATTTTCATATATAGTGAATACATGCATATACATATTTATTTATTTATCAACTAGTTTTGGTTAAAAATTAGCTGTTGCCTGGTAATGGAATCATATTTTAGAATCTAGTTACACGTGTGCAAATACAAGCTCAATCTACTCCCTCATGAGGACATTGCAAAGGCAGCTCCCCTCAGAGAGAATGTGGAAGCAGAACACATAAATAAAACAAAATAGAGCCCTTTCGAGGCTATTGTCAACTTCTGAAACCTTAGCCCTTAAATATGTTTTTTAAATCTCCTGCAGTGTTCTCATATGATGTAATGTGTCCATTCCAATCATTATGTTATCTGTTCTTACATAATAATTTTAGTAAATGAGAATTTTCAAATGTCTTTTGGTATACATATCACTGGCCTTAAGGATTATTTCTCACTTAGTAAAAACAAGGCCGTTAAAATATAAAAGTGCCTTGCCAAAAATTATGGAAATACAGAAACAATCATCTAGGTGACATAAAAATGTCTATTATTCCAATTCAGATTTCATTTGTTTCATATAAATCTTCTAGTTTATATTTCCTTCTGCTTACTCTTTCCCTTCTCAGCAAGACAATAGAATAAATGTCAAAAGTTTACCTATTCTATAGATTCTCATGAAAAAATAAATTGGAGATACTTTAAATTGCTTCATTTAAGGAAAAGAAACATTAGTCTTGTCACCCAACATAATTTTTTACTAGTCATATTAAATAAAATTATTCATTCATTTAGTTCTATAGTACACACCATGAAATTACTGAGATAATTGCAGGATTAAATTAAGATGGGTCCAGCAATTAGCCTGCTATTGCATCTAAAGTTTAGTTAAGAAATGTGTCAAGATTCTTCCCATCAGAAAATATTACAGGTAAAAAGTATGTATAATCAAAAATCTATTACATTTTTCAAGGTATCATGACTTTCCTTGAAGAGGAACGGTAAGTTATCCTTTATCAATATAGTACACAATAAAATGGACTGCCATTTTTCCCAACATTAAATGTGAAGAAATAAAGTGATAATGATTAATGGTCTCCAAAACACCCCCATTCTCAGTAAAGGGGTGTAAATCATTTTAAGCTGAGTCTTCTCCTAAATAATTGAGTCTTTCATTAGTTTTTCTTAATTTAAAAGAGTCATTATCTCCTTTGAGTAATGTTGTGGGTTATCTGTTTTAAACATGTGCTCCCTACATCTCCTAGATCTCATTAGTTAGCATTTCTCAACTTTAGTTTGCAGTTAAACAGAAATATAGACAGTAGTGTAGGAAATACCTCTCATTAATTTTCTCACGGACAATCTTTGTATAAAGATTAGAGACTCATATGTTTGCTACATTGCTTGTGGGAGGGTCATAATTCATTATATGTGTAGTGTGGTAGTTCTCGAATGTTGGGAGATGAAAAAGAGAAGGTGTGCAATTTCTCTCCAGAATATCTATGTTTATGCCTTTATGCCCACAATGCATCTCATAATGCCATAACCATAAGGGGGAAGCTAGAGGTCATGTGTATTTTGACAAAGCTCCCCAGGTGAATTAAAATGCTGCCCACCAAACTTCTCTTGAACCAGCCTTGATTATGATTTGTATAAGAAAACACATGTAAGGAAGCTATTAACAAACTTGCAATTGATTGGTTAATATACAGTGTGGCCATGAATCAACTGAGCCCCTTTACTGACACCTAATAAGAATTTTTTTTTATATACACAAGGTTCTTATGTCATATTGTTGTTATTGTATAGTCTCTCTATCCAGAAAAAGTGCCTATAGCCACTTTTCCAGGCAGCTGAAATAAAAGTTATTCTTCCTCTAACTGGAGGAAAAGAAAAATAATAAGATGACTTTCAGTCAAGGAAAATGAGCTCCACTTCCCTTTTTTCTCTGTTACCATGACCAGCTATTAATAAGTGAGACTGTAGAGCATGCTCTGGGTCCCTCCACCCAATGTCTGCACTCAAACACTCTTAAATAAATAGCTGAATTGATATCCAGGCATTCAGACAAATTCACTTGAAGGGTAAAGTCAACCAATGCATATACACAGGTGATACAAATATGGAAGAAACACTAAAGAATACCTAGTAGCCCGGCTGGGCGTGGCTCAGTGGTTGAGCATCGACCTGGGATCCAGGCGATCGGGGTTCGATTCCCAGTCAGGGCACATGCCCGGTTGGGGCTCGATCAGTGACTCTCTCATCATTGATGTTTCTCTCTCTCTGTCTCCCTCTCCTTTCCTCTCTCTGAAATCAATAAAGATATATTTAAAAAAAAAGAATACCTAGTAAATAAATGACTGAAGCTATCCAGGAAATGTTGAATAAGAAGGTAATTATAGCCAGATTTTAATGGAGGTAAATATGTGGATTAGCAAGTATTGATCAAAAAAGTAATTGGTTATGTGGTATTAGCCAAAATTAGAACACTCATGCATATAATTGAGACAGAAACAAGTATATGAGTCCCAAAAAGATGAGTATTAAAAACTTTGCTTGTCTACTAGGTCAAAACATTAAGTAGTTAATTTCTTGTTTTTAATTTTAATAATCACCTCAATATTGGCAGGGGAGGCTGTGGGTAATTGAGACAGCATAGATTAATGGTAAAGAATGTAGACTCCAGAGGCAGGTTGCCTGGATTTCTAGCCTAGTTTTACCCCTAACTAACTGTGTATGCTTTGTCAACACCTTAACTTCTATATCCTTCAGTTTCCTCATCTACAATATGGAGATCCTAGTAGTGCCAACCTCAAAGGATTGTTTTGTTATAAAGATGATCTAAGTTAATATTTATAAAAAACTCTGAAAGTTACTGACACAGTGATATATATATATATATATATTTGAATTTTTCGAACAATTGTTTGAACAATGTTTTTAATGGGAAAAATTTCCTAACATTTTTCTTGTGAATATTATATGTCTATTGCTTTTCATTAAGACCTACTTAAAATATATTCCTGTTGAAAAGGAGAAAATAAGAATCAATACATGTATATGATTTCTAATCAAATTTCTAAGCATTAGTCACAATAAAATTTCATGATAAATTTAGCTAACAAAGTGTGATAAATTATAGTTCTATAATTTGTGTTGCTACAAGTAACTACGGAAAATACACTATAATTAAATCAAAAGCTATTTAGAATCCATAGGTCCTTTCATTTATGGTAATGCTGAAAAATGCAAGTTTATGTCATGGTTTCTGGTTCATGCTTCTGTTCTGAATACCCTGCAGATGTAGGTTTATTCAATGGAACAAATAACAAGCAAGTATATGGAGAAGCAGTAGCTGAACAATACCGTCTGTACAGTCCATGAATTTCGTTCATTAAATTTTGTGCTCATTAACTAGAATGTGTTCTTCAACTTTGACTTTGAAAAGTATGACAGGTGGGAAATCCAAACCATTTCACTTATACCACAGTTTGAGATGCTGAAATGAGAAGTGGCATTTGGAATAAGTTCAGTGTCATGACCCCTTTCAAGATACAATTTATGGCTCTGTGAATGCACCTTTGAATAATATTAACCAAGCTAAAACTATGCCTAGATAATTGCACCTTACCCAGAAAATGAGGAGCAGTGAACAAAAACTAGTTTATTCTAATTTTTTATCTAATTTATGCATATGTTTCAGAGGACTGTTGAACATACAAAAAAGTCAAATGACACAAAGTCAAATGAAAAAAAGCAATACGTTTGCCAAGCTGAAATAAGCCAAGTATAATATATAACACAAACTCTCAGTTTCAAAAGTGTTTTGTCAAGTTAATATTATTCCAGAGTATATTTTTTTCAGGAAGAGTTTGCAAAGACATCAGACAAGTATAGTTACTTTGTAAATTGTAGAATGGCATGCAAAGATGTTCCCATTAGCTTAGAAAAGAAAGTCACATATATGCTTGCATGTGAATCAAATAGTATTTTTAAATGGGTAATATAAGTAGTTGAAAGTCGATAAACCTATTAAAATGGAGGAACTGATAAATAAACAATTTATTTTATACCTGGGGGCAGGGTGATAGATATAAATGTATGTGCCCTTTGTAACAGGCAGTGAATTGATAAGTGTTCATGAAATTAGTGTTCATTAAGTTCATTACTTTCATTACATGAAATTTAAAAACTGAATACCTGTTACAATATTATTTTCTATGTTTCAAACATTCTACTCAGTAGACTGAACTTTCACCTCTGGAAAGATGGAGCAGATGCACTTTTTCCAATTCACCCCACTAAGTAGAGCTAAAATCCTTGATCATTACACATAAAAAGACTCCAAGCTAGAGAGAAGGCATACCAGCTTAGGACCTCAGGATCTGAGAGACAACGCAATGGTGAGTCCCTTTGTTTTTCAATTTTCTTCATATATTCTGGACTTGGTATTAGAAATATTAATAACCTGGTAATACCTAGCCCCTCCTCTCCCCCCAAAAACCCAATTCGTTTTCCCAAAGGAAAAGAACAGATTTGGCAAGACACAGAACTTCCAGACAAAAACCACTAACACTGTTTCTATTATGTTATACATATTATTAATTCTTGACTATACGTTATAAAGATAATTGCCTTCTTTTAAGTCCTTTAAGTGCATATTAAATTGCAGCAATGACCCTGGTGAGTATCCTTATGTCATGACTGAGAATCTCAGCCTTCAAAAGGGTAAGCAGCTTGCCTAAATTACACATCCGGTCAGGAACTAAGTTTAAATTCACCAGTTTGGGATTTAAATTCTAGGGTTTGTCAACTACTCATTTTGCTTTAACCATAAATGTTGTTTAAAATATTGTCTGCTATATCACACACACACACACACACACAATTCTTCTTGAGGAACTTTAAAATAAATTTATATTAATTATACTTAGACAAGCAATCTGCCCTTATCTTTTGGACAATATGAATTATATAACTTATCTTGCTTCCAACTTGAATTTGTAGCTGGGACAGAAAAAAATAATCCAGATCTTAATCAGAACTCTTTACACTTTAAACTTGTAAAGAATACTACAATATAAGTTTTGTGTACCAACTAGTCTCTTTTTAGAATGTTGAATTTAATTCCCCATCACCTGGGTGTTATTTCACTTACAATCTATATTGTATATGGTAGTGCTATTTGGGATCTTTGTACCTGTGAGCTAAATTGTGTATCTACGAAGAGCCTCTTCAGTCTCTAAAATGTTTTAATCTTTTTTCCATAAAAAGGATGCAAAATGCCACTCCAAATTACATAAATAGAGGTTAGATAATGATACTAAGGTCATTTTCCTTTACATTTCCACTAAATCATGCAGATCTTCTCTGTTTCACTCTAATGTGATTTTTTTGCATCTCTAATTAAAGCCTGCAAAGTTGAAGTTGATAGGGGTGGCACACAAGGATTGTGAATTTGTTTGTTTTTCTTTCTTTTATCAGCAAATTTAATAGAAAGAAAAAAAACACACCTCTTTGTTCTACCACTCCATTAGTGAAAAATCCTTAATTTACTATATTTTTTATTGTACCAAGTCATGTTATTAATACACATTTTGTGAATCTTTGAAATATGAATGGTTCAATAGCTTTAGAAGAAATATTTTAAATAAAATAGCTTCTTTACTTTTCTATTTTATCATTCTCAGACTTGTCCAACTTTTTATTTTCACTTCTGGTTAAATTTATTGCCAGGCTTTATCTAAGATAAGTTATTCTTGGTAACCTATAATCAGAATAGCAAGTACTAGACTACTATAAGGAATTCTGCATGAAAGAGGTATAAATTGCTCTATGATTTTTGAGTTGCAAGATTTATGGCATCTATTCAGCTTAAATCAATCTTGGCTCTGGGCTTTCACTTGCAAAGGCAATGAGATGTCCGCATTTTGTGTCCTTGTGGTATATCCTATCCCTAGTTTATATTAGGACCCTGGGACTTACACCATAAAAGTAAAACAGGGGAAGAACTACTGGTCTCTAGCAAACATTAATCACTGTTAAGATAGTTACTGTCCAGTATCATAGACTTTTCCATTGAGAAGGACTTTATTGGTGGCACTCACTTCTTTGTTATACAAAGATTAGATTCGCTGATCTTTACTATATAGCTCATGTAACAGAATTAGAAAGAAAAGTAGCAAATGATTTTTAAATTAAATTTTGAATTAAAGAAAACTATAAAACATGTTGTTTTGTTGTTTTGTGCAGTTTCCTAGTGATATAGATGAATGCTTTTCAATCTCTTCCCCTGCATTAGTCTTTACACTTCATAGCTCTTTTGGTAGTTTGGAATAGTGTCCAATGAGGGAAATAAATTTTAAAATTACAGTGGCTATTAGTTTATCTGCCTGTTGTCAAAGGTTTGGTTTTGTTATATTTTCACATACCGAGCACACGGGGGCAGGATGAGAGAATAAATGGTTGTGAAATTCAGGGCATAGACAGAAGGTGGAGTGTTCATTTCTTTTTCAAAATCAATTGGTCATCTGTACTTAGATTTTCTTATTTAGAAATATAGGCTCCTGCTGCATTTCCCATTTTTCATTAGCACAGCACTAAAGTAATATCAAAGTGATTTCATGGGATAATGAGAACCATCTTCTCTTGTCAATCTAATGGATTGTTTGTGAAATGTGTTCAATAAAGTTGTCCCTGACTTCCCTCACTAATTTGAATGCGTATAAGGTATAAGCAGCTTTATGGTGAAGATGACAGAGTAGGCAGTTAGACAAGCTTGAGCAAAGCAGGAGCCATAGGCCAAGTATAGAATGTCACCAGGTCAGAAAGCCCCAGGTGGCTAGCAATGGGCAAAACTAGAGAAAACAACTCTTACAGGCTAGGACCTCACCCCCAAGGTGACCTTTCCTCCTGGAGCATCTTTTTCTACTTTTGTGACTTTCTAAATAAACTTCCTGCATTAGAGTTCTTGGCTGTGAATTCTTTCTTAGCGAAACTCAAGAACCAAGGTTTAACCCTGATGCTAACAAAGATGTTGTAGATGGAATATATGTAGCAAATAATGTAACTTTTCACAGTTGAAAGAGATTTTTTCTTAACAGAATTACATTTAAGGCATTTGCCAAAGAGACACCATACTTGTATCCTTTCTCTTGAACTAAATATCTGATCAGTACATTACTACTCATACACATCCGTATATATGCACTTGTGTATTACACATATAATTGAAAACATACTTGACTTAACAAAAGCATTTACTGTTTCTCTAAAATATCACTATTTATTCTTCCCACAACTTGTCTATCTCCTGCAATAAAGTCTTGTCACCTCTACTTCATTTACTATAAGCAACTTGCCTATGCCACTAATGTCTATTGCTACTAGGTAATGCAGAGGTTGAGGTTAATGTAACATAGTGAACATTGTTGGAAGATTCTGGCTTTAATTAATGTAATTGTCCACATACTTAAAGGATTTCTAGATAAGAAAAGCTCTTAGTCAACTGACCAGATATCAGCAACATTAAGATCTTGGGAAATAACTTGCTGTCAAGTTTACACAGTCCATTCCCATTGGGTATTAGAAATTTCTCATTTCAAAATATGTGAATCAGGCTTCTCCCTCTACCACACTAATAATAGTTTGCTTTCAAGGGTAAACATGACACCTTAAATGTCAAACTAAATGGACTCTGTGGGCCACTGCCTCCAATATACACTTCCCTGACAAGGCTTCATCAATTCATTCTTAAGTGAAACTGACTTTTCTTTTCCCTCTGTATGCATGGTAAATATGAATGCAATGACTACAAGTTAAGTTTTGTTCCTCTGCCTTTATTTGAAGTAGGACACCAAAATTTATCCACTACTGTTTTATTGCCATCATTGAAAATATCAAAACACTGGGGGGGAAAATACTGTTCAGTGTGATAATGAAAACAGTATTAACATGCAGATCCCCAGACAGTGCATTGAGGACCCTGAGAGCTGCACAGGCCACTGTTAGAGACCCACTGTTTTAAGTAATAATCATTTGTATTTATTGAGGAATTCTCATTTTTATGAAGATGAGCTCAGTACTTTGTCTTTCCATAAGCTAAATTACTTAATCCTCAAAATTTGTTAAGTAGATAGTTTTATCCTATTTCGACAGTGAAGAAATTCAGTTGCAGAAAAGTGAAGTAAATTGGCTGGATTTACACACTTTGTAAGTGGAAGTTCCAGGGTTAGAACTCACAAAATTTGATTTAAAAGTCTCCCCTTTTGACCATATTGTTATGTTGCCCCTCTAAAGGTTTGTATGTCTGTCTCATAGTGTTTTTCTGTAAAATAGGACCACAACATATTAATCTGTACCACCCCAATGTATGCACAAAGTAAGAACTCAACATATGTTGATGCTTACTTTGGAAGAAGCGCCTGAGCTACTCTCTGTTCATGATACTTCGATTAATTTAAATATGATTAGCAAAATTATTTAACTAAAAAAATCTGTGGCACCCTTGTCAGTGTGGCTCAGTTGGTTGAACATCCCTCCGCGCACTGAGAGTTCACAGGTTTGATTCCAGGTCAGAGCACATGCCCTGGTTGTGGGCTTAATCCCCAGCAGGGGGCTTACGGGAAGCAGTTAATTGATGTTTCTCTCTCACATTAATATTTCTCTCTCTCTCTCTCTCTCTCTCTCTCTCTCTCTCTCTCTCTCTCTCCTCTCCGTGCCCCTTCCTCTCTCTCTCTCTCAAATCAATTTTTCAAAAATCTGTGCTTCCCCAGGAAAATAAGGAAAAGGGAATGTGGAATGCTAGACTAGAAAGATAATCCCACTGGAAGAGGTGTTACTGATACATTTTAAAACCTTGCTGCTATTTTTGTATTTATCACTACTCACTTCATTTGTTGTTAAGAGTTTTACTTCACATTTCAGAAGGATATGTCTCTGTAGTTATTTTTTCCTGAGTACCTATCAAAGCTTATGAGAGTAAACTATTGGGAAAATTTAATGTTTTAAAGTCCATGTAGGGTTGTCTTTCATACATTTCTAGGGCAATTTGGTCTCTTTAAAGATATCCTATGAAACAGACCCCGAAAGATTAAAAAATAAGTAGTTCACATCAAAATATATTATTTAGAATTCTGATATTCAATATTATATTTTAATTTAATCTGTTTTTGTTTTTTGCATTTGAATTTATATACAATATCTGTTCCTTTTACATATAATATCAGAAAGATGAATGAGAGCTGTCAGTGTTTCTTACCATGAAATATTTCAAAAATAGCATGTCACTTTGTAAACTTCTAAGACTTATAAGCAGTTGAGTTTAGCTATTTAGATATAGAAAATAATGTTAATAGACTGCTGCATCACAGTAGCTGGGATCTGTCATAGCAATGTTTACACCAGAGATATAATGTAAAATACTTACAAATAAAGCCAATAAGGAAAGCAAAGGAAGGTTCCAAAGAATATATACAAATTGGCAAATGTCTGAAAAATAAAAAAGGCTCTCATCAGTTTCATTAGCACTCCAATTCTGTTACATTAATTTAGATAAAAGGTGATGAGTTGTTTCCACTTTCCAGCACATTTTACTTTACCCATTACCCTTATACTTGCCAAAAGAGATTCATGTTATGAGGTACTCAATTTTAGTAAAGCATATAGTGCTGCTTAGTAAATTGTTCAAATGAATAGCGACAGAAACTGATTAACCATAAATATTTGTACACAGTTGCTGCCCTTAGAGTTTGTTTAATTTTGCTCTCATTAATTTGATATGTCATATCAATACACATGGTATACAACAGAGTAGTAAGGCACTTTTTTGAGAGATCTACTAGAATATAAACTTTATTCAACTAAGAAATGACAATGGGAAATCACAAAAACTTAATTACTTTTTGCCTTCTGATATTTTTGCAGAATTACTGATATATCCGCAAATATATATTTTATATATTTAATTGACTATATAAAACCAATATCATGATGGGTTTTTGGTGGGTAGACAATGACACGTGAGCATTAAGTTCCTTAATATAATAGAAGGGATACAGCTTGAAAACTGAAGAAGAAAGTAAAGTCAAGTCAAGTAACCTCACTGAAAGCCTGGCTTGGAAGGAAGTAGGATGCAAAGCCTGTCCTTTGAAGCTGGCAGAACAACAGTCTGGGTGATAATGCAATATACAGGTGATGTATCATAGATTTCTAAACTTGAAACTTGTATAATTTTATTAACCAATGGCACTTCAATAAATTTAATTTATAAAGAACAAAATTTAAAAATTTAAAAAAGAAATCTGTGATAAAAATGGCAAAAGTATTAAAAAAGGGACTTTTGGGACATAAGATAACCATAGAGCAAAAGTAAAATCTTCCCTATAAAAACAAAGCAATGCAAAAAGAACAAAGAAAACAAAATGAGTGGAGAGGAATACAGTAAACAATGCACATAGTAAATATAAGATAAAATAATACTAAAAATGAATGGAAACCAAATTACATAATATTTGAAAATAATGTATTTTTATTTCTTCAGTCTTACAAATATTTTATTCAAGCCTGTGAGTGTTGATATACTGTTATCGAATAATCAGTTTACACAAGTTGGACCTAAAAAACAATGATGGTAAAAGGCCATTGTTAGTTAATTACTTTTTGCCTTCTGATATTTTTGCAGAATTACTGATAAATCTGCAAATATATATAATATACAGGACTTGGAAACTATTAATATTGATGAATAAGCTGGCAAGCAGCAGAAGGGATGCCCTCTACTTAACCTTCTCAAGTTGCCTTGAGTCAAAAGGGAAGGTCATATAAGGGTCAAAGGTGGTGTAACATTTCTATCCATTCAACCACAGACATAGAAACCTAATTAGACTGGGGAGAAATGAAAACTCTATTGTGTGAAAATTGTCTCTTAGTATAAAGAGAATCAGAATATTCTGGTTTTGTACATTATTACCATTATTCACTTCCACAAACGGAAAAAATTAAACTAAGCAACATATGTAGCTACAGAAGTGGATATAATGTGATAGTTTCAATGTGGACAGATGACACTGCTAGGAGGTAGCATGAAGTCCAGAATAACTGATTAGAATATTCTTGGTCTTAGAGTTATACCTTCACTCTTCAGGGCAAGATAATTACTGTGACTGCATCAGAATAAATGGCACTTGTTTCTGTGTGGCTTTCTCCTCACAAGTACAGATATGTCAAAAATAGACCGGAAGGTGAACAAATAGGCCTTGCCTCTAAATCATTATTTAGGAGTGAATGTTTACTAGCTATGTGTAAATAGTGATGGTATCCATGGTACTCGGGGAGAGTATATTTGCCATATTCCCAGGCACCTCAAGGACAGAAAAGACCTCCATCAAAGTTAGGTCACTAAAAACATTTTTAAAATCAGTAAACACAAACCAATGGGGAAAATTTATTTTATTTAAAAAATAGAACATGTTCAAGATACCAAAGGACATAAAATATTTTAGAAAAATTTAATAATATGTAATGAACCTACTTTTGTTCTCAGTGTGTATCCATGGAGCTTAGCATATTCTTAGGATCTCAGTAAGTATGTCCAGTAGTAAAGAAATAGTAAGTTCTGCCCTGGCCAGTGTGGCTCAGTGGATCAAGAGTTGGCCTGGGCACCTAAAGGTTGCTGATTTGCACATGCCTGGGTTTGCAGGTTCGATCCCCAGCCCCAGTCAGGGCTCCTGTGGGAGGAAACCAATCATTGCATCTCTCTCACATCGATGTTTCTCTCTCTCCCCCTCTCTCCTCCCTTCCATCTCTCTAAAAATCTGTGGAATAAATATCCTTGGGTGAGGACTGACAAAACAAAAAAACCAAAATAGTAACTTCTATTTATTGTCTTTTACTTTGTTCTACTGGTCTGCTTTAAAATACGTGGGCCAGGAAAATATCCCTTTAATTTACTTTAGCATATAAAACATTTTAGTATGTGCCAGATCAATTTCCTCCAATTATTTTTCTTTTAAAAATTTCCTTAGCTTTCCTCAACCATTTATTCTTCCAGATGATGTCAGAATAACTTTGTAAAGTTCTGCTTTTCCACCAGAGTTTTAAATGACATTAATTTAAATCTGTAGGGAGTTTTATAGGAAATTAGCGTCTTTATATTATTATGTCATCTCTTCAGGAAGACAACGTTCTGTCAATTTCTTAGTGGCTTCTCCCTGTGCCTGACTGGCTAGTACACCTATCAAAAGTGTGTGACAGAGGACACAAGTGAGTCCCCATCCTCAGACCCCGCCTGTGCACAGGCACGGGGGGAACCTGTTTTTAAATCTTTATGTTGTTTGGTAAAGGTGTGTGCTTTTTCTTCATTCAAGTACTTTGTAGATCTACTTATTATTGTATTTGAAGACTCTTGTTTACACAGCGAATTGTGTCTTTTTATTATTTAATTTTTTAAATATTTGTCAATGGCATTTATGAAAACTAGTATTTTGGTAAAATATTTTAAAGTAAGGCACTTATCTGAAACTGTTATAGGAAACACCTTTAGGCACTGTTATGGGTCATGAGTATTGATACCATGACTAGAGTTGGTTAAAGTCCCCTCTTTGCCACTTAGTATACAACCTTTGGAAAGTAAGTTAACTTTTGGGGAGCATAGTAATAGAAATGGTTTACGGTCTAACTTGACTACCTTTTAGTAAACCCAGCAGGATGTCTGGACAACAAACAATTTAACACTCCACACTTAGATTAGAAGATATGTAGCAACTATTGTCAATAGTGAAATTCTGAGATAAAGAAAGTATACTCTTCTTTAATGTTAAATTCCATTGCTAATAACATGCTTGCATTCATTGATATATCGAGCTTAGGTTATATTATCCTTTTACCATGTTGCTGGATTAACTGTGTTAACATTTTGATGAGAATTTTGTGATCTTTCCTTTTTGCACTATCTTCTTGTTTTGTTAACAATTTGTGTTTCTTTCATATAATATATTTGAATTGTGGAAATATATTTTAAAGCTATGAAACTGAATATTTTCAATCTTTAGAAAAGTCAGACACTCCTCAAGTTATATAAAGTTTCAATTATAAAATCATCTGTATTTGGCACCTTTTTAATTTAAGGAATATATTTAAATGCTTCTCTTGATAGTTTAAATCTACTTTATTTAACTTTTAATATATTATGTCCAAAATGGGCAATGGGCAATTCTTCAGTTAGATATCAACTAGTATTCCTTTCCTTCTTCAGATATTAACTGTTTACCTTATATTTATGGAGTTGTTCACCATTATTGGTGGATCTAATCTAACTCAATCTAATCTAATCTAATCCAATCCAATTCAATCCAGTCTAATCTAACCCAATTAGATTAGATTCCTTGCTAAGGTTCAGTAAGATTTCACGCCCTCTCTGTTTTGATGTTGGATGAGGCCAGTTTGTTTTGGCCAGTAAAATATGAGTGAAATTGATGCATGGACTACAGGAACAATCCAAGAAAAGCAAATATATGACTCTCTCTGTCTCCATGCTGTGTGTGTCCACCCCGCTGTGGCTTACTGGCAGTTTTTCAGATAGCCTGAAATGTTTCTTTCGCTCTAGGTCCTTGTGCGAAAATGAAATGGAGAAGAACCTCCTGCTGATATAAAATAGATATGTAGTATGAGCAGGACATAAATTCTGACTGACATGTTTTTGTAGCCCTAGATGGAAAGTGGAAAGAGGAACAACACAACAAAAAAGGCGATTCTCCTCCTAGAATCCTAGTTCTTGACTTCCAAAATGTCATTGAAAATATAAATCTATAGTTTGTGAATATTCATTTATGTATCTAATTAAATCTGGAAAACTCAGATAATCAGGAGGTAGTTCCCTCTTCAATCAATTATCTAATAGGGATTATGTCAAGATACTATGGAATTACATCAAGGAATGCCCATTACATGTGTTTTCCAGTGTTGTACTACCAGTAATAACTTCCAAGAGATATTTGAAGTGAATCTGAATATGTAGTATATGATTGTTTCACCAAAAAAGTTAGGAAGGATTATTTCAAAATAGATTTGTGATGTAGAGTGGTAAGGAGGGTTTTGAATCAAGAAAATTGTGATAATTGGTTAACTATATTTGACAGATAGATATGTTATTGATGTAATTTCCAAAACTATACTAATATAAAATATAATAGGTGAAGCTGTAAAAGAACTAGACATTACAGTTGAATATCTATTTTAGTTAATGTGCAAAAGGTCTTGTTGAGCATTAATGCTAAGAAAAATTACAAGTGTAAATTTGATAGATTTGTATAGGTATAAATTAGATTCTAGTCTTCAAAATAACACAAATAAAATTTAAAGAAGACACAACTAATTTAGAAAGTACTTTTAAAATAGTATAACAGGGTACAAATCTAGAAAATATCCATTATATCATTTGTTCTTAAAGATTAATAATAAAAGTTTTAATTAAAAATAGGCAAAGGACATGAGTAGAAAATCTGCAAACTATAAGTACATATATATGTATAACATTGTTTAACTTTGCTAAAAACCAAAGAAGTTTTATAATAAATCATTTTGCCTGTGCATTTGACAGAAAGGAAAATATGTCACTTACATTGTTGAAGAACTGTGATAAAACAGACACACTTATTCTTTGTGGGAGGACATGTTTATGAGCATTTAAACAGTAGTATTACAGCCTAATACAAAAATCTTAAAGGTATCCATATTATTTCAGTCAATAATTCCATGTCTTAGGGTTCTACCTTTAAGAAATAATTTGAGGGCACTCTCATAACTATCATTGTAATTACTTTTTTATTATCATTTATGAAAGCCGTTTGGAAATAACTTGCATGTTAAAAAGACAGGATTATCAATATAAGTTTTAAATATTTAAATCACAAAATGTTCTACAGCAAAGAAATACCATCTATCTAGTGAATTTCAAAACACAAAGATTTCCATGATACAGAGTTTCGTAGAAAAACAAGGAAACAGGAATCTAAGCTGTTCATAATGTAGTTTACTTACATTTTTAACAAATCAAATGTCATCTACATGATGTATGCATATATAAATCATACGTGTATCACCATATAATTTTATATTAATCAAGATTCTACTCTATTACTTTTTAAACATTTTCTTACTAACATTGTGACCTTTGCCTATGAAGTCAATGGAGAAGAAATGTTCAGCATATCAAATATCCAAATTATGCTTTACAGACCAAAATAGACTCCTGAAAAGTTTCTCAAAATTTTTCTTATTGACTAATTTTTAGAGAGGAAAAGAGAGAAAGAGAGACTGAGAGAGAGAGAAACATCAATTTGTTGTTCTACCCAGCCATGCATTCATTGGTTGACTCTTGTACGTGCCCTGACTGAACATGGAACTGAAACCTTGGTGTACAGTAATGACAGTCTAACCAACTGACCTACCTGCCCAGGGCTCCCCAACATTTTAATAAAAATTTTTATGTTTACAGAAATGTTGAAAATAGTTTGCAATCCTTCTGGATTTTACCAAGAATATTTTACTATATTAGTTTTATCACAAAATATCCATTTATATATAACTCTATTAATTTTATTTTTGGATGTCTTTCTAAATAATTTACGTACATCAATATACTTTATTCTAAACACTTCAACATATGTATCACTAAAAAGGAAACTGAGTTTCAGGTCTAAGAGGTAGGAGATTTGGAGCCTGCTAACCATAACAATAGGCTGGTAAGAGAACAGATGGGAGACCCTAGTACTTCACCCACTATGATTATTTAAATGTTACCTAGGCCAACAGAGCAGTTCCTGAAAGTAGAGCAATAGAGGAAACATCGGCTTGCTGTTAATCCTTGTAAAGGTTCCAAGCCCCAGTATAAGAGAATTGCATGCAATCATAAACCTAGATATATAAGAAGATGGGAGTCAAGCAGACTGCTTTGCTTTTTTTCTTGTTGAAGCTTGGGGAAAACTACAAATATCTCCAGGACGTTCTTTCTGCCAAGGTGATCACCTGAGTTTTCTCTTTGCAAACAAAAGTATGAGACAGCATCTAAATGTTTGCAGAAGGGTGAAGAATGACTAAGAAGGGCACCAACAAATGTGACAAGATAAGAAAGGGAATAGTTCATGGATCAATGACCAGGGATGTTGAAAAGGCCAAGAATGGCTTTGGATAAGACACTCTTTCTCCACTGAGGTATGGAATTCACAAATGTCTATGGCATTTGGGGGAAGATAAGATGGTGAGTGGAAATCTGGAATTGAATTAGATTACAGATGAAATGACCTAAAAATACTGAATTGATCAAGTCTTTATAGAACTGACTAATTTGTATTTTCTACTATTGGAGAAATGAGTGTTGAGAATGCAGACGAGGCCACAGACAAATAGTTTTTATGTCTTAGTTTTATTGCCATAAATATTCTGAATAAAATTAGATTTTTCGATACATTGTAAAAATGTGTTTTATAAAAGTAGGGGAAAAAGATATATTAATCTTGGAAATATACGTTTTTCTTTTCATTGATTTTTTTGGAAAAGAAGGCTTTGGTGTCTCTCATACAGAAAACTGTTTATATTTGGATATTTAGTTACGCAAAATTAAAGCCAGTCTTAAATGGAGAGGGACCGGAGTTAAAATTCTCTGTCAGTAACCAAATCCAATGGAATGTTTTAAGTTGTTCTGTTTAAAGTTTACATTTTATTCCCCAAGCCTTCAGGAATGACCTTTTCCCAAGTCTTGTCTTAGCTATGTAGTATAGTATTAGGTGATGGGCCTGTATTCATACTGGATATAAAAACTGCAGAGGAGTAGCAGCTACCTGAGTAGATAGATTAATGATTTAAGGAAGGAAAGAATACAGTGCATGGCAAGGACTCATTTGTGGAATATCTAAGCATAAGCATCCCTTGAGGTTTCTCAAGGTTAATGGAATAAAATAATTTTCTGTAGTCTGGCAGGATGGAGGCTTGCATAATACAAATGTGTGCATCCAAAACAGAAATGTAATGTTATTTTTGGTTTCAGGATAATACAACCCATCTTCAAAGGATAGTCTCCATAATAGTATTCTCAATTTAATACTGGAGGACATAGATGATGTTTATTGTTTTGTTTTTGTTTTCAAATTATCTACAATTAAACTGTGTTAATTTGCCATCCTCCAAAATTGATAAAAGCTTGACCTTTTTTACTTATTTTGACCATGAGAGTACTGGATAAATATTTTTAAGAAAAAAAAATATTGTGTCAGTCAGTATTTTCACCGGCATACCACAACATATAAGCTCAAAATGTTAGTGGCTTATATCAACAAATGTTTGTGTGTTACTCAGTGTCTATCCAAATCAGCCTCATCTTGCTCCCCTGTCCCTTTACTTCAGTACCTAGCCTCTATCTTACTGGGTACATTTGAAGTCATTGTAAAGTCACACAATGGCTTCAAAGCTCTGTCAAGGAGTGACATATGGCACTTCTACTCACATTTCATTGGCCAAGTCAAGTTAACCATGAGGTCTCTAGGGTAAAGATATATAATCCTGCTTCAGAGAGGGGCAAACAGGAAGGAAAAAAAAAATGAATATTGAGCGAACATAAAACCTATTACAAGTATATATTCTAACTTAACATATAATAGATACATTACATTCACATTTAGTTAATTTTGAATTATCTTTATATACCATACACATCCTTTTGTTATTACTTGTGAAATTTGATTTCTAGTCAATTACCTCATTCTCTTAATAAGGTGTTGCTCTTCCAACAACCATTTCATTAGGGCATGAAAGGTTTTTTCCAAACTACACCTTACCCACTTGGGTACATGTATTTTAGGTGGAGCTACACCTATAACTTCAAGTTTGGTTCATGTGACCCTGACCTGGGTCAAAGGGCACAAAGACTTCATAACCACAGGGTGACATATGCCTGTCCAAACAATGCCCGTCCAATCATGCTGACCACATTGATTCATAGCAGTTGAAGCATAACTTTTAATACATTTCAATCAGAATCAGTCCTGATCATGTGTAATAGCTTCTCTGAAGGAAAACAGAAAAGAACAAAAACTCTGTCTGTATTTTTGGACCTGCGGGGAGCTAGACTGACCTGCTGGCAGCCAGTTTTCACCATGTTCATTTAAGTGAATTAAATCAAAATGTGTAGACAGGGTGAGGCCTGCAAAAGTTTGAATAATAAGCTCTGTTTGAAAATGGGATGGAAAAGGGAGAAAAGAACAGAAGCAAGTGGCAAGGACCAATTGTGGGGTGTGTAACCTGTGGAATTGTGTAATCTATGAAATAAATGCCATTTTTCTTTTAAAGGTCAGTTGGAAGTGAGTTTTCTCGTTACCAGCAAACAAAAGTCCCAACTTGATTCAAATACTCTTCTGAATAGAACACATGTTTACTGAGTGAGGTTTTACTATTTCTACATCTGCTAATTTATGTCATAATTGACAGGCTCAAGCTTTTCTCATCTTGACAAATGTACAATAAACCTGGCTCCCATGAAAGGAGACAAAACTATTCATGTTTCTGGAGGTAAGACAGCATAAATGGGCTTCCAAAGCTTTAAGAAGGACCAATGGCAATTTAATAGGATTCTGTAAGTCATAGCAAGGAACACTGAAGAGAATTATTGTTTGAAGAGATAACAACACATCATTTTCCAGGCTGGGCTAAAGACGCGAATCCTCAGATTTGGAAATCACAATGGATTGAAGCAAGAATATGTTAACATTATCATTGAAAATCTCTATCAATGAATATCTATTTTTCAATCACAAGAATATCACTTTTTCTTTACATAGAATGTGATAATGAGAATGATGACCTCACGTCTAGACTTAAGCTTTTAACTCTGCTTCTGCTCAAAAGGTTCTAATGTGTTTCAAAAGTGATCAATCACACACCAAAAGCTGCCTGGATAATTATCTTTGAGATTTTCTGAAACTTTTAAATATTTTTTGATAAGAATATTATTTCCATAAAATCCTCTTATCAAGGAACACACCCGGTTTTGGGTGTCTGCCTTCTAGTGTCAATAATCTGTAAAATCTCATCAAGAGGCCAGTTTTTTACTGTGATTTTCAAAGAATTTAACAATTATATATTCTCAATTTTTAAACCCATACACTCTTAATGACCTACTAGGGTCATTAAGACATCTTTTATAAGAATCTAAATCCAGAGAAATAAGACATTAAAACAGTTTCACTTAAAAAGTAATCAAGATTTTACTAAGTTTTTATAACTAATGGATTGTCCCCAAAGTGTTCTTCTTTATGCATAATTTTAAGTGTGTTTAAAAAATTAAAGATTATGTTACTGTGTTATTAATGTGCCAATAAACTAGTCAAAAGAGAATCAAATTTATATACAAAGTAAAATCACCTATAATGCAATGCGAAATTACTCTCTGTAACAAGAAAAATTAGAAGATTACCCAATTGGAATCATAAATAAATCTCTGCCTATTTCATATACATGTTGGAATGTTGAATATAAATTATCATCAAATGGTACAGTATGTGATTTGCTCTTTTGATGGCATTAGGTTAATTGAGAGGTGGGAAGAAGGGGAAATGAAAAAGAAATAACAGGCCAAGAATTGTTATCTTAGATTGAGTATTGTTAAATTTAACCTTTAGTAAAATATTTAATAATCTAAATAATCTAAAAACCTAAATTCTAAAAGTAAAGGCAGATTTTTATCCAGGCCACCAGGAATACTAAATTATAAGTGGTGATTACATATTTATAGTAAAAGATTGCATATAAACTTATTCACATATCTTAATGAATGAAATGGATTATGGGGCTGAAGATTTCACTAGAAATTCAATTTTATCTAACTCAGGCATTAGCCAAGTTGTGATAATCAAGCTGGAGTAATAGTTACATTGCATAGGAAACATAGCTAAGTATGGCTTGCATAGTTTCAGAGTTGTAGCTATGTATTATGCTAAATCAACATTTCTAAAACTAGCTTCAGATCTCTGATGACAGAGGAGATGAAATGCCATAGGCTTTTGCACTTATGCTTAATTACCAGTTTGTTACAATTAATGCTAAGAGAAGTTTGCTCTAACTAGTGTTAATAGATAAACTTAAGAAGGTGCCATGCTCGAAGTAGGTCTTACTTTAATTTTTCTAATGATTGCCTCTAAACTGTAAGAAGTATTCTATTATAAGGTGCTTCAGGTCCTTTAATTACCTACTATTTGGTGTGGATCTACAAGAAGTATATATAGAAGGAAAACATATATCAGCAATATTTTTACTTTGACCCTTTGGAAAGTCTCTAAAAGCATTGCTTAAAATTACCACCACCTAAATATGTCTTAGGAATCCTAGTTTATATATCAATAATTTATCTGGAAATAATTTTGTCTTTTACAGTAACCTTTAAGTTTTGTTCTATTTATTAATCATTAATCAGTCTAGAATCATATAGCATGATTTTATTGAAAATATAAATACAATTGTGAAAAATGTCACAAATAAATCATTATACCAATCAAAGGTAAAATGATTAATGCAGAATTTTTCTATTTCAACTTTCACTAATTTATATCTTTGCATATTACTGTAATAAAGCATATCACACCTAAATTCATAGAAAATGTAGAGTGATCATCTGATAAGTTATATTTTTGAATTTTTAAAAGTTGTTGAGAGGGGTGCATGAAACTTTATATTTGGGCTCTATTTTATTAATTGTTTCACTCTATTTATTAAATGTTTTATTATGTTCAAGTTTCTCAGGAGTTCATGAGAGCTGCTGCAATCAAGTATCAGTTCAGATAATTTGAAGAGCACTGAAGTCTATAGCTAGAAAAATCAGAGGATATGAAGCAAAACAGGCAAGATGTTATGAATTTCACATCCTAAGGGACAGTTACCTAATGCCCTTCCAGGATGAAAAGGAAAAAAAAATCAATTAAGCTTTCATGCAGTTATGCAAATTCTGATAGAAAAATCATTACATTCTCTATACCAGCGATTTTAAAACATGCAATACCTGACTATTTAGTCAGGGGCACCAGACTCTTTTCCCTTAGATTGTCAAATTTAAAAAACAACAACAGCTCTCACAACAATGGCCATCCAGTGTGAATGAATGAAAATTATGTATTTTTGTCAGGTCGGCGAAAAAAAAATATTTTTCTGGGTGTGCTGCAGAATTTTAGTAGTTAGTTTATGTGTACCATGAGATTACAAATGTTGAAAATTGCTGATATATACAAATAGTTGTCAAAATTTTAAAAGAAAACTTAGGGCTCTGAACTCATCATTTTAAGGTAAATGGCGAATACATCTTCAGTATTCTTTGAACATCAGCGAAATCAGCAAATGATTACAACTGGCACTTGTAATAAGCACTAGTGATAGCTGAAGTATGAGATAATTACAATGCTTTGCTGGAAAATCTAATAAATCCCAGAACTGTTATTTTCTAAAATCTATTTTTATGGAAATTAAACCTGAATATTCCATTTATTACAACAAGAGAACTGTACAAGATTTTCTGACAGACTCAATCAAAAACTGTGCCGACTCATGAAAAGTAATTGTTTCTGAAAGCTTGGAAAAAGTACTTTATTTTCTAAAACTGAGTAGCTTAATATAAAAATGTAGCAAACTTTATGCTATCCTGTTTACAATAGCATCAAAAACAGTAAGTTACTTAGGAATAAATTTAACCAAGGAAACAAAAGATCTGTGCAATGAAAACTAAGACTTTGATTTAAGAAAGTGAGGAAGACAAACAGAAAGTTATTCCATGTTCCTGGATCAGAAGAATGCCCATACTCCCCAAAACGATCCTTAGATTTAATGCAATCCCTATCAAAATTCCAATGTCATTTTATACAGATATAGCTTTTATAAATATTTTCTCTTACCCTTTGGTTTGTCTTAAAATTCTCTGTACATTATCAGTGACAAAGCAGAAGTTTTTAATTTTAAAAGGTCCAACTTACCAATTTTTTTCAAGGTTTGTATCTTTGATGTTGTATCTAAAAGGCCACTGCCATATTTAAGGTCACCCAGATTTTTTTCTTGTTATTTTCTAAGAATTTTAGTTTGTTTTTCATTTTGGACTGTGAACCACCTTTCAGTTGCTTTTTGTGCTGAATGTAAGGTCTGTGTCTATATTCATTTTTACTATGCAAATTTGCATCTGTTCCAGCACCACTTGTTGATAGCTTTTTTTTTAATTTCCCAATACCGTTTCTTGTATTGAAATTTTCTTTTTCTAGAAATTTATTTAGTGGATGCAATATCAAAATAAACAAACATACAAAGGGGCTGAGGTGCTAGTTAGACATTTTTTGCAAGTGTTTAATTGTACTCGCATGTTCTTTCATGATGATCTTGTCTAAGGAGTAATTTCTCTTCCATGTGTTCTGTGTTTTTTTCATCTTCGTATTGAAAGCTTTCCTCTGGTGTTTTGTGATTCTTGATTGTTTTTTCTCTTATCATAGTTTACAATGAAACCAGTAGAGTTTATGTAACTGAACATCTGGTATGTTCTTGAATAATTTGGAGAAGTAAATATTTGGCTTGGAGCCCGTAAGTAGGTACATTGGGAGATCTGTGTCCCTGTAACTAATGTCCATATATCTGCACAGTTTTTTCTCGAAGAGTTTATTCTACTTCTATAGAAATGAACTTCAATGAGTGGCGCTCATCTCACGTTCTGCGTGTGGTCATGGGGGGTATTCCATTTCTAGACCCTCAGTTGCAACTTCAGGCTTGCATCTCTCTCGGGCCATGTATCAGGCTTAGTACTTCTTAGCATCTAGGCTCTTACAGATTCAGCAGTGTATATGAGCTCCTGCTTCTCATACAGGTTTTGGCTTCCTTACCTGTGTCTCAAATTCTATTCATTATGAATTTTTATGTGCCTTTCATCTTACAAAAAGCTTTTGAAATATATTTCATTCACTGATGGACCCTTTCAGTTCTTTTTATTCTTGCAACTTTTACCTTTTCCTTAAATTGCCAACATTTTAATGGTGTGTTTGTAAGGGAATATGAATGAACACTCTATGTCCATCATCCTAAATAAGAAACACCATATGGTTTTTATATCTTAATTATCTTTAAGGTACTGCTATTATCTGCTTATTTTCCTCTCCCTTCACTTGTTTTATTAGTTGCCAGATCTCATTGCAATCATAGTTTAAATTCAGCAAATTCCTCATAGAATTCTTTGGCTTCAAATAGGCTCTTTGCATTCATCACATTGTATATATGTGAAGCTGTTCAATTTTTAATTTTCTGCTTTCCTCAATCTCTTTTTCATAAATATTCGTGTATCTCTTTTATTGTCTCTGTCTCTCTCCTTTTAGTCTTGAATCTCCAATCTCTTTATTCCAAACACGCCCATAATTGCACTGAATTTGTCAGTGACGCAGGTATTGTCTCATACAAAGGTAAAAAAACAATTAAATGTAAATGGACATGATGTAAATCACCACATTACTAAGGCACCTTGGTAACTGCACATGGATACTGAGATGATAAAAACTGAATAGTTGTATAGTCAGGGGGGATTTTAGGGAGTCATAGCAACTATAAAGAGGTTTCTGGTTCTTTAGACGCCAGTGTGTCGTGTTTTCATATTTACTGAAGTTCAAGTATCTAATATTCCAATGGTTTAGTTTCTTTAAAGACATATTTTTCCCTGAAATTTTATTTAGTTTTTAACAATTTCAAGTAGCTGTCAAAATCATTCTCTTTTCTATTGCTTATCAAATAAGACAAGAGATCACAATGACAGATAAATATTCATATTCTGGTAAATATCCCTCAAGAGTTTTGAGTCCTTTGCAATCCCATAGAAAATAGAAACAATTGTTATTTATCCATTAACGGTCTGATATGAGTTTTTTAATGTTTGGTCATGTTGATTCAAATTTTAATAATTGGCTTTAATGAGTATCTCAATTCAATTCACAAAGCTTAATTCTTCAGTTTCTCATAATGGGGCTTCCACATCATTTTTACTGATGCTGTTCCCCCATTTATTCACATAGCTCACTCCTGTCTGTTTATCTCCACTGGAAATTATCTCACAGAAGCCTTTCTAGTTGTCTCTATCAAAATATTCATTACGTTAGCTAAATCTTATTTTCTCACACTAATTATTATTGACTGATATTACACATATATGTTTTTCTCTTTCTCTAACTAGAATGAGAGTTCTCTGTGGGTAGGATCTTGGTCTATTTGGTTTATTACACTACCCATTATCATGAACGTTTAAGATAAACTGTATATTGCATGACTGTAATTTAGGAATACGTTTGTGATGTGAGCGGGGAAGTAAGGAATGGAATCAACTGAATTGGTTTTGAACTTCTGTATACACTTATACAGAGGGAAATAACAGCATTCAGATGCATCTACTAGATTCAACTTGTTTGAATAATCATTGCAGATAAACAGGTACACTAAACATAAGTACCAATACTTTTTTCCCCCAAATAGCATCATTTTATTCATTATTTCATTCATAGTGTCATTTGTTACAATGTTGATGAGATATCGTAGGTCTTGACTCTTGTTTATATCAGTCTATAGCAAAATTGATTTCTTTAAATGCTGTTTTGCCTCAGTTTCAAGAACTTATTGCCAACGTTAAGTGGGGACTTACTATGTATATAGAGACTATTATAAGGAATTAGCTCACGTGACTGTGGTGCTGGCAAGTATAAAACCTGCTGGCTGGGCCAGCAGGCTGGAGACCCAGGAGATCCGAGGCCCCGGTTTGAATATGAAGGCTGGCTGCTGTGGAGCCAGGGGGAGCGATGTTGCAGATGAAGTCCGAAAGCAGTCATCTGGAGAATTCTCTTGCTCTGGGGAGGCTGGTCTTTTTGCCCTATTCAGTCCTTCAGCTGATTGGATGAGGCCCACCCAATTATGAAGAGCAATTTGCTTTTTTAATAGAGCTTATCTTTCAGTGCATGAGCACTGTTTTATTAGCCCTGTGGATACACTACCATCTTCCTAAAGTCATTGTATTTTCAACAAGTTTTATACAGGAATTTATGAGGTGAGGCAGTTACTTTAATACATGTTCTGCTAACATATGAATTTAAAACATTAACTACAACCAATATAACAAACACAGGTCAAACATTAATAGATTGTACTACCTGCTTAAGTAAACATCTGTAAGAAATTGTTAAAAATCCCTCTACTTTTTCATGAAACTTGTCCAGGCAGCAATGAAGAGATTTTATATGTTGAAATCCTGATAGGCTATTTGTTCTATAAGTATGTTCCAGATAATCTTTTCTTCCTGGTAATGCTCTGTTGTCCAGGAAAGGTCATTGTCTTACATACCCAATAGCCCACCAGAGAAGTCAAGTCCCTGTACAACTAATGTGCTGATGGTATGAGAAGAACAGGGTAAAACTAAAACAAAGGGAATCACAAAAAACCATTAATCTACAGCCAAGTAGCAGTCAAAGAATGGTTAATAATGAACTGCCAAAAGCGTGTGTGCAGCATTGCAGCCAGAATGAAAGGGAGGTGGTGCGTAAAGTACACGAAGACTAAAGAGAAGCTCGATACGATCAACGCATAAAGTGTGGCACACACTGAAAGAGTCAACCACAGTGTGCTCTGAAAGGGCATAAGCAGAATTGGGGGGTCATATATGCCACTTTGGAAAAATAATTCTTAAGCCGTCACTAAAATCTGATGGGTACGTGTTAGCTTAATAAAATCAGAGTTAATACAACGCCACAGAGTAGAGAAGAGAAAGGCGGAAAGAGGAAAGTGGATGGAGCCCCGCAGAGAAAACCAGTTTCAGTGTCTCTGACTGTTGAAATAAAGAAATGAAAAATTAGCACAGATTTTCCAGTGTTCTAGCAAACCACACGCATCGCTGAACATGTTTTTGATGTGCTGGAGAGAAGGGCAGAGGGGGGAGGCGTAGGCCAGCTTCTGCGGAACTCATTGGTGTTGGAACATACGCACTTGTGCACTGGGCACTGGGAACCGGGTGGATCACAGGCTGAAGCTTTTCAGTAATGTTTGAAATTATGGCTTGATTGCAACTTGGAAGATCTGGTATGTTTTAAACTCTTTTATAGTTTGGTACAATATATTAATTAAAAAATCTGACAGTAAAGAAAGAAATGATTTGTTTTTGAACTTTATAAATCCCAGTTTTAATGCCAATTTTATTGTAGCAAAAAAAACACACCACAACTCAGAGAGAATATTCAAATAACTCTGAAAAAGTCTCAACAGTTGCAGTAAATGAGGAATATGCATCATCCAAGATAGATCATTTTCTTAATAACGGCTCTTAAAATGAAGTACTAACCTATACAGCTTCTTATGTGACCCACACAGTTTTCTTGACCTTTCAGCAGACAAGTTTTCAGGGAAAAGATCACCTTGTTGAGTTCTTAAAAGTCAGAAGGAAATCTAAAGGCTATTTTTAAGAATTAGAAAAGGCCAAAATACTTAAAATCTTGCAACATAGTGCTTTTTTCACACCATAGAAACTGCCTTAAAATGGCAGTTTCAGAATTAAGTAATTTTAAGTTTGTCACTATCTGGCAAGTTGCTTTTTAAATCCTTAAATAACATCTTCATTAGTGTGTTAGAGATATGAGAGGTTTTTTTTCCTGAGTCACCTAGTATGTAACTGAGAACCAAGGAGCTATGCACTTTATATATATACACAGATACAGTAAAATACAAAATATATATGAAAAATATGTCCTGTAATACAAGTTATAGATTTTATAATATGTAATATATACTATTTAAACATATGTACTGTATCACACATATATGCATACATATGTGTATGTACACACATTATCAGGCACGCATACATACGCACGCATTCAGAGCACTAGCAAATAGCTTCAGATATTTTTGCTATGGCAATTTAGACAACAAAATTTTAAGAAATAGCTTACATACTCAAAGAGAAATTTTATATTTTGTATTTGAAAAACACATAAAAACAAAAATATAAAAGATTTTCTTTTGACATTTGGATGAGTCTTTTAAAGCTAAAAAACTCACAGATTAAAACTTCAGAAGACTAGGTTCCAATGGAGATGAGACAGGGACTGCTTTGAAGGAGTGCAGTTTTGAGCATTTGTTGCTACTTTATTCAAAATAAACAGGTTTCATTGTATACTGAGGTCCTGATTTTTTTCTCTTCTTTTAATAAAAATGAAGCAGCAGCAAACAAATTCAGGGACAAAAAAAAAAAGAGAGAGAGAGAAAGGAAAAAAAGACATATCTATTCCAAATATAGCTAACATCATCACTAAATAAAAGCAGAAACAAAGATTCAGAGACGATGGGACTTGAGCAGTGTCTGACCAGCAGCAGAATGCTGTCGGTTACTTCATCTCTGCCCCATTCCCCTCGATATTTCAGTTCCCTTTTCACAGATAAAGTTGCAGACTGATAGAGGTGAAAATGGCACATACCTATGAGTTCACCACTGGTCTGTTATTAATCCTTTCAATCTGTGATAAAAGGTATTTGACATGAATATGCTATGATGAAGCTTGATCAGATAAAATTCACTGTAAGATACAGTTGTGGATGAAAAAAGGGGATCTGTGGAAAGTAACTTCACAGAGTGATCTTTTCATAATTTCCTAACTGAGCAGGTCATGGTAGGTAGTCACATCCCAGGCATATACAGTAGCTTTTTACTAACAGGTTTATCTTCCCTTGCAAAAGAACTGTTCATTGTTCCTGTGCATCAAGATAACATCTTTGAAACAAACAGTAACCACCTTCAAGACAGCACGTAATCTTTTATTTATTTCTATATTTATTTATTTATTTATTTATTTATTTATTTATTTATTTATTTAACTTTTGTTCAAAATATTACAGGCGTCCCTTTTTCTCCCCAATGACCTGTTCCACCCTGTCCCATCCCCCTCCCCAGCCCCTCTCCCACCATTGTCCATGTCCTTGGGTTGTGCATATATGCATATAAATTCTTTGGTTACTCTCTCCCCCTCCACCCACCCGCCCTCCTCCATCCCTCTGACATTCATCAGTCTCATCTATGCTTCCATGTCACTGAATTGTTTCTGTTCATCCGTTTATTAAGTTCTTTAGATTCTACATATAAGTGAGATCATGTGATATTTGTCTTTCTCTCACATTGGCTGATACACGAGTACCTCCCAGGAGAAAGGAAATGGGCGTACAAAACAGTGAGCCACAGACAGCATAAGCTACCCAGAAGAAACTCACCTGATTGACTTTTCTTCCCCCCTTAGAAATAAACACATGATCTTTTTAACTCTGCTATGATCCAGTCCCCACCTTGCTCTCTCCCACCTCCATGCAATCTTCCTTAGCTCCCCTCTCCAATTTCAAATGCATAACAAAAGCTGCAGAATATATTCTCTGGAGCGTTGAGATCTGGCTCTCCAGCATAAATTGTCAGGTTGGCTCAAATAAACTCTTACAAAAATTCTCTACAGGTTTGGACTTTTCTTATGTTGACACAGGACAAACCAGATTGTTCTCATATTTTAGATGAAAATCAGTGTCTGGTGGTAGAGAAAGTTGTATTCTGAATATCAAATTTTCTGATGTTATTTCTAGTTTTATGACTTTTATTTTCTTTTATCACTTATTGTCTTTTATATAGCCTTTTCTAAAATCTGATTTAGAGGAATAGAGAAAAAGTTGGGTGAGAAAAGGGTTAAAAAAAGGAAGACTAAAAGGCAAGAAACCAACAAACAAAACCACTTTGTGTTTGCTCACAGAAAGTCAAGGGCAACCTTGAATCTGCCAGAGCATGGGTAGGCCACGGCCTTTCTCCTGCTTCATGATATGAAAATCCCAAATCCCAAAACCTCAGTGTTTAAAAAATTCTGATGAAGCACAGCTTGGAATGGGAACACGTCATAAGTACTAATGCCTGAGGATCATCACAACTATTTGTATTTTAGAATAATTCTCTGAATCAAATTATCATAAAAACATTAAAGACAAAAAAAAAAAAAGGTCTGATTGAGTTCACTGATGGTTTGTGGTCTAAAAGGCCTTCAATCATTCAAAAAGGAATGGGGAAAAAAAAGTAAGACTGATGATTCTAGTGGGCAATTCCTAAAATCAGTTCATGAATTATTTCTGTTTCATTTCACTATGCAGACACAGCTTCCAAGAAAGCTGGGCTCCTGTCCTTAACCTTCAAGACTAGAACAAGAGAATCAGAATAGGCACTGTTCCTGATCCTTCCTCCTCGTGGGACTCTGCCTATCAGTGTATCCTCCAAACTTTTAAAAGGTTTCTAAAAACGGAGGCAAGCAGGTGAAGGACTCTCGAACACTCCCTGTGGGCTAGTCCTGAACCCACAGTTAACAAGAGGTGTAAAGGGAAGAGCGTCTGTTGGGTAATTCATTCTCTTCTTTAGAAGTTAGTGCCACTCTTTTTAAGCAATCTGACTAATATTATTAAAAAATTAATACCTTTTATTCCTGCAATTGAAAATTCCCAAATCTGTGCTCTTTCTGACAATATATTTAAGGCAATTAAAGAGCTGGAAGCTATTCAAATAAACCTTAAAAATATTTTCCAAAAGAAAGGTAATATTTCAATAGCTATTTCTGGTAATGTTAGATTGTACTAATAATGAGAACAAACTAACACAATAGCCAGTAATATATGCCAGAAATATGGATATTAGAGGTTTTTTAAAATGTTTTTATTGATTTTTTAGAGAGAGAGGAAGGGAAAGGGATAGAAAAAACATCAATGATGAGAGGGACTCATTGATCAGCTGCCTCCTGCATGCCCTACACTGGGGATCTAGCCCCCCACTGGGGTCTGTGCCTGGACCAGAAGTGAACTGTGACCTCTTGGCTCCTGGGTCGATGCTCAACCACTTAACTACACCCGGCTGGGTGGATATTAGAGTTATTAAATAAAAAGTTTCAGCTGATGAACTGTAAAATGGAAAAAAACAAATAACTATAGCCACTATATATGACATTACTTTGGGAAACCATCTTTTCATTGGTCAAATAAATGCATAAAATATTATATGACAGATTTATTGTGCTAAACTATGAAATATGCATGTAAATGTTATGAAAGGAATACGAGTATTTTTGTTTGACAATGTTTTGTAACACTTTTAAAAAATATATATATGTCTATTGACTCCAGAGAGAGGAAGGGAGGGGGAGAGAGAGATAGAAACATCAATGATGACAGAGTCATGGATCAGTTGCCTCCTGCACGCCCCCAACAGGGGATCAAGCCCACAACCCAGGCATGTGCCCTGGCCGGGAATCTAACCGCAATCTCTGGATCCTAGGTCAATGCTCAACTGCTGAGCCACTCCTGCCCAGGCTCTAACACACTTTTGAACTGTAAATTATTCTTTGAAATTCAATAATAAACATAAATTTTTCAAAGCACAGAAACAAGTTTCTGGAAGGGAAGTGTAGCCACTTGAAACCGTGTTTGCCTGAAGGACAGTTCTCTCTTTGTAGGGTATACAGTGTAGATTCTGATGAGGAAATAGAGAAGCCAGTTGTTCCAGTGGATCAGAGTGTTTAATCCATTGATTAAAGAGAATGATACATGTAGAGGAGAGGAGACCACAAACCTAATCTTCATTTTGTAAATAATCAGAATGCAATTTCTTGAAAGCATTTGAGTAATTTTACTTGAAGGATATGTTATTGAAAATACATATTACTTTATACAACTTGATATGTAGTGTATAAATGCAGGTGGAGTAATATATTCCCTAACATTTTTGTATTCCTCTTCACTTTAGGAAAAAATATTTTCAGGTGAAAAATAGCTGATAGATGTAAAAATAGAATTACATAAAAATATTTTATTAAAAAAGGAAAGACATGCAAAATTAATTCTCATAATTTAATATTGTTTTTCATACTTATGAGTTTTAGACTGTATTTTTTTTCTTCCTTACGAATGAAACTAATACTCACATTTTATGCATGGTTATTAAGAGAATCCAATTGGTAAGTTAATCATTTCTATTTTCTTTTTTTTTTAAATATTTTTTATTGGTTTTTAGAGAGAAGAAGGGAGAGAAACATCAATGTGTGAGAGAGAAAAACACCATGCGTTGGTGCAGAACAAAGAGAATAGCAAGATGAGATAAACTCTAGGTTATAATAACATTCCTTTGGGGCCAAAGATTAAAATCATGATGTTCAAGTAAAAGTAATCATGAGTTTTCTTGAAAATTCCAGAAATTGTGGAATGACTTTGAACTTCCTAGAGGTTATTGGATAAAGACTTAAATTAAATTTAATTAGATCTCAAGGTATCAAGCTAATATTTGGCTCACAATATTTAGTTTATATTGATGTCCTCCTGTGGCTGAGTTTTATTTAAAAACTATTTTACAGTAGAAGTAAAAACAAGAAGGGGCAGAACTTCGTACTTGTTCTCAGCTCAGTGTGTAACCCCAGGAGGGGAGAGGCACACAGGGAGAAACAACGTAGCATAAATGAAACAGAGGACTCTGCCGTCAGCACAGTGTAGGCCACCCGTGCAAAGTTACGAGTTATCCCTCCTGGATGTTTCTTAGCAGCGTGGAAGTTACGCGTATGTTCCCCAAAGCCGCGCAGAATAAGAAAGTGAAGCTGAGATGCAGCACCTTGCAGGAGTGTCCCTGTGGCAAAATTAGAAGTTCCAGACTGCAAAGGAGTGCGGGTGACTAGCTGCCACACAGATCGCACGGAGAGTGTCTCAAAGGCAAAGGAGTCTACAGCGCTGGGAGGCAAAACCAAAGGTGTACAGAAGGACAGACACAGCCTGGATACGCCGAATGGACAGCGCCTGACCGTTGGATCAGCACTTGAGATTTCAGTCGCAAATGCCAACAAGCTATACAGAAACCTGAGAAAGGCACTAATATGGAAGCCAATGGGCAAAGACTGAAGCTGTTGATTCTTAGAGTGTGGGTCCCAGGTGACCCCATCCTTTCTGAAATTGCATGCATGCCCTAAATCAGCCAGATGTCCTTTTAAGGAGATAATATTTCCAGAAGAATGTATTTTTAACTAAGAGAATACCTAAAATAGACCATTTAAGTTAGAAAAGATTGACACACTTACTGTGCTTTATCTAATATGTGAAACCATGATTTGTAAGACGAAATCTAATTTTAGACATGGTAATTTGTAAAAAAAATTAAGATTGAAAAAAAAGACTATTAATAAATATACTTAACATTACCTGTCACCCTCTAGCCTACCTTACAACATATTATTTTTGGCTCTCTCGCCTGGACTAAATCAAATTTAAATGGGATCCTTCAGTGCTCGGGATAATGAGGCATAGACATAACTGTCTATTCACCCAGGAATTATTTCATCAGTCTAAACAATTAACCTGCATTAAGAAGTATTTTCATAGGTTTGTTCCTCCTTAATTTTTATTTTCTGAAATGCCCTACTTCTCACACCTTATATGTATCTGAAAGCACAGACTGCAGTGAAATTCTATTATCCAATTTGTTCTAACTACATAGGAAAGTGGCTCTGTCAACACTACTGAGGGTTGGATATATTCATTAAGTGTGCTTTAATTAACACCAGATCATTTGCTCAGATAGTTACTTGGGTTTATGATACAATTATCACTATGAATCTAGAATTGAAAGAAGCAACACTTAGTTGCTTCTTTATGCAGCTTTTCCTTTGAGATATGTATAAGTATAATGAGGGTTTTCTGGGTTTATGTAGTTGCACTGCTAAGATAATTTCTAATCAATCTATTTTTCTAGGTCTCTCTTATTTAGATTTCAAATTCACTGATGCACTTTTTTCTATTTTTGCAATAGCCAGGAGTATTCCTGATGCTCTGAAGGTAATCTACTTTATATGCTTTTTTGGGGGACCCTTTGTACTCCATTTTGCAAATATTTTGAAATTTGAATTTGCCCTCTATTATATCATGGAAATACTCCTTTCTGTACAGCTGCAAATATTTCCTGATGCAGATATAGCCAGATTCACTTCAACTGACTGAGTTCTTAGGTTTACTCTACATTTAACAGTGATTTTCATGTTTGAGTTTCACTGTCCACTAGGAAGACACTTTAAAATTTTAGAAATGTATTTGTTTGCTGGAATGATTGTGAGCTCTTCTCATATTCATAACTGGACAATGGGATGCCAAATGTTTTGGTATGTTTAAGACTGTCCTACATAGATAAGCACTATGCCACTGGACTTTCAAATGGTCTCCAAGACACTAACTGGATGATAAGGCTGTTTATAATTTATCTGAGCCTGTGATTTAACTCTATTTCATACATGAATGGAAAATATTTTTGCATTATTTTAAATACACTGATATTTTCAGGATATACATACTAAGGGAAGATTATATGACAGTCTTCATAGTGTTTTTTGTTTTAAAATTTACCAAGATATTTTTCACTGGAGTTGCCAATACAGTATATTGGTATTTGTCTGTATCTGTCATTATTGTACAGTCATGCCTGTGTATTTATGTATTTAAATAGACATTTTATTATAAATAAACTTATTTTTATGCATTATATTTATTAATACAATTTTTACTTATTCATTAGTCAATAATTGCCCCAAGAATGCTGCATTAGAAATCAGCACAAATCCAGTAGCATATAGCCATCTGCATTGATTTCCTGCTTTTGTGTTGACTGATTAGATAGTCAGGGTTTGGAATGACTTAGGGCAGACTTGTCTACAATCAGAAAGTTGAGTGCAGGTGTGATCCAACAGTTTCACAAATTCTTTGGGCCAGAGACAATCTGAGACACCTATTTTTGTTCAAATACAGGAACATAAAATATAGAGCCCAAATGACTGAACATAGTTCAAATCTTTGTTTACATGGCATCTATTAATATCAGTTGGCCAAAGTAAGTCATACAGACAAATCAAAAAGTGGGAAATACACCCCACTCATCACAGAGTCAAAGCAAGACATATGATTAAGTTATACATTAATGAGGTGGGGAAGTACATATCTCCCATGGAAGAAGTATCACGGGGGGACAGAGTGAATGTTTTCTGGAAAACAATATAAAATAATAGGGATTATTTTGATTCTTAAAAATTAGATCTCATTGCAATGACTTTCATTCAAGAGAGTAGAGTGCTTTAAAAAATACTCCCCATTTCAAGTCACATGGAATATTCAAAGTAGACTATATCATAAAAGAACCTTAAAAATTTGAAAGAATTGAAATCATGTATAGTAGGTCCTCTGACTATGTAGTAGTCAGAAAAATGGTTCCCCAAATATACCTACATCCTAATACCTTATATTAATGTGTTGCAGGGACTTTGCAGATGTGATGAAGTTAAAGAGTTTGAGATGGGAAGATTATTTTCAATTATCTGGATAGGCCCAAGGATCGTTATAAGAAAGGCACCAAAGGATCAGAATCAGAGAAAGAAATGTGACTACAGCAGTAGGTGTCCTGTGACACTATTACTGCAGTAAGGCCACAGGTTGAGGAATGTGCGCAGCCTCTATAAGCTGGAAAAGGCAAGGACACAGAGCCCCAAGAACCTCCAGGAGGAACATAGCCTTGCTTTTAGCTCAGTGAAACTGATTTCGGACTTCTGAAGTTTAGAACTGTAAGATAATAACTTGTTTTAAGCCACTAAATTTGTGGTAATTAATCACAACAGCCATAGGAAACTAATACATACCTTACCCGATTTTAAGTTACTTCAAAGCTAGCAAACTAAACAAGTGTGATATTTGCAAAGGGAAAGACAAATAGATCAATGAAACAGAATAGAGAGTCTATAAATAGGCCACATAAATATGGCCATTTGATTTTTGACAGAAGTGCAAAATTAATTCATTTGAGAAAGTATAATCTTTTCAACAAAGGGAATAGGAATAATTTTTTTATCATGATATTCAAAACATGAAAAGAGCCTTGCTCTAACTGACTGATACCTTATACAAACATTAACTCAAAACGCATCGTAGATACAATTGTAAAACAAAACAAATCTATAAAACTTCTCAGAGAAATATAGGAGGAAAACTTCCTGCCATGGATTAGGCAAAGGTTCATATGCATGACACCCAAAGCATAACCACTAAAAGAAAAATTTATAAATTGAACTTTATCAAAGTTAAAAATGTTTGTTATGTGAAATACAATGTTAAGAGACCAAAATGGCTGCAGACTGAGGACAAATATTTACAACTAATATCTAACAAAGGATTTATAACGACGTATAAAGAACTACCCTTTATTGATATTCTCATTTTGTTCCTATGTCATTGTCCTGATTTTTTTAGTTCTTTGACCTGGTTTTCCTTTAGTCCCTTGAACATAATTAAGACAGTTGTATTGTGGTATTTTGTTTTTTCTTGTGTGTTTTTTCTTTTTTTCTAGTAAGTCTGATGTCTAGACTTCCTCATGGATGATTTGTATCATTTTTCCCCCCTGCAAATGGGCCATACATTCCCGATCCTTTGTACGCCTTGTGATTTTGTCATTGGTGAAATCTGGACATTTAAATATTATAGTGTGGTTAACACTTGAAATCAAGTTCTCATTTAGCTTTTTTGGAATATTGGAAGGTTGTACTAGTGCATATGTGTTCACAAATAATTCCTTAATAGGAAAGAGCTAAAAAGAAAGGAGAGAAAAATAAGAAAAAAACCCCACAGAAGTGCAAAAAAAAAAACACAACCAAAAGCAATACAGCAACAAAACTCCTCTTTGTCTTTGCAAATGAGCTCTCCTCTGGGGCATTCCTTCACCACTAGCCAGATTTGCACTGAGCCTAGGGATCAGCCCAAGGTAAAAGCTTATGTCTTCTAAAGTCTTTTCTGAGCATGCATGTGGATTTTAAAAGATCTCTAGGTACGCAGGGGTTTTTGAATGCCCTCTAATTTCCCCATGAGCTTCCCTGATCTTTTCCTCCCTGACCTTAGCTCATGTAGGGTATAGCTGACCCCTAACCATCTGCAGGCTGCAGGTTTGCCTGCCATCATTTTTCAGGCAGGGCCTGCCACTTCTGGCCTGAGTTCCAAGGCAAGCAAAACTAAGTTGAGCACCTTTCATTAGTCGCTCAGGTAGCTCTCAGACAAGCTAGCACAGGCATCTACGGTAATGTGTCGATAAGATCTGTTATGCTCCCTCGAGAGCCAGGGATGGGGTTCCACACAGGGAACAGTCGATGGCCATTCCTAGGCTGAGAGTGAAGGGGAGCGAGTGCAACTGGAAACACCCGCAGCTTTCCTGCTGTTTTCAGGCTGCCTTTTCTTGATTCAGTGTTTGCTTGGTTGTTGTAAATCTTTGATGGTTTTCCAGAGTTCTGACAGAGTTGGTTTTGACAGTTTCTTACTTAATTTTTGTTTGTTTGTTTATTTTTATAGGTAAGTGAGTTTGGAGCTGCCTACACTATTTTGTTTTTTCGTCAGTCTCAAATATTTTATCTTATGATACTTTTAGGGCAAATAGTAGCATCTTGTGTCAGAATTTCTTTACTAGGGGATATTATTTTGGCAATTTTGTGACTAGAAGGTGGGACTGATACCCTTTGGCTTTTAGCACTGCCTTACTTTTCCTCATGGAAACGCCCCAATTCTTTGCACCTCCTGCTTGTCACATAAAACAATGACTTTTTCCCAAATAGTACAAAGTACCACGTTAAAATTCACAACCATATTATACACTTTTATTACATCTGTGTATATGGTTATTATAGCATTTGTCATTAGCTTTTACTCAGAAACAACTGACACATATATACTTACTTTTCACGCCAAGTAGCACTAGGCTGTTCTGAGAGATACAGAAGATAATGTGGAATGTTATTTAAAACTTTCGAGAAGACTGAATAGGTTAAGGTCATATCTTTTTTAAAGAAATATCATTGTTCATTGCATAATGACATATTTTTACTTAATTTGAATATTTCTGCACGTCTATCCTACAGAAAATGTTTTACTTTTAATCGTATTTTTGAACCAAACCAAAGAGAAAGGAAGTACAGCGTGTTCTTTGCCTGGGAAGCACTCGGTTCTTTACTGCCTCAGTCCACGGTATCAAAGGGGCAGGTGTCAGAGCACGATTTCAATAGAACAAATAAAAATAGAGCCTAAGCCTTTGTGGCACATGTCAAGCATGAGCCAACTATTAAAAGAAAAATCATTTTCCTGATCCTGTGCAAGGAGACAGCTTGTAAGATTAAAGATGTATCTCTTTATCTATGTTTTTGGCAGAGCATTTCCACTGAATAGGGCTTGAAAGGTACTTCAGATGGAGAAAAGAACTCCAGGAATTTTCACCCTCTCTCCCACACAAAGGGTAGAATGAAAAGTCAGAAGGTAAAGAAATATGAAAAATAAGAATAAACCTCAGCCAACCAGTATTTTTCTGTCCAGTTTTAAGTTCAAATATCATTATGATAAATTCTTTCTGGTTTGAAATTTTTAAAATGCTCCAATAGTAAAGGAATAAACCAGCGAATGGTATGTGACATATAACAAATGCTTGAAAATAACTATGAAATTACTGCACAAACAGAGGAATTTGATACTTTATCGGCATTTGTTTGTAGCTACCGGCTCACCTTAATTTATCTTGCTGTCCAAAACATTACTGTGCTTTGGTAGGAATTTCATTAAGTTCTAAATATGTATGTTTAGTTAATTTTTAGTTCTACAAATAATTTTCTGTATAATCACCAGTAAAACTTTAAAATATTAGAGTAAGGTTAAAGTCGACAATGTCTTCTAACCCACAGTTCTGGATTCTTCTTTCTCTTCCATCTTTCTATATTTTTCTTTCCATTTATGCAAATATAAGTATACTTTAACAAATACAGCATATGATACTATCAGGTAATGGTTTATCTGTTTATTACAATTTTTAAAAATTTAACTGTACATTGTAGCAATGTTTTTACAGTAGTACAGGTAGAGCTACATAAATCTGCCTAGTGTTCCGTAGCATGGATTAGTCAGAGCTTCTTTGTATGCCTACTGGTGGGTGTGAAGTCTTTATACAGTATTTTTGCTGTTGCAAACACTACTACTACTCTGGACATCCTTGCATGCAAATCTCCTTGCACTCATGGAGTATTTCTCTAATGTAAAAACTGACAAGTAGAAATACTGGACAAATAGGAATACAAATTTTAAATTGTTTTCATTTGTATAATTTTGCAACTTATTTTTTATCATTACTGTTATTAACATGGGCACTTATCAGTTCTTCTTACATCAAACATTTATTAAAAATGGACATATTTTCAGATAAGAAGTTAGAACATCATTAAAAGCTATTCATTCTCAATCTTTCTTCTCACATTTTCTCTTACATAAATTCTGTAGTTCAGGAAGACATAACTACCAATTATACCTTGAATATTTTTTAAAATTTTTCCTCCTGTGTTAGTGATTTTTCTCTTTTCTATTCACATGCAATATATATGTTGTTTAAACTCATTTTAAGGTTTCTATCTTATCTGAAGGGGACCACAAGTAACAGGGTCTACTATTCTCAGATTTCTTTCTTCCAAGTGTGTAAATCTTGACTTCTTAAATATCAGGCATAGTGTTTTTTATATGATCAATGTATTTTGATTAGCTATGGCTTAATAAATATGTATTAAGCCAAATGTATCTTTAAAACTGAGGGCATTTATCTAGATTAGTGTTTATCAGTTTTGCTGATAAAAGAAACTTGTGGTATTTAAAGATAAAAAATCAAGTTCATTTGGTATTTTGATAAATCTATATTGAAAACATTTGAGAATATGAAAATTAATTATTTTGTAAATAATTTGTAGAAAATATATATTATTTAATTTCATAGCCATGAAAGTCAATAAGTATTTTTAATGTCCACTTCTCTTCTTGTGATTTAATTCTACTACTTCCTGTCTAAACACCAGCAAGGACTTAAGAAATCCACCTACCAGTGTAAAAGTACTATATTTAAAAAATGCTCTATATTCGCAATATTGTGGTTCTTAATGTAATGCCTTTAGTATTTCTAGGTTGTAACTATTCCCTCTGCTGACCTTAAACCTTTTAGAATCATATGTACAAAATGTAAAACAAGCTAAACATGATAAAATCTTTCAATGGAAGTAAAACTTTCTGAATCACAAATTCAACTATCATGTTTTCTTTAGATTTACCTATAGTGACCACTGCTAGAGTTAAACTTATTGTAAGTAAAATGGAAATTCTCAGGGTACGGTTACTTCCTCCAGTTATCTATTTCTGTTGACATTTTAAGCACAGAGCACAATGACCAGAGACAATCACTGTAAGAAATTGTGCTTATACAGCTATGTTGAAAAAAAGTTGTGCTTAAAAAGCCACAATAACAAATTAGTTATTTTTGTGTTTGTTTAGCCATGTATTTGGGGGATACACCCATTTATTTATTCATTGGCAATGACAATATGCATTTGTACTCCCTCGCAACACCAGAAGAATAATTATATACGGTACTGAAGAGGAACCATATCAGCCTCCAGCTGATAGTTAGCAAGAAACTAAAGCCCTCAGTCAGACAGCCCGCAAGGCCAACGCTGGATTGCTGCCTGCAGAAAAGCCAGCCACGCCATGCCTGGGCTCCTGACCCATGGAAACAGTGAGATAATAAATGAGTGCTGCTTTAAGTATATAGTTTGTGTCATTTTTTTTACACAGCAATAAAGAATACACACATCTAACATTTTAAAAGCTACATGTTGATGTATTTTATTTGTCCATAAATAATACCTGTAAGCCTTTTTATGAAAATATATTTGTTTTGTCTGTTATTTTAAAAATAGAACTACATTGGGACTAAAATGTCACTCTCACAGGTTCTCTGCACTGGACGTAACATTGTTGCTTTTAGCCTCTGGAAGTTCTTGCTTTGAAAAGGAACCCACTAACTGGGACACTGTGTATACATGTTTGTGTGCATGCAGAAGTCTTTTTCTAAACAGAGGCTTTCAGAAACATGTCAAATATCCTTATTTGGATATGTATCATGGTAGTAATATGCATTTTAATTCAAACTTAAAATTAATAGAGATTTGAAAATGCAGAATATATGCCTGGCAGTTAAAAAAGTAAGTTTAAAAAATTCTAAGTGCCTGTCATTCCACATGGCCCAGAGCAAGTGAACATTTGGTAGAGACTTCCTCTGCTGCCTCCCTCCCCAATAGTTGTTTCAATAAATTTGTGTTTATAGCAGAGGATTTTATTTTTTAATGTTCTATTATTACTTTTAAAATATATATATTATTGATTTTTAGAGAGAGAGAGAGAGGAAGGAGAGGGAGAGAGAAAGAGAGAACCATGAATGTGAGAGCAAAACACCTGTATACCTGCTACCAGGATCTAACCCACAACCCAGGTGTGTGCATCTGCCCCGACTGAGAATCGAACCAGCAACCCTTCAGCGCACGGGAGGATGCTCTGCCCACTGAGCCACACCGGCCAGCGCTGTTATTACTTTTAATTAGTAAGCCATCACAGTGAACCTGTCCATTTTATTTCCTTCCACCTAAGAAAATGTTCATTCTCCAGTATCAGCATTCAAACCATCTAAGTTTCAAATCTTGTGCTAATGTTTTCCAAGTCATCTATTTTGATTGATTAAGTCCTTAGCGTGTTTTCTTGTATCCATCAGAAAGTGGAAAGGAAAACTTTATAAAGAAAAGAACTTTTGTGACCTCAGGGAAGTGTGAACCATAAAGACAATGAGAATAAAATCAACCAAATGATTAACCAGGTTGTTTAAAAATCTAATTGTTTTCATGATAAATCTCACGAAACATCTGAGGACAGAACCTATTAAAGCTGTGGGACATTTACACCGTGGAATACTACGCAGCTGTAAAGAAGAAGGATCTCGTACCCTTTGGGACAGTATGGATGGTCGTGGAGAATATTATGCTAAGTGAAATAAGCCAGGCAGCGAAAGAAAAATATCACATGATCTCACTTATACGTGGAATCTAAAGAACTTAATAAATTGACGAGCAGAATAGATTCAATGACATGGAAGCATAGTTGAGACTGACGAAATATCAGAGGGAAGGGAGAGAGGGGGTAGAGGGGGAGAGAGTAACCAAAGAATTTATGTGCATATATGCACAACCCAAGGACACGGACAATGGTGGGGAGAGTGAATGGGGAGGGGGAAGGAACAGGGGGGAACGGGCTATTGGGGAGAAAAAGGGACATCTGTAATACTTTAAACAAAAATAAAAATTATTAAAATAAAATAAAATAAAATAAAATAAATTATAAATATGGTGTATCAAAAAAAAAAAGATTTTCTATTCTGCAGAGATGTTTAGCGGCTATACTAGTTGTCACCTCTGTATCAAGAAGTTTCAAGAAAGGGTTGGAAAATGTGTAAGGGCCAAATTATAAAATAGCCGAAAGATGAGGGTGGCAGTCTTTCTTGCCATGCTTCTAGCAGCACCAATTAAAGCCTCATCACAAGCATTTTATATTGCCTGTTATGGTAAAGATGATCATGATCTCAATACATTTCTATATTTGTGTCTTGTGAAATTGTGAAAGAACATCATGAGTACATCAACATGTGGGCTGCTGTGGCCCAGATCAAGTATCCCATAGTCACAATTTTCTCCCAATTAGGTATGACCTCGGTTCAGGTGACATTGATCTGGTGCCCTTTCAGAGACATGAATGAATCTCTGGGTATATTCAGTAGCCCTCCACAGTTTACAGCTTGTGAATTCTTCAAGAACACAAGCCCGTTTTACATGTCAAAAGCCTGTGACATAACAAAATGACACTTGAAGAAGAACATTACGGACTTAAGAAAAGCTCACATTGGACTGCTAATAGTAGAAAGCTCTGAGTTTGTGGCCCTCTACACAGAGACATCTTTTTGGGGGGTGGGGAGTAAGGTAACCCTTTTCTTTTTAAAAAAAATATTGACTCTATTACAAGTGTCCCCCATTTTCTCCCCCTTTGCCTCCCTCCACCCAGCTCTCAACCCCTGCAGGCCTTCACCACATTATTGTCCGTGTCCATGGGTTATGCATATATGCATATAGATTTTTCGGTTGCTATCTTCCCGTATTCCCCACCCTCCTTCCCTCTGAGATCTGTCAGTCTGTTCCATTTATTTTCTTCAAGAAAAAATTCAGCTGAAAGAAAACAATGTATATTTTATCAGATTGCTGCTCTGCCTTTATAAACCTCCAATGCTTTTGCTGTCTTCTTTTGTTAACAGGGTCTGTGTGGCACCTGGTGTTTTTCTGGGACATGTCAAGCTTTGCTCAGTATTAATGCTGAGAGCCAGATGGGTTGGGTTGGTAGCGCAGGTTTAGCATCCATCTCTTTGGCAATAAGAGAAGTAAGCAGGATAACCCATTCAGGGTAGCTGAAAATGACACTTGTTCCAGGGTATGTGGATAACTATGCCTCTGGCTGAAACTACATAATAAAAATCCTTTAATACAATTATTATATTATTAAATTCCTGTGCCCAATGAACTACTCTGTACAATGCACACACAACTTGAACAAGGTCAGTGTGAGAACTTCAGACATTTTCCAGAAACACGAAACATTGGATGTTCATAGTCAATTTCATCTGCAAGAGTTCACTGTGAATTAAAGCATAACCAATATTCTCTTACATTTATAGAACAACTTATAATTCACTACTGATATGAGTTGTACTAAGGAGTGAAGGTCAAAACTGCCCTAATGTCCACTGAAGATGAGTATTACTCATTGGAAGTTATTGGTATGCCAGAGAAAGAGTGTCTTATGTTCTCACCAAATGGTAATAAGGTGATTTTTAACTTTGTCAAATCTCATCAGCTTAAGTTAGTGTAATATATATTTTTCCTATACAATAGATTTCCTAAATAACATCTTAGTACTTGCTAGTTTCAGATTATTATAAACCCATTGTTCTATTAATGATTGATGATTTTTAAATACTGTTTGCTTCTCTAAAAACATGTTTCATCCATATTTGTTTTAAGGTATCAACAATAATTAAAATTCAAATTTCATAATTTCACAAGGAATTGAAGAGAAAGTAACTTTCCTCTAAATCAGATATATCAGTTACTTAAGGTTTCTTTTCCTTTAATTAGTTATCTTACTCAGATGTAGATGCAGGCATGCCTTTTTTCTTTTTTCACATTTGAGTATCAAAATATAATTGTTTTTCTGTAGGATTTACAATTCTTTTTATTTTTGTTCCTTCAACCTGAAGATCCTTCTTAATATTTTTAAACAAGAGATCTAGTAACATTGCAGAGTTGTTTAAGTGTTTTTAACAGTCTTTCAAAACCGATGTACCTAAGTAGAAGATTAGAACTTTGCTTGCTTTGATTAGAGTATCTGAAGTTTCTTGTATTTGTGGTCATTTGATACAAATTATTTCATGGATCTGAATCCTGACTAACTTCTATTTTATTGCTGGGCATCCTTTGATATAGTCAAATTGCACACAAATAATTCTTTAAAAAACAATTTCCTGCGCTATTTATACTTTTGAAAAATATATACCCTTGAATGCATTGAAATATTTTATTAGTCTTTTAAATTCCAGGGAAATAAAACCAAATTTTTAAAGCTTTTCAAGATAACCATAAGGATACCTTTTCTGCACTCCATAGCATATTATTCATAGCTCCAGACAATTGTAGCTGATTTGAGTACTAAAATAATAAAATTTATTGAATAATTTCTATTTGTTAAGCACAAAAGCATTATTTTCTAAAATCTTATAGATAGTATTATTGAGTATGAAAAATTATTTTATTTATAAGTGGTACTGCTATCACTTTAATCAAGGTGTATCTGATTTTTAATAACCTGTTACACTGTCCCTATGTAATAATTCCTGTTACACATTATTTTGAAAATGTATTATCTGGGTTTCCATAATAGACCAAAATGAACCAAAATCCTAAAGCAGGGCCTTATCTTTTATGGTTGACAATTAACTAGTTTTTAGACTATTGCCTGGCAGATATCTTACACTTAATAATTAACAATGAATGAAAGAACAATATAATTTATTTCAGCACTGCCAAAGAAAAACTGAGTTTTTCATCTGTAAGAGTTCATTCCAACAGGCTCACTCATGGAAGCTTCCATTCTAACATTGAAAGATACACTTTGCGTTCCTTTCAAGACATGATGTTTTATATTAATATACAAAATGAAAGGAATTCTCTTAAATCCATTTCTAACCACACAGGATTTTTAAAATTGTTATTGAAACTATGAATTATTTCAGTCTCTAAACTGAAAAATTAGACACATAAGGAAACAAAACAATATATGCTCTGCAATGCAAAATTAAGGTCTTAACTATTTATGGTCATTGGCACTTTTCAAAAGAAAAACAAAAGCTTCAAAATTCTGTGTATATTCCATTTTGTGAAATTTTCTTTTACTCAACTAAATTTCGCTTGAACTTTCAGATCTTCAAATGGAATTTCTTCCTGTGCTCAGCTGTCGAGAAATGTGCAGTATGGCATGATACAGCTGTCAAATTCCACCCACGGGACCTGGTTTGGCAGTTTACACAAGCAAAAATTCTACTGACTCTAGAGATACTTACCATTTTTTTTAATTTGTTGGGAATGAAAGAAAAGAATTGCTTCATTTGGAAAAAACTTCTTAGAAATTCTTTTACACGTAAGAGAAAATATTCAAAGACTTAACCAAGATTTTCAAAATATATATATTTTTAAAATCAAAACCCAGAAATATTGTTTTAATAGCAAAAATTTATGAAAATATTAAAGGTATTTTCATATTATATCCCATTGTCTAGGCAAAAATCAATATGAACTTTTTAAATAACGTGTTGTAATACATGAGTAGAAAAAAATTGGTGTGGTTCAGTGGTTTGATGTTGACCTATGAACCAGGAGGTCATGGTTTGATCCTGGTCAGGGCTCATGCCCAGGTTGCAGGCTCAGTCCCCAGTGGGGTCATGCAGGAGGCAGCCGATCAATGACTCTTTCTCATCATTGATGTTTCTATTTCTCTCTCCCTCTCCCTTCCTCTCTCTAAAATCAATAAAAACATATTTAAAAATAGAAAATTAAGAATCATATAAAACAAAAGAAAGTGAATGAAACTGAATCTAAAGTGAGTCATGAGAAAAACGCAAATCAAAGAGATCACTTTTTAAATAGATTTAGGAGGAAGGCTTATAAAAAGAATGGCTAGAAAGCTATTATAAAATTTTAAAAGAGAAAATGGTCAGTCAGCAGTCCTATATATAAAGAAGTCTCTAGTCAAATGTATAACCAATCTTTACATTCAAAACAATGTAAAACAAGTTTGGGAAACTAAATGCTGATAATGGGGAAACAAGTTTCAAGATAAAGGCTTCCTGGGTAAGTCTCACTTCTGAAAATGAGGTGGAGTGGTTTGGTCACACAACAGCAGGGTTACAATGTTGGACTGAGGACTGGTTGACAGAAGGTTAGGGTGTCAAAATTCTTCTCCCTACTTCCTCTGTCTCGGAGAAGCAGATTTGTCCCCAAAATGAAACTGAGCACCTCATGCCTAAAGATACTGAACAGTATGCTGTGCAGGTTGCCCAGAACGAGACCAGGCTGGCCAGCGTGGCACCCTCCTCCCTTCAGACTGTAAGGGAACGGTCCAGGGGCACACTGCTTGCTTGCGCTATGTCAGCACCCCAGTCAGTGAGATCTCCTGTCCAGACACCCCACCCACATCCCTAGGGCCAGCAGGCAGCCTTCCCTTCCAATGAAATATGCTTAAACTGCCTGTAGCAATGAATAGTCATCTCTTCATAATTTGAACACAAATCCAAGAACTATCAGCCATTTAAGGAGAATCAACAACAAAAAACAAAGACTCAAGACTAAAAACCTAAAACTACATTGGAACCAATATTCCTTGCTTTGATAATCATTTTTAAATGGATAAACTGGCTTTGCACATTTCCAAATCCACCCCTCCAACTCTGACTCACATGACAGCTCTGATGTACTCAGAGATTTTGCTCTTGCAAGTCTCTCCTTTCCCTAATGAATCATTATTTTCCCCCAGCAGTTATATTATTTCCTTATACAAACACGTATAATATGTTTTGTTGCAAAACAAAACACCCCCACCCTCGGCCTTCTCTCCCTCTATCTTTTAGGCAAACACAAAATTCCTCCACGAGAGGCTTGCTTCGTCCTGTTCTCTGGACATCCAGCCCAATCAGTCTTTAAGCGCCACCCTTTGTCAAAGGTCACCAATTAGCTAGCTCTGCATTACCAGACCCTAAAGTCAATTAGGACTTGGAGACTGAAAACGCTCTAGTGTGTGCCCTCAGACTGTAGAGGCTAGAGGGGCCCAGATCGCTCCCCATCCTGCCTGGTGCTGGCTGCACAGCTCCCTAGTTGTTGCAGGGGCAGCTGGGCCTTTGCTTCCTCCATAAGATTCAGTCCCTCTGTCAATCACTCTAGTTACAAAAGGAGAGATGTCACTTCTGGGAGGAGGGTGCTCTTATTTGACACCCAACACCTTAGTATGTTTACTGTTCAGCAAGCAGAAGTGTATCTGCATTAGAGTGGATCCTGTATGACAAGGATGTGATCTACAGACATGTGAGCCCCAAAACGCAGCAGATGGCTCTGCAGAAAATGTCTGAAATTGCTTCCCTGAAAAAGGGTGTGATTATTCTGGAGAAGAGTAAGTTTTCAGCCCACAAAGCAGAACATGAGAAAAAATAAAACTTGAATGGCACTGGTGAACACTGCAAGTAATGGATGAAGTGATCAAAGAAAGTCCAAATAGATTTTTTTTAAAAATTAAACATCTATCTAGGAAAGAGCCTCATTGAAAAAGTATTGAATAAACTAAATGGAAGGAAGCTACATAAAAAAAGGACAAGAGTGGTAGCATTGCATGCCCAGCGAGATGCACTCTCACCAGACAGAGGAAAAAAACAGTGTAGGTGCTGGTCTTAAAACCGCATAAAAATTATGCAGAGTGTAATATTAAATATTTATCAGAGTTTGTATTTACATGACTAACAATAGCTCTGGGGTTTCATTGGCTGTGGATATAATAAAGTTTCTATTTAAAAAATCTGTTTCCTTTTTACTAAAAAGTAAAATGTAGTTTTTCCTCTCATTTTAAAGTTTAACCTTGCTTTTGATTTTATGCATATTATTTACTTTTAAATTTAAAAAAGGATCTCAGTTGACATTTAATATTATGTCAGTTTCATCTGTACGCGCAGTGGTTAGATATATAACTTACAAAGTGATCGCCCAGATAAGTCTAGTACACCCCTGAAGCCATACATAGTTGTTGACTATATTCCCTGAGATGTACTTTACATCCCTGTAACTCTTTGGAACTGCCAATTCGTACTTCTTAATCCTTTCACCTTTTTAACCCAGCCCTCCAACCCCTCCCACCTAAAAACCATCAGTTTGTTCTCTGTTTCTGAGTCTGTTTCTGTTTTAGTTGTTCCCTTATTTTGTTTTTTAGATTCTATATTAAGTGAAATAATATAGTATTTGTCTTTCTCTGTCTGACTTATTTCACTTGGCATAATAACCGCTAGGTCCACCCATGTTGTCACAAGTGGTAAGATTTTATTCTCTCATATGGCCAATTAATATTCCATTGTATATGCGCACGACATACTCTTTACCCAGTCGTCTATTGATGAGTACCTAGGTTGCTTCCACACCTCGTCTGTTGTAAATAATGCTGCAATGGACATAGGGATGTATATATCTTTTGAATTAGTGTTTTGGATTTCTTCAGGAAAACTACCCAAAAGCGGGATAGTTGGGTCATATGGGAGTTCTACTTTTAATTTCTTTGAGTCTCTCCATACGGTTTTCCACAGTGGCTGCACCAGCCTGTACTCCCACCAACAGAGCAGGAAGGCGCCCTTTGCTGCACACCCTCACTAATGTTTCTTTGTTGATTTGTTGATGGAGCCATTCTGATAGGTGTGAAGTGATACCCCATTGTGGTTTTAATTTGCATTTCTCTAATGATTAGTGATGTTGAGCATCTTTTCATGTCTATTGCCCATCTCTGTATGTGCATATTATTTACTTTTATGCAAATTGTGTCTAAATGACCAATGTAAAAATGCCATGAACTTCATAACAGTCCTTGATCTTTTCTGTTTGGTTGACTTTATAATGCTGAATGTTGCTGGGCGATGTCTACTCAGCTGCACAATGACTTTGCCTTATCTATGGTACACAGTAATAGTAAATATCCTATAATTTAAAATTATTTGCATATATAGAACTTGGGTGTTCCATTTAAAACTGGCCTTATTGCATGAATAATTTACACTAAAAAAGAACTATAAATTCTCTTTACCCAAGAACTAACATTCACTAGTTTCTGTACCACATTTTGGGTTTCAGAGTACTTTGTTTCAACTGTAGGTGGCTAGTGTGTTCATGATATAACAGAACCCATGCAGCCTAAGTAGTTTCTTCCCCACTGTCCTAGTAAATTATCCTCATGGTTAATTTTTATGTGCCTTCCAGCAAAAAAAAATGTCATGTTGCCTAATGAATGTTATAATGCAATGGATAATTTTATTTTATTTCTTTTTAAACACAAGATTTCTTTTCCTATCCCGCCCATGATTTTAGAACTAAATTTATTATCTGTCTGTGAAATTATCCACCATAAAACATGTTAATCTTGCTAGATAGCTAGAAAGAACTTCAAAGTTCTTGCTGAGCTACTCTGCCTGACAAAGACTCAGATTATTTTAAACATGAGGCAATAGCACTCAGGAGGAGAAAGACAAAACTGCAAAATGTCCAGATAACAGCTTTGGTTCTTGCACATGAGGGAATTAGCCAGAGCTTGATACTCAAAAAATATGCCTTTTTAGGCGCACGCACACACACACACACACACACACACACACACACACACAAAGACATCATTGTCAAAAGCCTAAAACAGCATATTAAATGGGCAAATATATTTGCACTTCCATTTTATCCAATAGTCAGTCTTTTTTCTTGCTGAAGGCTCTTCTGCAGTTTAACATCTCCCACTGCCTTCCTACTCACCACCACCCTTTACCTTTTTTAAAGCTGCCTGAACACCTTTTACACTATTTCTGCTCCTTTAATAAGCACCACCTGTTTGTATGTAGGGTTTTTTATTAGAAGTGCTAATTTTGGTTTTGGTGCTAGTTTTATAATCTCATATTGGTTTCTAGTTTAATATTTAGAAAAAAATGAAATCTAAATATATTCATTTTTTCTTAACTGTACCAGGCACCTCTTCTGAGAAATCACAACTTTGAGAAGACTTGAATCAAACCAAGAATGTTGCTGAAATTTATATCTGAACCCTTTAAAACTAGACCCCTGATAATCAGGAGGTATAGTTGCTGTTACATAATAGTTGGGTGGGACAGGGAGGAATCAATTTTCTTCCACTCACCTCTTAATACAGCTTTGCTTGATTTTGATGGTAAATACACACATTCAGCAGTCATGGCCTGAGAATGGCATAGTGGCCAATAGCAAACACCCCTCAGGAATGAGAGTTTGTAATTATTGTATCAGATAAGCCACCCAGACTCCAGAAAAGCTGGCTGACCACGAAAGAAATCTAAAATGGACAGTAGAGGAAGGAAAATTCTAGTATTAATTATGGCCTCAATACCAGCTATAATGACAGGAGATGTAGTGTGTCCCACTAAATTCCCACTTATAGATTTTCCCCAGGGGGGAAAAAAAAAAGACCATTAAAATCCTGTAGTTGCCATCTCTAGAAGTTTTAATAATGAAATATGTCTAGACAGTGCAAAGGTAGATTGTCACTGATGTTGTGATCCACTCTCTAGATTCTGTCAGTAATTATTCACCTTTCCTTCAGATCCTAGGGTGCTCCAGGCTGACTGCCCTTAGTAGCTGGGACCTTTCCAGGAATAGTCCTCAGCTAAAGAGAGGTATCTCTCTTTTGGGCATGTTCCCTGCCTTTGTGAAAGCTATATCCAATGATTGCTTCATGTGAACAGTCAGCACAGAAAATTATTCTGTCAGAACAAAATATAGTATTATTTTTTCTGATTTTAATTTAGTTCATAGCAACCTAACAGAATAAAATAAGCGTTTAGGCCCGTCTGGGCGTGGCTCAGCAATCGAGCATCAACCTAAGATCCAGGAGATCGCAGTTCAATTCCCCGTTCAGGACACATGCCCAGGTGGGCTCGATCCCCAGTCGGGGGCCTGCAGGAGGCAGCTGACCGATGATGACTCTCTCACCACTGATGTTTCAACTCTCCCTCTCCCTCTCACTTCCTCTCTCTGAAATCAATAAAGATATATTTAAAAAAAAAGTTTAGAATTTGAACTTGGGAAATATAACCTATTTTCTTTCCCCCAAATTTCAAAATCTGTGAGTCCGTAGAATGTAATGATACATAATATTTAAAAAATATGAGTAAATTTTAACTCTAGGAGCTATTAGAGAGCTTGCTCCCCTTCCCTAACAAGAATATTTCACTATGTCTACCTTCAAAAGAAAAGGACTCTGGAATACAAATCAGTCATTTCTAACTATCTTTGCTTTAATTGGTGTAATAATAGCATTCAATAAATATAGCATTTTTATTTATGCAGGATCACTCTAGATCATAAGGAAGTGAAGGTTGGTTTTTAAATCTCACAGACTTAGAGGTAACATCATCAAAGTATATTTGGAAAAAATGCAGTCAGATGGATGGAGCAAACACAGTGCAGAAATAGCAAAGGATGACCTCATATATATTCACCTGTCACCTGATGAAGGAGAAATGGCTTGACCTGTCTCTCCTAGGTTAAGTGATGCAAAGAAATTGAGTCACCAGGTACATGGCAGGCAACCCCACAGATAGGCAGAAGCTGACAAGTGCTATGTTATATGATGTAGTGCAAAGTTAAAAAGTCAACCTGTATGTGACAACCCATTAATTAACCATTTTTTTTTGTGTATTTACAGCTAATTATTTTGAACACTCCTTCCATATATTAGTAAAATGTAGAACAATCTCAACATGAAAAAATAACATAAAGAAACGTCAAAGTGAAGAATAGCTCATTTGTAAAATACACATGAACTAGGATTATAAAGAAGGAGTTGACGATATTAAAAACAAATGAAAGCAATGTATAGACGAGAGCAAAACACATCAGTTTGTCACATTGCACTGTCTGCTTTCTGGAGTGATATGAAATATATTCCTGTGAAAAATTCACCATTCCTACATAAAGAAGATGTAATTACTTTTATCCTTTGTGTGGTAAAATCCATTGGTAGAAAGGGACAGTGTATTTTTCCTCTGGTTCATAAAATAAATGACTCAAAGAAACCCTCTAAAAGAGAAAGTAGAAAAATGGAGGCAGCAAAGAATTTTGGCAAGAAAGGAATGCTGGAATGTAGAGCTGAGACACAGTCACAATCACAGGCTATTAGGGCTGGAATGGCCCTTGGAGATAATGTTGTCCTGGGCACTCAATGCTTTTGTGAGACCTAAAGAGGCGAAGTGATTTTCAAGGTACACAATCACGAAGTGAAAGAAAGAGAACCAGAATGTTTATCTCTTGATTCCCAAACTTGTGCCCTGGTCTCATATGACTTAAAGTCCAAATTGCTCTAATTGTTCTGGGAAGTTTGTAGGGAAGTGGAAAACATATTTTTATCTCACATGCAAAGCCCACACATGCACACATGATCCAGTGAGTCCCCACAGATCTGGTACATTATCATTTCAGTGTGGCATTCTCTGCGCCTTGCAAAAACTGGCCACGTATATATTCTAAAGGCCAAACTTAAGACTGTTTACAGTTAGCTACAAACGTTATATTTTTTAAAAATTGTGTTTTTAAACCACCTCTCTTCTCACAACGTTTTCAACCTCTAGTCTAATATAGGCAATGCTTTTATTCAGGAATGACATTCTCAAGATGAATTTGGAGGATTTTCTTCTGGGTTCATTTTCCATTTCTCATGGAATCTTCACACAAATGACCAGTGGGCACTTTCAAGCTACAACCTAAAGGCATTATATTTATTAGGATCTTTCTATAATTTTATACATGAGATTGGGGCTGTAAGCTTCCTATTGCTAAAAATAGATCCTGTAACAAATATTATTTTTATGTTTTATTTTCTATATTCCTCTGGACAGTACCCCAAATGAATTAAAACCTATTTGTTTTATAAAATTTAAATTGAAGTTTTAGGAAAATGTGTTAGAAATATTTCCTTTCTTCAATAACTTTACCTATCAGGCAGATACATCATGGAGAAGGAGATTAAGAATAAATATATTAAAAGATTATACCAACTGGCAGATATTTTTGTCACAGAACTGAAGTTGTAGTTCATGACTTAATTTAAAATTCATTTAAAAGAGACTTATTTATTTATAAAATTATGAGGGTTTAATGTTGTACTTAGTGATTTGCTGTATTTCAGTAAATTGTAAAATAAAATCCCATGTAGGATCATAAGTATGTTTATTTTTAAATAGAATTTAAATATTAACAATAACCTATTGTCAGCATATGTACAATGCCTGAGGGATTTCTTTGTGTTCTTAAATATCCATTCTCTCTTTTTTTCTCTCTTCCTTCACTGTAATTTTTAGCAGGTCACATTTGCTTCCTTCAGCTCGTGATAACATCTTTAGCTTCACTTGCAACTGTATGTAGCAATGTGATTAAATCCAGGCCAATGGAACTGAACAAAATCCAGGTATGCAATTTCTGAATTGTGTGCCTAAAAACAGAGTTAGTTGTCTGACTCTCTGCTTCCCCTTCTTGTTCTGGGGGGGAAAAAAAAAAAAAAAAAAAATGGGTGCAACAGGAACATCCTCTCTGATAACAGAGATGATAGATAGACTTACATTAAGAATGGCAGATATTTTTGCAAGCTTAGACTAATATAGATAATAAAGATTATAACAGGAAGGTCCCCTTGTCTACTAGGAAGGTAAAGGGTCTACATTTCATTTTAAACATAAACACACATACTTTTACATAAATATGAATCCATATGTATTTTGTCTAAGATTTAAGCCACAGATTTGCATAAAGAGGCGATTCTGTGATGACTCTTTGAGCATTTCTAGTGGAAAAGTCAAGGCACTCCACTGGCAAGGACAAGTTTAAATGCTTTGGGGAGTGACTTCAACACTGAAATTAGAAGAGCTCCAGGAATGTTGATTTAAGTGATACCTTAGTTCAGGAGCTCAGATGTCCTCACTAAGCTCCATTTTCTCAGTCTATGGAACTCAAATAAAGGCATTACTGCTTCAAAAGACTCAAAGGAGCCAACATAATCATTCACTGGGATAATTCAATCAAACTCAGCCAATGGTACTTTGCAGTTTTCCCTTGTTTCACCTGTGGGAATATTCCTTCTAAAATTAGATAATGATGTTGTCACATGGAGAACTTAGAATGGCATCAGTGAAAATCAGCTAACATTTATTTTTAGAAAGAAAGGAATGATTTATCAGTTTCTTCCTATTTTTGAATCATGTCATGAATCATTGTGTATGCCAGATATATTCTGTTTCATTTCATGCCTCTTTCTTCCATAATCACCCCACAGATGGCAGCTCTAGTAAAAGATATAAATCCATATCTCTATATTAAATTACAGTCAAACATATATTAGAAAATTCTGCATGCCAGATTATCTAGATGGAATCAGCAACTTTTCACATTATAAATTATGAGGAATTATTAATATCTGGAATAGTAGCATAGACTGATTTTAAAACGTGCTGATGAATGTTTATTAAAATACATAGAAACAAAAAAAGCATAACTGAGATATACTGTTAAAAAATTAAGACACAGTCTCTGAGTTAGAGCAGTGGATTGATTTTGATAAAGTTATTGCACTACTAGGTTCTACTTAAAAATGAAAATGATGGCAGTGCCTATATATATGTTTTTACAAGATGATATTAACATGTGCTTACAAACATGATGTAAATTCTATGCAGTAAAATATAAAAATATTCATGAAATCAGTAGCAATCTTGTAGAATTTTGTTACTATTAAATGAGCTAAGTTATGCACAGATTTTACCTGCACATGGAGCACCATGCATTTTGTTCTCAATTGCATGTAGTATTGTTACTCTAATTAACAGAATTATTATCACATGACATGCTTCAATCTGCACAACTCTAAAAAATGTGTATATTTCCAGATACTTGGAAAGTTTCTTAGTAATATAACTAAATCATTTTTCACTTGTTTAAGGGTTATGAGTAGGGGCTCTGTGAAGTATAAAGGTCTATCTAAGCCATGAGTTCAACTGTAGTAGATTCCTCACCTCACTTTTAAGAGGAGAGTTGGTTGCCTATAATTGGATTACATTTCTGCTGTTTATTTTCTTTGCTTCTCCAGATCCATTGCTTATTTAGTCTCTGTCTTTTTCTGATCTGGCTAGTGTCCTAAGAGGTCGATATCCAAAGACTCTATCACTGGTGTTTCCTTGCCATCTATCTTTTGGTTAAAGTTAACCAAAGAGTGGCACCAGCAAGAGAATGGAGGAAAGGAGAAGAGCAAGGTCATGCTATTTAACCTAAGCTCTGCCCATTCTAGAATATGCTGTTTGGGGGTGTTTGGATTATCCTATATTTAGCCATATCTCCCATGATACTAAGCCAGCTCAGAGTCACAGGGACCCTTAAGGGACAGGCCATGTTCCTTTGAGAATGAACTGTAATGTGGATGCTACATGTGCACTCTTAATTCTATTTGGTCAAAGTTACTCTCAAAAGGAGTGATGAATATATATCAAGGTTGACCCTTCATTCTGGATAAGGAAACATTCAAACCTCCTATCTCTGAACTGACACTATTTCTTAATTCCTGGGTAACCAAAATGCTACTATGGTCTTCTAGTCACAGGGGTTATGGAATTCAGGTGAGAAATAGAGTTTGAGTATGGAGTTTGAGCCTTAGTACATTTAACAGAGGGTTTGGTGGGACCATAGAATTAAGCTGTAGTTATTTCTCATTCCAAAATATATGATGATGATATGTACTTATTAACCGAGAAAAAAATCTCATAAGAATATTGAAGGCTAATTTTGTAAACAGGGTCAGTTAGAACTGCTTCCTATCTCTCACCAAAACAATAACCAAAAGCAATACTGAATACTTGAGAAAATTGCAGATGTAGTGCAATCATCAAAAACCTGAAGGAATTATGATGCTAGAGTGATACTTCCTATCACATCCCTATTTAATTTGCATGTTTGACCAGTGCAAAAATCAAATGGATCTTAGAGAAGAACTTTGGGTTATCATAAACTTACTCAGGCAGTGATACTATTCACAGTTGTGATACCAGATGTGGTATCATAACTATGGCAAATCAATACATGTCCTGTTTTGCAGCTACTGAATTGGCAAAGGCTTTCAATTCAATTTAAGAACCAAGAAGATAAATTCTCCAAGTATTGACTAATATGATTGATCTTCATTACAAGGAAACAAATGGAGGCAAGTAGGACTGTACTTAGGACTTTGGGCATTCTCTGGGCTGCCTCTTGTTAGTCTTATCCCATTAAAACATACCAGGGAAAACTATCTAGTACACCAAGGACCTGGATGAGAGAGAGTAAAGGAACATCGAATGCCTGTAGAAGGACTATATGAATATCATCTTAGACTTCAAGACAAAAGGCAGAAGTGAAGATTATAACAATAATTACTTAGTATCTCCTGTTTTTTTCTTCTACCTTACATGAGATCTACTACTAATGATTGAATTGAAATCCCCCTGCAAAGATACGGAGGCTGATGAGATTTTTACATTACCTCTGAGATGTTGACCTGATTGATTTTCTTCCATCTAAACAAAAGATAAGTCCAGATTTTTGTCTTTCAAATTCATCTTCCCCTATTCTTTGACCTGCTCTGTACTCTGTGAGGTTCTCCTCTATGAACCTTATCATTAAGAATCCTTTTCCCTCTGGCACCTGGTTGGCTTTGACAAGTGGGAGGCGCAAGAATGAGATCAGAGGGAGGAAGAAGATAGAGGGAGACATATCTCCCCACTTCCATCCCTCAGTCATGGCCTGTTCCTCTACCAGTGGCCACGTCTCCCTTTGAATACCTCCTCTCGCATTGCTGTAGCTTATACTAGACCCTTCCAGTATCTAGTACACAGTTTACTTTTACTGTTACCATTCAGGCTAAAGTGACAATGAGATAAGCTAGTATAAAGTATTTGGATATTGCTCATCCTGGGATGCTTCACTATTTTTAGTCCCCTTAACCTTGACTACAACAGGTCAATCTTGACTGCCAGGTCCTTGACTGATATATTATTGTTAAGTAGAATACGGCATTTCATTTAGAGACTATAATATTCAAGGAATGTTGAGTGTCAGATAAAAGAGTGTATAAAATATTTTGCTTTTCCGTAGATGAGTAACAATTTTTTTGGCAACATTTTAACTTCGGAACTCATAAAAATAGCTATAATAAAACCAATAAGACTACTATTACATAATTACAATATATTTTTTCTCTGTCTAAAAGGCATGCTCATATACACTATCCCATTTGACACTAAAATATACTTGACTTATTAATCATCTTACCTGTAAAAATACAAAGTTATTATAAATAAGTCTTATTGTTTCAGCAGTTAAGCCATAATAAAAAATAAAAAGAAAAAAAATTCCAGAAGAGATAGCAATATATCAATATGTAGGTATTTATCTTTTCTTTTTAATTTTGGAAAATGAGTATATACTATGTATATGTATAAATAAACATATATATATAAATATTATAAATATATAAATATATAAAAATATAAATATATATAATTTAAATTTTATAATAGGAATTGAAAGAAGAAAGTTACTACCCACAGAATAGTGGTAGCAAAATGATTAGGGACATTATTCTGAAATATGGTGGATACTTCTACAGTTGTTTATCCTTCCAATGGTTTGTATATTGCTTCTGTATATTTTGTATACTTATAAGCTGTCAGGAAAAGAGAGGAATCAGTCTTATAAAAAAGTATTATCAAATATTCACATGATTCTTGATATAGAACATGGTAAAGATAAGGCCTACGTGCTTAGCCTGGGCAACAGTTGGCAGAGAAATAAAGCAGAACATACAAGTGTGATAGTTCCTATCTCTGAACATAGAGAGAGGTCAGAGGAAGAAAGGAATGACTCAGTGGGGTGAAGTAAGCAAATAATTGTTGAGGAGTAGACTCTAAATTAATTTGGAAGTATAGTAAAAATTAAAGAAGGGAAACTAGGGAATACCCTTCAAGGGGAAGTAAATTGTGTGAATATCATGAGCACAGGTAGAAAATAAAAGAGAGACAGGGAGCAGGAGCAGTTTAAAAGGATAACAATATTATTAATAGTTACCAGGAGAGAATATACATTAGATTATTTATAATTCCCTTAATCGTTACCTCAAGTAAGGAAAAAATAAAGAACATAAGCAATTTATGAATTGCAGAGACAATATAGCCTTATTTAAAGTGAATGTTTATTTAGCATGCATCAGATATCTATGATAAACTTCCCCAAAGCTTAGAGTGTTAGAATTATTATATATTATTTCTCATATTTCTATGGGTCAAGAATTCAAGCAGGGTTTTGCTGCACGTATTTTGCCTGGGCTGCGTGAACATGAGGTTGCATTCAACTTGGAACTCTTCTGGAACGGGGTGTCTGGCCTCACTCATCTGACCGGCAGGTGATCTGGCTATGAGCCTTGATTTTCTTCTCCATGGTTTCTCTTTCTCTAGTAGTAGTAGAGGTGGTCATCCAGTAGAAGCTACCAGATCTCACACAAACTAGGCCACAATTTGAAGAGTTACACTTCTGCCCATTTTAATGGTCAAAGCAAGTTCAGTCCGGATACAAGAAAATGGGAAATTAACTCCATCTCTTGATGGAAGACAGAGTATATGAGTCCAGGACAGAAAGGAATTTTTAGCAGCTATCACAGTACATTTGAAATACTATGCAATAGAGCTACTATATTTTTTTCTTTTCACAAAGTTTAAAATAATGAAAATCCAAATTTTGTTTGAAAATTCATCTGTAATTACATAAACTGAAACTTGGCAGACCAAATAATTGGAAGCTGCATATGTACACTATTGCCATAAAAAGAGTCAACTTCAGCTGGCAAACATAAAAGAGCAACCAAACTCTAAATTTAGTTTGAAACAGGTTGTTCTTTATATGAGTCGGTATTTCTGCTCTGATGTTAGCAAATATTTCTCTGATTTTAATATTCAAAGATTTACTACAGTCTTTAGAGATAATATTTTTAAGTGGTATAATATTGTGTTGAGCACTGAGGTAGCTTCTGGAAACAACAGTGTCTAAAGGAACAATGGTTGCTTCCTCCACAGATGAGTGTTTTTACAAGAAAATTATATTTTTACGTGAGCACCTGGGATGAGAATAATATATTTCTCAGAAAGAGTGATGTTGAAGCTGGGACAGGACAGATGAACTAAGACAGAAGAAAAAAGGAAAGGTAGGTTCACAGTAGGAAGACATGCACGAAAGCTGAGAGGTAAGCGTGAATATGGTGGAATGAAGAGTTCAGCAGAGCTGGGGCTTAGAGTGTGAAGGGAAGGGAATGAAGATATGATAAAGAAAGAGCTGTGCAGAAATCATATGTTGGAAAACCTTCTAAACAGTACGTGGGTTCGATTTTTATCATAAGGACCAATAGAAAGTTATCCAAATGTTGTAAGCAGGGAAAAATATTTCTAAATTGGAACAGCAGTAAGATAACACTATAGTGTGGAAGACAACTGGACACAAACCAAAACTGTAGGCAGAAAGTCTTGTTCAGAGACTCTTTTAGTGGACAGAAAAGACAAGACAGTGTCAGAAGTGGTATAGAAAGAAGTATATGACTTAAATCAAAGATAAATAAATAAAAATGAAAAAAAAGACTAAATAAGGCAGGATCAATAAAATAGATGTGAGGTTTAAGACTAGGATGTTTTATTCTGGATCTCTGCCTGTGATGAAGCAGTGGAACCACTCCTTTCATTAAGGATAGTTTCCCTTAATTTAAAAATTGCAACAGATCGAACTTTGAGCCATAACCTCACCCTAGAAAGACACAAGCACTTCTCAAGAAAACCAATTTATCCACAGTTTTCTCTAATATTGGAACAGATTGATACTTCAATAAAATATTTGCTCTAATCACTGGGTATCATAAGTAAAACCCAATAGGATTAAAAGCTGACTTCTCAGCAGAAACAATGCAGGCCAGAAGAGAGTGGGATGATATATTTAAAATACTCAAATAAAAAATAAAAACTGTCAACCAAGAGTTCTATAAACAGAAAATCTACCTTTAAAAAATGAAAGTGAAGTAAAAACCTTCTTAAATAAAACAGGTTTTTTTTTTTTTTTCTGGTAGCAGAACACTAATGGAAATTCTTGAGGCAGAAAGCAACCCCAGATCCTAATTAGGAATCCACATAAATAAGCAAAGAACACAGGTAAAGTTAATTGTATAATTAGAAAAGATGCTAAAATGTCATTTTAAATATAGTATAAATCTGAAGCTAAGTTAGGATATATATGGGGAATCATAGAGTAATCAGACACACATACACAAACATCCTATAGTGGCAAAACCATTAAAGAAATTAGAAAGCTAAATTAGAAAATATACACTTGACACAAAACAAAGTGGAAAGGGAGGAAGACAGGAACAAAAAGACATGAGAACAGCAAACTTTACCTAAAGCAAGCACAAAGAAAGCTAATAATAAAGATTAGAGCCAAATTAATGAAGTAGAGAATAGAACATGTAAAAGAAAATCAATGAAACCAAAGTGGGTTCTTCGAAAAGATTAATAAAATTGACCAAATTTAGTCAGATAAACCAAGAGTAAAAGAGAGAAGACTCAAATTATTAGAATTAGAAATACAAGAAGTGACATAACTATGGACAGTACAGTAATACAAAGTCTAAAGAAATATTTCCAACAACTATATACTTACAAATTAAGTAATTTAAATATAATGGACAGATTCTTAGAAAGACACAAATTTCCAAAACAAACTCAAGAAGAAATAGGTAATCTAAATAGACCTATATCAAGAGAAGAGATTAATTTGTAATCTAAGTCTATCCAAAAAGAAAAGCCTAGGTCTGAATGGTTTAACTTTCTTTTAAAGTTAAGCATGCATCTCCCCTTTGGCTTAGCAACTCTACTCCTAGGTATTTATCCAAGAAAAGTAAATACATACGTATTTTCATATCTCCATTTTTTAAATGTGTCTCCACTGAAAGCAATTACATGTCTAAATTTTATAAGAATACGGATGTCTTATAACAAGAACATACATTACAAGGATTAGTGACAGTTCACTATTATTAGATATTTACATTAAATTTTATTGAGATTAAACTCTGAAGAAAAAAATAGCTGCAAATTATAATGAGGGAACAAGTAGATATTTAATGACAAAAGTATGATCATAATAACAAAATTACTTTGTAAGAGTGTAAGATAGATAACTTTAACCCTACTCTATGTCTTAAGCTCAGTCATCTGAAAGTCAATTTTATTTTATTTTAAACTTTACAAATTAACATGGCAATTTGTAAAGTTTAAAATAAAATAAAATATATATATGTACATATATATATAGTGAAAAATACCTCTGTTGTTTTGTCATGTCATCTTTCATGTACAAAACTGAATAGGTTATTAGGAAGTGAATATACCTATTGAAAAGCCTTCACAAAATGTTCTTACCAGTTGTATTATTAAAGAGATCAAGATAAATACTTTATTACTACTAATAATAAAAATTATGAAATGGAAGTAAAAGCTTTAAAAAAGAGAATTCACATAAAACTATAAGGCACACAGAACAACAAAATTCTCTAGATTTGACCCAGCACTTTGAAAACCATTAATACCTTTCAAACAAATTCAACATCTACAGACTCTGAAGAAGAAAACGTGGTACCGCTATCAGTAACATTAGCCCTTTATAGCCTCTTCGAAACAAGAATCCCGTGATGGGTGGAAAATTACTAATAAATGTTTAGCTAGCTGCTCAATGGCATAAGTTTAAAAATGAACTAAAGGAATAAAGACTCTTCCTAAAGTCTCAGATAAAAACAACTTCAAAATGATTCATTTCTTTCTTTCACAAAACCTAAAAAAATTAGTTTTAAGAGTTATCATGACAAGAGTAATTAAGACAACTTATCAGCATACGATACCAAATCACAATTAATTATACATTTTTCAAAGTTATTTTTCCTTTAAATGGTGTGAGAAATTGGTTACAGAAATGGCTTCAGTGGCTTGAGAGAGAGAAAAGTGTGAGAAATCAGAACACTAATCCCCACGAATTACCAATGTTTCTTCAATCAACACCTCAGGTTTAACTTAGTGTGCGTTTTACTTGTGTTGCTGCATTGCTCAGGCTCCGCATCCTTCTCTTTTTAAGAGCTAGTGCACTGCGTGGTCTACTGGAGACCAACCTCTTCATACAATCTTTTGCAGGTAACAGCTGCTCGGCTGTCCCAACAGCTGTGAGAAGCACGCAGGACAATCGCCATCAAGCTGGGTTAATGAGTTGACCGCAATGCTCTGGAGACTTACCAGCTGCAACTCTGGGTGTCACTAGCTTCTCCAGCTTTGTGAAATCTCTTCATCACCAACTATTTTCTTATCATTTCATCTCATTTATAAAATGCTCTTTGCTATGAATTCCTCAGAATTATGTTTTTAAAAATGGTCTCTTAGAATTGCAAAGCAGCAGAACATTCTATATTTTTCTAGTATTACATTCTTCTCCAAAATCTCTAAATATCATAATCAACAAGGGATTTTCAAATGCAATGTGCTGAAGAGGAGTTTATCTCATGACACAGACACACACATACACACACACAGTAACTTTTTGTCCAGCATATATTTCTCATCCTCTCTCACAGGGTCAAAGGCCATATTAGACAGTGGCAGCCTCTTGCACATTTTTCCACCCTGCATTTACTTTTTTCTAATTCAGATATTAGATACTTTATCACCTCTTATGCACGTCAACTTTACACACGTATATTGCACTTGCAATAATTTGAACTGGATTTTATCTCTTCCTCTAACGCTCCAATTGTTTGATTTCTATTTAAAGCCAATAGAAAAATAGCAACGTTGTTGACATTAGCTCGCATTCATTTAGTATTGACTGAGTCACAATACTGGGCCCTGTATTAGTCAGGCATTTAGATTGTACAACTACTGCATTGTAATATTAATGAACATAAATATCACGTAGCATGACTTCCCAAGGTGAGAAGATAAGTAGAGTCACACTGTGGTTCACTGACAGTCTCCTTTGGAGTCTTTTGCAGTTAAAACAAGGATAGTGCATTATAATGATAAAACCCAAAAACATAATGATCATTTTTCATGGTAAAGGACACTCTGTTCTTTGCAGCAAAAGATGTAAAGAAGCATTTTGGGTACCCAAAGATATGTGGGAATCCAGTAGCCATTTGGGTATCACACTTTGATATTTTAGGAAGGCTCTCCTTCAGTTCTTGACCCTGAACGTCACATTCAGTCAAATTCTAGAGCATCAGAGCAGAGTAAACGATTGCAAATGTGCAGGCAACGAAATGAAGGCTGTGCGGGGCGAGAGCTCAAGGAACTGAGCAGCGCAGCGAGAGCACTATAGTAACATTGCCTACGACTAGGGAGGGATAAAGGGTTTGTAAAGGTAAAGGAAGAAAAGGCATGTTGATACTTCACACATGAACTTCATCTTCAAAATTGTGATCTCCATTGTCCAAAAGTGTATATTTCATGATTTTTGTGAAACCATTAATCAACATTAATTGAATATCTCTTTGTAATAAGAAGATATTCAGTCTTAATGATTTTTCAGCCTGTCAGTAACTAAGTTTCTATGTACACCAGGAAGAACTCAGAACATATATTAGGTGAGAAATACAGAGAAATATAGAATTTAATGTCATTGGAGCAACTTATTAAGCAGATACAAAAATACATCAATTGACAGTATTTGCATCCAACCAGAATCTTCTGTATAGGAGATAGGATATCTATATCTATCTGTATATACAGAGTTATAAAATAAGTAAGAATTAAATGAATTTGGGGTATGTACTAGTTAGTGACTCAAGGTATAACTCCTTAATCTCTATTCTTGAGGCTTATTTTTAGGTGCATTCAGGTAACTGCATTATCAGCTTAGCTTCAGTACAAAAATAGTAAAAATAATGAGTTATTTGCATTACTGAACATCTATCTTAGAAGACATCTTTAACTTTTTACCAGAAGTATTATTATTCCAAGTTTACAGATGAGACTATGCTTTTATGAACTACTTTATCACAGAGCAGTGTTCAGAAGCATCTGCTTATGAGACCCTTTGCCTTTTAAAAAGGAAAAAAATAATAACCCTAACAAGGATTGCTTTTCTCCCAGGCATTTGTTGATACAGCCTCCCAGTTATTATATCATTCACCAGAGCACGTTATTCTACGTGCTAAACTGAGTGATGAACTGAAAAGACAAAGTTTTAATCTTCGCTAAAATTTTTAAAGATGTACAGCTATATTTGGCTGGGGATGCTGCCACTGATGTATTGATAGTTTTCCTCGGCTGCCATAAAGTTGCAGCCAGGCCTTCCAAGCCTATCATACGACGCAGTAGAACAGTGCTTCAATTAATTCAATTTCCACTAGAAGGAGCTGGAAGTAAAATTACTCGAACAGGATGTGGTTTAGTCAGTTATGGGAAAAATGACCTTTTGAAATTCAAAACTAAAATATTCTTTCTACTTAAGATAAAAGTAATCTAATGATACCATGTATAGCGGAATGTTATATCCATTTAGAAGGCAAAACATTAAACGTCATAAGCATGAGAATTAGAATGCAGTGGTGGCAATGGTGAATTCAGGAGTAGACAGAAACCTAAGCTATCTCTATATTCATAGAAAAAGAATACATTCCTCTCTCCCTCCATAATTTGAATGTCATACACTTTCACTCCACAGATACTTATTGAGTTCACTCATGTGTATAGCCTATCTTTTCTAAACACTGAAGAATTTTCATTTTCTAAATTAGATGCAGGGCTTGCTTGCTATATGTTTAAAACCAATTCAGAGAGACATATTTTTATGTGGGCATGTCATTACATAAAGGAGTATCGTAGAGCTCGGGCAATGAGACACTAATGCCAGCCACACGAGGCAGGGAAAAAGGAAGCAGTGGCCAGGAGCCTTTAATTGGATAGTAATATAAAGAACGAAAGGATAAAGTATTTCAGGATCATCAATAATAACGATAATTACTTTGAGTTGTGACTGAGCATCATATTGTAAAGGTAAGGAAGGATGGCGTCTTTCTGAGGTGAAGAGCATGTGCTAAGTATGTGCTGTGGGCAGCCACAGGCAGGAGCGCCTTCAGGAAGAGAGCTCTATTTGTAGAAAAAGCGGATTCTCCTGTCCTAATACACACAAGACAGAAAACGATCCTGTGAGGAAGCCTTTATTATTTTTGCTCTTTATTTTTCTTATTTTCTAAATGCCTATGGTGTATTATTGTTTTTTTTTATCGACTATTTCACATATAATGGATTTGAAAATAATAAATATGAGTGATATGTATTTAATTAATAAGCTAAAATTGTGATTGAAAGAATTTTAGTCCAATTCAAAAGTTAGGAAGATTGGAACCTTTACTTAATAGGACAAACTAAGGCCGATCATTCATATATATATAGGTATATTATACACATACGATAGAATGTTCTAAGTACAAGAATCACATAGGCATACATATTATATATTTGAACACTTATTTAATGCTGTACATAAAAATTATTGTATAATTATTAAATAATATATTTCAAATTAAAAATAAGGCTATTTTTCAAACATTATCATAATTCAATTTGAAGCGACTCATTTTTAGTTTAATAAATGAAATTAGTCTCTTCAAAAACAATGAATTCTGAACATCATTGAATCTGATATTTTAAACTATGCTCTTCATTATAAAAAACAAGAATTGAAAAACTGAGAAATGATTATGTCATGTGAAATGTGTTGTAGTGTTATCTGTTACTTCAAATTAATCACCATCAAGAATTTTCATTTTAAATTTTAGCATTATCTAAATTCTGAAAGTAAAGTATATATTAATGATACCATAGACAAAAACACATTGCCAAATCTGTTCTATAGTAAGTTACTATTTATTGGCATGCACATATCCCTCTTCAAAAGCAGACTACTGAAATGTTAAGATTGTTATAAATGGTCTTTGAAGATGTTATTTACTGTATAAAATTACTCAAGGTTCCTTGTGCAATGCTAAAGAAGAACATTTTCTTGGAGAAAAAGTTCCCAAAACAATTTTATTTTTGTTAGGATAATGGAAGTCTTTGTAAACCTTTTCCTTCAAAAGTTTTTGTTGTTGTTGTTTTGGATTACATAAGCACCAAAATGTTAAAGTTCTCTGATGACTGCATGAACATTCTGATGCCCAAGAGAAATTAAAAAGCTAAGATTCTCCATCCAAATAAAAAATGTTTTATTAATAGATGCTATGCCACATTTTAGTAAACAAAATGTTGGAGAAAATAACTTATAAATAGTAGAAAGTGACTTCAAAGACTAAGAAATGAATAATCATATTTAAAATAAATCAAATTTATTCAATTAAAATAGAATGCATAGATATGTAGGCATAAATAACCTAAGCCCAAAATTTTACTGATAGATTCACGGGTGTGTAATATTGTCTATGTAATGTTTTTACAAAATTCTATTTCACTAAAAGAAAAATAATACTTAATCAAATATGATCTATTTTCATTATAATGACCTTTTCTCTGCAATGAAATCACAGAGATTTGGAATTCTTACTCATAGTCATGACATATTTATTGGTTTAGTGCTTGTTAAATGAAATTAGTTCTCAGACTTTCTCTACATATAAGAAGAAATAATATTTGAATGGAATTATTTTTATGTGTACTTTGAAATTGTACTGAAAAAAAAAAAAATATATATATATATATATTTTAAAAGTTGCTTTGTTGCCCAGCTGGGCGTGGCTTAGCAGTTGAGCATCAACCTAGGATCCAAGAGATCAGGGTTCGATTCTCAGTCAGGGCACATGCCCGGGTTGTGGGCTCAATCCCCAGTCAGGGGCGTACAGGAGGCAGCCGATCAATGATGACTCTCTCATCATTGATGTTTCAACTCTCTCTCTCTCCTTTCCTCTCTCTGAAATCAATAAAGATATATTCATAAAAAACTGATTTGCTATCCTGTTTATTCTAACAAAACTCAGCTATTTTTTTTTATTACAGTGTACTATATACTATTTTTTAAATTTTCACGTGACCTACTCAAGTGTACTGAACACTCTGGAAAAGGTTTATGGCAATACAGACTATAATATTTTTGATAAATAATATTATGTTGTATTCATTTTATCTTTTTAAAAGTTCTGATTTCTAAAGGAAGGGACAATGCTATTTTAGTGAAATTGGTTTAGTTCATGTTTTTTTGTTAATGCCAACATAAAAGATATGTAAAGCATTTTCATGTCTTGTAACTAGTCTTAAGAAAGAAAAAAGTTCATAACAGAAGACCTTATTTGTATACCTGGAAATACAATATTTTCTATTAAATTCCCTTATGAAGTGTATTTTCCTTAAACATTTCTACAGTCTTTCCAAAAATCATCCAATATCTTTCTACAGAAGTTACTACTTGGGTAATTTGACTAGTAAGTTGGTTAGAAATAAAAATCTTATTGTACATTTAGGTATAATGACTGATTTTTTTCAATAACTATTATTTTTTGCCTCACTGCATGCCAATAAAATGTTTTTTTAGAAGCCTTACAGAGAATTTCTAATTTTATCCTTTTGCCACAAAGAAAATCTAAGATAAATTAATTTCATAGATTTTTATTTCAGAAGGAGAAACACTTTGTATACAAATTATATATTTAGTAAAGTACCCTATTTTGGGACACTGATTCTGATAGTATTCTACTTGAACCCAACTAGATGTTTAAATCCTATAACTAACAAGTAGTTACAAATAGTGTCTCAAATGAACCTTTTTGGAAGGTTAGCACCTACCATGGTTAATTTTATAAGTCACTTGGCTAGGTTATGCTGCCCAGCTGCTTGGCCAAACACTAGTCTAAATGATGCTATGTAGATGTGATTAACCTTTACAGCCAATTGACTTTAAGGTCATTATACTCAATAATGTGGGTGGACCTCATCTAATCAGTTGAAAATCTTAAGAGCAAAAACGGGTGTCCTAGAGAAGAAGAAATTCTACCTCAAAAGAGTAAGACACAAACCCTGCCTGAGTTTCCAACCTGTCTACCTCCTCTGTAGATTTTGGACTTGCCACCTCCCACAAGTGTATGAGCCAATTTCTTTGTGTACCTATGTATAGTCTGTCTCTCTTATATATGTAAAATATATGTTTATATACATACACACACATACATTATACTTATGCTATAGTATAGATTATATTATAGTATTAAATATGTGAGCATACATATACACAAATAGTATACTTTCATTTTATATAGTATATATTACATATATAGTATAAATATAAATAATATAAATATAAATAATATAAATAAAAATAATATGAATATAACTATATATATTTAGAGACACAGAGAGATCTCTTATTGATTATTGATTCTATTTCTCTGGAAAACCCTGACTGACACAGCAGCTATAATTTTGTCATGCTAGGAAAGTGGAATAATAATAAATAAAGTCTACTTTTGTCATAGTTTATACTGAAATTTGCTTTTATTTGTTACTGGTAATAAGGCTATGAATAAGAAATTTATATTCTTCACTTCTAACTTTTGGAGCATACTGATATTCATTTTAATAAATGAAAAAACTAATTCTAACTGAATATCCAAATTTCCTTATGTTCACTCAAAACACATTATTTTGCCAAAAATCTCAATGTTACTTGAACTGAAGCCAAACACAAACACTATATCTAAATTAGAAGTAACCTTTGATGAAGTTTCTGTAAGAGTTTGCAGAGTCTTCAAGCAAACACTGAAAAAGATCCATGATGGCGGCGGGCTGAGTGGAAGCTACACTGACACTCTCTCGGGGCTAATCTGGATTTACAACTAAAACAGAAAAACCACCCTGAAAACCATCCTGAAAACGAACTGAAGACAAGCTGGAGAGCACCCTCATAACCAAAGAGAAAAAGTGGAGACCGCAAAGAGACTGGTAGAAGTGCGGACGCCAGAGGGCTGCTGGGCTCCCACAGGCAGCAGCTGAAGGTTGGGAGGGAGAGCTCAGCTGGGGGGGTTCCCACTGAGGACTCTGGGGCCTAAACCCCAGGCTGGGCTTCCCAGCCAAGAGCCCCAGACCTGAGAAAGGTGCCCACATAACATCTCCCTGTGAAAAGCAGCAGGGTTTCTGTCTGCCAGGGAGAGGCAGTGGAACTGCAGGCGCCTTTTAAAGATCCAAGGCATAACATTTTGTGTGCAGACACTCACCTTGGGCTCAGGCAGAGGGAGGGCAGAGTGGACTGGAGCTGTGTGGGGAGAGTCTGGGGAGAGTCAATCTCCCAGACTGTGGGGAACATCTTTCTTGGGAGGCAAATTTTCCGCTTTTGCCTGAGGGGGGAAGCATTTGCCCCACACTGCAAGGGAGCCTCTCCTCCCTGCACAGAGGAGTTTCTACAGCCTGAGGCTTGTTAAGAGAATGACAACAACCAGCTGCCCCACCCTGTGGAGCTTCTACAGCCTGAGGCTCATTAAGAGAATCAGATTAACAAGTCTACAGACCGAGGCAGACCTCAGGGTGCTTTGAGCCTTTGCCTGATCTGTTTTGGGACCCAGGCCTTAGAAAAACCGACTTTGGTGTGTATCTCAGTCCTGTCCAAACACATCCAGCCCAAGCAGTGGAGACCTCAAGCCTGGGGTTGTTGATAGCCCCAAACAGGGTACTCAGGGCCAGTCACAAATTGTGTCTGACATTGGCCTGTACCAGAGACCCTCCAAAAAGACTGAGAATCTTATCAAGTCTACCAAACACTTAGCCAAAATGGGGAGACCAAAAAACAAGCCCCAAAATGAAAGAACAAGAGAAGTCTCCAGAAAAAGGGACAAATGAAAAAAGATAAGCAATCTCTCAGATACAGAGTTCAGATTACTGATTGTAAGGATACTCAACAGCATGAAAAAATATTTGGAAACTATTAAAAATGACCAGTCAGAAATGAAGAATGACATAGCAGGAATAAAGAATGCATTAGAAGGAATAAACAGCAGATTAGAGGAAGCTGAGGATTGGATCGGTGAAGTAAAAGGCAGGGTAGAAAAAAAATCACTCAGAGACTCAAAAACAAAAAACAATTAAAAAACAGGAGGACAGTCTAAGGGAGATGTGGGACAGCATAAAATGTTACATTATTCATATTATAGGAGTGCAAAAGGAGGTTGAAAGTAAGCAGAGGTTAGAGAACCTGTTTGATGAGTTATGGCAGAAAACTCCCTAACCTGGACAAGAAAAAAGGCACACAGGTTCTGGAGACACAGAGAGTCAGTCCCAAGCAAGAAGAATCCAAAGAGGCCCATGCCCAGACATATCATAATTAAAATGTCAAAAATCCAAGACAAGGAGAGAATCTTAAAGGGAGCTAGAGAAAAGCAATCTGTTACCTACAAAGGAGCTACCATAAGGTTGTCATCTGACTTCGCATGGAAAACTCTTCAGGCCAGAAGGGAATGGCATGAAGTGTTCAAGGCAATGCAAAACAAGCTTCTGAAACCAAGACTATTCTATCCAGCAAGATTATCAAGCTGCATGTGGAAATAAAGAGTTTCCGAGACAAAAAACGGTTAAAAGACTTTATCACTACAAAACCAGCATTACAGGAAGTGTTAAAGAGACTGCTATAATTAGAAGTAGAAATAAAAAGAATGAGAAACATAGGCATAAAGGAACAAAATGGCAGTGGATAAGTAACTTTTAATAATAACCTTAAATGTAAATGGATTAAACGCCCCAATAAAAGGCATTTGTTAAGAAAACATGACCCAACTATATGATGTCTAAAAGAGACCCACCTCAGAACAAAAGACTCATACAGGATGAGAGTGAAGGGATGGAAAAAAAATTTCCATGCACATGGAAATGAAAAAAAAAAAGCTGGGGTAGCAATACTTGTATCGCACAAAATAGACTTCAAAATGAAGACCATAATGAGAGACAAGAAAGGTCATTACATAATACTAAAGGGATCAATCCAGCAAGAAAATATAACCCTGATAAACATATATGCACTCAATATAGGAGCACTTAAACTTATAAAAAAACTTCTAGAGGACTTTGAGAGATAGACAGCAATACAGTCATACTAGGGGACTTTAACACCCCACTGACTTCACTGGATAGGCCTTCCAGACAAAAAATCAAGAAGGAAACAGTGACCCTAAATGATACACTAGATCACATGGATTTAATTGACATTTACAGAACATTCTACCCCAAAGCTGCAGAATATACATTCTTCTCAAGTGCACATGGGACATTCTCAAAGATAGACCACATGTTAGGACACAAAACAAGTCTCTACAAGTTCAAGAAGAATGAAATCATATCAAGCATCTTCTCAAATCACACTGGCATGAAATTAGAAATCAACTACAATATAAACACTAAGAAACATTTACACACATGGAGGCTGAAAAACATGTTTTTAAACAATGAATGGGTTACCAAAGAGATTAAGAAGGAAATAAAAAACTTCCTGGAAACAAATGAAAATGAACACACAACAACTCCACATCTATGGGACGCAATGAAAGCAGTCCTGAGAGGGAATTTCATAGCACTACAAGCCTACCTCAAAAAACAAGAAAAACTTCTAATAGACTCTTTAACCCCACAACTTAAAAACTTAGAAAGAGGACAATAAAAAAAAAAAAAACAACCAGAGTAACCAGAAGGAAAGAAACAATAAAGATCAGAGCAGAAATAAATGACATAGAGACTAAAAAAACAATACAAAAGATCAATGAATCCAAGAGCTGGTTCTTTGAAAAGATAAACAAGATTGATGAACCTTTAGCCAGACTCATCAAGAAACAAAGAGAGAGGACCCAAATAAACAAAATCAGAGATGAAAGAGGTGAAATAACAACTGACCCAACAGAAATACAAAGGGTGGTAAGAGAATACTATGAACAACTATATGACACCAAGGTGGACAACCTGGATGAAATGGGTAAAAAAGAGTTTGCAGAATGTCCATAAGCATCCAAAGAGGAAAATAAAGTGTAATATTGCTACCACAGATGTGAAAATAATTGACAGAAATATGCAAAAGATACAGATTGTGCTCCTTTCTCCTTTCATATAGGTAAAGATGGTTATATGCAACCCATGGAAAGCACATAGAGTCAGATGTACAGTAGCACTCAGTGGTGGTGAATGAGGAAATAGAAGAGATATTGCTAATTTCATTCACCAAATTATCCCCAGTGTCTAGGCCTGGCACAGAACTGGCATTCAATAAATACCTGACACATTAATAAATGAATGACTGAGTGGAAGATTAGCTAACTAAGTAAAATATTGTGGTGGAGAAGAGCATTACAGGTAGAGGACAGAAAAGAGCTTGGTGGTGGTGACTGAAAGCTGGTGGAATAAGAAAGAGGAGTGGCTGGAGGAGAGGGCAAAAACCAGGCATAGCAGAATCCTTAAGATAGTATTAAAGATTCTGGATTTTATCCTAAGTCCAGTAGAAAATGACTGATGGGTTTTGAGGCTGGGAATAGTTAATATTTGGTTTGCATTTTAAGGCATTCCACCCAGCTGACAGGTGGGGAAAAGCTAGGATAGAGAGTTGATGAAAAATGAAGAGAGAATAGGCAGAAAGATAGGAGTATTATGGAATGGACATTGGCTTGGATTAAAATTGATTTCTGAAAACACACACACATACACACAAACACAACCCCCCTCCACACACATGCGTAAACTATAATACTAATTGGCATCTGCCTTTTAACCTAGTTTCTGCCGAAAGCTTTAATTAAAAGAGGTTTCTTCATCTACAATTGACATGAATAGGCCATCAGTCTGTTGGCTTTCTAGGATCCTATACATTCTCACAACCTGTCAAGATTCTATTGTAATTCCATTGCAATCTAGTACATCACTGACAATCTTCTCCCGCAACCTTATGGAGAAAATTGCTATCATGTACAGCTAAGAAAATTCTTCAAAAAGGTGGATGGTGGTTTACTGAAAATTAAAATTTTAAAATTCAATATCAAAGAAAGAAAAAAGCAGCCTCTGACATCTAGCATATGGCCTGCTAATCACAAATAATGCATGTGTTCCCGTTAAACATAAGGAATTCACAGAACTCTAGAGCACTAATATCAGAGAAGCAACTGTGACTACAATGGAGCAAGGCTACAGCAACATTACCCAGGGAGTAGGACTTCTGTGTCCCCACTGAAGAACACAGAATATTGTCCAGACCACACAGATCATCAAAATGGTTAACGTGAGTGGATCCTGCTTCTTTAACACGGTAATATAACCCTTCTTCTGACTTTTAATTAAAATTTGGAATTTGCTTCATTACTCAATGCCCAAACTCCATTTCTGTGAATACTAATGAAAATTACTGAACACAAGCCCAAGTCTCATAAGTTATCTTTCTGAGAAAACCTATAGTTCCCCATGGTATGGAGTCTCCCCCTTTTCAAAGATGCAATAATCCCAATCCCAACTACAAGTATATCCCTTGTGGTTTCTGAAAGAAGTGGAGGTTCCACCAAGCTTCTGCTAAAGCCCTCACTGCCCCAGATGAAGACTAATAATCATGTGCTTATGTCTATAACTTCTTTTTTCTTTAAATATATTCTCATTATCTTGTCTTGTTTAAAACTATTCTTTACTTTACCTTTCTCAAATTCAGACCCCAAATTCTGAATAAGACATATTTTGTGCCTGTATCATCTTAAAATAGTCATTAGGTAACACAAAGATTTTTCTATTCATTTCATAAGAGAAAGAATAGATTTGTCTAGAAATCTCAAAATTATAATTGCTTCCAAAACGTATAAATATGTAAACCTAAATATACGCTAATGCTTATGTGTTTTTATTAAGGTTTTATTTTTTTAGAGTATTTTAAGTTCATTGTATGATGAGGGGAAATTACACATACATTGGCGCCCCCCATTAGCAACATCCTCCACCAGAGTGGTTCATTTGTTACCATTGATGAACCTATATTGACACATCTTAATCACCCACAGTCCATAGTTGACATTAGTGTTGACTCAATAGTGTATATTCTATGGCTTTCGACAAATATAGAATGACTTTGACATATGTCCACCATTATGTATAATACAAAGTATTTTTATTGCCCCCCAAATTCTCTGTACTCTATCTCCCTTCTCCTCCACCAACCCAACACCCACTGATCTTTATACTGCCTCCACAGTTTTGCTCTTTCCAGAATGTCATATGGTTGGAATACAGTATGTAGACTTTTCAGATTGGCTTCTTCTATTTAGTAATAGACATTTAAGATTTATCCGTGTCTTTTCATTGCTTGATAGCTTTTATTTTTTTGGCACTGAATATCTTAATTCCATTCCCTGGATGTATCATTTTGCTTATCCATTCACCTACTGAAGGACATCTTCGTTGCTTCCAAGTTTGGCAATTATGAATGAATAAGGCTGCTGCAACTGTCCTTGTGCAGGTTTTTGTGGGCATGAGTTTTCAACTCTTTTGGTTAAATGCCAAGAAGTACATTTGCAGGATCATATTGTAAAAGTAGGTTTAGTTTTGTAAGAAACTGTTGAACTGTCTTCCAAAGTGGCAGTACCATTTTGCATTCTTACCAACAAAGAATGAGAATTCTCGTTGTTTCATGTCCTCACCAGCATTTGGTGCTAGCAGTGTCCCAGATTTTTGCCATTTTTGTTTTGTTTTTTTTTAATCGTCACCCGAGGACATTTTTTCCATTGCTTTTCAGAGAGAGTGGAAGGGAGAAAGAGAGAGAATCATCGATGAGAGAGAGAGACACATCAATTGATTGTCTCCTGCAAGAGCCGCTGTCAGGGCCATGGATGAAGCCGGCAACCAAGGTATGTGCCTTTGTCCAGAATCAAACCCAGGACCCTTCAGTCCGCCTGCTGATGCTCTAACCACTGACCCAAACTGTCTAGGGTCAGGTTTTGGCCATTTTAATAGGTATGTAGTGGTATCTCATTGTTGTTTTAATTTGCATTTCCCTGATGGGAGCATTTTTTCATATGCTTTTTTGCCACCTGTATGTTCTTTTGTGAAGTTTTTATTCAGACTTTGGTTCATGTCAGTATTGTTAATTTTTAAGAATTATTTGTATATTTTGGAAGACAGTCTTTATCAGATGTGGTTTTTGAAAATATTTTCTCCCTCTTTTCTTATTCTTTTGACAATGTCTTTTGCAGAGCAGAAATAATTTTCTAGTCCAAAAGATAAATTTATAATTATGGTAAATTAAGCCTACAAATAGACAGGTTTCCAAGATTTTAGGTTCACAAAATACTTTTCCATTTTTGTTCATAAAATGTTTGGGCAGACACTATTAGAGCCCTTGACTTTATTTCTTGAGACTCATCAAAGAGCTATTGTTAATTTCAGTCTTTCATTAAAACCAAAAGCGAAGACATATTCACCTTGTATATAGACAATAGCAACAAAACTAGTGAAAGCTTGCAATGTTTGTATTTTGTGATCTCCTAATGATATTCTACTCTATATAGACTCTTGTATTGGCAGGAAATGCCACTTCCCCAATAGTTGCCTTTCCTTCTATGAAATAGTGTTGTCTTCCCTTCACATATCATTAACCATTGGTGCAACACTCTAAACAGAGTTACCTTCCTTCTCTAATATGAAGAAGATAAGCTAATAATTGTTCTAGTCTAATTGAATACTATCCATACATATGCAAACTCTCTAAAAAAAACCCGTGGATAGCAAACATTATTTAAACTTGTTTATTGATGGTTCATACTTCAAAAGAAAACTTAAAATTACCAAGCATGCTATGTAATCACTAATATGAATTTACCATTGAAGTATAAAATTATTCTAGAAATTGAATCAGTTTAATCAATTCAATTAATCGTCCTAACCAAGCACTTCTAGCTGACATATGATAAAAGGCCATATATTTATCCTAATATGTATGATTATGGGTTAGCTGATGATATTAAAATACTTTGAAAGCAGATATTTCATGATGGCTACAGAAACCACCTATAGAAATGTACAACAAATTGAAAAAAATGTATACAATTTGCAATTGCTTAAGGAAAATCCCCAAGAAAGTTGGAGTTTAGAAAAATGCTTATTGAAAATATCCATAATAGCACAAATAAAGTGACAATGATATTGAACCAAACTCGGTGGGGTAATAATATTAAGGGTATTTTCTGATGAATGTCCTACTTGCCAATTAAGTAATTTTGGCAAGAATACAAAGGTATGGCATAAACAAGAACCAAACTCTTCAGGCCCATTTGAATACTTCCCAATGGGCTATAACTATCTTCTGGTTATTATTGCTTCTCAGGATGGTCTGGGCATTTTCCTTGCGGGAGAGCTATGTAGTCCTCTCACTGAGTATCCCATTATATCACATCAGTAACAGAGATATACTTTTAAGTGGCATTGTCATTAAAGAACTCCAAAAGACTTTATCATTTGCTTAGGAAATCCACTTTCTTTATTACCCACTAAGTTCAGAAACTGCAAAGATAAATGATGGAATTCTATCATTATAAACATCAAAAGTCTTAAAGTCTAACACAAGTTCCAAAGTACTGCCTGTATCCTAACAGTAATAGTATCAACCACATCTAGGGAGCATGCATTTTCCTGAGTTAATAACAGGCTGCCCTCCAAATTTGAGAATTCCGAGGTCCTATTCTATTACTTGCTAATATGACTAAATCCTGACAGAGAGCCACATGCTGAAAAGTCAGAAATGGCCAGGCAGTGTAGAGTTGGGGACCCTGAGGTAAATGGAACCAGGCAAAGGTGAAATGTTCTGGGCAAGCAGGATATGAGAAAAACGAGTTTTGCCCTACACCTGACCCTCTGAAGTGGGAAACTAAAAACAAAGAGGGATTGGCTGTTCCTAAGGTAGAATTCTTAGAATGAGCTAATGAAGAACAAATATAGGAAATATAAACACCCAGACTAGTGAATTTCAGCAGCAACCCTTTTTGGGACCCCTCTCGCTGGCAGGGAGCTTTGCTTTCTTTACACAAGACTTTGTACTTTTCCCCTTACACTTCTGTTGTCTTTGATTTCATTCTTCAACTCCACGAGACAAAGATACCTGGTAAGGAGAAAACCTGGTCTCAATGATACCTCCAGTTTTAGTACAAATATATTCAAATTACATGTCAAAAATTATCACCTAAATAGCTCTTGTATGATCTAAAACAGGGAGATTTCATCTTCTGAAAAATATGTAAAAACACCTGACCTTGAATGCAATGGAAAAGGCCCATATCAGTTATTATTAGCAACTGACACAACAGTAAAACTCCACAGTGTTTATCCTTTGAGTTCTGATTTCCAACTAAAAAGACATACATAACTGTTTTCATGACAACTGTATGTCAATTCTAGGAAACTTCAAATTTAGGATTGTTAGAAACCCACCAGAAAGTAACTGTAGAAGTGGACTACTTTTATCTAAAACAACAGAACTGATAATTGATTGCAAGAGTGGACAGCTTTTGAGGGAGATGAGAGAACAAGATTAATTTTCTAATCTTTCAGTAGCCTCTCTTTTCTTTTAATTCTATCATTAATCTTGCATATTATTACATTTTGGCTTGCTCTTTTAATTAACAAAAAGTTTTCTCCATGCGCTCTTTCTTACTTTCAAATTGTTACTTTTAACACTATAATCTCCTGCATTTGCTCTGAATTTAACCACTTGCTGAATGTCATCCTCTCCCTAACCCTGCTGACCAATAAACCTTATAGACGTACCTTTAAACATTTCAGGAGATAAACACTTTTCAAAGTTATCTTCTGATACTTAAGACTTTCTCACATAATTAATTCAAGCTTCAGTCTTGTTAATACTGAACTTCAAACTTATATCAGCAGATATTTGTACTGAATAATTACAATTTTACCAGCAAAACTCATCCCACCACCAGGAATGGAAAGTAATACTGGGTTTCTTTTTGCTACAATAGTTAGATTTTCTCTTTAGAGACATTCCAGTCTGCTCTACAGGAACTGTTTACCATTCAAAGAATCTTTGCACCTTAAGGAATCAATAATAGATTATGTCCTGATGGGATATATGATATTTCTAAAATTAATTGCCCTACTAATGAGAACATAACTTCTGCTCTAAAAGCCCAATAAACCACTTTAAACTTAAAATTTATTAGCCAAAGTTGATATGGACAAATGCATAACCCTTGATTTCTGTTTATCTAGCCAAGGGGGAAACACTTCTTGTTGCACATATATAAATACTTCAGGTCACATAGAATAGCCAGTGACTAGGCTACAAATAAAAAATAAAAAATAACTCCTTACTGGAGCTTTAGAAATGGCACAGCTGGATTTAGGACAGGTTTTTATTGTCTAGGTGTGGTAATTCAGGCCTTACCTTTAATGCCTAGCACAAATACTAACAGCCATTTTGATGCAGTTGCCCAAAGTATCCTGTTTAGTTTTGCAAAGGTTACTTTCATTTCAAATGCACCAAAATGAATGGGAAGAACTAATTCTATTCCAAGTACAAGCAATGTGCAGTGAACAACTTCCTGATCAGCAAAATCTTGGCAATAGTGAGGTTAATACCCTAACTCTTCCCTTCATCTACCCTTGGACAAAAGCAGGGACTATGAAAGAGAAAGATAATCCCTGACAGTAGGTAGGTGGTTCAGCACTGACCATTAAGACTTGGTGTTGTGAGAAGAGTTGATCTGACACAACTAAGCTCTGATGATCTCCTGCTGAACATAAATAAAAAAGTGCACAAAACACAAGCACCAGGCAAAGCCACTTGTGAGCGTGATCGAAAAAGAATAAAAAACATAGCTTGATAATCATGTCTAAGCACAGACTAAAAAGCAATGACATTGTATAAGCTAAAATAATGGCTAACCACCCATTTCCTGACTAATATACGTGACTGCTGCATCTTTAATTGTGGCTTTAACTCTATTACTCTCATCCTCCAAATAAAAATTGTTCAGATATCCAAATATAAAATAACTCCAGCTTTCTGAAAGCATTCAATCCAGAGCAAAATTCTACTTCGTTTAACCCTCCCCCAAATCACTTCACAAATTCTATAATACATTTTGTATTATTGAGAAGTCCCATGGCTACCCATTGTACGTGGTCTCTCTCTTAGCAATGAGTCAATAAATCCAACTTTACTCAACCACAGGTGTTCGTTCAGCTACATACTTTTCTTTGGCTGGAGGACATCAACAAATATATAGATGTAAGTACAATATTTACTCTTCATGGTGTGACTGATATACTTAATTTTAAAACATAGATATGTTTATATTTTGGTTTATAAAAGTATAATATGTCCATTCTGTTAAGTCTGAAAAAAATTAAAATTCCAACATCTTTCTAAATGAAAAAAAAAAAAAAATTAACATGTATTGGATTTGTTATCATCTCTCAACATCATCTACCATTTTAAGCAAAATTCATAAAGCTGCATAAATGAAGGGAATTGTTATATTACATTGTGGTAAGTACTTTTTGTAGTTACATTAGTGTAAAAAGTGATAATGGAGAAAATAAAATGGAATAAGCATTGCTAAGATAGTCACTTAAAAAAGTCAGTAGACTGTGGAAAGTGGGCCTGTGCACATCTTGTCCCTCAGTTCTCAGAGCTGCTATTAAGTTGCTAAAACTGTTGCTAAACTCAGCTGAAGGCCAAGCAATAAACATTCCAGAACAACTGCTATATGGACACATGTGGACTTCACTTCCTTCCATGTAGTTTTTTCCTCTCATTTGCATATTGCAGGTAACCAATTCCTGCTGACCTAGCCAGGATACTGCATTGGCATGAAAGAATTACATTTTGTGGTTTTTGCCTTTATAAAGGCTGCCTTTCTTTGTTCTCTCCAGAGCACAGCTTGAGTTGCTGAGTCTGTGTCTCTCAGATTGCAATTCTTTTGCTCAAATAAATGCTTCTCCTTCTTTATTATAGCTTAAACCTATTCACTGCTTAACAATAGGAAAATAAAAACTAAAAATACTATACTTATATACAAATAATGATCCTCTATTTATTTCGAGTCCAACACATTTTTTGATTAAATACTCTGTATTAGATTAGACTAATCTGCTCTAACAAATAGAGCATAATGATTCAAACTCGAAAGTTTACTTTTCTCAGATGTGACATTCCTGAATGGGTTTCCCAACAGTACGGACAGGGCAAAGAGTGATATGTTTCACGCAGATGTTGAAGGACCTGGAAGGACTATATACAGCTCTGCCATCGCCACTGAGTGACTCAGGGCTGCTGAGTTCTCGCTCCTGTACACACAGGAAAGAAAGAGAGTGGCGAAGGGCACACTCAAGGTGTTCTGATCGGCCCTGAAACTCGCCCACATCACTCATTCACATTAGACTCCGGGGTTTACTCAAATAGCCACACTCAGCTACAAGCATGGCACCCTAAAATTTTATGTCTGTAGAAGAAGAGGTACATGGGTTTGGAAAACAGCCACTGTGTAAAGTTTAATCCTTTTACATTTAAACACTGATGGCCATCATATTGCCTCTACCTATCTTAATAAACTTTTAATTACATAAAGCTTTGTATTTATTAGTTGTAGTATATATTTTGATCTTTTAGAAAATGACTAAAAGCATTTGATAAAAACTGTTCATATAAATGGGTTTATATTTCATATAGGTTTACACCCAGTCATTTGCTGAAGGCTCACATAAGGAATTGTCACATCGTTTGTGTTTAAAATATTTAAAAAATCTGTTTTTATACAATAAAATAACTCCAAATAAAGTACTACTGAAAATACTATTTAACAACAAAATAAAGGTGTATTAACAGAAAATGATTGAAATCCTTAATATGTAGAAATAAAAATCAGCAAGCCTTTGAGTATTGACTACATAAAAAGATATTGCTATGCAAAATCTGAAATGTTAAAAGACGATAACATAATAAAGATATTCATTTTCTAATAGGTCAAAAAGATGATTTAATTTTATCTTTTTTATCTACAGATTTCAAATTGTGAAATTATAATGCTTTTGTCAATAGCTTCTCATATTACAAGACTGAAAAATATATCTAGGCTGAATAAGTATAACAGTAAGCCAAAAATCCATTACTAATGAGATAAATAATGATTCCATAGAACTAGGCAAAGGGTTACATTTGAAGAACACTGAGATCAAATTAATAAATATAGGAAATCTTCATAAGCAAATATGAAGTGTTTTGGAGCAGACAGAATTAATAAAAACTCTCTTGGCATCTCAGCTGACCCAAGTCTGGGGGAGTTCTTTCCTTGGATTTATTAAGTTGCTACAGATGGATAAATAATAGCAAATATTTGATAAAATTATTCTTTTTTTTCTTCTTGAAATCTTGTCATTTCCAGGGTGAGGAAAGTGGTCGAATTTCCTGAGAAAGACAAGTTATTTGCATTGTTTTAAAAAACAGATCTTTTAAAAATAAATAAAGGAGATATAGATAGGTGAGTTATGAGTTCAGGTTTTACAATTAAGTCTTTAATTCATTTTTAGTTAATTTTAGAAAGCATTGTAAAATAGAGGTCTAGTTTCATTCTTTTACATGTGAATATCCATTTTTCCCAGCACCATTTATTGAGGAGATTGTCTTTTCTCCATACAATATTTTTGGCTCTCTTGTCAAATACTAGTTCACACTAAATATTTATTGAATTAAGGGACATACACATCTATGGCATATAATATTATAAGTCAATTAAATATTTTATTATAAAGATGGAATAAACAGTAAAACGTGCATCATATAATGGTTTATAGAAAGCATAATGATATCTACAATGTCATTGTTCTAATGTAAAATTATTACATGTGACAATGAGAATTTCAAAACAATATGGAAAAACCTAAAAAGCTGTATGAGGGTTGAAAAATTGTGGATACCATTATCTTTGATCATATCTTTTGTGTTGGTAATATATTCTAGAAAAAAAGACAAAGGTTTATTGCTATGTATTGAAGACAGTCCCAAAACAAAGAATAGATACCCTATTATACTCACTGAACTTAAAAACTTCTAACCTGCATAAAAACTTTCTTTACAGTTCAAACTGTTTATATAATATATCAAGAATGCATTTGTATTATCCCTTAAGAAACTACAATAGGTGGATCAGATCATGTTAAAAATATCTGTATTAGTAGTAAATAAAGTTCACCTGGAGCTTCTTCTCATAATATTTTCAGCAAATAAAATCTCCAATCAATTTTACATCATGACTACTTATTATTCCCAGTTGGACAATTACCTAATTAACAGCTGTATTCTATTTTTAGACCATCTGGTACTTTCAGAAGCCAATATCTTTAACAGGATATCACTGCATGGGGTTTCCTGGAAGCACAGGATGAATTAGAAAAGAATAACAATTTTAAATTTTATTCATGTTATAAAGAAAACTAGTCACATGTGAGCACGTTATAATTTCTATGTCAAGCCTAACTCAAAGGTTTATAAAAGTTAAAACAAGAAAGATAGATACTGTCTTTGCAGTGTTTCGCAATTCTGTCTCATTTCATCTCCTCTCCTTCCTTCTACTTTGACAGCAATCAATGCCTTCTCCAAAATCAGATATTATAAGCAAAAAGAGAAAAGTGGCCCATTTAATCTAAAGTGTAATTTAGATCTATAGGACCTTAGGCTTTGGTTGTGAGTCTGAGGACATTTAGCTTTACCCAGGGTCACTGAAATATTTTCAATTGGATACTGAAATATTTCCACATGGATCTGGACCTTACTTACTTTTGGCATCAAGTATGAATTTTGTATTTTCCCCATGTCTAGTATCTGCGCACTAGATCACGTGAATAAAACGTTCCTTAATTATTACATATTAACTGGGTGATAGTTCAAAGTAGAACTTTTTAAAGGTAAAAATGTGTACAAATTAACCATCTTGTTAAATATATAATGAAATGTAGCATAATAGAAATGGTAAAGAATGTTAGGTGCTGGAAAACAAAGAAAAATATATATTAAACAAAATAAATTTGACTTTAATTGATCCAAAATAAAAGTTAATTCAGAATATTCCCCTCATTATGGTTAAAAACACTTAATCCGCACACAATAGTATCATCTCCTCACCTAGTGTAATTTTCCTTCAACTCTTTTCCATATTAGGACATTTGTTCCTCTGTATTCCCCTCACATATATTAATTCTCATTTCCTCCATCACAATATTGAGTACCATAGTATATCTTGTTGTACTATGATCATGCATGATTATTTATTGTGGTAGGAAGAATAATGCCCCTCCTGCCAAAAAAGATAACCATGCCCTGCTCCCCAAAAACTGTGAACGCTGTTACATGGCAAGGTGCAACTAGAGTTGCTGATGTAATTAAGGTTGCTAATCAGTTGACCAAAATAAGGAAATCATCCTAGATTATCTGGGTGGGCCAAATATAATCACAAGAGTCGTTTAAGAAAGTGAACAAGAAAGGCAAAAGAGAAGGTTTTTAGAGCTTTTACAGGTTTCAAAAGAAACTCAGCTCTGTTGACATCTTGATTTTAGCCAATTTGAGACTCGGACCTTTACCACTGTAGGATAATACATTATTATGTTGTTTTAAGCCACTACATTTTCAGCAATTTTTACAGCAGCAACAGAAAACTAATACACCAATTGAAAACCACCTCTATTCAGGTGGACTGGATTAGGTAACTAGAAATTTTGTTATTTTAAAAGTAGTCTTTTTGCCACACTTTAAATAAACTTTCAGGTGTCCAACCCTGGAGAGTTACTATCAACTACTACTTCATCACTCAGCCTCAAATACATTTCTTGTGAGCTGGCTCTATTATTACTTATTTAAATGTTTATTATTATCTAAGAAATTGCTAAGAAAAACCTTGAGTTTTGCAGCGTTTATTTTTCTATCAGATTTCAATTCAAATATCGGTAGGCAAAACTATTAAATGTTCTCAATATAAATCTGTGATTGGCTTATATTTATTCTCCACCATAGTCTTGACAGAGTTAGAAAGGTCAATTTTCTCTACTCATCTGGTCATCTTTTATACTTCTGTAAATAACTGTATGTATGAATTAATTCAATAAATAGCTTAAAGCTATAACAAATTGAAAGGCCATCAGAAATTTTTATGTATAGTAATAATTTATACTACATTTTCTATACAATGTTGTCAATGTTAAAATTCATACTAACAACACAAACAAAATATGCACACTGTCTAGAAAAAAGTGGCAGGTTTTAACAGAAAGAACTGCTAGAAAGTAGCAAACAAACCAATCATGACTTTGGAAAACTCAATACATTTCTAATGACCTGGACATGTTATTTGGTGCTTAAGTATGAATATTTTAGTAGCAACTAACTTAAGAGACTCAGCATTTTTAATAAAAACTTTTGGTGTATGTTTGTTTTAATTGGTTTTGAAGATATGCTTGGAGCAGGAAATTTACAACTTTATTGCCAAAGAGCTTTATATATTTTACACATTGCTAAATATTTGGAAAAATCAGCAGACTTTTTGTATATTAATTATGTGCCTGACTTGCTCTGTCATCTTATTTTTAAAGGAAAGAAACTTTCTGTTTCTTAGAATTTATTACATTAAAGTTAATAACTGTACCAATAAATACCTACTCTCCTTTTAAAGTGACCCACCACTGACAAAATGAATGACAGAAAAAAATAGGAAATAAAAAAGAAAGAATGAATAAATTTTCCTGTTATGAGGGTTAAAATTGTTGAAATATTTTCCATGATATGAATAGAAAAAATGCTGGGTTGCTTCCCCCCCCCCCATCAAAATGGAAAATTGAATTGCTTGTATTGTACTTGAAATTACATCTATAGTGTGCGACACTTTTATGCTCTGGGTCACTTCAGCAAATAAGAAATAAGTTGAATGTTTCTGAACTGTCCTAAAATGCATACAATTTTGCATGAGTTAGTAAGCTCATTCTGATTTCTAGTAAACTACTGTTCTTCAGCTTCATAAAAATTCTTCAATGTGTCATTGCAGGCAAATTCAAATCCTTTGGAATAGAACCCCTTTCCTATTTTATCAAAATCCTTATCCCAAAGTTTCCTCTGCCTTCAGGTTTTTGGATGGGGGGGGGGGGTTAAATTATCTCGTTAATGAATCAAGTATAATGCTTATAGTTATATAATGAAAAACTGGCCCCAAATATTTTATTAAGTGGAAACCTACGTATCTTAATCTTTAAAAATTGACTTGTGTGGGACCTTAGTTGCAGAATGAGAATGAAAAGATCAGGTTGGGAGGCTTCTTCCAAACCCAGGCTCATTTAACACAACTAGGCAAGGGCTTGGCCTTATTCATTCACGTAGGCTATTTGACTGTCTTCTTACCTATTAAATCATAATATTCCTTACAGGATACTTAATAGTATTGTAAGGAAAGGTTAGATCAATTTGTAGATGGAGGAAGGAGAGAAAAATATCAGATTTAGATTTGAAGTGAAAAAATATGATTGAAGAGAAAGGCTTGTAAAAATATTTTTTTTCTTCTGGCCTTTGCATCATTTGTGATCAATGCTCTGCTAAGTTGAGTTATTTTTTGTTTTGCACTTTGCATTTTGTCTATAAACATTAACTGCTGATGCCCAGTCTAATTCACATGAGAGTATTTAACCTATTCACAATGAATGCAATAACATTTTAGTACAGATAAATTCCCTCCCACTGCATTTTTAATATCACAGAAAAACTATGATGACATGATAAACACATATGTACTCTTTTGATAACAGTATAGATACTCTACAAAACAGTGTACAAATCCATAACTAGAAAGAAGGACAATAAATCTGCAATGATTTTAAATATTGAAGAAAAGCATTCTATAAATCTAAAATTAAGAATTCAACCTAAGGAGAAACTATATTCATAAATGTATTAAAGTCAATTTTCTGTTATCCTTCCATTAATTTATCTTTGTTTTTAGAAAAGAATATAAAGGTTCCCTTTTTTGTGCATCTTCTTGGACACTTATGTTTTGTTTTTTTCATAAAGGCCATCCTAACATGTAAGGAGGCGTCTCACTGAGTTTTTGACTTGCATTTCCCTGATGATTAATAAGGTTGACCTCCTTTTCACGTATCTAAGCAACATGATGGCTATAGTTAACAATATAGTATTGTGCTCTTAATTTTCTTATTATTGACACTATTGCATATGTCCCCCATTTCCCCACCCCTTGCCCACCTCCTCTCAGCCCCCACCACCCCTCCCCCGGCCTTCACCACTCCATTGTTTTGTGTCCATGGGCTATGCATGTGTTATTGGTCTACTCTCTTCACCTTCTTTTATCCAGTACCCCTCCCCACTCCCTTCCGACTTCTGCCAGTCTGTTCCATGTATCCATGCATCTGGTTTTATTTTGTTTGTCAGTATATTTTGTTCATTAGAGTTAAAAGGGCAGATCTCATGTTAGGCATTTTTACCACACACACAAGAAGCACAAGGAAATATAATTGATTTATGTATTACCTTTATTGTATTGATAGTGTCATGGGTATATGCATATATTCAAACTCACCAATTTGTATATAATAAACATGTGCAGGTTTTAATGTATCAATTATACCTTACTAAAGCTGTTCTAAAAAGAGAGTATTAAATAGTTCAGAAAAAATGAATCACAGATGCAGTGTGGAGGTCTAAGATGATTGACAGGTTTCTAACTTAAGTAAGAATTCAATTTGCATTTAAAAACATGTAATTTAAAATTACATTAATGTATTGTAAAATACTATTTCCTGTTCTATTTACTATGTAACCGTTACAATATATATTTCCATTTAGCTTGCTTTTCTGGTCTTCCCCTACTTAAGAAATACACAGGTAAAAACCGTCAATTAGTCAATCTGTGGAGTTTGTCCTATTCATTCTAATATTTTATGTTGAACCGGAATTGCTAAGTGGTCTGTTTTAGCTTATCCCATAGAGTTAGACTTGTCTCGACAGCTGATTTTAATCAAAATAGAGATATTATTTTTATTGATTCTTTACAAAGAGCAAACAGGCACACATGACATTTTCAGTAATACTGATTCCTTCCAAAGCTTTTCGTTCCTAGGAATAAGCTTGTAAGAGAGAAAGAGAGAGGGAGAAATGAAAAATGTTTGAAGGCCACAACTAAAATGAAAACTTTGAGTGGTTACCTAAAAATCATCATAATAATTGTAAATTGAGACATGTGCGAGCTTGACTAGGATGTCAGTATTCACCATCCTTTGAGTGATTTCGCTATTAACATTTTTGATCTCTAGATGACAATATTACTTTTTGTCTAGATTTACACATATCTTCTTTGAATTTTTAAACAAAAAAATATATATGGCATAAAATTTAAGCATTTTAGTATAGTCTTTGAGTTTGGGCACATGCATGCAGTTGTGACCGCCACAACCAAAGCATAAAATATTATCATTACTCCCAATAATGCCCGATGTCTCTTTGTAGATGCCCCAGCCCTTGGCAACCACTGATCTGTTTTGGGGCCTTATTCTTTTGCCTGTTCCAGAACGTCATAAAAATAGAAGCGTACAGCATGTAGCCTTTCAGTACCGCTGCTTCCATTTGACATAATGCATTTGATAGTAACCGATGTTATCATGTGCATTAGTTATACTTTCCTTCCCATTTCATCGTATAGATGTAATGCATTTTATCCATTCATCATTTGAAGAACATTTGGGCAGTTTCCAGTTTGGGAGATTATGAATAAAGCCCTTATAAACACTTTATATTTTTCCTGTCCTATTGTGCTAGGTCAAACTTTCAGTGCAATATAGAACAATAGTGATGAGAGAGGATATTTTTACCTCGTTTCTGACATCAAGAGAGCAGTTTTCAGCCTTTCCTCATTAGGTATGTTGCTAAATGTAAGTTTTGTACATGCCCTTTATCTGGTAAATAGTTTCCTTCCATTGCTAGTATTCTGAATGTACTTATCATAAATGAGTATTGAATTTTGTAAAATGATTTTGTTTCTTCTATTGAGATGATCATATGATTCCTCATCTTTAATCTCTTTATGTGGTGAATTTCATTGGTTAAATTGAATGTTGAACCAGTTTGACATATTATGCTAATTTGCATTTGTTCATGATACATTATATTTTAGGCATGTGGTTAGATTTAATACCCAATATTATGTTGTATATTTGTGCATTTATGTTCATGGGGAACTTTAATTTGTAGTTATATTTTCTTGAGTTACCATATTACTTTCTTGTGAAATCAGGTTAATTGCTGGTCCTATAAAATGATGTGGGAAGGTTTGGCACTTTTATATTATGGAGAGTTTGTGTAGGATCAGTATTATTTCTTCCTTAAATGTTTACTACTATTTGCAACTAAACCTATCACAACCTAAAATTGTTCTTATTGAAAGATTTTTTATTAAAAAGTAACTTTATTTAACATATACTGGGGTATCTGTGCTGCTTGTTTCTTCCTGATAAGCTTTGGAAATTTTTGTTCTTTAACAAACTTGACCATTTCATCTAGGTGGCTAAATGTGTTAGCATTCATTTAGTAACTTGTTAATATCTATAGGTTCTGTAGTAATGTACCCCATTTCATCTCTAATACTTGTATGTCATGCCTTTTTTTTCACCTACCACCTCCTACATACACACACACACACACACACACACACACACACACACACCCCTACACACACACTCACCTAGGTTTGGCTAGTGTTTTATCAATTTTATTGACTCTTTCAAAGTACTAAATTTTGATTTCATTGTGTTTTTTCTCTGTTTTAATTTTTCCATTCTCAATTTGTTTTCAGCTCTTATTATTTCTTTTAATCTCTTGCTTTGTGTTTTATTGATATTTCCTTTATAATATGTTCAGGTATAAATTTAGGTAACTTATTAGAGATATTTCTTTTTGTCTAATATAAACCTATAATGCTATAATTGTCATCTGCCACTCCTTTAGCTGAATCCATCAAATTTTTTAAGTTGCATATTATTTTCATTCAACTCAAAATTTTTGCTAATTTTTTGATGACTTTCTTTTTAACCCTTAGTTATTGCAGTCTACAAGTGTAATTGTGTTTTTGTGTGTTTGTTCTTTCAATTCTATAATTTATGATTAATATATTTTGAAGTTCTGTTGTTACATGTACATACATTTAGGTTTATTATATTTTTGTAGTGAATTAAACCCTTCATCATTATATAATGTTCTTCTTTATTTCTGGAAATAGTAACTTCTGAATATACTTTGATATTAATATAGCCATTGCAGTTTTCTTTTGATTTATGTTTTCATGTTTTATTATTTCACATCTTTTTAATTTTAAACTATTTTTTTTTTAACAGGAGAAAATCAAAGTTTAATACATGCACATGGAGAATTCACATAGACATGATAAACTCATGAAAATTCCCAAAGACAGTTCATATATTTAAAGTTAGTTTTTGTAGATATCTAGGTAACTGTTGGATTTTGCTTTTCAATTAATTCAAATAATCTTTGTTGTTTAATAGTCATGCTTAGACTGCTTATATTTATGTTAACTATTGATACAGTTGTATTACAGTCTGCTATCTATGTAATTATTCTTTTATTTGTTCCACTTGTTCTTATTTTGTTCTCTCTCTTCCTGCCTTTTTTGGAGTATTTGAGAATGTTTTATCATTTTACTGTAGCTCTTCTTTTGGCCTATTTTTTTATATCTCTTTTGAAAAGGAGTATAGAATATACATTTCCAATTAGTCTTAATCTAATTTCAAATGTTATGCTCCTTTTTATGTAGTATAAAAACACAAAATTGTATATTCCCAATTGTCCTTTTGTCTTTTGTGCTATATTTGTTACATATCTTACTTTTTTAGGAGTTATAAACAACAGATTCATGGCTACTGTTTCTGCTTTAATCAGTCAATTATTTTAAAAGAATTAAATATAACAAAATTAAATTTACCTTTACTAATGACATTTCTATAACTATTAATTTCTTTGTGTAGATCCACATTTCTCTCTTGTATGACATTTCTTTGCCTGAAGGAATTGCCTTAATTACTTTGTAGGATAAGTCACTGTAATAAATTTTCCCAGATTTTGTATTTCTAAGAAAATCAATACTTTACTTTTGAAAGACATATTCACTGAGTATAGGATTCTAGATTAATCAATTTTCATGTGTGTATATTTGATAATTTTAAGAATGTAAGTAACTACATTCTGGATTGTATAGTTTCTGGTGAAATATGCTGAATTTCTCATCTTTAATACTCTGTATATAAGGAATCTCTTCTTCAAAATTTCCTCTTTCTCATTAATTTTCAGCTAATTGAATATTATGAGTCCAGGAACATTTTGTTTGTTTGTTTGTTCCCTTTTAATATTCTCTGAGGTTACTGGATCTTTGTTTTGATGCCTTTTATAAGTTTTTGTAATTCTCAAACATTATCTTTTCAAATATTTATTCTTTTTTTCTTCTTATGAGACTCAAATTTTTAAGACTATTTGATACTGTCCCATAGTTTTGTTTTTTTCACTACTAATTTAATTTTGTTATAGCTTGAGCACTTTTCATGATTGCTTCCTTGATTATGTTAATTTGGGATTCAATTCTAAGCCACTCTTCATCTCTTTTACTGTGTGTTCATTTACAACATATCCATTTCCTTGGGATTCTTCTCATCTCTCAGCTGAAATTAACCATTCCCCCATGTATGTTGTTCAGTTTTTTCACTATAATTTTTAACATATTAATTATAATTATTTTGAAGCCCCTGTCTGATAATACTGACATCTGGCTCTTTTCTGAACCTGATAATGGTCATTGCTTTGTTTCTTGAAAGTGTGTGCATTATTCTTGCTTCTCCTCATCATTATTGGTTGAATGTCAGACATCTTCTGTATGACAATAGAAAATGTAAATATTACTCATTCCTGGAAATGAACATATGTATTCTCTCTATGTTGGTTTTGAGTCATTGAAAACCTGAGCTGTCTTTGGCATTTGTTTTTGCTGCAGTTACTCTCAGTGAAGTGCAGTCGTGCAAGGTGGTAAATGTCTCTGGTGTTACCTGGCTGTTAAATTGAGACTGATTTTCCACAGTATTTTTCTCAGTGTTTTCCTGCACTCGCTTTATGGCATCTCTGCACCTTCAGTTAGAGAGTGAGCCTCTCCTCACTCCCCTGTGCTGCTCTGCTGTTGTTCAATATCCTTTTTAGGTAAGGGCTGTGCCCTTTGGTCTAATTGATGGGAGTTTTTCAGTGATTACGATCCTTCTCTCCCAACAAAAGGTTGTTCTTAATGAGCTGCAACCTTGTTGTGGCTGCAGTGGTTACTTGTGTCCTGTTACTGATAAGGTTCAGCACCCTTCCCACTGCAGCTTCGGGCCTTTTTCCACAAGGGTGGTAGCGAAGACGACTTTTGACCCCCTGCTGTCTCTATAGCATTTGCTATTCTCCTCCCTGAGGCCTGAACCACAAGGCAAGCTCCTGCAGCCTCTGGCTGTGTCCCTCATCTTTTTGTGTCCACATGGAAAGGTTTGTAGAGAAGTAGAGAAGAGCCAGCCCAGCAAACAGGTGCGAATTCCCCCTGTGTATGCAGCTCGTAAACTTTATACTCTCATACCAGACTAAATCCTGTCTTTTGCAATTAGCTAAACATTTTAGTTGAATTTTTCTAGCCAGCCTTATTGGCACCCTGTATAAATAGCCTATATGTACATTCTTATGGATGGAATACACTTTAAATTACCTACTTCCACCTTATCATTTGACAGATGAGAGTTTTGAATCTCAACATGATAAACTGATTTAACTCTAAGATATAGGTCTCTCTGTAGTTACCCAAGTTTAATGTTCTTCCTATTTTTCCATATCACAGATGTTTCTAAAAAATGTGTGTATATCTAGTTTTTTCTTATATTTGTATTCTTAGTGCCTAGAAATATGCCATGCATGCAGTAGGTGCTACATGTTTTAATTCTACCATGTATGTTCACTCATTATTCAATCCGACCCCTCAAAACAAATATTTATGGAACTCAGTGAATAAATTAAGATAAGTTAAAATAAAAGAGAAAAACATACAACAGGTATCATCATCTTATTTATGTGTAGCACACAGCAATTGCCTACATGAAGTGATTCATCTCAGTACTATTTCTTTCATACTTAAATCATCTGCTAATATTTCTATTCTATGAATGGACATTCATTTCTTTGTTTCAATATATCCCTTTAGACTTATTAAAAGAAAAATACCTTCTAGAGGAGAGTGAATCATAAAAATTTAGGTTACATTAATTGGGTTTATTGGATCCAGTAGGAAAAAAGCAAGGGCAATGTTAAAAAGTATTATTCATTATTGGGATTAGGGTTATGTAAATGCAACTTTGTAAGCATTTTTAATTTTAAAAACCAAGGGCTTTTTTGTGTGTGTGTTGTTTTTTACATTTGTGCACTGCATAACAATGTCTTAGTTAACAATGGACCACATATACAACAGTGGACCCATGAAACCACAATGGAGCTGAATTTCCCATAAAAAAATGAAAGCACATATGGTTCAAAATAATTTTTTCCCTCTCTGACAGGAGCAGTATTTGTGGGGCTTAGATTCCCTCTTGCTCACAGCACCTCAATTTTGGGTGAAGAGATTACATCCCAATCAGCCACTGACCTCTTTCAACACAGAAGAGCCTGTCCCCCAAGCACTACATATTCAGAGGGCTCTCCAGCCCTCCCAGATGTAGGTTGATGATCTTCAGAGTGTATTGCTGTAAATTTTTGCTGAAGACATAAGATATTATAGAAGGACACAGGTCCACAGGAACTACCTTAACATGTATTCAGTGCTCCTGCCACTTTAGTAAAACCTTTCTGTGGTAGTGTGAAGCCAGCCTGTCCCTGCAGTTTAGAAATATTTTCAGGTTGTAATGATGTAAAGCAGAAATAAACTTTATTTTTTCTATCAATTCAATGTCAGAGAGAGCACTATTGAGTCCTCATTTCTACACCCTCTGCATATTAAACACTCTCTTTTTAAATAAATACAACATTGTGATTCTGACCACTGCTTCAACATGCAATGGACAAAACCGCATTGCCATGACAGTCTCCTGAATTTCTTTATCTCTTCATCTTGATTTCTCATTCCTACTGGTTCGCAGACCTCCTTTTACTCCCTCCACAGTTGTCATTATGGTCCTCCATACCTTACACAGCCGGTTTCTCCTTGATATTTCCAATGAAGCCAGCCCACATCCCTGTTCTTGGGGCAGCATTGACAGCTTCCATGTCCTATTTCTGACCCTGTCATCAGGAAGCAGGGGGAGGGCTTGTGACAGTGTTTGTAGGACATTGAACAGCAATGTCCTAGGCCTTCACATCCACCGACCACTGACCCTCGCTCAGAGCAACTTTCAGGGCTGTAAGCTCTGTTCATGGTAAGTACCCTATACAGGTACACTATTTTTTATCTTTTATAGCACATTTTTACTCTACCTTTTCTGTGCTTAGATACTTTTAGATACACAAATACCATTCTGTTACAGTTGCCTGCCATATTCAGTAGAGTAACATGCTGTACAGATTTGTAGCCTAGGAGCAACAGGCTATACCATATAGCCCGGGTGTGCGGGAGGCTATACCATGTGGGTTAGCCTAAGTACACTCTTACGATATCGGCCCAATGATGAACCTGCCTAACGATGCATTTCTCACAATGTGACCCACTGTTAAGTGACACAGGACTGTTTATCTTTTTCAAAGAAAAATTAGTCCTCAAATGTTTGCAAATTTGCCCTGACTACTACATGGATTTAATAAATTAACTAGAATTCATGGTCCCTTCAAGTATCTTGGATATATTTACTATTCTGAAATGCCTTCCCCAGGGAAGGAGGTTGGAAATATAGAAGAGGAAGTACAGAGATGGGACTTAGGATATAGTTAGTTCTCCGTCAGTGTGCTAGACAGAAGTTCAAAAACAGAAAAAAACATGCCCGGCTGGTTGAGCCCGACCTAGGATCCAGGAGATCGAGGTTCGATTCCCCGTCAGGGCACATGCCCGGGTTGCGGGCTCCATCCCCAGTCGGGGGCTGCAGGAGGCAGCCAATCAGTGACTCATCATTGATGTTTCTATCTCTCTCTCTGTCCCTCTCCCTTCCTCTCTAAAAAATCAATAAAGAGATATTTTTTTAAACAAAGAAAAAACAACTAGAGATAAGTGAAGATCTAAAGATACCCCTTTAGATTCTGACAGGTTGAGGAGTATTTTATTCTCTTTGGACTAATTTGAAGCAGTACACAAAAAAACAGATTATCACTTTACTCGGCTTTCATGATGTTTAGGTGTACTTTAAAAAGGGAAGCAATGGAAAATGTGTTTCAGTAAACAGTCACTTTTATTTTTGTGTTCTGTTTTCAGGGACTAAAAAAATACTTGGGCTGACCATTTATAGGTTTTTAAGATCTTGATCTAGCACAGTTTTAAAGAAATTCAAATTCTTTCCCTCCTCTGCTTAAAATATACATATTCATAGAAAAAGAAACTTACAAAATAGACTTTTAAAAATATGTCTGACCAAAATAGAGCTTTCTCTCTCGGTGTGCTGAGGGAAGCAGCTTTGCTGCACCCTCTTGCTTATAAAGGGGTGAAGCACCGTATTGTGAATCATTTTCCTGCCCCGTGACTGTTAACATTCTTTAATTATCCTGTTCGTCAGTGTAAAGGTTGCCTGCTACTGTATTCATATACTGCATCTTTGTCACGCATTAATCCAATTAATTATAAGCTCAGTTATTTGTTGATTCATAATGTACGTGGATACAGTTTATACCTCTATAAAATTTACTGAATTAAAATTTTGCATCTGAGCTATTTTAATCTTCCACTTTGCCACTCAAAAGTAAAAAAAAAAATTCCGGATTTTTTGATGTTCTTATTATTTATTTTGCTAGTTATCATTTTTTAAAGTATAATAGTCTTTTACCTTGGAAGGCAACTAAAATAGGAAACAACCATGAACAAAACAAAGTCCTGTCATCATGGGACTTTCTTTTTAGTGGAAGCAGACAGAGGATCGCAAAGACCAGAGCAAATGCGGCAAGTATACGATATGCTAGGTGGTAATAACCGACAGGAGGGAATACAGAGGGCCTAAGGAGAGGAGCAACATATGCAATTTGCATGAGGTCGGCAAAGACCTCATTAAGAAATAGAAACGGAGCCACAGGCTGCTGTTACCTTCACAGTGTTTTGGAGAATCTCCTCTTTTCTCAGTTTCCAAATATTTTTGTCACTCTCCCCTACTGTCCTTACTGAGCAGAATCTCTTGTGTACATTTAGGGTGTTAAAAAGAATATATAGAGATGTGACTCAGCTGCTTCTGTTTCAAACCTGGCCAAAATCTACAATGCCAGGAATTGCAATCTCTAGTAACCAGGTTAATCGAAAGGAGGGGGGAGAAAACATAAAATAATATTTCAATAAATAATTTTAATTTAAACAATTTTTACTCTCATGGAGTTAATAAACTCAATGTGAAGGTAAGACATGTCCATATGACATGACAGTTACCATTGAGGTGTAGAGAGTCTGTGGGTTTTAATATGTCATTTTATATGGCAACTGATAGACCAGCAATAAATTGCAAGTTATTCTGATTTATATACTTTGTATTTCAAGCCAAGAGGAAGAAATAATGTAATTTTTCATCTTTTGAAGTCCTTCAAAGATTCAATTTTAAAATTGTTGTCTCTGCAAACAACTGTTCAGTCCTAGAAATTAGACCACTTCAATAATTTGAACTTCAGCTTCTTCAAAATTAAAATGGATAAAACCTACATTCCCATATTTTGTCTGGCACTGAAAATAGTTTACAATGCCATATATTTTTTAGAGTACACACTCTCTCTCTCCGAATACCTTTTAAAATTTTATTTAAATTTACAAAACATGTAATTTTATTACTTATAGTGACTACAGTCTCACCTAGCGTCATCTAGCTCTCTTGTATGCAGATGAACAAACTGTCTTAACTATGAGTGTTGATTATCTATTTTCTTCCAAAATTCATCTAGAGTATGTTTTTATTTTTGGGAAATGGTAGAAAAGCAAATATATAGTAGCTCTATTTTTGTACTAGTATCTTTTTCAGTTACCTGTAAACCTTGGACTAGTATGAAACCACGTTATATAATTTTAACAGTTGCTTTATTAAAAAGAATACACACAATAATTTGAATTTTATATTTCTAAAATGTAAACAAAACAATAATACTTATTGTTTAAATTTTATTCAAAGTCTCTTTTCTAAAATAGAACAAATTTGCCCGGCCGGGCGTGGCTCAGTGGTTGAGTGTCAACCTAGGATCCAGGCAATTGGGGTTCGATTCCCAGTCAGGGCACATGCCTGGCTTGTGGGCTCTATCAATGACTCTCTCATCATTGATATTTCTGTCTCTCTCCCTCTCCTTTCCTCTCTCTGAAATCAATAAAGATATAAAAAATTTTTTTTAATAAATAAAATAGAATAAATTCATTTAAAGATATAAAGTCATACATCAGTAGTGCATCACTAGAACTCTAAAATTTCTTCTGAAGTATACTACAGCTGTATAACAAGTTAGTCATCAATTGTATCTACTATTTTGGTGAAAGGGCAATAATATATGAGTCCTGGAAATATACTTTAGGCTTCTTGTCTTCCTATATCTTCCTGCGTATACCAAGACTACAAGGCCCTGACAGCTCTTTACCTGTGCCATTTCTCAGGGTTGTGTTTGCAGCAAGCAACCTTGAGAGATGAGGGATTATGAAACAAAAAGTAGGTTTGCTTACTGCTTGATGTAGATCAGCGTCAGTGTTCGTCCATTGTGAAGAAACCCACTGTGCATGCAGCGGGACTGCTGCAGCCACGGGCCACTGGGCAGCTTCATGTTGCCCCCGTAAGACTTAAGGGCAGAAAGCTGACATGCGTATGCTGATGGTCATGCTGCTTGCTGTGCCGTGAGTTATACAGTTCTTTATCTCTGACTCAGCAGTCTCTTGTCTTCCGCTAGCATATGCAACAGTTAAGGTCCATTTATTAAGTTGTGTGTAAGGTACAGATTCCAGATCCAACAGTGAGATATATATACATTACAGAAGACAACTGAACTGATAAAAAACAATCATATAGAAAATATGGTCCCTTTACAAGATTCATTGATATATCTCTATTCACAAATAGACATAGAGTAAGATGGGAGGGCAAAGAGGGGCAATGGGGGGTGGGGGGTGAGGGTGAAACTGCCCCCAATCCTGTAAAACATGAGAAACATATCTCCTTAATTTATAATTCCACATGGTAGTTTATTATCCAGATAAAGTTTATCATGTTTTTATTTTTAAGTATGTAAAGATAATAACTCACAGCTTTATAAATGTTTTGTTTGTTTTGGTTTTTTAAATTACCTCTGAGTGGTAGCATTCAGTTTAATAATTTTGAAGTATCTGAGAAATAATTCTGTGGAAAGCAATCCTTGGAATGATGACCCTATAATAATTTACAAGGTAAATCAAATATAAATTTTCACATAAAAAAAGACAGTGTGTCCTACTTAGTAGTCAGGAAATAATTTGAAGTCAAGTTCTCTACTTCACCATAATTACAAGGAAATGTTGCCAAAATAAATTGAACTACTCACTTTGGTCTGCTGTTCTTGAGATACTTAAGATAAAGTAGCTTGTTAGCTAAGAAAGAAAAATTAAATTTATTTTTACTAAAGGTGTCTGGAGCACTTAATTTTTTTCTTAATCTATATTCCTTTAACTATTTTCTTTTGAAGATGCACTGAGCTACTTTAATTGGAAAAAGGCCCATGGAGGCAGCTTGCTTTAAATTCCAGTTTTTCTCTCTCAGCTAAATTGATTTTCAGTATTAATAACTAGAGCCCATACTATTAGCCACTATGGACTCGCTTTCAGTTCTTTGTAGTCACTATGGTATTAATCATCATAAATATAGCAAAACTCACTTGTAATACTTTACTAGGCACAGAAGGATCTGTTACAAAATAGGAGAAATTAAACTGGAGGGAATAAAAATAAATTAACAAGGATGTTACCTGACAGCTTTAATAGCATGGTCATAATAACATGTATTAAAACTACAACTTATATTTTCAATAAACAAAAACATCAACTCTCATATTGTAAAACCCTAATAAGAAGGATTCTTTTAGCAAAAATGTTTATGCTTTTAAAGCCTGATACTGTAGCGAGAAGGCAATTGAGTAACAAAAACCAACTATAAGGAAAGTGTTCTTGCTCGATAAAGATCATATGGACAGTGTGCAGCCAGGATATTTAGTACATAAATTTCAAGAGGCCTATGAAATCATACTCTACCTGTCTTTAGAACTTAACTTGTTTTACTCTAATTTTCAGTAAAGTGAAGAATAACAGACAGAAATAAATTCCGGCCTAAGACTAGGCCATTAACAATAAGTAGTATAAACAGAGAAGGTAAGTTTGTGAGCTGAGAACCAAAAGCATTCAAAAACTGACCCAGATCATTTAGAATTCCAGTCTTAGTGGAAGGTTTTCACGTTGGCATTTTAATACCCGAGGCAAAAATGCTCCAGAAAAAAGCATTTTTGTTAGATCAATTAGAGTATGGAAAAAAGTGTGCATGGAATTTGCACGTGTAGATGGATAGCTGGGGAGAAGTGGGGCCAGGGCAAGAAATGGCAGAGCTTTTAGTCGTTAAGTAGTAGGTATGCAGAAAAGGAAGTTGTGGAAATAATGACAGAACATTTTTTTTGGAATGTCATGTTACTATTTTTAACCAGCTAATATTTTCTTAACTTCAAGATCAGCTTATCATATTTTTTTATGGTTTTCTAATAAGACTTGAAAGCAGAGGTAACTCTGTAGAGTGCCTTCATTTTTTCAGACAAATAGAATTTAGCTTCTGGCCACACCACTCCTAGAGAGCCACCAGTGCTCTCACATGGAATGCTAAGTTTTCCACGGAACTTTTTTGCTTTATGTGACAGTAGGTCATCATATTTATGCATTTTTATATTCTTTGATAATTGTGTTAATTTCCATCACTTCATTCATTTTGCACTTTAGTTTTTTCAACTAATTCCTGTCTGGATTTTTAGGAATAGATTTTGGTGAAGTTTTATGTGAACAGTATAGTGTCAGTTGTTAACTTAAGAATATCAGTTCTAAAGCCAAATTGCTTAGGTTCAAAAAACAATTCTTTTATTCGCTATGTAAGCGTGCATATTAAAATAGCAGCTACCACATAAGATTATATTGGAAAATTACATGAATTAATAAATATAAAACACTTGGAAGTTTATAAAAAGCATAAAAAGTTACCTATAATTGCCATTATTCAATAATTTTTAGGAGGGTATATTGGCTGAAGTCCAGGACAAAAAATGTCAATACCTTATGTTTATTGCACTACACTATTAAGCATTTTCTTTACTAACGATATAAAACAAAAATAACAACAAAAAAAAGAAACCAAGTAATCATGAGTGTAGTTCTACGCCTGCAATCTAGAAATATCCCATGTTATTGATACCTCTATGGAAATTGAAGCCCTCCATGTCCTGAAGAAAGACCCCCTCCTATTACCACATATGGTAGCTAACCAGTGAGCTCTTCTAAACTTCATCACCATGTCTTGATATATACATTCTATCCACATCAACACTTCTCTACCCTACATTACCAGTAGTCATATGGCCCCAATACCTCAGTTGAAAAAACAAAAAAATTAGTCTTGAGACACGGTAGTCCTCTAATCATTGTAAATTCCACTTCTTTTTTTTTAAACAAAATTCTCAGAGGTCTGAGAACAATCAGATTAATAGCTCTTGGCCTCCAATTCATGAATTCATATTGTATTTCCTCTTTCAGCTCAACCAAGCAGCTGGCTCCCCAGTGAATTCCCTAGCAGCATCCCTCTAAGTATGTATCTTTGTTATGGACTCTTTTTGGATGGTCACCAACTGGTGACTCCCAAGCTGTTCTCATGAAATTAACCTTTAATGCTTGTAACAGACTGAATAATTGCCCCCAAAGATGTTCAGGTCCTAATCTCCAGAACCAGTGAATATTACCTTTTATGGCAAAAGAAACATTGCAGTTAGGATTTAGATTAGGATTAAGAAAATTATCTAGGTCTCTCAAAATAATCATAAGGGTCCTTATAAGAGATAAGAGTGAGATCAGAGAAAAAACAAAGGTGATCTGATAATGGAAGCAAAGATTGAAGTAATATAGCTAGGAACCAAAGATGCTGGCAGCCTCTAGAATCTAAGGAGCAAGGAATCATCCTTGATGAAATTTTGATTCTAGCCCAGTGAGATCCATGTCAGACAATTGGTCTATAACATTATAAATTTATGCTATTTTAAGTCACTAAGTTTGCAGTGATTTGTTACATCAGTAATTGGAAATGAATACAATATTTTTCTTTCTACGTTTTTATTTTAGGAGGGCAAATGAAATAATTTTAAGGGGAAGAAATACAAAGTGTCTAAACTTTTTGTGAGGCCAAACTTTCCATATATCAAAACATGAACTTTAGGAAGTATTTGCGAATGTAGATTCAGATTCTCAAAGAAGTTTCTTTCTGAGATATAAGTGGTGTTTTTAATGATTTCCCAGTCTATAGTCCTGTAGTTCCACATTCTGTGGTCCCTTATGGAGACAGGCTAGAACAAGATCTTTTTGCTTCAAATGCCTCTACAGAAGCACTTATCAAAGTTGATAATATAGATCCTGCCTATCCTGGATGACTCAAAATCTTTCAAAGGAACACACTGTGTACTGTAGTAGCTCAATATCCCCCAGGCATTTCTATAAGAGAGATTCCTAGAGGGGCTCAAAGTGTCATTGCTATGTGTAAGCTATAAATAACTTAAAAGATACCATGCACTCAGCTTATGTAGGGATCTCTTTCAATTCTTCAGAGTGAACATCAGAAATAGAAGCATGTATCCATCTTGAAAAGCGTGTATGCACTGTGTGATGTACAATGTGAAATTTAGGAATTGAGGTATATAAACACATAATTTTTGAGAAAATGAATAATTATAATGTTTGGGAAAGGCATTTATTAAATATTGATAAGTAAATGGATATTCTCATACATAGAATGTGGAGCTTCTCTATATAGCACAGAAGGGCTCAAGTTTTTGTTTGTTTGTTTGTAAGTTTTAGGGAGAGAGAATCTCCTCTGGCTTAGAACGTCTTAATAAATAATATAGTTACAAATCTAAAATTGAATAGAAAATCATTTTTATTTTATTTTATGAAGGAACTGCTACTATAGGGTATATTTTCAGTTAAAATATATCATGGCTAGGGCCATTTAAGGGAATTAACAGCATTTATCATACAATAAAATTACTAAACATAGCTGTATATATTTATCCCAGTCATCTATTTTTATATGCCTTTACAATAAAACATGATTTTCCTCTTTGCTTCTCCTAAAGTACAATTTTCTGGTAAGCAATAACATACATCAGTTGAAGGTTGGATTCTAACTGAATAAATAAACTGTTATTAGAATGAGACCCAAGTAGGAAAGCGTAGGAGGAAAAGTCTAATCCCTCAGAAGATCTAAGTTCTAGGTTTTGAGCCACTACTCAAGCACTGTCACATCTTGAGCTAGCCAATTTGGTTGCATAGATGCAACTGTTCTCCACTCTCAAGTGTACTTAATAATACCTACCTTAGGTTGAAAGACAAATCAATTCATGTTTTTAGAAACATATTTAAAATTTTTAAGTACTATGTGAGTTTTCACGATTTAAAAAAAAAAAATCCACTTGCCCTCACCATCAGAATGTTTATCTAGGCGATACTTAAAAAGGGCCACTAACTACCACTTCACTTCTGACCCAGTATTTTTTCTTTAAAACTTCTTGTCAGTGGAAACACAGGTGTGAGAGGTAGGTTTACTACCCATATCAATCTCCAAATATATATAAAAGCACACAAATCTAAATTTAAAATTATGTACTTAGAGTGTGCATGAGTTTTCTACAGCTTTTGTGACAAATTGTTTCAAGTTTACCACCTTAAAAATACTCATTTATTTTCTCAGTTTCCCTGGGCCAGTGTCCAGGAACAGGTTAGCTGGTTTTTCTCTGGTCTCTGAAGCTCACAGCCTTCTTCCAAGCTTATGTGGATGTTGGCAGAATGCTTTTTTTTTGCCACTGTAGGGTTGTTTGGTTTCTTCAAGATGACCAGGAGGATGTCTCGGATTCTTTACCCTCTCTTAATGACTCCATCTAATTAAGGCAGGCTCACTGAGCATAATCCTACTTTTGACGGATTCAAGGTCCACTGATTTGGACCTTAATTTTATTTGCACAATGCTTTCACCCTTGCCATGTAATCTCATCATGGGAGAAACATCCATCATATTTGCAGATCCTGCCTACACTCAAAAAGATTCAATTATACAGGCCATGTACACCAAGAGTCAGGAGTCTTGGGAGCCATTGTAGAATTCTGATTATCACAATATGCAAATAGAACAAAACTTCAAGCAATGTTGCCTAACTTTTTTTCTGCAACTACTTCTTAGCCTTGTTTCATTTCTAACCAGATTGTCATTCTGATGCTCCATTTCCTAGCAATATAGAAATTCTGGAGTTGCCACTGATACCACTGTGTTTAATCTTCCTTCAAACCACCATTTCTCAACCTTCTTTTTCCATTATCACCACCCCCATGGAGCCTTTAGAAACATTTATTTTTTTCTAATCATCTCCCTCCTGAAATTTTAATGCCACAGAAAATACTTACAGGCCTGTTTATGTTACATATAAAGAGTTAGACTTTGCCTCAAGAGCTGGCTTTTGCTCCCTTGGGTGCACTATCACTCCTGTTGAGAATGCATGCCATAAGTAAACGCTTGATTCTACTTGCTCTACATCTCTTAATACAGCACCCATAATAATTTAATACTGCATAATTCTTAAAAATGGATGAATGTGTGCTTTCATATAAAGCAAGCCCTTGAACTCACTTAGACGCTGGCTATAGAATTTGAGTAACCTGTTCTTTTCTTTTGGTACCATTTCTTCTTTATTACCCAAATCTGAGTTATTTCACTTATGCCTAATATCTATACTTAGGAATGGCAGAGGCAAGAGCTAAAACTTGGAATAGTCAATGTTTTCTAGAATGTAACAATTATGCATAGTCTTTCTCCCAGGGTATGGATAATCATTGTCTTCTTTATGTGAAACACATTAAAAATTATAACTTAAATAGTGCTTTCAAACAATTTAAGGTAACTATAACAATTATTTTTAATCATTTTCTTGACTAGACTCTTTGGCATAGTAAACTGTGATAAAAGATAGTTAACATTGTGAACAACACTTGAAAATGCATAAGAGTATTCATAGAATGAACCAGATGGAGGATCATGGACTGAATGACAGAGAAAGTACTATTGTCAAGCCGGTGGAGACCCTAAGCCTAATGCTAACACTCACCCTCACCCTAACCCTGAGCAACACACTATAAGCTCTGTTTCAGGTATGCGTATCTGGGTAGAGTATACAGGATGTCCCTAAGGTGTTGAAGTGTGGATGAACCTCCACAATGCCATCAAGCACAATGTCACTCTATAGGAAAAATAGTATTACCTGTTTCCAGACTTATGAATGCCCTGTATAATAAATAATTAGTGCAAGAAACTGTAAAGAAGGCAAACATATAATATATGGCTTTAGTAGTCTAGAGTAAAACTTTCGCATCTTGTTTATTATAAATGTCTTATTTTTATGCCACAGTGATCCAAACATAGTATCTAGCAGCCTTTCTGGGGGATTCTTTCTTTCAAGAAATATTCACTGATCTTCTACTATCTGGCAGGGGTTGGGTACCAATGGGAAACAACTTTGAAATTTTTAGAATCTAATACAACACTTTTAGAACTTTAATATGCATCAACTGGAAAGCTTGTTAAAGCGCAGGTTTCTGGGCCCCACCTGAAGAGATTCTCTTTTAGTAAGTTTGAGAACGAAACCCAATGTTCTACATTTCTAAGCTGCGGCCAGAGCTGATGCAGACAGTCTAAAAATCACACTTATCTTAGAACTGATTAATATCATAATGCCTCTTGTGTAACAAGTTTATTAGGTTTCATGTGTTCATTCTGAGCATGCTTCTTCATTCTACTCAGATTCCTAACTCCTTACCCATTCTATCATTTGTCCTACTTTTCCTTCCTTCACAATTGCCTCTGGAATGCTTATTTTCCCATTTATGAGTTCTGGGATGGATTAAAAATAAGCACTAGATCTTTTCTTGATAGAAATATCTTTTCACTGATGTTTTCTTCTAAATACTCTGTTTTCCTTATCACATTTATAACCCAAAAGAAAGGGAAATGTGTTTATGAGAAATGTTTGAAGGTAAACAATGTTAAGTTAGAGTTATACGGAGACCTAAATTTTGTCAGAAGAAGAACCCTTTATCTTATAAACATATAAACTGCAGCAACGCTATCTAGGCAGTAAACAGAGTTTAGTGTTATAAATAAGCAAAACTTGCATCCAATGTTATATGACATATTGGTATTCTTAATTATTTTTATACTATATGCTGTTTAGGCCTGAGTACAAAGCAGTATATTGTAATGATGAAGCTAATTCAGTGCTTTCTTTCCTTCTCTAATCAATGTGTTACTTCTCTAGGATCTACAAATAACATCAATGCAATAGCTTTTCTAATAAAATGCACAATTTAGTATTTCTTTCTTACCCATACATTAAAGAGACACATATTCTTACATAATACTCTCTAGTAATTGGAATTCCTTCTCCTAGCTCTAGTCTATCATAGAAGAAATACTAGAAACATTTTTCAGTACATATTTATCTCTGTGTTTGTGTCTAAGAAAGACGGGAAGAATGATGAAAGAACATAATGAGGAGAGCAGAAGGCAAGGAGATTGACTGCATTACACAGAATGACATGAACTCAATCTATATTGATGTTATATACAGAGGCCAAGGTGTGAGAAGGAAAGAAAGAGAGAAAGGAAATGAAAAATAAAGCCACAGTTTTCATCCACAAAAGAAACAAATCTCTATTCAGTAAATCAGAGTGAACTGATGACAAATTTACTGCTCTAATTTTCAAATGTCTGATGGCACATATTCATGATAAATATATATTTTAAAGGTTTGGATTCATAATATGGCCAGTGTTAACTGGAAAAAACATTTCTGTCAATATAGATTTATGAATTACTCAGAACCTATGGACAATTGCTGTCAATGAATAAAAAATGAAATATGTAATTAAAGGGTTTTTAGGATAAGAGGTAATGAGTAAACTATCTATAATGATAATTTTGCCTCCTACATTTCTACTGAACAAATTACACAATGAATTCTAATTACCTTAATGAATAGTGATCAGGGCTGAACTTAATTTATACCATAATAAATCAATCTATCATAAATTTAAATTAGCACTAAGCAAGTTTTTGTAGTATACTAATACAGAAATATGTTTTTCTTTCTAAAAACTGTATGCACACACACACACACAACACACAATACTTTGAAATTAACATTTTCTTCTTTTTTTCCTTTTAGTCCAAACTATTCCCTAATTCCAAGCTAATCGCCACTGTTGCTTTGATGTAGTTCTAAGAACATCAAAAAATTTACAAGGTCTTGGGAAGTGACTTCAAACCCTCAAAACCCAATACGAATATGTTAAGAAATAATAACCCATTGCACAATCCTTCATTACGCTCTTATTTTATTTTTCATAAAATAAAATAAAAACACACATCAAAGTTGTTCATTCTCTATACAGATGAAAAAGGAAACTACAAACCCATGAAATGCAGTCTGGAATTGAATGCAGCAGTGTATGGATGACCACATGTCTTAACTTCAACTGTAAGACAAAATTCATTAGCTCTTTTTGATGCCAGGCCTCTTTTTAAAATATCATTTGTCCAGGTATTAAAAAATTAACACCAAAATTATCAGCGTTAGTTTCGCGCAGAATTTGTCATGTGGACGTACATTTATAACCCAAAAGAAAGGGAAATGTGTTTATGAGAAATGTTTGATTCACATAGCACTTGGCTTAGAGTAGAATTCTCAAACTTTATTGTGTACCCATTTGTTTGGGAATCTTGTTAAAACACAGTTTCTGATTCAGTAGCTCAGGAGTGGGGCTGGGATCTTGTATTTCTAACAAGTTTACAGTAATGCTAATGCTACTAATTCTTGTAAGGGTGAGAGCTTCCCTGGGCCACTAAATTGTGGAGACCATTTGAAAACTTTCACGGGCTTCCTATCACACATAATAGTGTGGATTTTCAAATATGAGAATAAAAACTCTCTGAGATTATATTTAAAATAATATTTTGACCTTTTTATAGTCATGAAAAACACATGGCCTAAAATAGACATATAAAACCGTGCATGCACACGAGCGCGTGCGCACACACACACACACACACACACACACACACGAGCATGCATGCAGATACAAAAAAAAATGCCAACCAATGATTTAACATTGCAATGAAAAGCAGTGCTTACAATGCCTAGTCAACAGTCTTTGTTCTAGCACTTGTGATTATGGTCCAAAACAATGGAAATATTTAAGATAGGAAATTTTCAAAAACTGCTGAGAGTATTTTGTTACTCCTCTTCTTTTTACTAATTGTATATTCAAAATATGAAATTCTAAGTTACAGTTATGTGAATAGAGGAAAACATTGTACCTCTCTGTATAAGATGAAAAACAGAGGCTAAAGTAGACTCAGAAAAGAGAGCGAGCTAATTTTTATCCATATTTTCCTGTCTTTCTTCTAGTTCTGAGTTGTATCATTTTGAAGAAAAGCTTTTATTTCTGGTAACAACCTATTTGGAAAAGCATGTAGGCAAATAAATAATGATTTTAACATCTTCTTATGAGCAAAGTGATGTTAGAAGCCTTTATAACTGTAGTTAAGAATGATGACCCATTTTCTGGCAATATTTTTAGTGCAACCTGGAAGAGACAATGTTTAGGTCAAAAGATCAGTTGAATAGTATTGGATGACTTTTCCTTTAATCACTCGCTATTGAGAATGATTTGGGAAAGGAAAACTATGTATCAACATATGCTTTGGGTATACCAAACTCAAATCCAATATTAAATTAATTAATCTTAACTCTCTCCCACTATCTAACCCAGAGTCTCCATCACTTAATTTGGTCTCTATTATGACATTTTTTGTTATACATTAACCAATGATAAAAATGGAAGATATAACTCTCCTTTTTACTACAAACACCCAAGCAAGCTTCTTATTTGGATCCTCAATTATATCTGAAATAAATTTCTTCTATCCATGTTTATTTTCATCCCCTTACTTGGATCCTCATCATCTTTCCTATTTTGGGCAAAAACACAGGGTTCTCTGCAAAGTAACCTCACAGCGTGATCTGACCATAAATTCCTAACTGGGCAAGTCATGGTGGGTAGTCATGCCCCAGGCCTATAACTTTAGCGAAAGTTTTTAAACCAGTGCTGTCCATCATTCTGTGCATCTAGGTTAACATACCTTTGAAATACCAGAAGTAATACCCCTCGAAGGGGCTATGAATCCCCAAGAGAGCACATAATCTTGTTAACCATCCTATAATACAGCCCCCACCTTGCTTTCTCAGATCTTCCCTACTTTGGCTCCTTAATTTCAAATGCACAAATGAAGCTGTAAAACTGTTATTCTCTGGAGCATTTGAGACCTTGCTCCTGGGCATATGTCATCAGTTCGGTTCAAATAAATTCTTCTAAAAGTTCTCAAGGTTTGAAAATTTCTTACATCTACACTACGTATCATGCCAGGATTCTTCTACAAGGTTCCCTATGTTCAAGGTAAGTATAGTCCTGCTACTTACTTCAGCCTGCCTTTCAGCCTATTTCTTTAGAAATGTTTGACTAATATAAGAAAATAGAAAATTGGTGAATTTGAGGGTGGTCTCATTTCCCTCTGTTCTCTGTTGATAGTGTTAACAAGCACTGAGGTTGTCAAAACACCACAGAAGGTAATAGGAATAAAAGCATAGAAACTAGAAATTCCACAAATGCTACAGATTCCTAATACTAAAAAAATGTGTTATTTCTCTTGACATTCATGTTTATAAAATGTTATTAATATTTTATATGTAATTCAATTCTACAGAATAAAGGTCTTCTAATTGCTCTGGGTGTTTATAATTCAGGGACAGTTTTGTGTTAGGAGAGATTTTTTAAAGTATTTTAGTAAATAAAACTTCAAGAAATTAAAAATATGGTCCATATCACTAGCATAATATTTTGATATCATTATTTTCTAATATATGTCTACTGATTGTATATAAAATTTTGTCTTATAACCTTATAAAAACAACAACAGTATAGATAAAAACTGATATGGCTCAACACCAAACATCTAATTCTATGTTCTACATTCTTTGGCCAAAGATGACTTTAGAGGCCACTCTGGAAGTACGAACACTGTAATTCATTCCACATGAAACTAGCCTTTTGGGGTAACCATTGTGAAATAATTGCCTTTGGCAGTGAGCACACTCAGCAAAGATATGCTATCTCATATATTCCCCAGGGGTTGTTGTCTCTGATGTGACCAGAGGTAAACCATCTGGGGTTTTTCTGGACCAAGATCACATCTGAAGCTCCAAATTGATGTGTCCTTTTAATTTTTCACTAAGGTTAGAACTAGGAGGCCATAAACTGTTTATAAAAGGATGTGATGCTAAATAACATATCACATTCCTTTAGTCAACTAATTACCCAATGTTTTAAAACTGGGGCATTTATGGAAATATGTTGGTTTCCTGTAATGAAAACCATCATTACTGCCACTCTCCTTACTTGGGATGGAAACTTCACTTTTTCAAGGAACACTAAAAATAATGTTTTAACCTTCCAGCATAGTCTCTCCAGAGAAGAGAAGGCCTGTGTGATTTATTAAATAGTGATCATATCAACTCCCTAAAATTGAAATAAAGGCCCATCCTTTTACTCAGCAGGGTATGAGACAGGATTCATCTTTAGAAACCTGGGTGGTAAGTTGTGAGTTTACTCCCCAAATTCTTTCTTATACAGGACTAGAGTCAAGATCCTGTATGCTTCATGCCATAACCCCACTAAACTTAAGCTTCTGATTTATATGTAACAGACCCGATATTCTATTTTTATCATCATTTTAAACCCAGTTTCCAACCTCTAGAAACCGATAAAAAGTATGTGTCTTTTTCACAGACATCCCAAAACTTCTAACACCTGATTGGAAAGAATCAACATGGACAGTGACAAGTAGTGCTAGATAACAAGAGAAAGTGCACGTGGAATTAGGAAGCACAGTAAACACTCAATTCAATTCATTATACAAAAGCAATTGCAGGGATGCTATGATTTTATATTATAAAGTCATATTCTTCTGTGTAAATGGTTTTATTCTGCTGGGTGGTTGGACTGGCTAAGCCAAGGATAATTATATACAAATGAATCATAAGTCAGATGAAGGTACACTTGGAAAATACAATAAAACCAAACAAATTTAGAAAGAGTTAATAAAAATGTGTAATATATTATAAAATGTTTTTGCAGGATCAAGTTATATATGAAATGAAAAATCTTCTACATGTTAGTGAGATTAAGAGCATCAAAGTCTCCCAAATATGTACAATGTGTCTGAGGTAGAAATATTGAATTGATTCTAAATGGTGTTTTTATTTAATTTTAATCACATTTTTAGATGTGATTCAAGAAAGTAACTACAAACTGTGAGTCAGGGCGAGAGCTATGCACAAGTGTAAAATAAAAATCAGTCCCCAAACTAGTAACATATATTTCTATTTTCCCATGGAAAAAAATATATAGCCTCACCTGGGGAGAGGCCTGATTGCTCTAAGAAATGTAGCATAACACAGTGTCCACAGAAGAAATAGTGTGGGTAATTTATAAAGCCTGAGGGAGAAACAAAGTACACTGAAACATAAATATGTGAACAAGGGGAAAGGAGTCCTGAATATGAAAATAGATGAGAGTAAAAGAATGGGAGATTGCCTTTCACCACGTAACATGTTATAATTTTATAAAAATCTAATACAATATTTTTTTCAAAAAATTAAATTTATTTGGGTGGCATTGGTTAATAAGATTATATAGGTTTCAAGTGTACATTTCAATGATCTGTATATTGCACTGTGTGCCCACCACCCAAAGTCAAATCAATTTCCATCACCATATATTTAGAGCCCTTTACCCTTTACTCCCCACTCTTGCCCCTCCTTTCCTCTGGTAACCAACACACTGTTCTGTTTCCATGAGTTTCAGTTTTATAACCCATATATGAGTGAAATCATATGGCTCTTAGCTTTTTCTGTCTGACTTATTTCTCTTAGCATCATATTCTCAAGGTTTATCCATGTTGTCAAAAATGGCAATATTTCATCTTTTTCCTATGGCTGAGCAGTATTCCATTGTATATATATGTGCCATATCTTCTTTATCCAGCCTTCTATCAAAGGACACATTGGTTGTTTCCATGTCTTGCCCACCATGATTAATGCTGCAATGAACATAGGAGTGCATATACCTTGCAAATAAACGTTTTCAAATTTTTTTGGGGGGGGAGGGGGTGCATACCCAGAAGAGGGATTGCTGGCTCATATGGTAACATTACTCTTAAATTTTTGTAGAACTTCCATCCTGTTTTCCACAGTGACTGTACCAGTTTACATTTCCACCAGCAGTGAATGAGGATTCCCTTTTCTCCACAACCTCTCCAACACTTGTTACTAGGTGTGAGGTGGTATTTCATTGTAGTTTTGATTTGCATTTTCCTTATGGCTGATGAGGCTGAGCATCTTTTTATATATCTGTTGGCCATCTGTTTGTCTTCTTGGGAAAAGTGTTTGTTCAGGTCTTCTGCCCAATTTTTAGTTGGATTGTTTGGTGTTGAGTTGTATGAGTTCTTTATATATTTGGGATATTAACCCCTTGCTCTAGCTATTGTTTGCAAATATATTTTCCCATTCGGTTGGTTGCCTTTTTGTTTCGCTGTGGGTTTTTTTCTGCTATACAGAAGCTTTTAACTTTGATATAGTCCCATTCATTTATTTTTGTCTTTACTTCCCTTGCCTTTGGGGTCAAATTCATTAAAATATTCCCTAAGACCAAGGTCCATATGTTTTCTTCTATGTTTTGGATCTTATATTTAGGTCTTTGATCCACTTTGAGTTAATTTTTATACATGGGGACAAACTGTAATCCAGTTTCATTCTTTTGCAAGTGGCTTTCCAATGATCCCAACAACACTTATTGAAGAGGCTTTCTTTTCTCCATTGCATGTTTTTGGCTCCTTTGTCAAAAATTATTTGATCATATACATGTGATTTTCTTTCTGGGCTCTCAGTTCTGTTCCATTGGTCTAGGTGTCTGTGTTTCTGCCAATAACATGTTGCTTTGATTAATGTAACTCTGCAGTGTAATGTGAAGTAAGGTAGTGGTACACCAAATAAATTCTGAAATTTCCTTGTTAGTATATAGGAATGCAGATTTTTGTACATAGATTTTGTATCCTGCCATCAACTTTACTGTATTTGTTTATTGTTTCTAATAGTGTTTTTTGTGTGGAGTCTTTAGGGTTTTTTTATATAAAGAATCATGTCATCTTCAAAAAGTGACACTTTTACTCCTTCACCCCCACTTTGGATGACTTTTATTTCTTTCTCTTGCCTGATTGCTCTGGCTAGGGCTTCCAGAACTACGTTGAATAAGAGTGGTGAGTGGGCATCCTTGTCATGCTCCTGATTTTAGAGAAAAAGTTTTCAGTTTTTCACCACTGAATATAATATTGGCTGAGGGTTTGTCATATATGGCCCTTATTATGTTGAGGTACTTTCTTTCTATTCCTATTTTATTGAGAGTTTTAATCATAAATGGATGTTGTATCTTATCAAATGCTCTTTCTCCAAATATTTATAAGATCATATGATTTTTATCCTTTCTCTTGTCAATTTGGTGTATTACATTGATCCATCTTTAGATAGAACATAGTGTTAAGCACATAAGATAAGATAAGCCCTGGCTCATGTGGTTCAGTTGGTTGGAGCACTGTGCTGTGTACAGAAGGGTTGCAGATTTGATTCCTGGTCAGGGCACATATCCAGGTTACAGGTTTGGTCCTGGTCAGGGAGGCAAAGGATCCATGTTTCTCCCTCATATAGATCTGTTTTTCTCCCCCTCTCTCTACATCTCCCTTTCTCTTTCTAAAAAAAAAATCAGTAAGAAATATCCTCAAATGAAGATAAAAAGAAAAAAAGAAAACACAGAAGGTAAGAAGACATTAAAATATAGCTATTCATATTAGGAGGAAGAAGATTCCCAAGAAGTCATTACTAGTGCATAGCTTAAGGTTTTATTTTATGGACATTAGTAAATAAATATCTGTAGGTAGAATAAAAGACAGGTAAGTCTTTTGTTAAGCAAGATATCATGTTTAATTTAGAGCTTTGACATTACAAAGCCTTACTCTAACTGTAGGCTATTTTCCAGGGAATACTTTTAATTCTGTACATACAAAAGCTTCTGTATTTGGTATGACATGTGGTATTTAAAAAAAAAAAGAAAGAAAGAAACACTGCTGTTACCACTAATGGCTTAATATAAATTGGTTTAATTTATCTTTTAAAATAGACAAATAAATAATGCTTAAACATACTTCACATGATAACAATTATGCTATTTGTAAAATATAAAAGAATCTCCTGAAGAACTTAACTAGTGGACTAATGTAGCATATGTGCCTTTGTTAATTGATGAACATACTTATGTAACATGAAGGACCATTAGTTACTCTGAGGGAACAGACATTTCTAAAATGTTCCAAAGTCTCCTAATGGCTCTGATATATTTTATTTTGTATTTCTTACCTTGATCCTTCAGAGCAATTTAAAGTGAAAAGGAACACTAAAAACTATTGTCCTACATCTCTTTAAGGCACACTTGCTTCTTCTACTGCTGCTCTTTGGGGAATTAGACTATTATAACAAAAAGGGTGTCAATATCCAGTGAAATTGAACTCAGCCATAATATTCCATGGTTTGGCATGCAGTCAAGCAAGATTGCTCAATTATACCTGTACAAGAGATTGATCAATAATGTTATAATAGTGATGATATAGATTTCTTTCTTAAATATGTATCAGAGATACACATTTCTAAACTACATTATTCTTCATATATATTTAGTTCTGTAACTTGGTAAGAAGAGACAGATTTGGATGCCATGGAGGCTCATTCCTCACTCCCTCATTTACACACACACACACACACACACACACACACACACACACACACAAACTTTTAGTAACTTAGTAGAAAGTTGGCTCAGCTAGTTCAGAGTTAGTTCACTAGAAGAACAGGTTGATTCTAGTTGCTAATACTAGAGGCTCTTCTTTCTCAAATAAAAAGATAAACCTCCCTCCTCTATGAGGGAGCTTGTATTGTTATTTAATCACATAGAGGTGTCTCATCCACTGTCCCTCTGAATACAGTGAGAATAATGGGAAAAGATCCCTGTTAACTGAAAAGTTGACCTTAATGCAGACAGTCCATCTATGTCTGAAAAAAGCTGTGCAAACTTATTAAGTTTAGTAAATAAGGTGCTTTATTACTTCTCTATTAGTTTTTTTCTCAGTAAACCTCATTTTTTATCAGCACCTATGGCATTGATGGTGTGTCTTGGTCTAGTTGGGCTGCTATAACAAAAATATCATAGACTGAGTGACTTAAACAACACAACATCTGTTTCTCACTATTGTTTGAAGCAAAGAAGTCCAAGATCCAGCAGATGTGGTGTTGGTAAGAATTTGCGTCCTGGTTCATGGCCAACCATCTTCTTACAATGTCATTACATGGTGGCAAAATGAGAGAACTCTCTGGGTCTTATTTGTAAGAGCCCTAGTCTCATTCATGAGGGCTCCACCATCATGACCTAATTACCTCTCAAAGGCTTCAACTCCTAATACCATAATATTGGGTGGTCAATATTTCAACCCATGATTTTTGGGGAACAGAAACATTTAGTTTATAATATGGCATGTAACTATAATTACTATATAGGACAGGTAATGACCATAAAAGTATACACTCAAGTTGTATCAATGCTGTTGGCTTTGAAAGTAGTGTCTATCCAACCCACGTACACCACACAATAGTGGAAAACATCTCTTCTAGGGGCAGTGGCAGGTCACAAGGAATGTTGGTGGCTGAGTTCTGCCAGTTTTCAAGTAAGTAGGATTCCTGTGAAGTATCACAGTTCAGCATCTTCAGAAGTCACCGAGACATGTGTTTTAAAACCTGTAGAGGGCAGCATAGGGGTGATGGTTGCTAGCCCCAGAGAAAGTATGACAGCCACAAGAGTGAGCAAGCCCAGTACCATTGAAATCTCAGAGAAGTTTGCTCCAGATCCTAAGGGTGAAAGGCTGAAGTAGTTTGTCAGTCACCAAAACTCCAAAATGAGGCAATTTGAAAGAGCATAAGAAATTCAGAGCAAAAAATGCCCCTTAAAACATGCCAACCATTTAGAGCTCAGAAAAATTCTGAAATAATATTTCTGCTTTATGGATGATGGTTGGGGAATGATACTATCAAGGGACTAGCAGAGCTTAGGGATATGAGAACTCAAAGCACAACCAAGCAGATAGTCTGATGCAAAAACCAAGAATGCATTTGGCTGCTACCACAGAGCAAAAATTCAATAATTCAATTCTTGGGCTTTGGAGAATTAACAGGATAAATGAGGCAGAGACAAAAACCAGGTCAGGAAACAGACTTCTGTTCTTCCTTCCAAGGGAGTTAGGGGTTGCTTACAACATTTCTAAGCTAGTTAGATATTGGAGCCGATGTGGCTCTCAGCTTATTTGTGGGTCTGGATGTCCTTGCTCTTCTTTTATGAAGCTGTAAAATTATATAAACATTCTAGGTGCAAGATTGCATAGATAGAATTGCTTGGCTATAGGCATTATAAATTCTGCTTTTGGCTACTACGAAAGTTGGAAAATTCATGACACCAAGTGGTCTGTACTCATAAAGCTTGCTAATATTGTACAGGCCTTACACTGTTGCATCACAGAAGAAGAGAATACAATACGTCTTATCATGGGTTGAACTGTACCCCTTACCTTCCACCCAAGAACAACAACAAAAATTCTTATGTTAAAATCCTAAACCCCAGTACTTCAGAATGAGATCTTATTTGAAGATTGAGAATTTCAGAGGAAATCAGGTTAAAATGAGAACTTTAGGGAGAATCCATACCCATATGACTGTTGTCATTTTAAAAGGAGGAAATTTGGGTACAAACATATAGAGATAACACCATGTAAAGATGAATGTACGATGCTTCTAAACATCAGATCATATCAGAGGTTGCTACAAACTCACCAGAAGCTAAGGGAGAGGCATGGAATATATTTATCTTCACAACCTTCAAAAGAAATCAGCCTTGCTGATACCTGATTTTGAACTTCTAGAGCTGAGAAAATAAATTTATGTTGCTTAAGCCAACCATTTGTGGTATTTTGTTATGGCAGAGCTAGTAAATTATAGGTCTTCATACACAAAATTCAGAATAAGAGGAAGCTCTATGCAATGCTGTCTCCAGCTTTTAGAGCCCTGTCTGTCCAGTGAAAGTCCTACTGAGGATTATAAAGGCTTGAGCAAGAAAGGGACCACCATTGCTTGTATATACTGGACATCAGCATAGTATAATAATGAATGGTACTTAGTATGTAGCCTTGGACATTGCTGATGCTTTATTTCTTGTATTACTCTGGTAAAAAAATTAAAAATCAGTTTGCCTTCAGCTAACAATGCCTGTTATATAACTTTAGTCTCCTGAACTCATCAGTGACAGGTCATAAAAAAAACGGACAAAATCGAATAAAGCATAAAGTGTTAGTGATGTCCAATCTGTTACTGTGATGTCTACACTTGGGAAAATACGGATGCTTTTTTCTAATATAAGCATAAAAGAACATAAATCTAAATACTTCTTTAGTTGTTCCCACAAAATTTAGTTTTAATTTTATGAACACTCAATTCTGAATATTTCATAATTTTTATTGCACAGGTAAAGTCATTTGTCTTAACTTAGACAATGTGCACTTAAGATTTTTCCATTTCACCTTAATAAGATAAAGTGAAAAATAGAATTGCTAAATGAACACAAAATATTCTGACAATTAAAGACAATATACAATATAACTAACAAAAGAAACACTCAGACCACATAGCTACGAAGACTATTGAATAACTTGTAAGATGAGGATTGAGTCTAATTGTTATATACAACATGAAAACTGTTATTAGAATGAGAAAAATCTAAGGTAGGATATATTAATTTTTCCACTCTTGGGATTCCCATCAAAAGGAATATATAGAAAAACAATTATTTAAAGTAATGTGCTATGCAGAATATTAGTAAGGTTAAAAAAGATTTATGTGAAGTCTAAAAAGAAACAAAGCAAATGTTCAAGTAAAAAATCAGACTTGTCCCTAACCCCATTCTCTTCAGAAGCTTGTGAGCTCCTTGTTATGTGAACTATTCAGCAGATCTTTGAAAATATTTAGCAATATAGTGGATTGAGTAGGCCAATATAGAACATAATGCTTAACTAAATACATTATCAAGTTCCCAAATGTACAACGTTTTGTTGCAATTTATGGTTATCATTTTCTTTAAAATGATTGTGTCATATCGTTTAGCAGTTCTATTTTTCATTTCATGAAATAATTAAAGTAACTCATATAAATATCTTTGTTAGAAATCTCCTTATATTGAACTTGTTATCTCTCCACTAAACTAAACTTGGTTGTAAAATTAACCAATTTTTATTCCTTTTAATCTCCAAAATGTCTCAAAATGTCTATTTGAGTCCATAGTGTATACCCTAATCTCAGTTTTATAATTGTAACTAAGGTTCTCCCTCAATGTGCTTGCCCCCTTTTCTTTCTAGTCCTCTATAAGTCATTGCTCCTTTATTTAACTCTAACTTTTTTATGCACATTAGTTTTTATATAGTATTGAAAAAAATTGTACTCACTCAAATTTTGGAGAACAGTAATCAGATATTGCTTGAGAACTACTAAAAATCTGATTAATAGGCCTTATTGCTTGACATTACCTTTTAAGAATTTTTATGTGTATGTGTGTGGGGAGCAGTAATTTATATTAAAAATGTATCATAGGTTATTCTGATTAACATAAAAATTTAAGAACCATTACTTTAAATTAGTTCTGAAATAATTTATGCCCATCTTAGTTATCTAATAGTTCTCACAAATGCTTGTTGGAATAAGCTCATTCACTTAAAGTATATACACATATATATTAACCTAAACAACTTTTATATTATGGCTTAGTCTGTAAAATAAGTAGAAGTGGATCAGATAGAAGCTATTGGCTCCAAAAGGATTCACAGACAAAAGTCATTTGGACCTCACTCTCTCTTAAATCATACACTCTCAAAAATTCCTAAAAAACATTGAAGTGAAGTAGTGACATGAGCCTGGCAGAAGTGGGTAAAAATGTGGCTGAAATCTCTTAGTACGCAATGCTAACAAAGGCTGACATCACATTAATTAGGATAATCACTCTAGCCCAAAGATACCTTATAGCAATTTGATACAAATATCAAAAATCCTGATATTGTGCCAGTTTATATATATTCGATTAAGCATTTTAAGGCCATTTTTTAATTATATCAAAATAAAAATTTAAATACACCATATGTAATCACAACCTGAAAGTTTAGAATTCAGCAAGAACAAGTTTGGAAAAACGATACCAGCATCTAGACGTGGAGCATAATTTTGTAGTTGGAGTCAGTCTAAAAGACTGAGTGTTACTAAAAGGTCATCATGGAAGACAAATCATGGAATTAACTCTGTAGACAAGATCAGAGAAAGAGGAGTGGGAAGAAAATGAAATCGGATAATGTTGGAAAGAAAAAAGAGGAAATCGATCAGGTAAGGTTAATAAGGCCAAGTATCAAGAACCACGATAGAACAAGGTCCATTAAATTACAAGGTGAGGTCTAGAGACAAATTTGAAGAAATCAGTTTATGCCAATAGAACATCATTTTTTTCTTTTTGTTGTTGTTAAGGCCATGAATACTCTATCCTTTGCTCCATTTCAGTCTGCCTTAAAGCAGATTAGTTTTATATTTCAAGAGTTTGCTTCAGATTTCAAGAAAATAACATAGTATTACTGTATTTTGAGTTCAGTAGGTCACTGGATATAGTTTACCATATTATCCTTGAAGGAATAATTGAATAGCAAAATCTTGACAATAAATAGGTGAAATTATAACTATATGTGTGGTTATAATATTAAAAGTTGATTATCATAATGCGATCAAACTAGAGAAGAGTCAAAGGACTCTATGATAGTCAATACATATTTAACTTACATGATAACCTAGAAAACATGATTAAAATTTGTTGATGAAATTGAGTTGGTAATATTAGCCAATGAATTGAATAAAAATATTAATATTAACAATATATTTAACATAGAAAATTAATATGGAATGACAAATAAAAGTATACATAGAAAACTAAAAAAATAAAATGTCTTCCATCAGAATAAAATAATGAGTTGACTAATTTAAAAATGTGTTAACTAGGTTGCTAAATAATTTATATAAAAATGTTGTATTAGTTATCTCATTGTAAGACAATTCAAGAGTCATATGACCTTGAAGGAGACTACCTGGATCATTCTCTTCTGTATAAGATTGACCACACCTGTGTGTCTGAGTAGCACACTTTAATAGAAATATTTTAAAAATTGCTCTAAAAACTAGAATCTGGAAGGTGATAGAGAATGTTAAGAGGACTGTCAACTATATCATATAAAAAATGTTGTTGGAATTAGAGCTGTTTAGCAAAGAGAAGAGAACTGTTGGGTGAGGGAGAGGCATCATCTCAGTCTTTATTTTCTTATACTGCTCAAGTCCCTCTGTATTCAATGTGCCAATACCTATTTCTCTAATTACTTGACAATGCATAGTCTTGCTGATCAAGTTGTCTTAGAAGCATTGATCCTAACATTAAAGTGTAAATTACTTTAAAGAGCTGTCATGGGAAAGGAGTAGAGTTCTCCTTTTACTCTAGAGCACAAAATGGTCAGATAAGTCAAGGAGATAAATTTTTATCTCTATATATTGAATAATTCTCTAACAGTTCAGCCCACTATCAGTAATATTTAAGCAAAGGCTACATACATGATATTTGCAATCACATGACATAAAGTAGATTCTTGCTTATCAAGGCAAGTAGTCTTATTAGCAACCATTCATGTCCATTTCAAATCCAAGACTGTAATATTTTAATTTGGTAAGGGAAAAACATTTGTCAAATTTTTGTTTGCATTGAAAAATTGCATTGCCCAACCAGGCATGGCTCAGCGGTTGAGCATCAACCTAGGATCCAGGTGATCAGGGTTCGATTCCTGGTCAGGGCACATGCCTGGGTTGTGGGCTCGATCCCCAATTGGAGGTGTGCAGGAGGGAGCCGATCAATTATTGATGTTAGCCGATCAATTATCTCTCATCATTGATGTTTCTATCTCTCTCTCTCCCTCTCCTTTCCTCTCTCTGAAATCAATAAAAATATATATATTTTAAAATGCATTAATTAAATAATCACAATAATAGCTTATTGATACAACCAAAAATCTATTGACTCTTACTCTCTCCATTTTTGGTTTCATCTGTACTCCATTCAGCAGGCAGCTATGTTTAGAATTGATATTATTCTTCATATCACCCATGCTTGGCATATAGCATTTACTGACTCAAATCACTTTGTTGAATAAGAAAGGACAGAGAAATGTCATACCCTCAAAATTAATCTACAATCCTAGAATTTTTCCTACTAGCATCATTTTGAATAAGACACTACGGAAACAATAATGAAAAGTACCTATTTCACTCAGAAAGAGAACATGAACTAATTACTCACAGATTAATTCCTTAGCCAGCAGACATGGGGCCATGAGGAAGTGAGATTCGAGGGCTCTAGATGAGATGCATTGCCTAAGGCAGGCAAGCTTAGTCCTGGTGATGCTGCTGAGGTTCTCCACAGCTACGTATCTAATAGGAAAAATTGAGGCAAGCTTAGTTAGCTCTACAGTTTTGCCCAGTCTTGTTTATAAAAAAAAAAATGACAAAAATGATAACTTTTTTATTGTGGTAAAAACACGTGAAATCTACTCTCCTAATACATTTTAAGTGCACAGAACAAAACAGTACTGTTAACTATACATCTAATGTTATGGAGTAGATCTCTAGAACTTATCTACCTTGTATAATTGATGCTTTATATCCATTGAACAGCAACTCCCATTTCCCCCTCCCCAAGCTTCTGTAAACTACCATTCTACTCTCTAATTCCATGAGTTTGACTATTTTAAATATACCATATAAGTAGAATTATGCTGTGTCTGTTCTTCTGTGACTGGCTTACCTCACTTATCATAATGCTCTCCAGTTTCATCCACGTTGTCACATATGAAAGGATTTTCTACTTTAAAGGCTGCATAAGATCCCATTGTGTGTACACACCAAATTTATTGTTCATTAACCACTGACAGACATGTATGTTGTTTTGGTATCTTGGCTATTGTGAATAATGCTGCAATGTAAACATGGGAATGCAGATACCACTTTGATACCTGATTTCAATTGTTTTGGATATGTACCCAGAAGTGGAATTGCAGGGGCATATGGTGGTCTTATTTATTTGTTTGTTTATTTTGAGAAAACTCCATACAGTTTTCCATAGCAGCTACACCATTTAGCATTCATACCAACTGTGTACATGGATTGTAGTTTCTTCACATCCTTGTCAACTTGCTATCTTTTGTTTTTTTGTAATAAACCCACACATATACAGTCAACTAATCTTGAACAAAGGTGGCAAAAATAAACAACAAGGGAGAGATGATCTTTTAATAAATGGTACTGGGAAAATGGCTATCCACATGTAAAAGAGTAAAATGAACCCTTACATATACACAAAAACAACTCAAAAGAGATTAAAAATGTTGCTTTGGCTGGTGTTGTCCAGTGATTATATCATTGGCCCACAAACCAAAGGGTTGCAGGTTCAATTCCCAGTCAAGGGCAGGTACCTGGGTTTCAGGTTTGATCCTTCCACCGACTGGAGAGCATGTGGGAGGCAACCAATGGATGTGTCTCTCTCATATTGATGTCTCTCTGTTTCTCTCTCTCCCTTTTTTTCCCTTCCTCCTTTCTACTCTAACTAAATTCAGTGGAAAACTATAATCAGGTGAGAATTAAAAAAATAGATTAAAAATGTAAACATAAGACACCAAACTGCATAACCCTTAGAAGAATACATAGAGGAGAACTTCATGACATTGGTCAAGTAGAACATTTCTTGGATATGACATCAAAAACACAAACAAATAACAAGTGTGAGACATCAAAATTAAAAGCTCTGTACAGCAAAGGAAACAATCACGATGAAGAGGCAGCCTATGGAATGGGAGAAAATATTTGTCATCCAGATATCTGATAAGGGGGTAATATCCAAAAGATATAAGGAACCCCTACAGCTCAATAGCAAATAATCAAATAACCCAACTAATAAAAGGATGAAGGACCTGGTTAGACATTTTTTAAAGACTTCCAAATGGCCGACAGATACATAAAAAAATGCTCATCATGAATCATCAAAGAAATTCAAATGAAAGCAGAATGAAATATCACCTCATACATGTAAGAATGGTTTTTATTTTTATTTTTTAAAGTTTTCAAATAGGATTTTTTTTCTAGTAACTGATATATAATGTAAAGAATTTTGATACCTCTTCTTTCTAATAATTTTCCCTTTGTAATTACTGCTTTTACATTCTTTGTTCTACAAACTCAACACTGTGTATGAATTAATTTTGTCCATGATGAAAAGGATCTGAAGGTGCTTACAGTAAAGGAAGCATAGCATATAATCTGTAGTTAAGAGTATTTGATCTGGAACCAGAATGCCCTTAGTCAATCTTTGCTAAATATCACTTCTCTCACTCAAACTTTTGCTTACAGCTGACTAAAAGATAATTCAAGGGCAGAATTTCTAAATATGATGTCAATTGAGGAAATCTACATGAGCTTTGAAAATAAGAGAATCAAAACCTATGTTTTAAGATCTCTTGACAAACCTATGATGATTCTCATGAAAAAAAAACATTAGTTTTTGACAAAAATATACATGACTGGTAAGAATCAACATAGTACTAACCAAGGTTTTATTTTTAAATATTTCATTTTATTTAAAAATAACTGCTAACTCATATTTTTATATCAGGCACTATTCAGAGAACTTTATATCTGTAACATAACATACATAAAGTACATAACATAACAAAACAAACATAACATAACAAAGAGCAAGTAAGTCACATGGTGAGTAAATGGAAGTTTAGGATTTGAAACCAGGCCATCATCTTAGCCCTTGCCCCTCATCACAAACTTTGCAAAGCAATACAGCTGCTTCTTAAGACAAGGGCATCTGATAACTACAGCATTAATAGGTGAGACAATAACCTCAAAAAAGGTGTTCTTTACACATTAATCCCTCAAACTATTTATGATGAAAGAGAGATTCTGTGGTCAAACATATTTGAGATCAAACAGATTCTATTGCCCACATGTCCTTGGAAAGTCACAAAGCTCATTAGCATATTAAAGGCTCTAAGAAGTCGTAAAGAAATAATTTAATGTATTTATTCCTACATTTCCCAAACTTCATTGAATAGAGCCACTAGTTTAATATCTATTAACCTTCTGAAAAAGTAGACATAATCCAGAGATACACACTGGAGCACTGTCATCTGTAAAATAGTTGAGAAAATCTTTTGGAATGAAGTCAGAATGTCTCATCATATAACACCACACAGGCAAAGACCTTTGTAACCTACAAAAAAAAAATCTCATTTGAATAGTGACTTATAATTTTAATGATCATCAAGAAAAGGATTTGTATTCCAAACCTGAGAGGAAAATACTCTTTCTTCTTTTAATAGGTGAGACAATAACCTCAAAAAAATTAACTGATGCAACCAAGAGCCCACAGCCTGTACACTCACTGCTCATTCATCCACAATAGTACTGTACTGGGCTATATCATCCATAGGATTTTTATATTTCTGTAATATTTCCGTATTACATTTATGTAATGTAAGAGATTTTTTTTTTCCTTTTAACCCAAATGTTCTACAAAGGTGTTGACATTTTAAAGCTGCTCTAGTTCAACCTCATTTACTGCATCAGTGCCAATTTCTCCAATTAGTCTGATAACACTTGTAGTCACAGTAGTTGAGTTGTCTTGGAATCATTGATCCCAAGACCAATGATAAGTACTGCAAACCTTCAAACCAGTGACCAGAATGGCCTTTCTAATAACTATTGTCTTATTTCCTCTTTATCTGTATGACACAAACATTCTTAACAAACTTGATAATCTGCCTAGAAGCTATTATCATTATTCAGTATTTCACAACCAAAGGTATAAACAAGTTTCCTGGTTTCCATCTTTAAACCAAAAGCCTTAGGAACAATTTCTTTTTTTACATTGCTAGATTTAAAATTGTCTTTGTCATTTATTTAATAGTTTACAACTTGCTTTTTTTCAACCAAAATTTGAAGTCATTTCTAGAATTTTCATCTTTTTCTATAAGTTTACTAAATACATTTTGATCCCTTATTTATGTACCAGGACCCAATCATTTAGGAATGATGATAATTTGACAGATTAATTTGCAAATACCTCTAAATGCACCATTGCAATATAATTTTGCTGAAGTTTTAAGTAAAAAAATATATTAAAGAAATGTGGGCTGAAATTGAACAGTTCTTCTGTTTATTTGCCCAGATTTAGTTACTCAGTTAGACATATATGTAAGCATTTAGATTACTAGTTAGCTTAAAACACAAACCCGGGAGTGACTTTCTTTTAGAATGAGGTAACTTGAATATGTATGCTTCTCATATATTCAGTATTCTTGGAACACTTCAGTAGGTTGTCCAGATATTATTTCTCTCTCTTGTTGCCTGACTTTTGGCCTTTTTAATGCTCTTTCACACCACTAATAAAAGATGAGCTGAAGAGATATTAAACTTAAATTAGTCTACTTGTTAGTCAGTCAATGAGTCAGCAAAGGAACTGCTGGGAATCCATCGCACACAAATTACAGCAATTTTCTCTTAGTGAGAGGGATAATCTCTTAGTGAGAGGGAAACTGAAATTCCATTTTTTAAATAAAAACTATGCTATATTAATTGTTTTTTATACATTTCAACCATGTATATTTTCTCTATTCCAGTGTGCATTGGCTAGTATTAATTTTTATTTATAACACTTTTGTTTACATGTAATTTTTTTAGTAAAAAAATGCCATACTGTGGAATTTTAAATATAATTTAAGTTCTGTATAAAGATGGTATCAGACTAGAATTCCTTTATAATACCCCACACTATTTTTTAAAAAATACTGAAAAATAGTTTTTAACAAAACTTAAACTTCACTGGAATATAAAGAAAACAGTCATTAATTTACACAAGGATTATAGGACTTATGGTAACTACTGTAACCAGAATTACTGTGATTCAAAAAACAACTGCTGACACATATGTTCTTCACTCTGGTGCACACGAGTTTGGATTCCTGGGAAACATATGGGAGTTACCTGTTCATTGCCTTACCCATCCCCACCCCACTCCCATTTGCTCAAAGTCTCTTGAGGCATAATCTGCACTGGCCAGAAGAATCAAACCCTGTGCCTTATTAAGCTCCAGAGTCCCGTGCCATCATCCAGTCACACTTGAAAGGCTTTATTTCTCCTGTTCAAAGAGAACATGGTGAGGCTCAGTGGAATGGGCAGTGCCCTAATATAAAGGACAAGAAGAAATTCCACCTAAGAGCAACAGAGACAAAAGGGACCCTTTGTGTAGCCAGATGCTGGACAATAGGCAGGATTGAAGAAAAGCCTATTTCAGTCCAGCTGAGTCCCACGAATTCATCTTATACCAGACACTAGAAAGTGCATAAGGCTATCCTCTGACAGCCACCTTTCAACCGTGATTCACAAAGAAAAATTCTTCTACCCACATAAACACTAAAGAAAGGCAAGACTATTTTGAGACATATTCGTTTACTAATGTCATTTGGATGGAACTTACTTTGATGGAATTTCTGAGCATATTTTTAAAACAAATAAAAATAACATTAGCCTATGAGTCAAAATGGAAAGCTTTCTTCCTCCTTGGAATCCTCTATGAATTTTCTATATATCTACATATCTAAGATCTGTATATACAGGATACAAATAGTGGAGCACCTTGAGGTGCTCAGGAGGAAAATATCTTACAGTGCTAAAAACCTGTTTTACGACATAGGAAACAAAATAATATTTCTCCTTCGACTCAAGAACAGGGGGTCTGGGAAGGAAAGTTTAGGAGTTTCAACTCAGTATCTACAACTCAGTCTGGGGGCAGTCTGAAAATAACAAAGAGCTTGATCAAGTGGTATGCAGGGAGTTGTGTTTATTGTTTTTTAAATATTGTTGTTTACTTTTAAGAGAAAGAGGTCATAAAATAATTTTGGACATGTAAATTCCAAATATAGGTTGTAATATTATATGCTTAAATTTTCCTTTACAAGCACTGTAATGTTGGCAAACCTTATTCCCACGGTAAACAATTCATTAAGCTGTCACAACCAGGTGCCTTAGAGGAAGATGTATGCCAGCTGACACACAGTAGTCTGTTTGCTCAAAATATAAAAAACCAGGATATTTCATTTAAAGACCCAGGTTTTCCATTTCTCTTGAAAAATGAGACTATCTGGTAATGCTAATACTGGACCTGCATTGCCCCAAGGCAGTCATCTGTTTGAACTGACAAGTATGGCCCTTTAGATGAGTCAATGCCACTCTCTACTCATTACCACCCACCCCACCCCGAAGTTTCTTACACTCAGATTGTTTCACTGATTACAAGGCTACCTATATTTAAATTTCTAATCCTTGCTCTATTTTAGTGAACTATTTTTGTGTAAAATGTGTATACATTAGTTAAATCTTTAGTTTTTGTTGTTTCTATAAAATTGCAATGTATCTCAAATTTGTAAACATAAATCAATAATTTAAATAATTTTAATCTGAGGCATAAAGTCCTGAAGATTTTTAGGGTACAAATTTTGTTAAACAAGAATTAGAATTTCTAGAATTTATTTTATTTCTTTCAAGATTTGGTCATAATGTGATGTCAGTTAATGTTGGAAGGAATCATATTGTCTTTGATGGATTTTTGTAAAGAAAGATAAGAAAGTTAATAGTAGTTCACAGCCTTGTGGTAAACCCTGAGTTCTATGTTCCCTTCCAGTTGAACACGGACCTGAGGAAACCTGATTTGTACTTTGTTAAGGATTAAATGTCCCATGAATTAAGCGGCCACATCACACTATCCACACTGATAATTTTGAGGTGATAGCTTATGGGCAATTTGCTTAGTTAGAAATGTCTGTACTTTGCAAATTTTCAAGACGAGTATATATTCATTATGCGGTCTTATGAAATAAACATTATTTCTCAAATTTATCATTACCTACCATATGTCGAAACATTCTGCATAATTGTTTAATCAAATTTTATCACCCAAACAAAACAATACTACTTGCTTTCTATTTGATCTCTGAAGTTAGATAAACTTAAAGCCATAGAATCTCAATTGTTTACAATAATGTAATTAATCAGAACTGATCTATGTTATATCAGTAAAGAACAATAATAATAAAATAGAATTTTCTGAAAATTAAAAAAAATTATTGCCATCAAAGTTAGAAAAAAGTAAGAATGGTTGGAATGCTAATTGTTCTATCTGTTCTTCTGCTTTTATAATTTTTTTAATGGGATAAAAAAATCTATATCTTTGTTAATAGTGTAATTCAAAATAAGTTCTTTTTATTTCATCATTGAATTATAGTTTTCAGAAGAAAATGCTTGGTTTCCTTTTATTGAGTAAAATAATTTTATTATTTTTGCATAACAATATATATAATTATATTAATGTTTAGGGTGAATAAATAGAATAAAAATTTCTAATCCCTATATTATAAAACAAATGTGCATTATGATACTACTTACCTAAAATATCAACTTTTAAATATATGTAAACTATCAACATGCTAGTGTTTATTATCATTATAAAGCATCTATATTTTATAAATATATAAATGCGTACTCATAAATACAAAACACATTTAAAATATTAAGGACTGAGAGGGAAGATGGAGGCCCTGTGAGCAGCAGCAGAGGCCCCCGCTCCCAGCCACGGACCCGATTTCCTCCTAAAGTCCTATGTAGCCAGCTGGGAAAACCAGAGACACATACCTGAGAGGCCGGAGTGCGAGTGGGGAGCATTGAAGACACATCCCGGAGTCCGGTAAGAGAGGGGGGCGCAGGAAGGGAGAGTCCCCCTGAAGCCTGTGCTGGGCTCCGAGCCCAGAGGCTGCAAAGCTCCCTCCCTCGGGAGTGCGGACGGCATCCAAACGCGGGGACCCCACACCCGGAGCAGAGGGGGGAAGGAGCGCCCCGCGCAGGGCAGAGGGCCCCAGGGGAGCCCTGAGTCCGCGAGGAGGGGTCGGCGCCTTCCTAGGAAACAAAGCCTCTAATGGCGGCTGCGACTCGCGTCTAATGCTCGGGGTGCCGACCATAGGGAAGGCTGTCCCAAAGCGTGTCGCACCTGAGTGGTGAGGGACCAGAGGACTGCGCTGAGCAGCCGCGCACAGGGACCCTCTGCCTCCCTGTGGGGCACTGTGTTGAGCCCCAGAAAGCGCTGAGTCTGCGTGGCGCGGGGGAGGGGAGGAGCCCTCCCGCCCTGAGCTCCTGGTGCCTAGAGGCTGGGATCTGCGACCAGCCCTGAGGGTGTCCCCCCGCCCTGAGCTCTCAGTGCTGAGAGGCTGGGATCTGCGACCAGCCCTGAGGGTGTCCCCCCGCCCTGAGCTCTCAGTGCTGAGAGGCTGGGATCTGTGACCAGCCCTGAGGGTGTCCTCCCGCCCTGAGCAGCCAGTGGAGAGAGGCTGGGATCTGCGACCAGCCCTGAGGGTGTCCTCCCGCCCTGAGCTCCCCAGGCCGAGAGGCTGGGATCTGCGACCAGCCCTGAGGGGCGCAGTGGTGGCGCGGGAAGCCGCCCCAGCTTTACTGAGACCAGTGGTGTGGAGAGCTGCAGGATGCTGACTCTGGGTCCCCACCCGCTGGGCGTCTTGGTGCAAGGACGTCGGGACCTTGCAGGGTGGACTCTCTGCCTCTCTGTTGCTTTTTGTGTTTGTGAGTCTGATCGTGAAACTGGCTCCCACCTTCCCAGCATGCACTGCACACAGACCAGTGGAGGCTGGGATTGACTTCAAAGTAGACAGTCTGAGGGGACGGGCCTGGTGCGACCAGCCAACCAGAGCTGAGCAGGGAGGGGCAGAGCCTGGGAGCACCGCCCCCAACAGGAAAGGGGCGGGTCCCGCTCACTGAGGCCCCAGACACCCCCGCAGGGCACAGTCCTGAGGGGGAAGGGAGAGCAGCTCACAGGAGGACTCTGCAAGAATAAGACTCTCAGGGACTGTTGTTTGGGAACTGGGGGAAATGCTGAAAACCCCTGCTGGGGGCAGGGCAGGCAAAGCGCTCACCAGAATGTGTTTTTAATCGAACCCACTGAGCCCAGGCTGCTGAAACAGCCCATACAGAAAAGCAACAGGCTGAAATCAATCTGAAGCTGCAGCAGACCAGAGCCTGGGGGACTAGAATCAGAGGACAGGGTAGAGAATGGGGAGCTAGCAGTGGGGCAGAGACTAACTCCTGCAGAGTGAGTGCCTGACAGCGACACCTCTAAGGGGAGTGACACCCTGGGCTACACTAGCCACCCTGCACCCTAAAGACTCTACAGAAGACTCTGGAGTAAGACCAGGCAACTACAAGGTTGCAAACTAGCTGACAAGAGGAGGTGGTCCACGGAGAGCCTCAGATCAACCATCTACCTAAGGACACCAGAGCCAAGCCTAGACGGCTCCTCACGCTGGGGTGATACACAAGCACCTCCCAGAACGGAAATCAGCACACAAAACAGTGACCCTCAGACAACACAAGCGGCCCAGAAGAAACTCACCTGATTGTCTTTTTTTTTTCTCTTCTCTTTTTCCCTTAGGAAGAAGAGAAAGGGGGAAAAAAATCATTTCTTTTTTCTCCTTTTTAAATTTTATCATTATTCAAAAAAATTTTTAAAAATTTTTAATTAATTTTTCTTATTTTATTTTATTTTTTTAAAGAATTTTGATTTGCTTAGCTTGTTTTTGTTTTGTTTCTCTCTTTTGCTTTGTTTCTTTGCTTTGTTTTGTTTTATCCTTGCTTCTAATATCAAGACTTTCTTGATATTCCTGCTTAATGGCTGGGACTTTATCATTATAACCAACAAGTTTACTACTTTTCTCTATAGTTTTCCCCAAATCTCTTATTGGATATACTCCTTGCCTGGGCTTCATCTCTCTCTCTTTGTTCTAGATCCATTGGCATAACTTTTTTTTTTCTTTTTTCTTTTTTCTTCTTCTTTTCCTTCTTGCTTTTGTTTTCCTCCCTTCTCTATTTCTGTCTTTTTGTTAGATTGTTAGTTTCTCTTATTCTCTTTAATGTATTTTTAGTTTTTCATTTTCAACTATTATCCTATTCCTATTCTCTCCTTAATTGTTTTCTGGCCCTTCTTTCAGAATCTTTTCTCTGCCTCTATTATCTCCCAGTAGCTTCTCTATTTTTTCCATTTTATTTTATTATTATTATTTTCTAAATTTTAGTCACTGTTAACAACAATATACTTCTCTCTCTCTAAGCTTTACTTTTCTTTTTCTTTCTTTTTTTAAGCTATTTTTTTTCTCTAGAACTTATGTTCTCCCTTCCTGCTCCCAGTTCTATTTTCACTTAGGTTGTCTTCATTGTGACTGTCAAGATATTTTGTAAGATACCCCTTGTTTCCTGGAAGTTTAGTTGGGTATTGTCCTGCCTTGCCAGCACCCATACAACAGCTTACACAACGAGGTTGGGGCTGAGACACACAGTTAGCCAACCTGAGAAGAGAGTCCTCCCAAGGACTGGTCAACAACCCTCTAGACTCAATCACAATAGGAGAATCCAAAGAACCCACAAAAGGGACACCCACAAAAGGGACACGCCTAGAGCAAAAAGCTCAGAAATATAATGAAAACAAATCTCTGGGACCCACTGGTCTCACAATACAAAATCTCTCCCCACAAGACTGGGAGACAGCAAATATACCTAATATATAGATACTAAGACCTACCAAAATGGGGAGACAAAGAAACAACTCCCAAATTAAAGAAAAGGAAAAATCACCAGAAAAAGACTTTGATGAGATGGAGTTAAGCAAGTTATCAGAAAGAGAGTTCAGAGTATTAATTATGAAGATGTTCTAGAAACTTTAGAAGATGCTAGATGATAAGATCAAGGACCTTAGTGAAAACATGAAAAAAGAAATACATAACATAAACAAAACTCAGACAAGATAAAGAATGCTGTATCTGATATCATGAATGCACTGGAAGGAATTAAAAACAAGCTCAATGAAGCAGAGGATAGAATAAGTGACTTAGAAGACAAGGTAGAAAAAAATCATTCAATCAGAGCAGTAAAAGAAAGACACTTAAAAAGCATGAGGACAGTCGAAGGGCGCTTTGGGACAATGTGAAGTGAAACAACATTTGCATTATAGGAGAGCCAGAGGGGGAGGAAAGAGAGCAAGGGATAAAGAACTTGGTGGAGGAAATAATGACAGAAAACTTCCCTATGCTGGCCAGGGAGAAAGCCACACAAGTTCAGGAAGCACAGAGGGTTTCAAACAAGAGGGACCCAAAGAGACCCACTCCAAGACACATCATAATTAAAATGGCAAATGGGAAATGGCAAGGACAAAGAGAAAATATTAAGAACTGCAAGAGAGAGACAAGCAGTGACCTACAAGGGAACCCCCATAAGGCTAACAGCTGATTTCTCAACAGAAACTCTTCAGGACAGAAGGGAGTGGCATGAAGTTCTCAAAGTAATGAAAAGCAAGAACATGCAACCAAGATTGCTTTATCTAGCAAGGCTATCATTTAAAATTGAAGGTGAAATAAAGAGCTTCCCAGACAAAAGGAGGCTAAAGGAATTCAGTACCACCAAACCAGCATTGTAAAAAATGCTAAAAAAACTGCTTTAAGAAAACGGAAGAGAAAGGTACATCAGCATAAAGGGGGAAAAGGGCATTAAATAAGTTGATATCAATAGTAACCTTAAATGTAAGCAGAATAAATGGTCCAATCAAGAGACATTGAGTAGCTGAATGGATAAGAAAACAGGACCCAAATATATGCTGTCTACAAGAGACCCACCTGAGAGCAAAAGATTCACACAGGCTAAAAGTGAAGGGATGGAGTAAAATATTCAGTGCAAATGGAAAGGCAAAGAAAGCTGGAGTAGCGATTCTTATTTCTGACAAAATAGACTTCAAAATAAAGACCATAACAAGAGACAAAGATGGTCACTACATAATACTAAAGGGATCAATACAACAGGAGGAAATAACCCTTATAAACCTTTATGCACCCAGTATAGGAGCACCTAAATATATAAAAAAAAAAAATTGGTGGACTTTAACGGGGAAATTGACAGCAACACAATCAGAGTGGGGGACTTTAACACCCTACTGCCAGGACTGGACAGATCATCAAGACAAAAAATCAGCCTGGCCAGGCGTGGCTCAGTGGTTAAAGCATTGACCTAGGATCCAGGCGATCAGGGTTCGGTTCCCGGTCAGGGCACATGCCAGGGTTGTGGGCTGCAGCCAATCAATGACTCTCTCATCATTGATGTTTCTGTCTCTCTCTCTCCCTCTCCTTTCCTCTCTCTGAAATCAATAAAGATATATTAAAAAAAAAAAAAAAAGACAAAAAATCAATAGGGAAATGCAGACCTTAAACTACTCACTAGACCTAATGGATTTAATCGACATTTACAGAACATTTCACCCCAAAGCAGCAGAATACACGTTCTTCTCAAGTGCACATGGAACATTCTCAAAAATACATGTTAGAGCACAAGGCAAGTCTCTACAAATATAAGAAGACTGAAATCATATCAAGCACCTTCTCAGATCACAATGCCATGAAACTAGAAATCAACCACTATAAAAAAACTCAAAAATATTCAAACACATGGAGGCTAAATAGCATGTTATTAAACAATGAATGGGTTACCAAGGAGATCAAGGAAGAAATCAAACACTTCATGGAAAGTAACAAAAATGAACAGACAACAACCCCAAATCTATGGGAAACAGCGAAAGCAGTCCTGAGAGGAAAATTCACAGCATTACAGGCCTATCTCAAGAAACAAGAAAAAGATCTAATGAACCATCTAACATAACAACTAAAAGAACTAGAACGAGAACAACAAGAAAAGCCCCGAGGAAGTAGAAGGAAGGAAACAATAAAAATCAGAGCAGAAATTAATGACATAGACACTTAAAAAAACAGTACAAAAAATCAATGAAACCAAGAGCTGGTTCTTTGAAAAGGTAAATAAGAGTGATGCACCTTTAGCCAGACTCGCTAAGAAACAAAGAGAGAGGACCCAAATAAATAAAATCAGAAATGAAAGAGGCGGTATAACAACTGACCCAACAGAAACACAAAGGATTGTAAGAAAATATTATGAGCAATTATATGCCAACAAATTGGACAACATGGGGGAAATGGACAAATTCCTAGAAGCATACAACCTTCCAAAGCTGAATCAAGAAGAGGCAGAAAACCTGAATAGGCTGATAACAACTAATGAAATTGAAGCAGTAATCAAAAAACTCCCAGCAAACAAAAGTCCTGGACCAGATGGATTTACAGGTGAGTTTTACCAAACATTCAAAGAAGAATTAACACCTATTCTATTCAAACTATTCCAGAAAATTCAAGAGGTGGGAAAACTCCCAAACTCTTTTTATGAGGCCAGCATCATCCTAGTCTCAAAACCAGATAAAGATACTACAAAGAAAGAAAATTACAGGCCAATATCCCTGATGAACATAAATGCTAAAATCCTCACTAAAATACTAGCAAACTGAATCCAGCAATACATTAAAAAGATCATACATCATGACCAAGTGGGACTTATTCCAGGGATGCAAGGCTGGTACAACATCTACAAATCAATAAATGTTATACATCACATAAATAAAATGAAGGACGAAAATCATGATCATATCAATAGACACAGAAAAAGCATTTGGCAAAATCCAGCATCCATTTCTGATAAAAACTCTCAGCAAAGTGGGAATAGAGGGATCATACCTCAACACAATAAAGGCCATATATGAGAGACCTACGGCCAACATCATACTCAATGGGCAAAAACTAAAACCATTTCCCTTAAGAACAGGAACAAGACAGGGATGTCCACTTTCACCACTTGTATTCAACATAGTACTGGAAGTCCTCGCTATAGCCATCAGACAGGAAGAAAACATAAAAGGTATCCAAATTGGAAAGGAGGAAGTAAAACTATCTTCTTATCTAGAGTACAGCAATTTTACTAAACTTTGTCTTCTCTGTGTGTTTTCTTAGTTTACTTTGAGTAATAGTAACACCTTTTAATGTGTAGACTCAGATATTTCCCACTGAAAGGAAATTTAGTTGTCATAAATTGTTCAATTATTGTCTCTCCTACATCTGTTCCATTTTCTCTTTTCAAATCTATCCTTTAACGTTTTTTCATAAATTGTTTCTTTCATGATTACTTCATTTTAATGTACTCTTTTGTGCTTTGAGATTTTCTTGCCCTCATATTCCAGAGCATTAATTTGAGCCTCAGAAGGGACCTACCAATCATTTATTTTATCTATTTAATTTTTAATTTAAAAATCATATATTTAAAGTCTAGAGAATACTTTTTTGTTGTATATGGATCTCTGTGTGTGTGTGTGTGTGTGCGCGCGCGCGCGCACGTGAGAGAGACAGAGAGAGAGTGGAGAGAGAGGAGTGTTACAATAAAAATACATGCCAGCCCGGTCGGGCGTGGTTCAGCGGTTGAGCGTTAACCTAGGGTCCAGACAATCGAGGTTCAATTCCCGGTCAGGGCACATGCGCAGGTTGGGGGCTCAATCCCTAGCAGGAGGAGCATAGGAGGCAGCCAATCAATGACTCTCTCATCATTGATCTTTCTATCTCTCTCTCTCTCCCTCTCCTTTCCTCTCTCTGAAATCAATAAAGATATATTTTTTTAAAAAATACATGCCAGATAGATTGGATCTTTCCCCCTCTCTCTCTATCTCTCTCCCTCTTTCTCTCATAATTTGAGACCTTAGATAGGCTATTATCCCTTGTAGTGAACTCATTGTATGGTTTCTGGTCCAGTTACCTGAGTATCCACAATGGTGAACTGCCAGGATAAGTAGCTGGAATGCAAAGTGAGCATCTTACCATATCCAAGGCTCTTTGGAATACATAGAAAATGCCTCACTAAGGAGAGAGAGAGAGAAACAACTATGTAAGAGGGAAACATTGACCTATTACCTCCTGTATACCCCTGACTAGGAAAGGAACCCAAAACCTAGGTATGTGCCCTGACCAGCAATTGAAACTGCAACCTTGTGGTCAACTGAGCCACTTGGCCAGGGCACGATTATTTTTTGAAAACTATCTGTGTATCAAGTTCAGTTCGTCATCTCACTCTTTTTATTGAGCCTTTGTTCTTCAAAGTCTGTGATTTTGTCTTTCTAAACCAATGAGACCACCAAAAAAGCTCGACTCTCTTGTCTATTTCCTTCAGCAGCCCACAAAGGCTCTTATTCTCAGCCTCATGTCCTGAACACTGAATAGAAAAATTGGCTTCAGAAAATCAGCTCACTTTCTCATGCTTTCCTTGGCTCCTGATTCTTGGCCCCTTCCTGTCCTAGTTTCTACAGTATCTCTCTTATGTTCTTGAATGGATCCTAAATTTCTTATCAGTTTCTTTCTAATTTTCCCAGTAGGATAGATGAATCGCTTCTAGCTACTTCATCAAAACCAGAATCATAAGTATGATGTAGTTATTTTTATATTTGAATTTGTTAAATTTCTTTTTCTTTTTTTTCTGGTATTTGTATTTTACTGTGATTTATCCTTTGTTTATACGAAAAAGTATTATTCTTTTACCTCCTTCTTTTACTTGTATTTTAAAGTTTGTATTACTCTCCTCATCTTAGAAAATGTATATTTAAAGATATATTTTCAATAGTTTCCTTTACTATTGTAGCATGTATAATTGCCTTAGAAAAGTCTGAAGTTAATAGTGTTCTTACTCTGTATATTTATTATTCAATTTGTCATTTCTACACATAAAAATTTCTTGATATAGTCTATGCACATTATTAAATTTCTGCCTAGATGGGTATCATATTTCTTTATACTTGAGCAATGATTCCCTTTAAATTAAATGGTACCCTCCACCCCCTGCTTTGACCAAAATAATCTATTAAATATCTACAAATTAGAGTAACACTGCCATCTGCTGGATAGGTTTATTAATTTCTTAATGGTTGGTAATTAATGTGAGCAAATATTATTTGCACTTAAAGTTGAATGAAAATGTAATATTTTACAGTCATTTATATTTACCTATCTAGAATTCATTCTCAATTAGTAAGTATAAATTCAAATAAAAATCAGGCACATTTATTTCCATGAGACACAGCAATTCTGTGATAGAAAGGTCATCTGTGAAAGAAAAATGTTTAAAATGTCTTAGAAATCATCAGATAACAGTGATATCTGACTCATAGGCAACAAACAGGTGGGTTCACCTTCTTTGTTATTTCACCAGACACCAGATTTATGACCAATTTAAAATAAAAATGTGGTGAAAATCACATCACTGCTTCAAACTTGAAACAGCGTCTTATTAGACTTGTCACCAGGGATTTCTGCTACATGTAAGGAGTAATGGGTTCCTGACAGAGGAGGAAGATATTCTTTGCTTTGAAAATAGAATTTTGAAAAAGAATGTTATGCATTCATGGAGGACTCTGGATAGACCCAATGAGTTAGCTAAGTGTTTGGGCAAGTCTCAGCCATGACTGCTTATTTCCTTAGGCTCAACTAAAAGTTGCACCTTTTCCAAGTCTTTGCTCAAATGCTCTTTTCAATGAGGCATACTGCTGTCTTCATTAAAATTCCAATCAAACTTCATCCCTTACACTCCCAATTCCCTCCACCATGATCTATTTAATTTCTTATCTTTAGGGCTTACCTTCTAATAAAGTGCATAGTTTACTCTCTATTATGTTAATTCTTTACAGTGTGATTCTTGCCACCAAAATGTTAAGAGCCATATGGCAGAAATTCTTCATAAATTTGCTCACGGACATTTTCATTGAGGTTATAGTTGTAATTGCTATTTAATACACGATATTTGTTTGATTGTGTTTGAATGGATGCAAAATAGAAAGATAACTGGCAAACAGCTTATGTAATTGTCCCATTGATATATGTCATATAAACAGTGATCTTTACTAAAGCTTAGAGTACATAAAATACCTTTATTAATATATTTTTTAGACCTGTTTTAGGTTCACAGCAATATTCAGCAGAAGGTACAGAGAAATTTCCCCTATACCCCATGCCCACCCCCACATGCATAGCTTCCCCTACATCAACAACATTCCTCACCAAATTTATTATAACTGATAAACCTACATTATCACATCATTATTACCTAAAGTTCATAGTTTACAAAGCTCAGGGTTCACTCTTGGTGTTGTACATTCAATGGGTTTGGACAAATGTATAAGGACACATTTAATGTATTCATCATTATAGTATCATACGGAGTAGTTTCTCTGCCTTAAAAATCCTCTGAGATCTCCTTGTTCATTTGTCCCTCTCTCCTAACTTACAGTACCCATTAATCTTTTACAGTTTTGCCTTGTCCAGAATATCATATAGTTGGAATTATAAAGTATGTAGCCTTTTAGGATTGGCTTCTTTCACTTAGTAATATGAATTTAAATGTCCTTCATGTCTTTTCATAGCATGCTAGCTCATTTCCTTTTAGCACTGAATAATTTTCCATTGTCCAATATATCACAGCCATAAAAATACCTTTTGATACAAGTGACAGAATCTTTGGTATTTGCTTTTTGTTCATTCTCTCAATTTAAATTAATAAATATGTACTTATAACATTAAAATGTGTATAACACCAAAATGTTCACCTATCACCTAAATCTTTTTCATACAATCTTATTAAAAAGAAAACATTTGTGTGTATTTTCAAATAGATAGTTTAATACATATCTAAAAATTAATTGAAACTTCTCCATTCTGTGTCAAATCTCTTTTTGTTGATTTTCTAGCTCAAGAAAGAGCAAGTACAGCATATATGCAGTTATTGAAGCCACAGGCAGGAGCATCAACAATGACAATTGACTCTGTCACTCTCCAAAATGAATCATTTACTGTATCATGGTAATTGTGGTTCCTCTCTGTTGCTAGCACCTAACTACTTGGTTCTGAATTACTGGCACTTACTTTATGTCACTTGCAAATCCCCAAACCTCAACCCAGGTAGACTTTCAAAGTCAGCCGAGTGAGGGGCTAGAGAGTCATTACTAAACCAGACTAATGCTAAAATTTTCCAACTAATAACTGTTGTCTAATTTATACATTTCTCTGGAGCTAGAGCAATCTCGGAAATACACAACACTGATCTTTATGAAGTCCTGTAATGGCTTCTTTTTGGCCATTTCCATCCTTTTAATACAAGATCTAAATCCCTAGGCAGTTGATGAGACTACCGAGCTAACTCTTGCTTACCTGTCAGGTCTTGTTTCTGAACACACTATCTCCTCCCCAAATATACTCAGGCCACCCTGAAAGTCTTTCTAGTTCTTTAGAAGTTTTTGCACGTGCTGTTTTGAACACCTGAAACATTCATTCTTCCACCCACTACAGCTTAGTCTTGCTAAGAGTTGCTCAGCATTCATGTCTTAATGTGGAGGTTATTTTCTTCCAAGAGCCTTCCTGGTCTTCCTTTGATTAAACTGGATGGTAATTAGCAGTGCTCCAGTGTGTTACCTATATTAACTTACTTGATCCTCATAAATAAAATTCCCTTAGAGTAATGTGGCAGGTTGGGTTCATGCACAAGGAAGCTGACTTGGAGATGCAGGTTAACATGAAGGAGGCTTAATTATGATTGCCCCTGTGAACAACACCTATGGGGGAAAAGGAAGTCAGATTGAGCAGAAGGAGGAATCAAAAACTGTGATGTAATCTCAAGAGATCCCCTTAGCCTACCATATGGAGAGTTCTCAAAATACAATGACCAGGAGAACTGAGTTGAGGTGACAGAGACCTGGGACTTTATTCCCCTGTGTTGGTCAGCCACTGGATGCCAGACACCCTAGGGAAAGGGACTGGAGGGGAAAGGGACTGAGTGAGGCAACTCTCTTTAGCTGAGACCCCCTGAATCAGGCTGATAGCTAAGGGTTATCTGTTGGCAACAATCCCAGCAGTTAAATAAGTGTTAGATAGTAGTAGTATTCTAACTTTACACATGAAGAAACTGATGGACAAGTATGTTGAGTAATTCACCCTGTTTATACCCCAAAATTATTGGACCCAGGATTCATACTGGGGAGTCTGGTCCTCTACTTCACAACATATCATTTGTCTATGAGAAAGAATGGACCACTATTATATTCAACAACATAGATAGAGCAATAAAATCCAGGCACCGAAGAGTATATGTTCTATACTATGGTATAAAATTTATAAACAGGCAAACCTAATCTATGAGATTAGAAGTAAAGGTAGCATTTCCTCTGAAGACATGGAGGGTAATACCGGAAAAGACCACGAGGAGAGCCCTGCAGATTCTAGCAATGCTCAGGTCCTTAACCTGCTCTTTAGAAAAGTAGGTTCATTTATGAGATTCACCAAGCTGTACACTTATAATGTGTGCAGTTTTCTAAGTGTACTTCAGTTCTATATTTTAATTCAAAAAAAATAATCCCGGGAAGTCTGGCTTTAAGGTTCAATATCTTAAGGACAATGTTCATTTGTCATTTTATAAATTGCTGTTAGAAGGGTAAATTGCTATAACCACTTTGGATCACAAAGTAAAAGCATATGATAAAGTTAAAGGTTCAAATATGACACATTAGTTCTGTTCCTAGGTCTGTAGCTCAGAGAAATTCTTGCATATATCCAACAAAAAACATGTATAAGAATGCCCAGATCTGCATTATTTATTTAAAAAAGTAGATAAAGGAAGACAGAAAACACACCAACTATTAACCAACAAGTAAATAAATTGTGGCATATTAATATGATAGAACTTTCTACATCAGTGAACACAAATAAATTACAATCATCCACAACAACATGGAATCACTTTAGAAGTGTTAAGTAAAAAACAAAACAAAACTCCTTTCTGTGTCAGACCTCTTCCTATTGTTTTTCCAGCTCAGGAAAGAGCAAGCACACCATATATGCAGTTATTAAAGCCACAGGCAGGAGCACCAACAATGACAACTAACTCCTTCACTCTCCATAACAAATCATTTACTGTATCATGGTAATTGTGGTTCTTCTCTGTTGCTAGCACCTAACTACTTGGTTCTGAATTTACTGGCACTTACTTTATGTCACTGCAAATCCCCAAACCTCAACCCAGCTAGACTCTCAATGTGAGTGGAGTGAGGGGCTTAAGAGTCATTACTAAACCAGACTAATGCTAAAATTTTCCCAAAAGATTACACAAAGCATATTAAAATTTTAACAAATTCCAAAGAAATAAAAACTAAACAATGTAATATTTAGGCACGTACATAAATACTATTTTTTCAAATGGGAAGCACGAATAAACACTAATTTTAAATAGAAATTATACCTGCAATGGAGACAAAGGTATTGGACATGAAAGAAGCACATGGTAGATAGAAAATACTGGTTATGTTCTAGCTCACGGGATATGATATCGATTTACAATTGCTCATTTTACATTATGTTTATGCCTTACATATATGTTTTATATATTTTTGTATATATTTAATGTTATATTTTGTAGATGTTGAAGTAAAAATTAATGTAGAATATCTAAAAACACCTTAGCTAGGATGGAAAAAAAAGAGATATAAAAGAAGATGAAAAATAAAGGTTAAAGAGGCTTATTTGAATATACTTAAATAAAAGAGCCAATAAAACGAAAAAATAACAAAATATTATTTTATAAAAGAGAGGGAGTGAGCATTAGTGTGAGATGTCTGGGTTCATTAGAGTGGACTGTTAAAGAGTCTCACCTGATCTGGACCAGGCAGCCACATTAGTTTCCTTCTTCCCTGATCCCCATTTGCCAGCTCGTCTGACTCAACTATAAATTTTCCTTTTCCTCTTTTGTTCTAGATCTGAATATGTACATGATTGTAAAAATATTAAAAATAATGAACACAAGTTTAAGCATTATAACTTTGTTTATAAGACAATGTTCTCTGTCAGATATTTTTTTAATTGTGGTATTAATTTGTAGCATAATTTTTGACACATACTACATATATTTTTTAAAAATATCTTTTAAACTGATAAAATCATAGAAACAGAGTAAAATGGGCTAGAAGACAGAGAAATGGAAGAGATTGGTAAAGGGCACAAACTTTCATTTATAAAGTGAATAAGTTCTGAGGATCTAATATACAAGAGTGAGCAAAGGTAGGCTTACAGTTCTTATGGAAAAAGACACACAGGTTATAATTATTACAATTGCTTTAACAACTCTCAAAAGAAGGTCAAGTACAACTGTAAACCTACTTTTACCCATCCCTGCATAACACAGTGACTATAGTTGATAACAGTATATGGTATAATTGAAATTTGCTAAGAGAATAGAACCTAAATGTCCTCACCAAAACAAGGTAAATATGCGAGGGTTTGTGAGGTGACATGTTAATTAACCCAACAGGCACAGTCCTTTCACATTGTTTACGTATATCAAATCAGCATGCTGTACACTTTAAATGTATTAAATTCTTTTTGTTAATTATTCCTCAATAAAGCTGAAAAATCTTTAAACTGATATCAGTTTAACTGATAAATCTCATGTTTATCATCAGGTTGAACAATAAACAATTATCATGCTCAGTAATTTTTGATCTACTAAATGGCAATTTTATATGAATCACCTTGTTATTTAAAGAATACCATCTGTTCTTAAAGGAGTTGCTCAAGCTTCCAAGGCACTGACTTCAAGTTATCATAGACCAAAGAAGAGAACTGATAATACTAGTGAGTTAATACTGGAAAAGTGTCTGAGGATAAACATACAAGCTGTAGGGATACATTATATTTTAGAATGTTACAAGTTAATCCTTCAAACACAACCTTGACCTACTAATACTTGGCTAATATTGATATTCCTTCTTAGAGGGAAAGGGTTTTGGTGTAGGCTATGAATAAATTACCCAAAGGAGTAACTTAAGTGCTTAAACAAGCGCTTAAATTAAAATCTTCAAATGTCATATTTTTCTTGCATCTCCATGACATTAACTCATAAGCAAAGTGGTTGATATAATAGGAAGAAGTAAATACAGCTCAATGGTATCTTCTTTGTTTTAATAATACAAGTTATTATAAAATAGAGTGACTTTATTATTAAATATCTCTTTCAAAAACCATTGAGTATTATAATTTCTATTTCATGTAGAATTCAAGTCACTATTCATGATATGGGAAAGAAAACTAAATCTTCTCACAAACATGTTCAGTTTAGCAACAGTGAACCAAAGTTTGATTAACATCCAGCTACTAAGCGAAGGACTCTAGCTGCACATCAATTTTGATGTTTTTAATTGCAAGGTTTATACCTAAGTAGCTGCTTAATGATCTGAGACCCTGGCTTCAAAACAGAAAACATTTTAATGATAACTCACTTTGGTGCTCATGAAATTTTCATGGAGTCATGAATTAAAACACCTTATGATCAAACTTTGCTTACTCTTCTATTCTATGAGGCTGATGCTACATCTGAAGTTTATTCAGAAAGTGTTAAGAATTCATATTTAAGTAAACTGATCATTTTTCTCTGATTGTATTAGCTTCATTCCCTGATATAGCTTTTGGTATTTCACTTTAATTCATGAATGGTTTATAGTAATACACTCTGTATTTTGTGGGCTTTTTAAACCTTTTATTACATTAAAGAGGTGTGGTTTTTTTTGTTTTTGTGGGTTTTTTTAAGTAAAGATCCTCGCAAGTCAATGTTTTGAGTGATTTATTTTGTTCCACATTTCTTTTAACATGTGTCCAAAGCATGACCTATAATCAAGAAGTTCTGTCAAGAGTTCTTTTTGAAACTTTAGAAACTACATCAAAATCTCTTTCGCAATGTCCTACTCAAGTGCTAACAAAAAGTAGATTTCTCTCTTTTCCTTTTCTCATGTCAGTGCATGATTATTGAAATAAAATAGAGAAAAACAGCATGAACATTATTCAAATTTTGTTGATCCATTTCTATGCATGGGATTACAATTAAATACAATTCATTAAAAAGTTACACATAATTTAAATGCAAACCACTATTTGTTCATTCAAAAGATAGTCATTGATCATCAACAATGTACCTGACAACTTTCATTAAATGGAAAATCAAATAACAAACAACAACAACAAAAACACACACACAGAGAAAATTGTAGAGTACCTGTAGGTTTGTTTTATTTATCTTTTTAAACTTTAAAATTAAATTCATAAAGGTGGCGGTTAAGAAAATTATATAGATTTCAATTGTAGAATTCTATGATACATCATCCATATATTGCATTGTGTGCCCACCACCCAAAGTCAAATCTCCTTCCATCACCGTACACTTGACCCCTCAACCCTTCACTACCCCCACTTTCACTCTGGTAACCGTCATAGTGTCATCTGTGTCTATGAATTTTTGTTTGGTTGGTTATCTTGTTTATGTGTTGCTTTCTGTTTTCTATCCCACATATATGGGAAACCATATAGTTCTTAAACTTTTTCTGTCTGACTTATTTTGATTAGCATGATAGCAGGTTTGTTTTAAATTAGTGGATCTTAAAAGTTAGCATGTATCATAATTACTTGGATGACTTGTTGAAACACAGAGTTTAGGATTCAGTAGATCTGGGTATAACACCAGCTGATACTGATGCCGCTGGCCTGGGAATAACATATGGAAAATCACTGATTTAGATGAATTCCTGTATTCCAGGTAAACTTTTGTCCATGAAATCCAGTGGCAACTTTGACAAAGTATCCACTTTCTTTTCACTTTTATAGCTGTATTACTAGTGTTCGTACCAGTAATCACATCATTTATTTGCAGAAGTGTTAAGGAAGTGAGGATTCTTTCTGGGTCAGAATATCCAGCACTTCTTAGGGGCATCACCTGTGACTATTAAAGATTATTAATAATGCTTGCAAATTTTAATAATGCTATCCATTTACTTACTATATGTCAGGTATAGTGCTTTTCTTTTTCTTGTAAACTCTTTGGAAGTATAACATACACACAGAAAGATGCAGAAATCACTGGCATATAATTTGATAAAGTGAGCACACACATTACAACCAACATACAGATAAAAAAACAGATTACCAGTATCCCATATACCCTCTTATGGCCCCTTCCTAACAGTATCCCCTCTGAAAGTAACCATCATCCTCACTTCTAAAGTAACTCTGTTCCTACACATAAATAAATAGAATTGTATGCATGCACTTTGTGTGGCTGCTGCCTTTTTGGTTTTTTATTTTTGTGGGGATTTTTGTTTGTTTTTTCACTCAACCTCATTTCTGCAAAATTTATCCTATCACACGTTGGTGTAGTTTTGTGCATTTGGTGTGTATCTTCCGTTGTGTTGTATGAATATACCACAATATATTAATTCTATTGCTGATCATAGTTGGGTTGTTTCCAATGTGTGGTTAGTGCTGTTATGGAAATAATTATTTATAACTTATGGTAAACATATATATGGATGTTGTAGGGTATTTACATAGAAGTGTAATTGCTGGAGAATAGGGAATGAGAATTTTTAACTTGAACAGATAACTGCCAAGCAATTTTCCAGAGAGATTTTAACAATTTATACTCTTACCAACAGTGCGTCAGGTTTCTGGCTGCTCTAAATCCTTGCCAACATTTCTTTTAGTCTATTTGTTTTGTTTTGCTTTGTTTGTCTGTTTTTTTGTTGTTTTGTTTTTCATTTTAGCCATTCTGGTATGTACACCTTTCACACGTGTATTGCAGTGTGGATAAGAGTTATCCTCATTTGTACAAAATCTTTCAATTTTTTTTTTTCCACTTTTGGGTTCCCTGCCTTCTTTTTCTTATTGATTTGTCTAAAGGATCCTTGGAAATATTAAAAGATATTACCTTCTCCCAACTGTGGTTTGCTTTTCACCTTAAAATATGTGTTGTGAAATTAAAAAGTTCTTAATTTCAATGTATTCTGTATTACCTTTTTTTTTGTTTTGGTTTATTGCTGTTTGAATATTAGTTAAAAAAATTGTCTAATCCCAGAACATGAAACTATTTAGTCAATTTTTCTTCTAAAAGATTTATCATTTCATTTTTACATTTAGATCAATAATCCATTTATAATGTCTTTGTGTGTAGGTGTGAGGGAGCAGTAAAAGATTCATTATTTTTCCAAAGTAACATTTATTTAAAATACTATCTTTTATCCACTACACAACTGTTTCTTTGATCATAAATCAGGTGTGACTATATATGTGTGATCTGTGTCTGGACATCCCATTCTGTTCCATGGGTGTATTTTTTAAAAAATATTCTTTCTATTGGTTTTAGAGAGAGAAGAAGAGAAAGGGAGAGTTAGAGAGTATAACATCGATGTGAGAGAGAAACATTGATTGGATGCTCCCCGACCAGTGATCCAACCCACAACATGGGTATGTGCCCCGATTGTGAGTATGTGCCCTGACCAGGGATTGAACCAGCAACCTTTCATTGCACAGGACAACTCTCACCCAACCGAGCCACACTGGCCAGGGCTCCATTGGTGTCTTTTTATATCCTTGTGCTAAAAGCACCCTTTACGATTGCTATAATTTGATAATAACCTAGATCTGCTTGTATAAATCTTTCATCTTTGTTCTGCTTCTGAGTTTAGCTATTTTAGATTCCTCATTTAAGTGGTATCATGTAGTATTTGTTCTTATTTCATTTAGCATACTGTCCTCCAGGTTTATCCATGTTGTCGCAAATGGCAGGACTTCTTTGAAGGCTAAGATTCCATTGTATGTATATACCACATTTTCTTTATTTATTTATCCATAGATGGACATGTAAATTGCTTCTATGTCTTGGTTATTGTGAATAAAGCTGCAATAGACATGGAATGCAGATATCTCTTTAAGATCCTGATTTCAATTCCTTTTGATATATACACAGAAGTGGGATTGTTGGATCATATGATAGTTCCATTTGCAAACCATATAACTGATACAGGGTTACATATCGAGAACATAGAAGGAGTTCCTATAACTTAATAGCAAAGCACCAGAATAATCTGATTAATAAATGGCAAAGGAACTAAATAGTCATTTTTTCCAAAAAGACATTTGGCTAACAGACTGTGAAAAGGAGCTAAAAATCACTAATCTTCAGGAAAAATAGAAATTAAAACCTCAGTGAAATATCACTTAACATCTGTGAGGATGACTATTATCCAAAAATATTTTTTTTTAAAAAATAACAAGTATTGACAAGGATGTGGTAAAGGAAACTGCTATAGAGCTTTAATGGAAACATAAATTGATGCAGCCACTATGGACAAGTATGTAGGTTCCTCAAAATGACTTTTGTTATTTTTTGTTCCTTTTTTCATATTGTTAAAATCTCAAAATCTTAAAAGGTTTGTCTTTGTTTTTGCAATAGCTTTATTATTATGTCTCTAGTTTTCTTCTCCACTTATTTGTTTAATACTTAAATATAAGGATTGCGATCTTTCATGGGTTTTACAAATATTTCATCATTTCATCTTTACATATTCTTTCATCTCTTCTCTCCTTCTGGAAATCTAGTTCTTTTATTTAAACTTATTCCCTATGTATCCCATGTTTTTTGGTTTGTTTATTTTTTAATCTCTATTCACCCTTTCCTATTTGTATTTATCTGTGTGTTTCATTTTAGATGTTTCTACTGACCTTGCTGCCCATTTATTAATCCTGTCCTCTACTGATAAACCCATCTAATGAATGGTTGATTCCAAATTCTAAAAATTCTAAAAATGCTATTTGATTCTCTTTTATTATAGATTTCAGTAATCTGATGGAATTCTCTATCTTTTTTATTTTCATAACTTTAAAATTCATCTTAAGTAAATTCACTTTTAATTAAAGTATTGATCAGTATCTAGATAGCTTATGGCCCTTTTGTGTTTGTCTATTTATTTAGTTAGTTTAATATGTGCATAAATTCTCTTTTTTTTGCTTGTTTGTTTGTATGGTTTTTGTTTTTGTTTTTGCTCAAATGGTTCTCACTCTGGGCTTGCCAAATTATTTTTATCTAATCATTAGAAACTGTATTAAAAAAATTGTAGACGCTATAGATAATGTTATTGTGTTTCACAGAGAGCTTATCCTTTTATAGAGAGAAATATAAGGGGGGCCTTATCATTCTAACTCAGTTGGGAATAAAACTAAGTCAAGTTGTGGCTGGGCACTAGCTCTCCCTACCCAATCCAGGGCCCAACCTCCAGGGTTTTTAGTTTGGAGCAAGGCACACACACAGAGCTCCCTTTCTCTGGGAGTTCTTATCTCTTCAGTAACATATGGCTTCCAAAAATCTCCTTTCCTTTTAAACTGTCTTTCCGATTCATTTATTGAGCCTCTCCTTCACACAGCTTTATAATTTAGCAGATATTTTTTAAAGGGAAAATATGCTTGAAGCCTCTAAAGTTCTAAATTTCTTGTTTGTCTGAACAGATTTTATAGCAAGAGAATAAATATACTTAAAAGAAGAATGAAAAGCAGCAGCAGCATCTGGTTTCTGTCATCAGAAGCAATCCCTGGTCCAGGCCAATCAAGTTCTCTGTCTCTTGCCTGTCCTAAGAATCAGCAAATACTCCCGGGGGACTGTGGTTTACAATTGTCAGCATCTATCTCTGCTATCCATAATCTGGAACCCTCTTCTCCTTCTTCCAGCAGGACCCTAATGTATTTAAACTGATGATTTTTAGTTTTTATACAACTTTTCTAAATGTTTTAGTGGGAGAATTGGTCTACTGCAATTGTTCTAGCCTACAGATTTTCCCAACTTTCTTGGAAAGATAAGTCCTAGAGGACTTTTCTTTCTACAAAGAAATGTCCTATACACAGTAAAACATAAAGAGGGGAGTGAATAAGAAAGGCCTGCATCTATTTGATGATATTTATGTCATGGTATGAAGACAAGTATATTATTTTAATATGAATATGAAATATATTTCAATCATATTTTTTTGTCAAGTAAAGCTAGCAATTAATTAATTCAAAAATAACAAACCAAATAGTAAGTAGCAATGTACTATTTCGAGTGGAAAACAAATATTTATAAACAATGCTAGCGATATACAAACTAATTCAAATTATAAACTACATAGCTACATTTTTGAATCTTCTGTATTAACGTAGAAAATCGTGACCATTGTTAAGGTGATCTTTCTCAGAATAATTTCTAAAAACCTAAAAAAATTAAATTTTTATTCAATAAAATCTTATCAATTTTACATCTTCTCTGTTGGATTTAATGTAACCTTTTCAATTATATAAAAGTTGAAAAAGAAAAAAATCACATTTTAAAAGTAGGTGTATGAATTCAAAGAGAAAATATTTCAGTATATTTGCTCAGATATAATGAATGCTATTATTGGAAGATTCACAATAGTTCTCAGTGTGTGTTTTGAGTTATATATTATCTGTTTGCTCAATCTTATTTTCTTAATATCAAGTAAAATATTTGGTGTAGTGTGTGGTACTCAGAAATACTATACTTTTTGTATTTAATCTGAACAAATGTTAATATGAAGATTTTTTCCCCCCCTAAATAATTCTTAGAGTGTAGCTGTTTACTGGGCTCATGGTATTTTTAAAATCTATTTTATTGGAAAGAAGAGTTACTGAATTTTTCCTGCAATAAAGCATTATGGCCCATTTTTGAAAATGAAAATGTATTGAACCATAGTAAAAAGGAAGACTTTATAAACTAAATTACCTGTGACTCAATGTTGCTTTTTTTGCCCTCCAAATTAGTTTGGCATGCATTTTAAAACAATTATCCTACTACAAAATCAACTGCAGACATATTACTCTGTTTTTAAAAATATGAACTTTGTATAAAATGGAAACTTGTCTAATTTTTCTAAGATCATTACATTAACTATTAAATTTTTAATGTTAGATTCATCAGGAAACCTGATGGTGTAATTCAGGCTGAGTCTGAAGGCCTGAGAACTAGGGGAGCCAATGTTGTAAATCTTAGTTTAAAGGTCTGAGAATGGGATGGGGGTGACGGGTAGTGCAGGTGATGGTGTGAGTCCAGGTACGAGACTGAAAGCCTGAGAACCAGGAGTCCTAATGCTGAGCGTAGGAGAAGATGGGTGTCTCAGGTCAAGCAGAGAGAGCAAATTCGCCCTTTAGCTACTGTTTTGTTCCACTCAGGCCCTCAATGGATTGAATGATGCCTGCTGGCATTGGTGGGAGCAATCATTTTTAACAACGGACAGAACCTGTGTCCAGAAAACTTCGTGAATCCTTGGTAAGGGGTGAAGAGTAGGTGTGTCCTTTCTAATTTTTTTTTCAGTCAATCTTTTTTCTAAACGTAGATTGAAACCCACTCATCTGGGGCTATAAAATCAAATTGGTGGATCACAACTAGATACTATTGTATTTATTTATTTATTTATTTATTTATTTATTTACTTTTTGTTTGTTTTTTATTTTAATAAGTGGAGTTAGAGAACCTAGAAACAAAAGCCTGGATTATTGTTTCCAACTACTGGACACCTGAGTAAGTGTCCTATAATCTTTATCTGCCTCAATGATTCTAGTTTTTTCTATACTTTAGAGACTAGTCTTGAAAAAATATTGAAAGTTTTGTATTAAATGTCATCACTGTGGAACAAGAGGTATTTATATTACTAAAGTATTCCGGATATTTATAAGGAAGTGGAGAGTCGATTAAGTGAAAATGATCTCTCTATTCTCTAAAAACTTTCTTAACATATTTTATCTGACATGTTAGTCCTTCAGGAATTGCCCTAGGCTGCAAAATGTTGCCTTGAACAAAGTCAAACCCTCTCCCTGGGCAGCCCATATCCAATATCTGGGTGATAAAGGGGTTTAAAGTTCCACCAACTGTGTCTCAGTTGTGACAATTTTCAAGGTATATTCCAACTACCTATAAGACCAATCGAGTCCTTTCTTGAAATTACATCCAATTCAACCCTTCACCCCAAATAAACTCCTCCTGTTCTGCTTCCCTAGAAATATTTATCAACAGACTTCTTTTATGCAGATCTCAAGATGGTGTCCCCAGCAACTAGAATAGAGGAGTTCTTATTCTCTTCATGATTCGTGCAAAAATTGGCCTTTGGAAAACAAGAATAAGTAGAAAATCAAACATGCAAAGGTCATCCCCATGATACAGATTAACTGTCATAATTGTTAGAGAATTTCAAGCATTTTGTATTCATTCATCAGATCTTTAATGGTGACTTCCTATGTGCCAAGTTCCTTACTAGACTTTGGGATATGTGCTAACTGATGGCACATTAAATTTATGTCTAAAAACCTTAAGCAGATCCTTGGTTTGTCCTATAATTATAGTATATTACAGTATATTTGTCTGGTTCACTCATTCCTCTACGTTTTTAGTCTGTTTAACATTATATCTACTGTCATCAAATCTCCAATATTTCCCCCCTCTTACTTCTTATGCCCATTTCCTTTTAACTGAGAAAATAAAAGCAGTCAAATGAGAAGCTTGCGAATTTCCACCATCACATTTATATAAAAGCATTTGAACTCATAAAAAGTACTCTACCTTCCGTCTGATTGCTGTAAACAGCCATAGAATTCCTACCTAAGGCAAAACCCTTTGCTATGCATTGGATCCCATTGTTTCTCCTCTGTTGAAGTCTTCACTCTGAATATCTCTCCCTCCCTCCTACATAATAACATTTTTTCTTATATATATCCCATCAGCATACTATATGATGCCATTTCTTCTTTCATTATAAAAGAAATCCAACTTGCATTATATTTCTACTATCTCCAAATACTTTCCTACCATTTCTCTCAAACTCATTTCAGACAGGTTTTCACCCCACCAAATCACCTCAATCAGTCTTGTTAAGGTCATAAATGTATTCCAGGGAGTTAAATCCAGTATTCAATTTTTAGTTATTTTGGAACTTTCATTTGTATTTGCATACCTTTCACTTTCTTCCACTGAGAATAAAATAAAAATAAAATAAGTGAATAAAGCAAATGAGTTTTTAGACTTGGCTTTCAGGACACCACACATTCTCTTTTTTCCTACCTTGGTCACTCTTTCTCAGTCTTTAACACTGGTTTTTCTTCATCTCTTTAACCTTTCATTGTTGGAGTTTTGAGGCTCAGTCTTTTGCCTCCCTTTAAAAAATACCTCTAATACTACATTACTTTCCTTGGAAAATGTATACTTTCTTATGACTTTAAATACCATCTATCATCTAATGGCTCCCAAATTTATATTTCCAGCCCAGATGTATCACCCAAACTCCAGGCTAGGATAAATGTTTATGTGACTTTCCACTTAAATAATCAGAGGCTACCTGAAACCGAACATGTACAAAGTTAACCTCCCTCTCAAATCTGTTCCAGCTGTAGTTTACACCATCTCAGCTGATGGCAATTCTATACGTCCACTTTATCAGACCATAACTCTTATGCTCATTCTTGACTCCTTTTTCATGTAACATTCAATCAATAAAAAATTCCGACCTTCAAAACATAAACAAAATCCTACTTCTTACTTTCACCAGTTTTACCAACTAGATGTGAGCTATCATTTCCTCAGACCTGATTATTACAATTCCAAATACAGTCTACTCTCAACAAGAGAATCATTAGAGTAATCCTCTGGACAATAACTCAGACATATCATTATTCTGCTCCACACATTCCATTGGATTTCTATTTTAATAAAAGGCACGTCAAATAGGCCCTATGTGCATACCTCCAACTTCATTTCTTACTGTCATTTGTCATCTCACTCTACACACAATGCCCTCCTTGCTTTTCCATGAACAGGCCAGAATCATGATCACCTTAGGACTTTTGTACCAGTTATTGTTACAATGTATAAGCACTAGAAATCTACATAGCAGCTCCCTCCTAGGCCCCACTCCATAGCCTACTCTGCTTGTTTTCTCCTGATATTCATTACCTTCTAACATATTACAACATTTAAACATTTTAGAATTAAGTTTATGTGTATAGACTGCCTCCCCTCCAAAAAAATTATCTCTAGTAGATAATTTTTGTAATTTTTACTCACATATGCATCTCAAGAACCTAGAATAGTGTTGTAACTTAGTTGGCACTCAATAAATGCTGCGGAATAAATCATTGAAACAAAGAAATCATTAACTTACAAAATGATTTCCATAAAGCCTCTCCATTCTCAAGGTTAATGCATAAGTGAATATCTTTCATATGACATAGAATATGTATTATTTACTATGTTATGATTGAACATAGAATATTCTTATTTTAATCTATTACATTACACTATACATGAATATAAAATTGTTACACATTTAAGCATAATACATTTTTTGTTAATGTCCTGAGATTAAAGGTCAATGTGTGGAATAATCAAAGATATTTTTTAAGATTAGAATAGGCATGAGTAAGAGTGATATTACGAAGATTCATGCAATTTAAAATCATAGAATTAAAAAATATCCTAAAACATTTTAACAAATAAAAGAATGTTTCTCTAAGTGGAGGACAGTTTTCACTCAAAATTTTTAAATTCACTCTCATTTGAATGTTATTTAGGAAAGAAGAACACTTTCCTTTATAAAGAGTTCTTATAAGACATGTGGATTATTTAAATTGGGTTCTCATTTCTTATGCAAATCTGTTTTCCAGGAGGTCTAATGAAGCTGTTGAGGCTAAGACCCTCGAAAGATGCTAAACCTCTAGGCAAACATAAACTTTTAGTAAGAACAGATCTCATGCATATTTCATAGGTAGAAGGAAATCATGTGAGGCAATCACTTGCCCATTCCCCGATATTTCAGGCAGCAGAAAACAGAAAAAAAGGAAAAAGCATGAAAGAAGGGCTCCAAACAGTCCTTTGAAAGCACATCTGGTGAGGCTGGAAGAATGCTGCAGTTGTTGAATCTTGTTTACATATTTATAAGCTGAATGTTTCTCAAGATGGTACAAGTTATAAGATTCCACTTTTTTATTATTCAGATATTCAGTTTTTGGGATCTCAACACTTCATACCTTATAAAATTAATCAATTTAAAAACAAAAACAAAACACCCACTACCTCTTCAAAACAAGCTGTGAAAGTTTCCATGAAAAGCTATGATGACCACTGTCAATCTTGGTACATATGTATCCCTATCTTCAAATACCATTTTGCATAATATATGCAGAAATAAGGAAAGTACTTAAATGTGAGGCCTTTAAGGATCATTCTTGTGACCCAAGTACATATCACAATATATATTTTTCATTTGGCAGGAACAGGTGGGGGTTTCTCTCCCGAAATAAATAGATGAGGGCTGTACACTTGGTAAATACATGTTTCATTGGATTAAAATGGAAGTGTGTATTTGGTATAAGCTTGATGACCAAAATGGAATAATGCTCTATGAGGAAATACTGAGAGGAAATCAATCTGTTTCTAAATGGAGGACTGGTAAACAGAGTCTCACTCAGACCAGTAGCACCAATTGCCATAAACCTAGAAGGCACTGATTTTCCATTTTGTGATTGTCTTTAGACCCAATTTCATTTCTTAAGAAGAGGCTTAATTTTGAGTGAAAGGTTCATAAGCCAGTATCAAAAGACTCATTTGTCTTTCAACTACCATGTCAATTGAGAACCCTTAAAAATAGACATGCAATCCAGGCTAAACAAATTTGAACAATCTCTAAACTTTTTCGTTATCTCTCATCTGGTCTTCAAAAGAGAAACCCTCTAAATTGTTGTTTCTTTTATTATTTCTGGAAGCTGTTATAAGATTGGAGAATTGGGGGAACTTGACCTTCTACAAATTCTGGTTGGTGCTGCAGAAGAGAGAAGAATCTTAAGGCATAAAATGAGTAGTGACAAATAGCAAGAGGACAAAGTAGGCTAAGATTCGTGGTTTTGCTATTAAAAAACAAACAAAAGAAACAAAGCAAAACATTTTTGTGTGTGAAAAAGCCTAATGGAGTTGGAATAGAAAGAGTTACAAGTATGTCTTCCAACACATACAATCCCTTTATCACCTTCACTACAAGGCCCATCAATGCCAATAGACTTCATGGAAGGCAAAGCCTCAGTTTATCAGTGAGGTCAGGTTACTTCATCTTCTAGCACCTCTTTTTAGCTAATTGTATTCTTTCCCTATTGTTGCTATAAATTAACACAAACTTAGGGGCTGAAAACAACGCAGATGCATTATATTACAGTTCTGGAGGTCAGAGTCTAAAATGGGTTGGCAAGATTGCATCTGAATCTTCTAGGGATAAAGTGACTTCCTTGCCTTTCCTGGCTTCCAGAGTCCACCACAATCTTTGGCTCTTGTCTCTGTATCATTACAACCATGGCTACATCTTCACATCTTCTTAGCTGACTCTACCCCCTGACTCTCTTATGAGAACTCATGCTTGCATTTAACCCACCTGGATAATCTAGGATAAACTCCCATTTCAAGGTTCTTAAACCTAATTATATTTTGTAATGTCCCCTTTGACATGTAAGGTAACATATTCATGGTTCTCAGTGACTAGGACATGACATCTTGGGGAGCCATTATTCTACCTACTATAACCATTATATTAATTATACTCTCCTTTCTTCCCCTTCCCCAACACCTTACTTATTTCCAATATATTTACTACAAATGTTGTGATCCTATCTACAATAAACTCCAGCAGGGGAGGGAATTTCACCTCATTTTGGCCCTCAATGAATTCCAAGGACATGGAACCATGCCTAAAACCTAGCAATGCATATATTTGTTATGTTATAATGGCCCTACAAATGTGCTCATTCACAAGTTAATGTGACACTCTGCTCTGCACAGTGACCTTTAGCTGCACCAACTAAAGCCCTACTCTCCTCCATTCCTGAAGTAAAGAATAAGGGTCCTATCTAATTATAAAATATATTTTTGTAGTCTCAGAATAAAAGTGTCATTTTTCACTCTATTTCATATTTGATTGACCAAAACTTGCCACATGGCCCTGATTGATTTCAAAGAAGCTGAAAATGTATTCTCCTGCTACCCCAGAAAGGAAAGAATAAGTGGATATTGTAAACACTATCATGCTCATATTTATATTTGTTGAATATTGAATGTGATGAGAATAGGAAACAGTAAAAAGAATACTGTTTTGCCATGAAAAACTCTTCCTTCAACAGACAAATCCCAAACACATAAGTCAACATCTTGCTTCTCAAAATGAAACTTTCAGGAGCTTGGGAGCATAAGATAATGTATCTTTACAATCATAAGCTTTGTCTTAAAAATGCATGGAGTTTTTGAATCTTACTCCATAATGTACTGATGTCTGATGCTGAATCAAACTATGACTCCTTTTTAATTCAAATCCCTGGGAAATGCATTATATTTACTCTGCCCTTTGTATGAGTACCTAGTTTAAAAAGTACAGACACAGGGGGAAAAGAAAAAAATGGGCAATTAATTATTGTAGGCAGTGAATTTCTAGTCTAAAAAATTTAGGACTTAGAGTTCAGAAGTGATGTATAAATTTTGTGTAAAATGAGTTTAAACTCACCAGTTTAAACTAAGTAAATTCACCAGATTAAATAACATGCAATATCCTTTTGGCACTTGACCTATCTCTATAGGTAAGAGCCTATAGGTCTTACATCATTAAATCTTATACATTCACAGGTAGCTTTCTGTTTTCTCATTAATCTCAAGTACAGTCACGTGCTGCACAATGATGTTTCTGTCGTGACAAACTACATATGCCATACACAGTGGAATACCGTATACCCTAGGTGTACAGTAGGCTATATCCTCTAGGATTAGTGAAGTATACTCTATGATGTTGCTCAGCCACAAAATTTCCTAATGACTCATAAAATCCATAGTCATTTCTTTCTCTCCCTCTCTGTTGGGTGCTTTCATTTACTGTTTTCAAATACGAATGCTGAAAGGATTTTGAGGTCATGTAAAACATCTCTTTTTGTCATAGAATTTATTTAGTGTTCAATGAGTACAAGTGAAAATGAATTGTTCAAATACATATCTATAAGTCAGAAAAATAAGATGAGACTGTAAGTGACTGATTCTCACATCCTAGCTTTCTCTTGTTAGGCCAGATCGAATTTCTACTTATTTCAGTCAAATTAGTGTAATAGATGTCAGTCTGTCTGTTATTGCTTTTGCAGTGCCTAATACACTTGATAAAATTTTAAAGTGAAATTTACCTATACATATTTAATTCAGTTCAGTCCTACATTTTCCATAACTACATTTGCTTCTTATTTTCTAGTATAATTGAAGCTCTTCTCTACTCTGAGCTCCGAACCACTTCCTACACTCTTCTATATTCACTCCATATTTCTAAATCAAATCTTCTTGTGCATCATCTCCCATCTTTTATCTCCTGTGAGACATCTCCCCACGTAATAAGATTTCGTCATGCAAAGAGAAAATGGTCATTGAAGCAACTAGGCTGAGATGGAGTTTAGCATATATTCTGTCTTAGAAAAGACAGAAAATTGGCTCTCAATTTGAAATGAGAAGACAAACATTTGACATGATGCCCAATTTGGCTGTGGAGCAAACTGTCAGCACAGATAGAATTCTAGCTATATTTCCATGAGCTGAAGGCAGAAACAATTCATGTCAATTTAATTTATGTCACTGAGCTATAAATGTGAATGTGTACACATATATGCTTATGACTGAGAAAACACATGAACACAAGTCAAATAAATACATATGGTTTAAGATTTCATCTTGCTTGTCTAAATTTAACAGCATAAACTAGAATATATGTGTATATGTACAGTCATGTGTCATTTAACAACTGGGATATGTTCTGAGTAATGCATTGTTAGGTGATTTTGCTATTGTGTCAACATCATAGAGTGCACTTACACAAACCTAGATGGCATAGCGCCTACTATGCACCTGAGCTATATGGTATATCACTGCCAAATATGCAGTCTGTCATTGGCCTAAAGGCCATAGGTGCCACATGACTACATTTGTACATATTTTAAATTATTAGTATTTTATAAATAAATATGACACAAATGTATAGTATAAATGACTTGAATTATACATTTGTAAATACTCATTTTTTAAATGAAATGTTAAAAAAATAGATAAAATTGATTACTCACATATAATTCTTAGCAATCAAATTGGTATAGGAAGAGGGAAATGTGGCTCTGGCCAGTGTGGCTCAGTTGGTTGGAGCGTCATCCTGTACACCAGAAGGTCGCAGGTTTGATTCCCGATTAGGACACATACTTAGGTCCCCAGTTGGGGCACAAATGAGACAACCAATTAATATTTCTCTCTCACATCAATATTTCTCTCTCCCTTCCTTTTTGTAAAATCAATAAACATATATATCTTCTGGTGAGGATTAAAAAAAAGGGAATGTGAATGGTATCTCTTCTCTGAATCTACGCAATAAACACAATTTATCCCAATTGTAACATTTATGTCTTAAATTTATTCAGTTAAGAAATTCATCACTAAGGCAATTTGTCTCTATTTACAAGTTTTCTATTCTAGGGTTTTTCCCCAAAAAATAAGTCCAAAATAATAATTGGTAACTAAGACCTGAAATTTATGTACTTAACCACTAAAAGCAAACAAATAAATACAATTGCTTTTCTTTTAACAATAGAAAAATGCAGTGGAATATGATAAATTGATGTCCCTGTATATAATAGATGTTGATATGCATAAACCTTGTCAATGATCATTCTTTCGTGTGGGTTATTAATATATTCTTAGTAACTCTAAAGGAAAGATGAATCTCTTTAGATTATACATGAAAAGTTCTTTATATTATTGGATCTGTGTTTCTATAGCTCCATATAAAACCTTCTTTATCCCATTTCCCATTATTAACAGCCACTTCTCTGTAAATATATTTTATCTGCAACAAAGCTGAATTTCATTAGCTTTAGATTTTTCTTAGACTAGATTTCCTTGAAAGCCAGGATTTTCTGGAAATATAAGATGTTTCTTACAATGGCTTTCAGTTATGAAGTGATTGGTATTATTTTTTATATAATATACTATTTCAATACTTCACTTTTATGAACAAGTCACTTGAAATTATTTTAAAATTTAATTCCTCTTGCCCACCTGTTTGCCACAAAAATTCAAATATTCAAAATGAAAGTGCTAAAAATGTGACTATTCTATTATGTACCTTTTATATAACAAGTAACCTCCCCAAATTCAGCTGTATGGCATGAATGTAATTCAGATTATCATATAATCTAGAATATGGAATCTCATTGTAGTAACCCTGATTTATTGTATGGTATTAAATGTGGTCCATAGAGAAATGCAGGAAGACTTGATATTTATTATGAAATAACTTGATGTCCTTGGTAAGTCAGTGTATCAAAGTCATATATTAACTTTCATCATTATCCAAAATGATACATGGTGCTCACTTCTTCCCATTCATATACCATTTTTAGTGTTGCAGAATTTAATGACCACTTTTATTTCTGTATCATCAATAAAAAGCACCCTAGAGATTCCCAGGAGATCAAGAAATCATCTAAATCTTCAGGCAAAAATTTATAGTTCTACACTATTTCTAGAAATATAATTCATGTTATGTATGTATGCATCCTTCCTACTTCTATGTAGCAACCTGTGCTTAATGCTTTTTTGCTCAAATTTCTACTAATTCTTTCACAGGTGTAGACCCTGGCCACTAAGCTGCATTTCATCATCTTGACCCCATGGAAACAAAGAAGAGTAGAGCTACAAATTAAGAAATCAACATATCTTACAAAATTGAAATGACTGAATATTTTTAAATTTTCTCTCATTCTGTCAGAAATATTGATATGCTGACTGGAGCAGTAATGTCTTAGAAATTGAACTGACCATATATGAAAACAGATACATTGTGTTATGAACCCTCAACTCTTTGGCCTCTCCAAAACACAACCAGTTGTCCTTTCTCTTTCGTGAAAGTAATTAAAGATAACTGCAATTTTATAGTTCATTCCACAACTAGAAATAAAGTGCAGAACAGACTCAGGGGCTTTTAAAAATGTATTTAAATTGATAATCTATAAGCAATTTAGAACATTTTTTAATTAAGAATTGGTAAATAGAATTCAAATGTTCTTTGCGCATTTCAAGGAAGTGATATTTAATGGAAATGAATATTTTAACTCAAAAATGTTTATTTACCTTGTTTTGAATCAAATTTTTCAATCAACAGGTTAAAGTACAGTATATACTTTTGCTGCTTAAAATTTGCCTTTGATTAATTGTATTTTGTATCAATGATCTTGTCTTTTGGCACAACACTTAGGAGCACTCTTCTAGTTGCTAGATGGGATGCTACCTGATTCATGAATTGCTTCATAAAATCAGTTAGATCTTGAAATTTACTTGGTTGAATTTTGTATTTTAACATGCATAATTGCTTTTTGAAGATAGTCGCTGGAACAAAGATGTACACTGTCGATTCTCAAAAGATACAGAGTTACTTTATTACCTATTGAAAAGGGATTATTAAAATGAAGTGTAACATCTGGTTCCAAATTATTTTGTTATACTCCTTTGAGTGTATCTACAGAAAAGTCTACTTTACTGTTGAGAAAGAATGTAAACATATCACCACAATTATTTTTCTGATTATAAACTGAAGTCATTTGATAAATTTTACTAAGTCTACTTAACATTTGAGCTGTTCCAATGCTTCGAAAATGTCCAGTATATTTTCAGCTCACTTGCTCTGTCCCATCAAGAATGATCTTCCCTTAGATCTTCATAGGTTCACTTCTCTTCATTCAGCTTTCAGTTCCAATGTCTCCTCCTGAGAAACACTTTCCCTTGAGAGAAAATCCCTAAACCAATACTACCTCTCCTGTAACCCCTCTGGTTTTATTTATCCTGTAATATTTACTAACATCTGAAATTATCTCACTCAGTGACTAGTTATCACATTTATACTTTAAGCTCCTTGAGGGCAGGGAGTTCACTGCTGTATCTGCAGCACTTACAGGGATGGCGCAAATTTTAAGCAGCAGGTTCAGGTTGGGGTGCAAAGCAGCCATGTTGCATGTACCATATGACTAAGCAGACCCTACAATACTAAAGGTATCAATGGGAATACAAGACCCTGGGTAGGGTATATGGAAAGCCCCAGTAAAAGGAAGTAGGCCTTTACAGTTTTAAGTAAGGTCATTTTGTTATCAAACATAAAAAAATGAAGTCAGTGCACTATTTGAAACAGAGCTCCTTTTATGCTGCTGGGTCATAAGAAATAAAATGGCCATGGAGCCATAACTCCCCATAAAAACCTTTTTAATATAGAGTCTGACACCATTTTTGTTGTTGTTTGCGGACAGTTTATAAATCTCACTCCCTCCCCCTCCCCATGTGTCCTACATTTTGGTAAGCTTATAGAAAAGCCCAGGTGCTCCCTTATCCTGGCCCCATCCCTTAGCCATAATAAAAATCCGAGTCTAGGCTCCTTACTCTCTCTCTCAACCTAGTTTTGAACCTGCAAGAGAGCCTCTCTGATCTCCACGGAAAACATCATTATGTGAGTAATAAACTTTTCATAGAAGTCTTTGGTATAAGTATGTGAATGGGCCCATGGGATTGGGTACAAAATGTGAAGAATTAAATTTGTATGGCAATGGCTGGCAGAGACCATCCAGTAGTATCTAAACAAAATACCCAAGTATACTGAATGGCTGAGCCAACTGACATCATCTAACCACGTTGCCAGTCATCACAGTGAGCACATGAGTAGAGTAGCTGTGATGGGAGGGACACTGACTATGCATGGGCCCAACAACATGGGCTCCCACTCACCAAAGCTGAAATGGCTACTGTACCAACAGTCCAGTCTACCATCTGCAGATTGATAGATAGGCTAAGGCCCTCATATAGCATCGCCTTTTGTGAGGAGCAGAAAACATCACATGTGGTGTGATGTTGATTGCATTGGATTCTTCCCATTCTGGAATGACAGTGATGCATCTTGACCTGAACTGAAACATGTTCTAGGTCTGATTAGGCCTTTCCTGCTCACAGCAGTTTATCTAGAACTCATATCTGAGAGGTAGAGCCACTCATCATAACATTATTCCAATATAATATTGCATCATATCAAGTAACCCACTTCATTACAGAGGAAGGAGGCAGTGTATATATCTATCTGTACATGGAACCCATTGCCTGTATCACATACCCTAATACCTGGAGGCTGCTGGCCCTCGGAGTACATGAACTGAAAAATGAGAGGTGAATGTATAACTGGTCCCAATAGTGACCCACTTAGAGAATTTTGGTTCTCTTATACACAATTTTAGGCACTATGAGAGTGGAGATCCTGGTTCCCCAAGGAAGATCACTTCTGCTGGGTACAGAGTAAGTATCCCATTTAGATTTAAACTATGGCAAACCACCTAGAAACTTCTAGGCTTTTCTTGCCAAGAGATGAAGAGGCAATGGAAAGTGTGATCATGCTGTCAGAAATAATTAACCCTGATCACCAGGATAAAGTTGGATAGCTGTTATTCAATGGAGTTAAAACGGAAGTTTGAAACAGGTATGTTGTATCACCTGGCACCTTTGGTCAATGTTAATTGCAAATATAGCAAAAGTATTTCTCATTACCTCAGAGATATTACCTATTATATATTCCAACTTAAAAAAACAAAACTCCACCAGCCCACTCGAATTCATTTCTTACCCTGTTCTTCACACACACAAGAAATTATTTACATGTTTACATACCTATAGGGCAGTAAAAATAATCTTAAGGCACTGGGTGGGGGTTAGGAGCGTGAGAGAAGAAGCTATTATGCTCATATATAAATTATTTGATTTTCCCTTTCACAAAAATGTTAGTATGTGTGAGAAACAGTGAAAGGCTTCTCATTTTGATATCTAAGCAGCAGTCATAGCAATGATTTTGTGTACCAAAGCAGTGAACAGACACTGATTCAGTGTGGATTCTTTCGTGTCAGCGTAGAGGATTGACGAGGTGTCAGGCAGCTTTACCTAAAGCTCAGTAAGTAGCTAGCTACTCCCTTTGAGATGATGACTGCCTCGGCCAACCCTCTGTCAGAGGACAGTAATTATACTGCCAGGAAATTTGGAGTGAGGAGTAGCATATGGAGCCATCCAAGACAGAATCTGCAAGCAAGGGCATTGCCGAGCATCCGTGCTCAAACAGTGGGAAAGGATCAATGTCATACTGGGCCTGATGGGCTAGTGAAGTATGGTGGCATCTGGAGGAAATTATTTCTTCATTTAATAGTCACATTTTAATGCTGAAATTACATCCTCATTATTATTTGCTTATTGCTCTACAAAATCTGAAAAAAAAAGATATTTTTGTTTAAAAATCAATAGTCCTTTCAAAAACTCTTTTTCCTAAAAGGAAATAACTTCCATGTTAGGAGGGTTAGATATGTTTTTTTATATATTCTTGGTGAAATTTATATAGAATAATACATTTGCTACATTAATCCTCATATCTTGATCTATACATTTTTCATCTTCCATATTAAAATAAACATTAAAACAAGACATCACATTTGAAATCTGGGTTGAATACTGGAAATCAATACCTTTTATTTGATATTAGATCTTTTGTAACTTTGCACTCAGGTATCCTACCTCCTATTTTTGTGGTTCATTCTTAGCAACATATGAGAAAAGATTCTAGGGTCTAACAAAGGCACCATACCTGAGAAATGTCCAGACTGAGCATAAATTTGTTCATTCACCTACAGAGGTAAAACCTAGTAATAGTGATAGGCAATAGAGGATGGGGGAACAGCAAAAATGATTAAGGGTTAATAGAAAAATAATTTCACATAATGGGAAAGAACGTGTGCTTTTGAACAATAGAGAATCAGGTTAAAGTCACTTCAAACATGACCTATATGATGCAGGCAAACTACAAGATCCATTTTATCTTCTTCACGTGCAAGTTTGGGACTATAGTCAAACCTCTCTATTGCATGTTGTGTGAATAAAATGAGGTCACGCATGCATGACTGTTTGAAGAGTGCCTAAAAATAAAAACACATTAAAAGTTACAATGCTATTATATGTTAATATTTCTATTAGAGAATTAAGCATCTGGAATTCTACTTTATAATTTGATATATAAGTGCCCTACCTTGAATTTTCTTAGTTCACTCATGTCAGAATTGATGGAAATATAAAGAAAATAACACATATGGACATGTAAACCTTTCCCATTCTAATAGTCATTTTGAAGGTGGTTCCAGATAAAGACGATAGAATTGTTTGAAATGATCAAAGAGTATCTATTTAAGTAGACTGGTGTCCATGTGGAAAAGAGATCTAATCCTAGACCCTAGGATTGTGTTTGTTATTTCCCTTTGCTTTTATTTTTAATTAGAAAAGCAATCAAATGGTGAAGGTAGAAACAATTCATCAAGCTGATCTTCGAAATGAGTCATACATGTGGAAAAAGGTGAAAAATAGATACATTCTTTACACTACACAAAAATTAACCCAGACAGATTATGGACAAATAACAAAAACAAAACTTGAAAATATATGTGTAAACTTTGGGGTATAAAAAAGTTCTTACACAAGACACAAAAAGATGGATTCTACAAGATGAATGTGTTTCCTTTAATTACATTTAAGATATTTTTTATATCAAAAATCTTTAGAAAGTAAAAATGGCAAATTAGGAACTAAAAAAATATTTACAATTTAAATGTAAAATATATATAAGTAACACAGATCGGTACGAAATGAACAAATTACCCAATACAGAAATAGGCAAGAGAAATAACCAAACATTTTACACAAGAGAAAACGCACATGGCCAACAAACAGGCAAAGATACTCAACATCCATGTTGATCAGAAAAATGCAAGTCAAGACCATAAAAAATATTGTTTTCAACCAATTAATTAGAAAAATCGACTGAATGGAGATGGAGTGTTGGGGATGTCAGTCACAGGGACTCTGCGACACTGCTGGTGGAAGTGTAAACTGGAACAAACGCATCGGAAAACATACCGTTTCTCCTGTAGCTGAATATTCCCTGCCAAACAGCAAACACGTTCAAGAATGTTCGTAGAAGCGGTTCACAACAGTGAAAACCTAGGGAAGATCCTACTGCCAATCAGCAGAATAGGTTAACGTGCTGTGGTGTGCCCCTGCAATGGGGTATTTAACAGCAGTTATCAATTGAACCATAGCAGTGTTTCAAAATAGGAATGAATCTTAGAAATCAAATATGAAGTTTAGAATTGTCTCCACATTTGTATTATTTGCCAATCTTTTTATAATGCAAAAAAACATAGTTTAGGGATATATATATAGAGAGAGAGACAGTAAGATTATATAAAGAGGATAACAAGGAAATGCTAAACATAAGACTTCCGATTGTAGGTAGTTTTGGTGGGACGTAGCTGTACGGTTTGTGCTGAGACTTTAAATTAGTTGCTGTTTATTGTCAAAGTTCTAACCTTGATGCATGGTTTTGAACTCACGGGTGCTCGCCATATTACTAAAAATAACTGATCAACTAATTCACGAGAGCAGAATAGTGATTGATAATTACTATGTGTTATAAACGAAGGTGAACCTAAGAAACACTGAGATTAAAAAAAAACAACTTAAAGAATGATCTAAGCTTATGTTAAAAAAGTAGAAACACTGAAGAGTATACAAGTAAAATAAATAAATGGATAAATGAATAAAAGCACTGATGAATACACTATGAAGACTGAAGATCTCACTGTGTTGTTTGCTTTTCCTTGAATGCACATTGTAACACTCCCAAGTCCTGGGTTTAGTGTGGAAAGTATCACTGTTCAAAATTTCTTTTAATTCTAGGCAATCCTTATGAATATATGGCTCTACACAGAGACTATATAAAACTTACACATATGCAGATATATATATGAAATCTATATTACTTTTATGCAAATGATAACGATTATTGGGCCAAAGGATATGGGCATTTTATAGTTCACAATATGTTCCTAATTGTGCTTGACAACTATTTTTGTCACCAACTTACAGTCCCAGCAACAATTTGTGAGTGTATTTTCCTCTCAAATACTATTACCAATATTATAAAATCATATGCCCATCATATGTGTCACATTTTTCTCATTTAATTTGGATTTTGTTTCTATTGTAAAATCATCATCGTTTTAGATGTTTGTAAGTTCCTGTGCTATTCTCTGTGTGTGAAGTATCGTTTGGCAACAGTTTTTCTTTGTTTTTTAGTTTTTAATAATTCTTTGCATATTAAGATAATTAGTGTTTTACCTTTGATATGTAATCTACAATATTTTTCCAGCTTGTGATTGCTTTCTAAATTTTAGTATTATTTTTTTGTGCTTTAATTTTTTTATCTTGTAAAATGTAATAAGATAGAGTCAAATCTGTCTTTTGTGAGATTTGTCATCTTTTTAAATATGTTGTTATGTCTGAAAATCCTGTCTTCATTTCAGGTTTATCCTTTGAAAAACCATGTTTCTTCTTCTTCTAATAGACTTCTGGTCTCATTTGACATTTAAATATTTGATCCATCTGGAATTACTTCTGCTACAGGTAATGAAGTAAAGTTCCAGGTTATTCTATAAACGGTTGGTCACTTGTCATTAATGACTACTCCCCCCCCCCCCCAATGATTTGGAATGTCTTTTTCTTTTGCACCCATAATTTTATCATATATATTTGACCTTCCAATTATGTTTAATTAATATATGTATGCCTTCACATGTTAGTTTCAAGCTAGGTTAATTTTTGTAACATTTAAATAAACGAAAGAATTAATTTTTCTTTCTTGCTCTATTTTTAAAATTTTTCTGAATATTATCACACGTTTTAAAATAATTTTTTGCTTCATTATTTTTCACAGGAATTTTACATTATTTTATTAAAAGTAACTGCCAGAGGAAGGGGCTGTAATCACTATTGAAATGTCATTTGTGTATAAATCTATGTTTCCTAAATATTGAAATATACCATGGGGACCTTTATATGAAAGGAAAAAAAAAGTTGCATGAGTTTCCATTCATTTACATCTTTTTTATATTTCAGGTTAGAGTAGTTTATGTTCTAGAGATCCAAATAATTTTTGTTAAGTACATACCTAGGTTTTTTGTTATGATTAATGTTAATGGGAAATATTAGCCATTACATTTGTTATTATACACACACACACACACACACACATATAAAAGCATTTCTTTTGCCTTTTTCTGTAATTTTTTTTTTAATTTAAAATATTAGGAATGTCCCTTTACCTCCCCAATGCCTTTTTATTTTAAAATTAGTAAATTTTCTGAATTATCTGTTTTTAGTACTTACATAGTTGATTTATGTTTTCTAAGTAATCAATCTTGAAGTACAAAAAATTATTTTGCCTCCCTTCAATATAATATTTATAACTCAAAATTTTCCTTTTGGTACAGTACTCTGAGGCAATGCTCATTTGTTAAATAATTAATACACTGTTTTACAGATAGAAAACTGAGACTTGCACAAGGAAACATAACTAGTAAGATTACTGTTGAAATTTAGATACAGTTTTGTCTCAATCCAAAGTTCATGCTTTTAAGCACTTATGTTAATATACAGAGAAGAAAGTGCTGTCTAGAAGAATAGGACCTGGTCAACCTCCAAACACTGACCTCAGGAGAGAGCTTCAGAAAATGAAATATTGGGCACCTGGGGAATGGTGTGAACTAAGTAGAGGGAAAATTTATTCTTGGTAAGTGACCAAGAAAACTTAACTTATTTTTACATTTTCGTCAAGGTTGCCTGCTTCTGGCAATTGATTTGGGTTTACTGACGTGGAATAAAAAATATGCAAAGGTATGCAACTGATTACATAATAATTTTCAGATTCAGCAAAGCACTTCAAATTTCCAACCAGCCTGAAAATTACTATGAGTATATTATAATCTGTGCAGGAGAAGTTCTTTATGCAGCCAAAACTTTTCACTGGTAATGCAGCACTTAAACCCATCAACCAATTACTGTTATTTCTTCATGTTGTGTCAAATGATATAGACAAGGATTTAGGGGGGGAAATCAAGGAATCCATAAACACTAAAGAAAAGTTAATTTAAAGATTAGGGTATACATTCTTTAATATTAACTCCAGAATAACATTTCAAGACATGGTTTTCATCCACTTAGAACACCAACCCCAATGATAGAGTTATCATCTAAAACTAGATCCTGAAATAAAGAGTGTTTTCCATTGATAAGACAGACTCAGCAGTGATTCATTACATTTATGTCATTCTGTTACTTTTGAAGTCTTTTTAAACTAGATTTTACTATAAGGCTGTCTTTTAATCACTCTCTCAGAAAACTCACTAACTACTCTCTGATTTCTGTTAAAAATACGAGCAGCGATTTTTCCTAAAATGCAATCAATAAAGCATGTGCCGGTTTGTTTGTTTGCTTGCTTGCTTTTACATGGTTACTACCCTTGGAGTGTTAAAATTATAACGAGTCAAATACAACTCAAATTTTTCAACCATGTCCCTAGGGAAACTCCTGCTCTAGAGTGCAGTCTTGAAATGAAACTCTAGCACAGAATTACAATACTACGGAGGGGTAAGAGCAATCTTTATTGTCTTTATCACGTGCAAGCAACTGTATTAGGGACATAGTGTTTACTCCTCTGGCAGTTTCATGAGGCTGTTGCATGATATTCTCCTTTTGCAGGCGTCAAACTGACACACCCAAACCTGTGAGCACTAGGGCGAAGCCTCTGAGCTCCACCTTCAAAATCCCCTTGTTATCTCTGTCTGTGTCCCCGGTTCAGGGTAGCAGATAACATGCTCAGTTACCTTAAAGTAACTTAAGACGTTTTCCTATTCCTCTTGACACAACCATATTGTTAAGCACTCTAACACCAGGTGGTTAAAAGAGGTAAATGGTGGGCAAGAAAAAAAAGAAAATTGTACCAATCACATGATCTCAGCCTCTTCATGAACAGGAGTATGTGCTGTACTACAAAGGCAATGTTACAAAGGCAACGAGGCCTTTGCCTGTCTGTTTAGGTCCTGCTGAAAAGCAGAGGACCAGGGGTGACCCTAAGGATGTCTACCTAACAGAATGGGTGTAATGCTGCAGAGCCAGTCTGTGACGAGGGCTCCTCAAATTGCTTATGGGGCTCCCCCTCAATTGCTTGTTGTTATAAGAGCAAACTGGATTTCCATTTTCCTAATGCAATTATATCCTAAATTACAGCTGCTTATTGTCAACTCTACTAAGTTATCTGACTTAAAGAGACACATTTCATAAATCAGACATATATTTTTCTATTTGGATCTTGTTTAGCAGTCCAGCATTAATTTAGTTTAGAAGTGATTTTTGACAGTAATATATATACATATAGTAATTGTGTTTTCTCAAAGTTTGTATGTTAAGCTCTAACCCCAAAGTGAGTATATTTGGATATAATGCCTGTAGAGAAATAATTAAAGATAAATAAGGTTATAAGGGTAGGACCCTTATGCAATAAGACCGGTGTTATAAGAAGAACCACCTGAATCCTCTCTCTCTCCACGTGAGGACACAATGTGAAGGTGGTTGTCTGCATACCATGGAGAGTGAAACCTCACCAGGAACTAACCCTGCTGGCACCTTGATCTTGTACTTCAAACTCTAGAACTGTGAGAAATAAATTTCTGTAATTTAAGCTCGCTAGCCTGTGGTATCTTGTTATTGTTGCCCTAGCTGCCTAATAAAATCGCTAAGGGCAGATTTAAACACTGAAATTTATTGTTGTCATTGTTTGGCTAATACCTATTTAAATAATAATATAATAATTTGCATTTAAACACCTTTAGACCCTGGACTCAATAACAAACTCTATATTTTAAAGCACATCAGTCTCTTCTTACCTGCCACTGTAAAAATTCATTTGAATACACACTCTCTAAATGCAAAATGTTACATCTACTTTCAAAGAGAGGTGGGGGGGAAGTTTATGGACTCTATATTTGTCTTGGGTCTGTCTGGTGCCAGTAAAGAAGAAATAAAAATTTTGATTATTTGAAAGACATTTTGAGAGAGAGAGAGAGAGAGAGAGAGAGGAAGAGAGAGAGAGAGAGAGAGAGAGAGAGAAACTAATGCAGGTTTATTTTTCAGAAAAACCTTCATAGAAATGGTAGCTCTTCAGCTAACTGTGAAAGTATAAGGACTGAGCAATAGGATAATTAACAGGCATTCATAAGGCATGAACCTGACCCTTACCTAAGAGAATTCCTTTTATCCATTAGAAATTTTAATATATATAAAAAAAATTAATACATTTTATTAACAAAAATTAATAAAATGATGTATTTTACACACAGGCATAGGCTTAAAAAAATTAAACTCTTAAACTTCTTTTGAATGCCAATCACCTAAGACTATAACTTAGACCAGTAGCATGGACTTCCTTTAATAGAGGCAACCTAAAACTATCAAAACCACAGGCCCAGAGCAGCATGATTAAAAGAACCACCTAGGCGTTACAACTTTTAAGTGCTTTCTTTAAACTTCTACTTGAACTTCACAGGCTGCCCCTTTTCAAGGCATTCTGTAAACAGACCTGCCTCTCTATTTGACAGAGGTGTTATTATGAGAAATGAATGGATGTGCTGTGTAGTGCTTGAGATTTCCTCTAGAAAGAGTCTTGATACACTTAAGGAATTACATTTAGAACGCATAGTGTTCCATGATGAAGAGAGATACATGCTCTTTCCATTCATCCTTCTTGTTGAACTATCATTAGAACAAATAAATCTGCATTGGAATGAGAAGCTAACCAAGATTAATGCAGAAGTATGCATGCTACTACTATAATAAATGCAATTTTATGGCAGTTACCATCTGCTGATGGCTGATATCTTATGAGAGAGCACGTCCTCATTAACTCTCAAGAGCTGCATGTCTCAAGTTCCCAGTAGAGAAAGAAAATGTAAGAAAAACTTATGGGAGTTGTGAGCGTAGATCAAATGAAAGCCAATAAAGAGAAATCCTTTCATCAGACATTTACTGGCTAGCGGTAGAGCAAATATTCTTCTCAGAGTTGAAAGTCTAGTTGAAAATACATGATGAAACCAGCAGGATTTGTATTATGTTTGCCATTCATAAGGTGGCTCCATGAGAAAAATTAAAATCAGAAGTGGTACTGACAATTTGGACTAAGTAAAGCAATATAAACAATGTTAAAATTTGTATGGTTAATCCTACATTATAATGAGAAGTTATGAAATTAATTCACATAGAATAAAAATGGTTCTGTGTAAGTATAACTACTCAAAAGAGTGTATCTGTACATAGGTAGGAAAGAGTAATGCTAATCATTATACTAGATTATTATTTTTCTTTTAATCTGAATTAACCAATCTAATATAACGACCATTTTTACTTATTGTTATTTCAGTATAAAAATGAAAATATAGAGACAAAGATTAAAAACCCCACAACATCCCCTTTCTCTTAGCTCCCAAATTATGAATATTAAAATGAGCATCTACAGAAATTAAAAAAATCTGTTTTTTTAAAATAGAAAATATAAAAGGAACAAATTTTTAATTAGTACCTTCCTATATAGAGAGGGACACCATGGGAGTTTGTCCCATTCTACTAAATGTTTATCTAAAAACTGGATTGTAACCATGACAACAGGAATTTTCCTATGTAGTGGAAAGAATGTGTCAGAAATAATCTTTTGGCTGCCTTCACACCACATAACAGAACTTTTAAGGCGCTGAATTGTGAAGGTTACTTATGGAGGTTAATTATGAAAGCATTCATTTTTTTAAAATATGTTTGTATTGATTCAGAGAAAGAGGAAGAGAAATGGATAGAAAGAGAAACATTGATGAGATGAGAGAAACTTCGATGGGCTGCCTCCTGCGCTCCCCCCACCAGGGATCCAGCCCACAGCCAGGCATGAACCCCGAGGGAAATCAGCTCTGGACCGCTGGGCTCACGGGTCCACCCTCAACCACTAAGACTCCCCGGCGGGGGCATGAAAGCATTATTTTACTTTCTGAAGTGTCTGCCTGTATTTCCACATCCTCAATATACCTGTTCATAATTGCTTAATTCTTCTTTTCTTTTTTTTCCTCCCTCTCTTTCTCCCTCCCTCCCTCCCTCCCTCCCTTTAATTTCCTCTCTTCTATTTTCTCTTTCCTCCTCCCCCCCCCCCAAGGAACACTGCCTGATCCCCTCCCATCCTAGGAAGATATATGGCCCTGGCCGGGGGGTCTGTGGGTGGGTGTGCAGCCCCACACACCAAAGGCTGTGCATTGAGTTCCAGTCCCGGCACACGCCCAGCTTGCAGGTTTGACTCCTACAGGAGGCAACCTATGGAGGCTTCTGTCTCACATGGGTGCTCTGTCTCACATGGATGCTTCTCTCTCACATCGATGTTTCTCTCTCCCTCTTTCTCCCCCTTTCTCTCTCTCTCAAATTAATAAAAAGCATATCCTCGGTGAGGATTAAAAATAAATAAATAAAAAGGCATGTTGAAGGAACAGCACTGAGCTTCCATCACATACCTAGAGAACCATGTTTTTGGAAACTGAACATGTTTGGTAATTTACATTGTATCTTTAAAATATTCAATAAAAATCTTAATAAGCTCACCTCAGGTAAAGCACACCGAAAAAAATAGTGTTTATAATTTGCTGAGTGCAATATGTTTAGACATATCTAATAGTCTCTACTTGACAATTTATGCTACAACAGCTACGAGATAGAAACTGCTTTTGTATCCAATTTAAAAACATGAATGTTCCCCTCTGTACCCTAGAGCTTAAAGACAATTTACAGAAGTAGGCCAGTATGAAGTATTGCCACAATAAACTGTTGTTTTACTTTCCTTTTGTAGCAAAAATTAGAAAAACACTGCAATGCTGTTGAGTCATAAAATATGTTAGCAATAAAACAAATACAAGCTATCAAGTTTATTTAATTTCTACTGTTACTGTCATTATTCAGAGGCCTCTTTATAGTCTTTCGTATATTTGAAAGTAATTTATTTTGAAAAAAAAAATCAAAGTTGGAATAACAGATTTTTCCCCAAAATGTATAGTTATGAACAAAATCATCCTTCATGAAACAAAATATAAGGAATTCTTTTACTTGTTTCACTGCAGAAGATATTATTTGAAAATAATTTTATTTTAAAAACATCAATCTCAATAGACATGTTGTGACAATGTACTTGGCATTATTTTTAAAACAATAAGCTACTTTTATTTGTCCTTATCGGATCATGACTAATTATATGGAGTAAATCTGTATTAAGCAATAAAATACAGAAAAAATGGTCCTCCTTTCAAAATGCACAGTTGTTAGAATACCAAAACTCAAACCTAATTATTGTAATTTTTGTTTAATACTTTTCCTATTTTAAATATTAATATTTGCAATACTGTTTTTTTGTGTGTAACTGATCCTAGTTACAACAGTTATAATTAGGGGAAATGACACTAAAAAATATAACTACAAGGGAAACAGTCTCATAAATTTAAACAATTGTTTTAAAATTATTAAAATGTTATTATTCAAATGGTTTTGTAAAAGACACAGTCATATTCCATACATTTGTTTCTAATTAGAAAATACATACATTTCTGTAAGTTTACCAAGTATGTGGAGAGTATATAAGGAGACTTTATATTATATATCATCTGGAGTTCTTCAAAAGATAAATCATTTCAAAATAAATGGCACTTGTATTGACATTATTTTGCAAATTTGTTGCATCAGAAATTATTTCTGAAATTTTCGGGAGAATTAAATAGTTTGGCAGAGGTTCTCAAGTCTATTGACTGTGATCACGGTGGCGAATGCACATTCTAAAGAATCTCACAAATCTGTCAACTGGTGTGCAGAATAATCCAGTGGGATAAAACACTCCATATAGAGAAAGGGAAGGTTGGCAGGCTTAGAGTAAACTCTAACTTCCTCAGAAATTTTCAAGACAGAGCACAAACACTCTCAGGTTTCAGTAACCAAGGAATATTAACTGTGAGTAATTGCATAAAATGCAAATTTTACTACTAGGTTTTCATTCCATAACCACTATGTAAGTAACAAACGTGTACCAGTGTCCAATCGTGCTACTTATTTCAAAGCCTGCTGCTGATTGGTTGCTATGTATCTTTTATTCATTTCATGCACAGATAGCAAATCTGTGTATGAAATTGTGTTGCCTCCTGGTCCAGCAGTAATAAACCTACAGATATTTTCAAAAATGGATAATCACAAGAGGGAATTGGCAGCAAAGATAAAAGTCTAACAGATAAATAAACAGTAAAATTGCTGAACTTGAAATTGGATGTGATTAAAAGATAAATGCCTGTGGAACTGTTGACAAGTCTTTTGTTTGCATGACTCAACATGCAACCAGAGGAACTTAATGAAGGTAAACCTAGTAACATAAATGAAGAAAGCGGTAGTGTTTAAAATGAATGTAGGTGTCCTAGAGAAAGTGACACCAGCAAAAATGTCATATTCAAGTAACTCTTGAAAATATTTTTAAAACATTGAAAGTATAAAGGACAAATTTTGGAAGGTAACCCAAACTTAGAAAGTGTGAAATTTGTTAAGATAACAAAAGTGTTCACTCTATATTGTAAGTTATAAGATGAGGAGAAGGCAAGTACTGTTCAACTACTTGATAAGGAATTTTTTACAAATAAAACACTTTAACTCTCAATGTTTCTAATGTTAAAATTAAACTATACTAAATGAGTATTAGTTTTACTAGTCTTTCCTTATGTATTTATAACCAACACTAACACAGCTTTTAGTATTTTGACAAACATTTTTAAAGGTCAAGAAACAATGCCATTTTCCCACTGAATATTAATTATGTTGTGTACAGTTTCAGCTTGCACAGTCATTTTTATGATATTAAGCTACCATGAAAAGTAAGGCAGATGAAAGTCCAACAAAGAAATAAACAGCGAACAGTCTGAATATCAAATTGGATGTGGTTAGAAGATAAATGCCTGTAGGAGGGAATGTTGACAAGCCTACGGTTTGAGAGACAGTACTGTTTGATATAGTACATCCTTGCTGCTTCAGACTCTTTTATTTATAGATTTGTGTAAACCAACAGCCTCGGAAGCTAGAGATACTGTCTTCCTCTAGAGCAAAAGATGGGCATGCTTACTGCCTTTTATAAAATATTAGGAATCTCTAATGTCCATGTCCCTTTCCTATAGCACAACTCATTGCATATCCAAGTAGTATATGCTCTCTTTTCTTCACCCTGTGGGAGTTATATCTCTGGGAACCAGTGCAAAATGCTGATTCTCCGACTACTGCTGTTGCTATGAGAGATAATCTGTCCCTCATTTCTAATCCAGGAGTTTTGTGTCTTCTCTCAGCATTTATAAAACTGTCACAGGCTAACTTATTAGCTTGCAAGTAGGGTAATATCTCTGACCCAGCGCATTTCTTGACAGTTTTAGTAATGGGGATGGGATATGACATACATGACTTTCTGGAAGAGAATGGATGATGGCTTCATAAACCAGTTGGCAGGATTTGAGAGAAGTCTATAAAAATATTTACCGTCAGCCTTGCTCCGTGGAAATTTTCCTTAGCCTTTATGTTGAGAGCAGGTCAAAAGCAGCAGATGCCCCTGATTCAAGTGCACTCCTTAAAGAATTTTGCTCCTGTGCAAGCCAAGTCTGAGTCAGACAGAAGGCGCAAACCCATATCCAGAAAGAAAGTGCCTGTGGTTACTGAGCCAAGGGGCTCCCAAAGCCGAAACACATGACATCAGGTATGCTATATGGGGCATTGGATAGGTTGAAAGTTGGAAGTTCGTTTGGCTAAATCATGAGACGCCATGTTATCTGAAGAAAGAAAGGAAGCATTATTTTGTTTGTTAACATTTTTGTAGAAAAAGAGTTACATTTAGTCTTTGAACGAGGCTGTTTCTACTTGCGTTTCTACTGCTTTCAATAGATCTTACCATATGAGAATTCTTTCTCAAAATGTATTTGAATTTCTCCTGAAAATCCCTTTCTGAACCTCAAACTTCAAATTCTTAAAACAGAAAAAATTGAATTTTAGCAGTCCTTAACTGACCAACAATTTGGTCTGGTAAATAATAATAATTATTATTAATAATTACAACATTTCAGTGGACTTGATGGTAGGCATTGTAATAACTCTCAAAGGTACAGCGAGTGTCCAAAGCAAACCAACCCATATCTGCATTCTTATTTTCCACAACAAAATATTCCCTGTTATTTGCTATATCTGTTTTTGTAAGATAACTTATTACTCTAGTATAAAGTAGTTTACATGTTAGTATTAAAATAGAAAGACATATTAAAGTTTACTAACAAGGCATTTAATATAATAGTTTATAGGCTAATTATTCAATTCCTGAATTATAGAATATAAATTTTGATGAGCTTCTGTTATTTTTCATCTTCCTTTAATTGTTGTTATTATTGTTGTTATGATTTTCTTTCAGGAAAAATGTAAAATGATGATACAAATTCCAAGAGCAAGGTTTAGAGAGTTTAGAAGGCCTCAGAGTCTTTTTGCCCACTTAATCCAAAAGCACAAGATTTAATTTTGTACCTATCATAAATATTTATATATTTCAAGTATAATGCAAAAAAAAACCCCTCTAAAACATATGGAAAATTTAGGTCTCCACAGTAAAATATTTTGAGTAATGTCAAAGAAAAATTGCACTGGACAAAATTAAATAGGCAAGGAAGTTTTCAACCAAGGGTACTGCAATATGGGAGGAGTTGTTTCACCTCCACTGAATCAAAGGGTGGAGAGTTTTAAAAACTGAATTGGGGAAAAATCTTAGGCCACCTATGTTTACAGATTGGCTTTACCCAAAGTAAAACTAGACTAATGTCATATCTTCATGACAGCTGGTATTTTATTACTTGGTAGGAGGTACCCACCAAAATTAATCTTCTACCCTCTAACAGAGACTAGAAGACTGAAGCACTATCGATGATTACATTTCAAAGGAATGGCTTGCAGGTCCTTGAGGGCAAAAAATGTACAAAGTTCTTTGTAATATGAATATAACAGATACATTGAGAGAGGTGTTCTTGCATCATTGCTAAGAACAAGAATTTGGAGAGAGAAAAATTCAGTGTAATTGCCACCTTAACATTTACTCTTTGCATCACCTTTGTAAATTCAATGATCTCCCTGAAAAACTCAATTTATGCATCTTTGAAATGGTAAAAACATAAGCACTTGCCTTACAGAGCCATCATGAAGATTATCGTTAATAATGCATGTGAAGTATCTGCTACAGGATCCGGAACATAGTAAATGCTCAAAAAAGATTGGCTATAACTGAAGACTCATAATATTTAAAACAGAGCAAGGATTTCAACTTAACTCTATGTAATTTTATTAATCTATATGTGCATTTTGTCAAACTACTTTCTGTATTTATTGGCTCTTCTGAAAAGTATTTTCCTTATAGAAATTAGAAGGCTTTGCAAAAGTAAATAGGTATTACAAGACACCTCAAATAAATTATTTCTCTACCAATCATGAACTTGTGTTTCTGTGTTGTTTATTGTAAATAATTTAATATTTAACTGGCATAATTGCAGTGTGAACTTAATACAATAAATGAAAGATACCCTCATAAAATCATCCTAAATATATATAATTTATATTAAATATAAGAATAACATACAGTTTTATACTATTTTCAACATATTTTTAATTAAAATCCTTTACCATATTTTTTCTTATATAAATATTTTTCTAGTAAAAACCTTTGGTAAAAAATAAAACATTAATTATGGTTCCAGTGATTTAATATGACATATGCATAAAATATAGAGTACCTTATATTTGGTTTCTGGAATTCTTCACATTTTCTAATTGCAATTATATGCAAATGTCAATTTAAAATAGTAGCCATTTATTTTCTCTCTTCATATTTGACATTATATGCAAATATCAATTTAAAATAGTAGTCATTTATTTTTCTTTTTTCCAGGTAGTTAATCATACATGTGCTTTGTTCTTGTATGCTTTCCCTCCATGTTCAACAAAGTAATACATGCAAATGTTCTATGAATCATTATAGCACAGAATGATTGGGATGAAAAGGAACAGTCTCCAACCTCGATTTTCCTCTTTTCTAATACTACACCCCAAAGATGTTATCCTTTCATTGTTTCTGGCTTAAGTTTCTCTGATGATTACAATGTAGTAAACTAAATTATTGACCCTCATATCTGTGTCATCTTTAACATGTGCCTTTCCACTTCTTACTATTTTGGCTTGGCCATAAACTTACTCTGGCCAATGATATGTGAATTAAATGCCCTGTTTCTATCTTCACCATGAAAAGAATTTGGCCCAACCAGTGTGCTGGTCCAAGGAGGATGAGAGATATGGGGAGCAGATATAAGCTAAACCCACAGCAGTAGCTAAGCCTAAGCAGAAGTGCAGCTTGAACAGAGCTGTCCAGAGTCACTCAGAGTAGATCATGACCAGCAGACATGTGAATTGAACTACACTATTGATGCTTCAAGTCATTGAATGGTGAGATGATTTATTTCACTGCAATGGCTGATGGATACTTGTTCCTATATGGAAGATCTCATTCTATTTTCGTCTTCATAGCTCTAGGAGCAAATTATTATATTAATATTATTTTTAAATTTTCTATTGTTGTTATCTGAAACTTTGAAATACATGCCATAACTTTTAAGCCTATTCTATCACTTTAGTTATATTGACTTTCTACTCTGTAAAATGAAGATAATAATCCTACAGTTTTTTCATCTTTTGCTCAGCATCTGAGGACCCATTTTCTTTCATATCTTAATCATATGTTCTTTCCCCATGTAATTTTTTATAAAGCTAAAACAAATACAAAAACAAGAACATATAAGAATAGAATTAAAAGTAAAATAAACAATAGAAACAACAAGAAATGTCAATTATTATCTTGAAGTTATATTTTCTTTTCAATCCATTATATGTTTTCCATGAGTGAATACATGTATATGTGTGTGTATGTAGAGAGAGAGATAGACAAACAACCTTATGGATATACATACATCCAAATGACTCATTAACAGAATCTAAAAATATTCATTTTAAAGGAATTCAACAATAAGATTACAACATTTTAATATATAGCAGTTACTTGATGAAAACTATAAAATCAACACAAACTGGGCACACAGGTAATTGACTGATTTTTGTTTGATGCTGTATAATTTCCTCATGGAAATCTTATCAATTTCCCATTCTTCAACTAATTTTTCATGGCTCTAATTTTTATCTTTCATGGCATTTCTTTGGGAAAAACAAGAAAAAATCAATAGCTTATTTCCCAATAACAAATCCACATGGATTTTTCATAGATGAGTACAATTTAAAATGTCTCCCTGAAATATATATTAATGTCTATCTATTCTTCCATTTTTAGCACAGTTCATGAAAAGCAGAAGAAACATTTAATTTTTTTAAAATATGAAGGCATAAAGGAATTCAATAAATGTTCTAAATTAATTTCTGCTGAATTTCTAAACTAATATAACTACTATAATCTTATATAAAATTAGATTTAATTCAACAATTCCATTTCTAAGTATATATACCAAAAAAAAAAAGGAAAACGTACATCCACACAGAAACTTATACATGAATATTCATAGTAGCATTATTCGTCATGACCCAAAAGTGTGCAAAAAGCTCAAATATTTATTAATGGATGAATGTATAAACAAAATGTAATATACCCATATAATGGAATGTTATTTAGCCATGAAAAAGGAATCAAGTCATGCATGCTACAAAAAGATAAATCTTGAAAATATGATACTAAATGTAAAAATCCAGGTAAAAAAAGCCACAAATTATATTATCACATTGATATAAAATATTCAGAAGTGGCAAATGCATGAGATAAAAAGTAGATTCGAGGTTGACTAAGCCTGAGGGTAGGAATAGAAATGGAGAGCGACTGCTAATTTGTACTGATTTTTTTAGAGTAATAAAAATGTTCCAAAATTAGATTGTAGTGGTGGTTGTACAACTCTGTAAATGTACAAAAAAAAAACTGAATTATTCACTTGAAATGGGAGAATTAGGGAGGTGCCTCCTGAGGGTTGAGGGGTCCCAGCCTCACACCAGGCCCCCTAGCCCAGGCTATCAGTGCCAGGAAGAGAAGTCCTCATAACTTCTGGCTGTAAAAACTAGTGGGAATTGGCATTTCAACAACAAATTCTGACAACATTATGAAATATAAAGTTGTGTTAGAAACAAAGAAGAAAAGTTGGAGTAGTCATTAGAAATACTGGCTCTGTTCTCATACGTTCTGAACTGGAATCCCAGTTTCTGCTTTATCTCATCAAACACTAGCTGAAAACATGTGACAGCCATGTTTTGAAAGACATGTAAATATTTATATGAGCAGAGGGAAAAAATGGGAGGGTAACAAAAACTGTCAAGCCGGTGTTCCAGTTGTCTGGCGAGTGAATGCCTGCTGCAGTTTCTCTTAATCAGTATTAGTTCCAGAAATTTTGCCCTGTGAGCTGTCTGTTCTTGCTACTTGAGGTGACCACAGGGTTGGCCAATTGATATACGTGTCTCTGAACATTCTTGACATGTATTCTCATCACTTAAAGACTTGAATATGCACCCTAATAAATGTGTACGAAGGGGGCAGTCTCCACTCTCAAGCATCTGGAGAACTTCAATGCAAGGGAGAAGGCTGCAGCTTTTATAGAGGAAGACAATCAGGAAATAAGGAAATGTATTTGGCTTAAGTTGATTGGCTGGGGTTGCATATCTGAGCTCATTTGAAACACAAAAATAATTGCAGATTCTTGGCTGTTGGGGATTGGCTGGCTGGATATACTGTGTATCTGGTTAAGTGGTGCATTTACAGGACCAAAAAAGTTACCTAAGTTTCAGTTTGTTGGCGTGGAGTCTCAGCCAGAAACAGCTCCATCTTGGGCCTAAACATTTATTTCAATGGTTGTTTGAATTTCCCTAACACTGCCGTTTGACGTTCATATCAAAGGCAACTGATGTTTCCAGTGATGAAGGTGGAGGACACACCAGTGCATACAATTACTATAATCTTATATAAAATTAGATTTAATTCAACAATCCCACTCTTAAGTATATATACAAAAAAAGGGGAAAAAAAGAAAACATACATCCACACAAAAACTTATACATGTAGTTTGCTAAATATATTTGAGTGGGAAATTAATTTTATCCTATAACGAGGGATACAACATGCAGCACAAATCTCTGTCCAGAAGGTGCTTATGATCTAGATGGGTATATTACTCTTAGTCACATATAACTACTAAAAATAAATTTCATGTGAGAGGATTTTGAGTTCAAACACGCTGCTTCAGAATAATCTTTGATGCAGGTGTGCTCATTTAGAAAGAATAGCTATCAAGTTAAGCTCTTGTCTTTTGCATTGAATTCTACATGAGAAAAATACCATCTGCTAATATTAATTCTACAAAATAGAATCACAGCTCTAACAAAAACACTCATATGTAGTTAAGCAATGGAACCACCAAAATGAAACCATATGTATGCTTTATTTAATTCCTTAAATCTCAGCTACACTCACATTCAATACGTACAAAGCAAATTACAAATGCAATTTCTTTTCTAGTAGCAACATTATTATCCTATTCTTGGAGTAATATCACTCTCATTTTGAACTGGCTTAAATCAGATGCCTACAGCTAATTTTTATTCCTAGGGGAAAGTGATGCACTGATCTGCAATATAGACTATATCTGTTAATCGGTCTGTCCTTATGGACTGGGAGTGTGAGAAGATGAGTCGCCCAATGAGGCAACTGCAGGAAGAATGTGTAGTAGATGCTCAGAAGAAAACAACAAATACAACATGTTTTCAAGGAATAACTGCAGTAAGTCCCTTTACTTACACTTTCATTTAAACAGTCCTTTCATTTCATGTTCAGTCTCTGCAGAAAAAAATGCTGTCTCTCCAATAGCCTTGCTCTTCTCTGCTTCCCTCCCAAGAGGGTGTCTGAGGGAAGTTGTATGCAGACATATTTTGGCAGGAAAGGATTGGGAGTCCTTGGTGCTTTGCATATTGAATGTTCTGGTCTTTATCAGCTTATGTGCCTGTCTCCAGCTCTGGTTTTCTATCCCAGAGCCCTTTGTATCACCCCCTAATATCACCTATACTTTGCCCACAGGGAAGCAAACCTTGTGGTTTCAAGAACTGGGGCACTATTATATCACAGGAAGAAATCTGTTGTGACTCCGCTGGAAATACTAGTGATAACAATGATAACTAATACTTATAAAGCATTATGTGTCACACATATTTTAAGCACTTTACAATTATTAGCTCATGTAATTAAATTAATCGCCACATTAAATCACGGCCTCATACTCCTTTTATGAGTTCTGTAAAGAACGCTAGACTGCTTTCTGGCAGACGTGGTCTTCAGGCCACCTAGGATGAAGATCCTATAATCAGAAAGGTCAAAGTAAAAATCACATTGATAATTCCCCCAGAGCTTCTCCTTTATTTCTTCCCCTTCTTTGTAGACATACAACAACGTATTGGTTTTAGTGACAAAGTATTTGCATAGGCACTAATAACATGTATTATAGAATATAGTAATATCAAATCTGCATTGCTTGACCTTCTTTCCAGGAACTAAGAACATGGTCTCAGAGCAGAGAAAAGAAAAAACAGAGAGAGAAATAGAGAGAGGCCTGAAAAATCAGACAAGCAGGAGAAAAGGGCAACGAAAATGATATAGCGAAATCAATCGTGTTGAAACAGAGTTGAAGGTTTTTTAAAACTTACTTCCTCTCCCTCAGCATGATTGCCCAAATTTGCAACGTAAATCCCACTGCTCTCTTGTTCCAGACCAATGAGGGAAGCAGGGATTTTGAAGGGAAGGGGGCAGAAACCAGGTAGAGATGGAACTCTGGCCCAGGATAAATGAGAAGGAAACCTCGCTTAGATGGCTTTTCCTGGGTCACCATGTGATATACAAGAGACATAAAGGGCAATGGATACAGGTTTAACTGGTTTGAAGCCACCTGTAATGGGAAACAGCACAGCACTGTGAAAAGATCAAGGAAAAGAAACTGAAAGGCTTGGCTTCTGGTTCCAGCTGCTGCTTCCAGCTTTTTTATCCTGGGAGTGCCACTTTTCTTTGGGCTTTATTTTGCTCTTCATGGTTCTGAAACCCAAATACTAATCATAATTAACCAATCTCTTTTAAAATATAATATTTCTGTGTCTCACCTCAGACATATGAAATAAGAATGTGTAGAAATACCTATATTATACAGAAACCCTTTCTTGTGATTTCAATAATCAGTCAGTTTGGAAACCACTGGGCCAGAAGATATCTTAATTCTATACCAATTAAATGTTCTCATTTTAATACCCTTTAAAAAAAACATAATCCACATTAAAAAATTCACTATGTAACAATTTGCAGTGTAACAGTTTTAGTATAGTCCCAAGGTCATACAGTCACTGCTACTATCTAATTCCAGAATGTCTTCATCACCCTGAAGAGAAACTCTGCCTGTTGGCAATTACTCCTGTTACTCAAGAGATGAAAAATTCAACATGTGAGAAATCCATTCCATTTCTGAACAAATAAATTAAAAGAAAACATTAAAAAAGATGTAAGAGACTCACCAGCCAAATACAATGCAGAAAACCCTTTTGAATCTGACTCAGACAACCACATAAAACTAAGTTATTATTTTTTATTTTCTTGTAGATACACATATTTCAGTATTACACAAAAAAGTGACTTTATGCCTAGTATTTACTTGAAAATACACTATTGTGGAGACAAGGGGAAAAGAAATTAATGAAATAAGATTGGACACACATGGATAATTATTAAATCTGTTTCATGGGTGCGAGGTAAATTTATTATATTATTCATTCAAATTCTTAAATTTGTTTAACAATTTTTACAACACAGAATTAAAACAACCAAGCAACAAGGCTTTCTTTTTCATAATGCTGCCTACTAAAGAATTACTAATGCTGTCTATCAAAAAATTACTAATATATGTATATACATATATGTCTTGGTCTTATTGAGAGAGATGTCATTTTCCCTTTTTAGGCAACTGGATAAAACTAATAACTCTTTCTTCTGTCCCTTGTTTCCAACTGGGGAGTATGTTCTATTGATATAATCAAGAAAAAAATTTAATTTTTAAAGCTAAGTTTCTTTTGAAATCTTTAAAGGCCATCTACCACTTCTACTGGGTGAAAAATGGCTTTGTCAAACAAAAATCCAGTAGGGTAGAAACAGTTGGTTCTAAACACTGATGGAACATGAGAGGCTTATTTTGTCTGATTTTAGAAATAGGAAGCCATACAGCATGGTATTCTTTTTTGTGTGGCATCCATTAGTGTTAAAATCTATTTCAAAATATTATGGGTGACATCAATGAAAATACCTTCCCAGGTGTTCCCTAATTTAATTTAATTATATTATTTTATTTTATCTATATTTTTAAATATGTTTTTATTGATTTCAGAGAGAGGAAGGGAGAGGGAGAGAGAGAGAAACAACAGTGATGAGAGAGTCATTGATTGTCTGCCTTCTGCATGCCCCCCACTGGGGATTCAGCTGGTAACCCGAGCGTGTGCCCTGACCAGGAATTGAACCATGATCTCCTAGGTCATAGGTCCATGTTCAACTGTTGAGCCATGGCGGTCCAGGCGTTCCCTAATTTTACTGATGCAAGTATCTTATTTACATTACTATATGTAGATTATACTTAATGACGTTAATATTTTGTGGAGAGGGGTAACGGGGGAAAATGAGGGATATCTGTAATACTCTCAACAATAAAAAAAAATTAGTTAAATTAAATAAGTGCACAACTTAAAAATAAAGGTTCTAGAGTATACACGAAAAAACGATAACTCTTATGTCCCCATACAAATATTATTTTCTTTGCATACCATGTCATGAAGGAGATGGGGAAGCACTATCTTCCAGTATCCAAAATAATAAAACTCTTTGAGACAATAAAGGCATTTTTATTTATTGCCATTAGCCATAACTACTTAATTATATTTGCTCTTCAAATTTGGTGCCAAAAACCAGCAACTTCCTGATAAACACCTCAAGGCATTCTGAATTCAAGATATATTGTGACAATTATTAATAACGATCCTATTCAGACTGTCATGGTTTACCCACAGCCATACAATTCTTGACTGTTTTAATGCACTTCCGTAGCGAGAAGGCACAGGGCCGTGGAACTAAGGGCATGTACAGCCTATCAGCATGTTTCCTGTGTTCTCACAGATCTTTGATTTCAAAAGCACAATATTTTCCTAAAGTGGCAAATACCTTGCAGACTTAGATTATGTCACTTGTTCTATGCACCATCCAAAATATGGCAAATCCCTCTGCAACCTCTCCCTCTCAGGGTATCCTGGAAATAAAATTTCTGGATTAGGGCCTTTGAGGATGTTCACTTTGTAAAAATCTAGAAGATCAATTTTTCTTTGTCACACTTTTACTTTCTGACATTTTCTATTCATAGAATGTTGATGAGAATGACTTCTAGTGAAGTCCTGGAACAGTACTTCTTAAAAATTAAAGCATGTCCTAATCGTGTTTGACATTTTCTATAGGAACTTTTGGTCTGTACATAATAACAGCGAGTGATGCCTCTTCTGAGAGCCCTTGTGTACTTGAGGTGAGGATAGTTTTCAATATTTCAATAGTCAATATTCAATATTCAATATTCAATATGCATAGAAATGATCCAATGAGTAGCTACCATGAAAATCGGTGTTTATAAAATAAGGTGAACATATGGCCACCTGCAGCCCACTCCTCACTGTCACTAGATTCCCTGAATGGCTTTCTGTGTACTCCTATCTACTATTTTGGCTTCCTCAATTCCAGGAGATTACAATATTTGGAATAAATTTTTCAGGTGCTTACTTAGGTGACATCTTTTTGTGGAAAAAATTGTAAATATGATTTTGGACATTCTTATTTTGAACTATATGTGCTGTTAATTAAGCATATAGAGGATAGAATTAGTGGGTTACCTGCTTATAGATGGCAATGTAGCCTTTGGATTGGAAGTATGTATGCGGGTGTGGGTTCAAATGTGTGATTATCTCTTACAGTGGGAGCAGTTAAAGCATGTGTAAAAGTGGTTGGGATAGAACCAAAGAACAAAAGGTTTAGGACAGTACTGAAATGGAATAATTTTATAGCTAAAATTTCTTTTGGATATTTGTAATTATCTATTCCTTTATAAGGAGAGTGGTTTCTAGTAAAGGGAAGATCTTTAAACAATTGAGTGCAAGTCATTATTGACAAAAGAGTGGCTTCCTACTTAACAGAGAAGAGTTTTAAGAGATGAAGCAAGTATGCATTTAAAAGAAATCTGACAGCTCATTTTGCCTGGATGAAAAAGAGAGAGTTTGAAACACAATGGGAAATACCTGGGAGTGGAAATTGTTGTGCTCTTTATGTAGGAAGGAAAAAGAACATATTGTTGGCAACAGTGGAAAGAGGCTGAGGAATAGACAACAGACACTTTAAATTGGGTTTTGAGTGAAATTCTATTGAGTGTTTGACATAAAGTGATTCTCCGATTCCTAAAAAAAAATTCTTGGTAAAATTGTAACCAATAACTTAATGTAAATTGATTCTTTGTATTTAATGTAGAGAGCCACATGTCCAAGGGTCAAAGAGGCCTTTGGACCAGTCAACGCAAGTATTGACACCTATCGCACAATGTACTTTCTGTAATGACAGAGGAGATGGGATTCATAGCACAGGTGTAAGGATGGCTCTTAGGGTAAAACACCCCTTTCCACTGTAACAGGTGGAAAAAATAAAAAAATAAAAATGAGTGAAGATGAATGTAGAACACTCAAACTCTTAACAAGGTCAGTCATTGAAATGGATTACTACCAGTTTAAATAGAATGGGGAAAAACTGAAATAATTATAAAGGATAAGCATGTTACCAAAAACCCGAGTTCAGTTGCTCGCTGCTAGAAAGCCAACACTTGAGAGACAAGTGTGGGATGGAAAGGACAGGTTGCTTTATTCAGGAAGCTGGCTGCCTGGAAAGATGGCAGACTAATGTTCAAAGACCATCTCCAAAGTTCCAGCCCAAGCAGAAGTGTTTTAAAGGGGAGGAGGAGAGAGGGGGAGTCTCAGGGAACTGAGAGAGGTCTGTGTTTACTTAGTCACAGGTACACTTTCTTTTGCATTGGACTCCTAGGTGCCAGCAGCTGGTAGTAACTACTTTGAAAACATTCATAAATTTTCCTTGTTGTGACCCTGAACTTATCTCCTCCTGCTTGACAAAGAGATACCACATCAGCAACTTATGACTACATTTCTGAGAACAGAAAGAGTTGATCCTTAAGAGCAGTTAATATGTGAACAAAGGCCTAATTATGAATGAAATTATTTAACTCTAGCTGTCAAAAATACTAGGGACATTAAAATCATAAGGGGCTCTTCTACTGGCAGGTGAGTTTACAATACGATATCAATGAAAAATTGTCAAAATGATTAAGGACCACAATAAGTGCCAGTCTGCCCTCCTATGAAACAGGCTCAGTAGACAGGGCATAGCTGTGGATCACGAATTTGGTTGAATTTCAACGAAACGCATATTTTTTATGAGGGTGTTATAAATGGCAAAGGGGCAAGAGAACTCACTGGTTTGACAGCATTTATTCCTGCAAGTTCCTCCTCCAGAAGATGACATTCTTGAGATCTTTCATCTCAAGTAGGCTTCAAAATACTGTTTTTATTATGCAGAAGAGCAAATTCTTTTCTAAAAAAGTACTAGTTTTCTAATTCATTTTTATGTGTAAAAGGTCAAAAAGAAACACCTACTGATGGATCCCTATTAACATCACATATGACTCACAAGGTGTACTCTTATTTACCCAGCATTACCAGTAAAAACATGGACTTTATAGCTTCAATTATTTTTTAAAAGAAACCATTATCCTGAATGATTTTCTGACACAGTGGGTGGTATTCCTGAACTTGGAACAATAATCTGTTTGATCGTCCATCACCCATCTAATTTTGTTAACCACAAGAGCTAGTAAATCCCCAAATACAAACCACAGATTAGGAAATGCTGGCCTGTAGAGGGACCCATACACAAGCTGCAGTGTCTTATTTCTAGTCTTTATAAAGGTTTGTCAGCAATAGTAATGCTAACAGTTAAATTATAAACAAAAACCTAAGTGAACACTCTTTAGAAGGAACCAGTCCAAGAACAGTTATGTCCTTTTGGGCTTTCCCTTTGTCTCTTTGATGTAAGTTTAACGGGATGACTAGCAACAGTCTGCGAAGCCTGGAAGGAACATATAAAAATTTAAGCCATCTTAGAAAACACAACCCAGACATGACCTTCGACAACTGTAAATCACAATAACAAAGGCAAAAGTTCCTCATACTTTTCCTTCCCTCAGGCTGCTCACTTTTTAATAAATGACCAACCAAATACAATGTTTTCAACGTTGCCTATTTGGAAATTTGTAATCTGAAAATATTTTCATTCACTGCTACTACTGAAAAACAAGCAAGACTTAAAAATAGATAATCATAGAATGAAAAGACACATTATTTAAACAGCATTAGTTGCTGTGGTCTTCATAAAAAGTAATCCATGCTTATCTTCTTAGCATATGGCCCCAGAGCTTTCTTTTGGCATGCAGTAAGAACCTTTCATGTTCTATAATGGCTAGCATGTCTATTCTCCATTGAAGAATTCATTCTTAACCTAATAATTTACTGTACCAGCAATAAATATTGTACAACTGCCAGCCAGGGAGAAACATTATTTCTTCACAGTTTTTAATGAGGTTCATATAGCAGCATCCATAATAGTTATAAATACACAGTGATATTTAAAAATATAGATCATTCATCTTCATGACAGACCAATTAAATCAGAGGTTCATGGTACATTAGTCCCCCTTTATCTATAGGGGATATGTCTCAAGACCCCCAACGGATACCTGAAATTACAGATAATACCGGATCATATGTATATAGGTTTTACCTATACATGCATACCTGTGATAAAGTTTAATTTAAATTTAGTAACAGTAAGAGATTGACAATGACAATAGTAAAATAGAAGAATTATAACAATAGACTTTAATAAAATATATGTAAAAGCGGTCTCTTTCTTTCTGATAACCCAAACAGTGACTAAGTGATTAATGGGTGGGCAGCATATACAGAGGGATAAGCTATGTCCCCGGTGTGATGAAGCAGGATGACATAAGATTTCACTGTGCTACTCAGAACGGCACACAATTGAAAGCTTATGAATTGTTTATTTCTAGAATTTTCCAATATTTTCAGACTGCAGGAGATTGAAACTACAGAAAGCAAAACTGCAGATAAAGGGGGGCTACTATAGAGGGGTCCAAATATTGATCTATTGAAAAAATAAGCTAGATGATTCAAATGTTAAGACTGGTTTAAGAACCACTGAGGTAGACCAGCAATCTGACTGATACACTGCTTTGTCTTTGCTGTTCTTTTTTAATGTTGATTGGGGTGCAGAAATTATTGATTCCTTCTAGACTCTTAGTCTTTTTAGATGCCATACGATGTTTAAATTTAAAATATACCCTATGAATAATTAGATGGGAAACTCTGACTGACATGCATCAATGCAACTAATGGAACAATTTAGCTGCTGAGAATTGTGCTTTACCTTGTGACTTGTGCTTGTCCATCCTAGAATTAGTTCAAATTGAATCAAATAAAAACCAAATATCATCAACTATGTGACCACAAACATTTGATCTCTCTGAAACTGTTTTCTAACATTAGAATGCAGTCTTGTTGTGAGAACTAAACCATGTCAAGTACCTAGCACAGAGCAAATCATTCTTTGAACTGCTTCCCATCATTTCTTACAGAGTGTCTTATTTTCTACTGTCTAATTAACAAAAATGGTATTTAAGATAGATCTTGTTTTCAGATAGTCACTGTTATTTTCTTACATTTGTGGTTAGGTGTCCTGGGTTGACATGAATATATTACTTCTACATTAGAAGTGCGAGGATGGCTCAAAAAGAGGGCTTCATAAGCCAAACAGAATTCTTTCTTCCTTACCCTCTTGGTGATATAGCATATCAATCTCATAGAACTAGAGCAAGCTCTGATTTCAGCTATATGTGAAGATGAAACTCTCAGTACCAAGCTAAGAGGAACAAAGAAGCCTTCTAAATAGAATCAAAATGTAAAAGCCACGCTGCTCATTTTGGTGTGAAACTTTAGTTTTTTATCTTGAATATTAGCAATATTTACTCATGTTCACATGTAAACATGAGAAATATAAATTTATATTTATATCTGAGTATGAATAAAAATTAAATATTAATATCACTTTATATTTGCTGCTATGATTTTTCCAACCATTATTTCCTCATACTGATTGACAATAAATGTTGACATTTAAAAAATAATAAAAATAGAATGTGTTCATGACATCTAGCTAGGCTTACCAAATAAATATTTTAATTCCTGTATTCCACATATACTTTTTTTCCCTTACATTTAAAGCAAAATTCAGCATTTTTATATCTTCATTTTAATTTTCATTGTATTTGTTACCTCCATAGCTCAGGTAAGACTTAGTACTTCATGACTTCACACTGCAATAGCTACCTGGAATTCTCTCTCCAACATTTCTGTACCACAGACTGCCACTGTTATCATATTGAACTATTAATCATTATGGCTTCAAATGAAAAAGTTTTTGTTAGACTTTTAAAACATTCCACATTTTCTCCAAATCTGACTTGTCTCGCTAGCTGCCCTTTCATCTATTCTCTTATCTGAGTATTCAGCTTCCACCAGCTGATTGAAACATATTTCTTTTGAACTTATCTTCATCCAAATTTTTGTTTGTGCTGTTTTTTTCTCCTCATGCACCCTGGAATTGAATCATCCTCTTCTTTGACAATAAAAACTTGCCTAATCGTCAACATTCTACCAGACTCGCATCTTTTCTGTAACAACTTCTCTGGCAGGCCAAACCCCAAGGACTTCCCCTAGTAAGAAACTCCCATGACATAGCTCTCGGTAATACTGTTTGTCAGTTAGTTCCTGGAGTTTCTTTGTGTGAGATGTGTTAGGGAGAATAAAGGTCCTCGAAAAGGTCCACCACCTAATTTAAAAAGCCTGTGAATATGTTACCTCCTGTGGCAAAGAGACTTTGCAGATGTGACTAAGTTACTTGAGATGGAGAGATTATAGTGGGTCATCCAGGTGGGTCTAAGGCAATCATAAGGGTCATTGTAAAAGGGAGGCAGGAGAGTCTGAGTCAGAAGGATTGGAAGGCTAGAAGATCCAAAAGGCAAGGGAATTAATTCCCCCTAGAGTCCTCTTTTGGGGAGACATGCAGCCCTGACAACATCTTGATTTTAGCCCTATAAGACCCATTTCAGGAATTCTGTCCTCTAGAAATTTAAAATATAATTTTGTGTTGTTTTAAGCTATAAATTTTGAGGTAATTTGTTAGAGCAGCAATGGAAAACTAATACTTATGGTAACCATATATAGTAGTGAGACAGGTGTTTCATTGTAAACATACACATGGAAACTGAAAGGGCAGGACTGTCAGCCACAAAGCCTCATCTCATGTCATGATATCCAGGAGCAGGACTTGACTAGCCCCCACAGCTTGAATTTAAACTGTTTCATGAATCCTAGAATGTGTTTCAAGTAATCCACAATAGTAGGAAAATGCTATGCTTCCTTTATTGCGGCAATTCTTTTTTGTCTTAACCTATACCTTCCCTATGGGTGGGATTGACCCACACCTTTTCCTCTGCATATATATTCTGCACTTCATGGCTTTTGCCTAATTTCAGCTTCTGTTTGTGCATGGCTTGCTTCATTCCCTTGTGGTTTTGACCAGTGCACATGTCTATGCACTGCCATCTCTGTTTACCTTTTAGCTCTGCTTCCAAATGCATGTCCTTATCTCCACATCTCTAAGGTCATTTCTGGAGAAAGAGAATTCAAGTGGTCCAGATAATACCTAATATCTTTATTTGAATTCAGCTTCCACGTCAGGCCCCTTTATCAATCACAGCTGGCAATGATTTTACTGGCTCGGCCTACTCTAGCACAAATCTGACTTCCAATTCACTGCAGGTATGCTCATGTTTAACTTCTACAACGTGATTATGAGAATTTGATGTCTAGGACCACATATTATTTTGTATTTAACCCACCATCACATAGTATGGGCTCAAATTATCTAGGTTTTAATTCATTGTTTTGTCAATTGAGTAATGAAAATTGAAAGTATTGCCATCAATCCTGTCAAATCTGCTACCTCTTTAATGTAAGGTAGTTAGATGATGAGTGCCACAAATTTAATTCTTAAACATCTTCATCAATTATCAGGTATATATATATACACACTACATAAATATGTATATATACACACTACATTTGCATGTATACACTTTTGATATGCATATATATACATTGTATATGCACATAAATGTGTATATGTATGCGTGTATAGAGATGAAAATATATATATTTATATATGTATGTAAATGAAAACACATTCTATAGTTTATAGTGTTTCAAGTTGAAAAAATATACTTATTGTCTCTAATGTCCCAGTTAAAATATGTAATCAGATAATACTTTATTAAGAATTTTAATTTAAAAGCATCTGTGTTTTTAAAAGGTACTCATTTTATGCACTTTTCCTGTAGAAGACAAGAATCTGTTTCTAATTAAGTTTACATATTGTCCTGTGGTCATGCTTCTTTTAAATTAATGACAACACATGGAAACATTATAGGAAGCTATGTAACATGTTAACACTGGAAAATTATTTTACTCTAAAAGTTAATTATTTTACTCTATATTTTTCTACTCTACTCATCTTCTAAAGTCCCCATTACATAGTGTTTTCTTATTAACAAATAATGATCACAGTTTCCTTAGCAATAAATATAGCATTCAACTCTAATTTTTATGTTTAAATATAATTTTTATTAAGAAAATAGAAATAGACGCCAGGATAAACTAAGATGTGCACTTTTGCTACATAAATGTTATACAACACAATGGAGAAAAACAATCTGCCTTATAATAGATATATTTTACATCCATGTATAACAAAACTTATATTTGTCTACAAAATTACATTTTTACATTAATTCTCATAAAGCACCTAGGTTAGGAATTTCTTATTATGGAGAGTTTTAAATGAAAATGTATTTTTATTATTATTTATCAAAAATGTATCTTTCCTCTTGCAGAGCTCAAATACCCATATAGAAAAGCATGTTTTATAAAATTATACACACAGCTTAATTCTTTCTTGGTAGGAGATTATTTAGGTACCTTGTTATAAATATTTATTTTTTTTAGTAATTATACTACCATTTCATAAATAATTGACTAATTAGAACATAGAGTATATGAGATGTCTCATTTTTTAAATGTAGAGAGTGGAAATTCTTCATCAACTTTAAAATTACCTAGATGAGACAATAATCCCAATAAAGCTTCTTTCAAATAAGTAATAAGTAATATAAAAGTGAAATTGATAGTGTGGGCCCTGAGAAAGAAGATACCTACTGAAAAGGGATCCTGGTACCTTAACTGGACTCAAATTTAAAAGAACAGAGCCTAACAGCCATTTCTACACAAGGAAGACTACACTTCAGGGAGAAGCCTGCACTGAACTATTTGCCTCTGCATGAACTGCGTGCCGGTGCTGTGTTTCTGCCACCTGAGCCAGCCCTTAGAAAGTTTCTGGAATCCTACTTCAACCAATAGGACTGAGGCTTTCCCCATTCAATCAGAGCTGAGCAGCTGTATCTTCATCAGCATCTTCATTGACCAATCAGAGTGACTCCATTTTGACCAACCAGGACATTGACCCTGGTATCAATCAAAGAGCGAGGACGTGGAGTCATCATCTTCATGAGGATGGGCCCATCAGGGACCAAGGGTGAGAACTTTTGTCTATATAAGTCAGCTCCTTTCTGGCTCTGTGAGTGCACTTTCCCTTTCCACTGAAGACTGCATTGCCCGGCTGGAGCTGAAACACAGAGCTGTCCCCCTGGAGCAGAGTGGAGCAGACCAGCTCAGGGCAAAGCAGGACTGTGAAGAGCAGAGTAGAGTTGTCTAACCAGAGAAGGGGCCTGGCCCATGGTTGCCTCATAGCCCTGCTGTTTTCACAGCCGTGCTGTATTACAATTAAGCTGTTTTGCAGTGAATAAAGTTTCCTTCTTCACCACATCCCAGTTTGGGGATTCCTGTTGATGTTGAATTGGTGCCAGTTGACCATTAGTGTTCTCCCTACTGCACACAGGGCATGATCTTTTTAAAATGTGATTGGTTCTTTATCATGAACTGCCTTCTATCTATTGTTTAAGAAGAAAGAATAAAAATACCATAAAAATGAATCTATAGAGCAAGAAACAGTCTGAAAATAAGGTACAACATGTCATCATGGAGTAATTTGTTTTTTCCAAGTCCCTTCTTTACTTCCTTTCAGGTAAAAAATACAAGGACTTGCCCAGCTGGGTGTGGTTCAGTGGTTGAACATCGACCTAGGATCCAGGCAATCAGGGTTCAATTCCAGGTCAGGGCACATGCCCGGGTTGTGGGCTGCAGCCGATCAATGACTCTCTCATCATTGATGTTTCTATCTCCTCTCCTCTCTCTGAAGTCAATAAAGATACATTTTTTAAAAAAATACAAGGACAGGGATTAAATATGAAAAATTGCAAATAAATAATAAAGGAAGACGACAGATTTGTTGCAACATCCTCTTAATAACTCCCTTCAACTTCAGTGTATATGGAGGTTAAGAGCCTCTTGTCACTGCTCACTCAGTCTATAAACATGTAGGAGTCACACACTATGTCAAGTCCCTGTGCCTGTAGCTTACAATGCAGCTTTCCTTAAAGGGTGTTATTTATGCACCTTTTCAGTCACCTAAGATCTAAATCTTGAGTCTCAATATTATTGTTTGTCTACTTGTACCAGATTTTTGTAAAATTAGTAACAACTTTTAAAACTAAGTGCCCTATAAAAGACAAGTATTGTTTAATTCTAACGGTATCATATTAATTTACAGCAACAACTAGAAATAGAACAATAAAAGTAATAGTCTCTATGAATGTCATGTTTTGTCTCTACTGACTAGTCAATTTAATAATAAGCAACAATAAAATTAATAGCTGCTAATATTTAAAATGTATTAGAAATTATAATAGCAAACATTTACATGTATGTTTTGTCTAATTCTTGAAGTAATTTCTTGAGATAGAGATGATAAACTAAAGCTTGGAAAATTGTTTATAATTATAGACTTTTAATGCGACTACAGCTATATGAACAAAGAGAGGATAGAAGATGAGGTAGAGATGAAGTCACAGAAGTTACTGTTGCATTAAAAATAGACTGAAGTAGCCCTAGCGGGTTTGGCTCAGTGGTTAGAGCTGCTTCTCAGACTGAAGGATTCCTAGTTCAATTCCCACCAAGGGCACATACCTCAGTTTTGAGGCAACCAATTGATATGTGTCTCTCTCACATCGATGTTTCTCTCTCCCCCTTCCACTCTCTCTGAAAACCAATAGAAAAAATATCCTCTGGTGAGGATTTAAAAAACAGTAGATTGAAGCAGAACAAGTGTATCACTGACAAGGCTCTTTCAATAATCCATGTGAAAGATGATGAAAGCTGGCACCCTTGTGATAAAAGTGGGCAGACATGAAACTATTTTGAAGGTGCCTCCTATAAGAATACTTATGGTTTATACTTGGAGTTAGACAAGAATCAAAGATGGCACTATTTTTGTCCCCAAATCATTAGAAGAATAGAATTGCCTTTGTATTAGATGTGGAAGATTTAAAGAAGAGATTTGTGAAGACAGGGGTATGTCTGAGGTCTGAGCCTCAGAGATGGAACTGCTAATGTTTGCTCTGGTGGGGCACAAAGAGCAATGTCTTATATTCCTGACTCCATCTCTTACTCCCTCTGTCCTAAATTGCAATGTTTCCTTCCTCACTTGGTATCCTAAGGCTGAGTGAATTCTGATAGCTTTAGTTCTGAGTTGCTCAGTAAGGTCTGTAACTGCTGCAGGGCACATGTTTATATTTTCCTCTCCCATTTCTTAGAACTTTGCATGTGGTAGGTGATGGATAAGCATATTAAATAATTCTCACAATGTATTGGAGAGAAGAAACTTGAAAAATCCTAATGCCATCATATCCACATGAGAAAATGCTTTTAAAATTTTTCTGTTATTGAGACAAATTTTTATGACAACTATAAATAGCATAGTTCTGTGATAATGACTTGCAGAAACCACAGATTCTGGATCTCCCATGGTTTGTATCATGGAAATGGAATACCTGTTTATATAGCCTCTCTGCTAAGGTCATTTATGGAAAGAGCAGGCACAGAAAAGTACATTTTTACTTAAAATCTACCACTGTTTCAAGTCTCTATGCTACAAACATAAAAACAAAGATGAACACTATGATTCTACCTTCAAAGAACTTATAGTTCAGTAGGGTTGATAATTGATGCTCACAGAGCACTGCAATAGAGAGAAGATTCCTAGTGGCTGTATAAAAGTTACAAAAAAATGATGGTTTTTCACACTGAATTGTGATAATCTTGCACTCCTATGGAGATGTAGAGCTATGATTATGGAGATGTGCAGAGTGTATTCATTTGCAATAAGTTATTTTTTTAACTCAAAAATCTTGAAACGTAACCAAAGAGTAGGTTTTTTTTTATATCACTATTTTTTTGTGTGTTAATCCTCAACCAAGGATATTTTTTCCATTAATTTTTAGACAGTGGAAAAGAGAGAGGGAGGGAGAGAGGGAGAGAGAGAAACATCAATGTGAGAGAGACACATCACTTGGTTGCTTCCTGCAAGAGCCCAACTCAGGCCAGGGATGCAACCTGCAACCCAGGTACATGTCCTTGACCCTTGACCCTTGAATGGGAATCAAACCTAAGACCTTTCTGTGCACAGGCCAACACTCTAACTAGTGAGCCACACTGGCCAGGGCCATATCACTCTTTTTTATAGATCCAAAAAGGGGAAAGGAGTTATGTCAACGACCTATTCATGAACATATAAAACTCATGTTCCTCAGTAATGACCCAGCCTTCACAATTATGACTTTATAACATATGGGTCGTTACTGATTTTGTAATTGATATGACAATTTCCTATACACTCTGTGGCAACATTTGGCATTGTGGTTTTATTCAAAATGAATAACTCAGATACCTGGCATTTAATGTGAGGACATCTTTCAGTCTAAACCAGAACTGATCATTAATTTTTCAGCGTCAAAATATTTAGAACTTATAGTGATAGAATATAAAATAATCTCTGAAATAATTTACCAATTTCCTTAAATTATATATCCTTATCAAAAATAATATGCTATATCAGCATGGTCAATATATTATAAACCTCTTTTTCTCTTAAATATTGACTACACAATAAAATATATTAACCCACAATTTTGTGTTGAAAGAATATACTTTTCCCCTCATTGAATAGTAAGGTATTTTTTATTCCCTTTTAATAAAATAAGATAAAATGGACACTCATCTTGGCTAGTTTCTGAAAGCTGTGTGGTTCAGTTACTATGTATGTGATGTTTGATTGATAAATATTTTTATAAATTTCACCAGTAATATATTCTGTGATTTTTTCCCCCTAGCCAAGATTCAAAATAGCACATTATTGAAATTAGCAGTAGCAGTTTACAAAAATGACATCAAGGATTCTCAACTAAGCAAAAGGTTATATCAGAATGATCTAGGAAGATCATTTATATTAACTACTTCCTTGACCAATGTGTTCTTTTTCACATACAACCTCTTCCTTACCCCTTTTCAGCCACTGCCTTAGCCAGCCATTTTACTGATAGGAGTGCATTTTATTACTTAGGTGTGTGGACAGACAGGCAAATAGTTGAGAACCACTGGATTACAATACATTTATAAGAACTTTGTATATAGTAAAAACAAATCATTCTCTTTTGATGCCATCATATTTAGGCAATTTGCATAGACCATGAAGTAGACACAAGTTATTTCTATCCCATTCCAAAAATGTATTTTATAGATGAAATGGCTCTTTGTTACAATTCTCTGTCTTTGCAGATATATATTGGCTGTTTAAGAGCATATGCACTGAAATAATGTTATAAGTTTTACCGTAAGTTTGGTCAATTTTAATTATTAGCATTGGACATAAGCAGAGAGGTTTTCTGTGAGGCCAAATACCTTACATTTCCACTGATGTTGATGTAGATGGTTCATGGCTCATACATGGACACACATGCCATGGAAATTGAGCTCAAGGTATTTGGAGTCATGATTCTTAATTTTGAACCTTGGGTCTACCACTTTTCATTTGGCCCACCTCAGGCATTACTTCTTTAATGTAAGTCTTAGTTTATGTAACTGCAAGCCAAGGATAATAATGGTACCTATATCTTAGAGTTGTGGTGAGTATGTAATGGGACAATGCATTCAAAGCATTTAGTTCAGAGGCTGGCACTAGGAGGGAGCCATTAAGTTCTGCTCTCACCCTTGTCTTTGTCATCATCATCATCATCATGATCTAACAGGCATAGCATAGCACTCTATATTTAGAAGAATCTTCCCTTAAGCTTAATATTCCTTACTGTTTCTTTTGATAATATATTATTTAAAATTTTATTTAATTTGCTCTTATGTTTTTTTGTTTGAGTTTTGTTTTGTTTTTTGGTTGATTGTTTTGTTTTCTAAGGCAAAATCACTAGTGCTGTTTTACTAAAGAAATTTCTACTTTTGTAAACTTTGCAGATTGCTACGTTATCTTAGGAGAGCAAAAAACAAAATATCAAATTATATCTGGCTATAAAAATTCAGCTGGAATATCTAGAAAGTATGAGTAATTTTTTTACCTTCAGAGTGAATTTATATTTCCTTCCTTATGAAAAAGTAAATATCTCAACATTATGCAAAGTAAAATAAGCCAAACAGAGAAAGGCAAACACTGCATGATATCACTTATATATAAGTTCTAAAGAGCCAAACTTACAGAGAGAAGAATGGTGGTTGTCAGGAGCTGGGCGTGAGAAACGGGAATATGCTGGTCAAAAGGTACAAACTTCTGATTCTAATATGAATAAGTTACAGGGATCTCAATGACAGTATAATGACTATACTTAACAATATTGTATTATATACATGAAGCTGCTAAGAGAATAGATCTCATGTATTCTCAAAACACACACGCACAAATGGTAATTATGTGAGATGATGAAATGTGTTAAGTAACTTTGTGGAATACATTTCACAATATATACTTGTATCAAATCTCCATGGTGTACACCTTAAACTTACATAATATATATATGTAAATTATATTTCAATAAAGCAGGAGGTGGGCAGCAAACATTGCAAGAGTGGTAAAAGCTCTTCGACAAAGAGGAACCACACTGATAGCTCTTTACTCACCCATTACGCTTTACATGAGAGACAGCTGATAATATGGAGAGACACCCTGATCATCCAGCTACACCACACCTACCCAGCAGTTTGGTCTACCACTGCGGCTAAAGATCTCAGGGGAAGATTTCTGCCTTCAAGTCAACAAATGAAGTCTGAGTGTATGGTTAAGTTTCCAACAAGGAAATATGTGTAGAGAAACACAAAAGTAAGTGCCATATTGTTTCTGGGAGCTTATTTCATTATATATTTTAGGTTTTTCACCTGTTTTTCCAATCTTAGAGCATTGATTTGCCCTACAAACTCTCATAATCAACACTTTAAAGGCAGAGGTAGGACACATGCTCTGATTCTGACCTTCTACCCAACGTGTGATTTGTGAGGAAGGATACTTTTTAAACTATACTTAACCCTGGATACCCTGAGAGTTTTTAAATTGGGTCTGTCCCCACTTTGATCTTACCTTATCCCCTTGAAAGATCATATTCTGTGAAACTTACTTGAATCTTTGAATTGCTAGAAGTATTCTCTGTCTCAGTAGGGGTGTTGATTTTATGGGTTACACATTGGTTGAAACTCATTGAATTATACAATTAAAACCCATGTATAAATTCCTTATACATAATTTTTTTCAACTAAAAATAGAGTGATCTATGTTGATGCTTTTTGTTTGCATTTTAAGATGGAATTTTACACATCTTTTTTTTTAAAAAACACAGAGACATAAATCATATGCCTACTTCCTCTAGCTCAATCAAAATGGTTTAAGCCTTGAAGTCTATACAATGTGGCAACATTGTCTCCTAGTAGCAGCATATTACTGTTGTAAGAATAAGATTTGTAAGGAAAATTGCAGCACATAGCTGAAAACAATGGAAAATCATGGCTTCTCAATATCTCCTTCTTGTAGTTACCATAGCTCCGAATTTCTTGTACCTTAAAACCAACGTAAAATTTTAATCTATGAAGAAGAGTATATAGGATTTGAAGAGGCCTAATAAACATCTCTCACCACTCCCAACATTTCTTAACAAATTGGGAAACAGACAAGAAAAGGCCAAAATGTCCAAGAAAAGGCCAAAATGTCTCCTTTCCAAGGCTACATTAGTTTAAATGAGAGTCAAATGGACTGGCTGACCCTGAGGCCAGGCCAGGGAGAGCCCAACTGGGAAAGTGTTTAAGTCTGTAGAGCAAGCACTTTCATTCTATTCTCTGTCTTACACTGGTTTGAAATGGAGATAGAAGAAGAGACAAAATCCCCAAAGTGACAAAATCTATCCTTTGGTAGATGAGCTCAGTCAAGTAGAAAAATACATAAAAATAGCCTTTGCGCAGCAGCCAGATAATTGGCTATACCTGTGAAAGTAAAAGTAAGGAGAAAAGAAGAGGAGAGACATGTTTAGAGAACGCTGAAATCAGAAGTATGAAGGAGGGTTATGTTCTGTAGATGGCAAATATGTGAAATCAGCATATGTATGATAGGCATCACTGACCTTAGTCCTGAACCTGATGTAACTCAGATCACTAGCACTGGATTGTGGTGATTTACAAATTCATCAAAAGAGTTCTTTGCAGACTTAGACAGGTTTTAAAAATATTATTACAATACCAAAACATCAACATAAAAAAGATAAAATTATAAAGTACATCCATAAGGTGCTGCTTGGTTAAAAGGGTATTTGTCAATCCCCGTATATTATGTTAAAGGAACACAAGCAACTATCTGCTGCTGGAATTACTAGATCAGGAGGCTTCTGTATGTCTAATAAGATTACTGTTAGTTGGAGGTAGGGAAGTGTAGAGACAGGAATTTGTCACAGTGGAGGACACTGAAGCCTGTTTATAGGTGTAACACCCCACTAATGAGATCTCTAGGCTGTTTATCTAAATTCTCCAATGGCTTCTCATTTCACGTAGAGTCAATGCCCAAATCCTGTTGATGACCTACAAGGGCCTGCCAAATAAGGCCTTTCTGCCCTCGTCTCCAACTAACTACCCCTCCGCTTGGTCCACTCCAGATGAAATTGCCCCTTTGCAATTCTTCAGACACAGCAAGTAGGACCCACCTCACAGCGTATGTGTTTAGTTCATACCTTTACTTCCTTCAAGAGCTTTTAACTGTCACTTTCCAATAATTAACACTTCTTGACTCCCTTGCCCTGTTACTTGTTTCCCATGGGACTTATCACCTATCTGTATATAATACATGTGCTTATTATGCTAGAGTTGGAATCCCTTAACTAGAATAGAAATTCCACAAAAGCAGGTATTTTTATTTCTTATTAACTGCTCTATGTGACGAATGAATATAGCCTCATGTAGAATGACTAAAGCAAAGGGCATTCAGGATTTCCTGATGCTGCAGGATACACACCTTCTGTCTGCCAGTCTGATGTTATACTCCTGACACATGAAGCCAGCTAATCGAACAGCAAGGAACCGTCCTTAAGCACAGCCTAGTTTTTAGGTAATTTCCCAGGATAACACTCCAAAAGCCTCACTGTTTAGCTGTTTCTCTGGAACTGTCTCTCTGGTTCCTGACTTCAGTATACCTCATGACTATACCTTGATTTCTGTTCCCTTCATGTTGATGATTAGTTTGGGCTCCAGCTGGACTTCTTGCCCTTCCCTCCTAATCTCTATGTTACATCCTTGCTCACCATCTACCCAGGACCATCTCTGTCATTCTGCCCGAGGGAAGAAAAATAAACAGCAGTCTACTTCACTTTTACATTCTTAAAATATGCACCCTTCAGGGCACTAATTTGCCACCTACAATTTTGTATTTATAGCCATACCTGCAATTTAAAAATCCAAGATATAACATGTAGAGTATAAGGAAGAGAGGCTCCTTTTTAATGCACTTTTCTTCATTTTAATCATATTATTTTCTCTGTTCTCCAGTAGGTTTTTCCTCTGCTCTCTATTGAGTTATTTTCTGCTTGCCTTAGACTCTCTTTTGCCAGAGAGTATTCAGAGGGCCCATTTCCCATGCTCTGCCTCTCTGTATGTTAAATTTCAGAAGCAGGTGTGGGGTGCAGGCATCTGAAACAATTCATCGGCCAACAAGATGCGGTAGTGAACACTGGGTAAAGGCCAAGGATGGAGCTGGTGTGGGGACTGGAGCCAGGACTAAACTGGCTCATGATGCTGTGTTGTGGAATAGAAGTCATGGAGCCAAGAAAAAGAGCCAGATATCAAACTTTTCATCACATTGGGGTTTACATTCTGGGAACAAAAAAGGTTTATTTTTAAGTCTTAGTGTCATCATTTGCTAGTCTTGTAGGACTTGACAGAAACTTTTACTTCTGCTGTTTTCACCTGGGGCCGATAAAACCTGTCCCTCCTGACTGTGGCTGACAGATCCCAGCCATGATCCCGGCCAACTGAGCTTCATGCTTTTGTGTAATTCTCTTTCTGAGTGTCGATAGGGACTTGTCACTTGTATCTAATCAATAGCATTTGGCAAAGGTAGGTGATGGATGTCACTCCTGTGGTTTGTTACTTTAAATAAAACTCCATCTTGCTAGCAGGCTTGCTCTTGAGACTCCCCTTCCTGGCTCGGTGCAGTGAAATGACTTCCCAGGGAAGCCAACATGACTAGGGACAGCCGCAGTCACTGCGATCTGGGGGCATCCACTAGCAGCTGAGAATGACCTCCAGCCTCTAGCCAACCAGCACCTTGGGCACTTCAATTCTACAGCAGCAAAGAAATGAATGTTTCCAAAAACCTGAGTGAATGTGAAAACATTCTTGCTCAGTCCAGCCTCCAGATAAGCTAGACCTTTATTGCAACCTTATGAGACCTTAAGCAAATAAGCCAACTAAACTGGGCTGCAAAAACTTTGAGGTAATAGATTTGTGTTGTTTTAAGCCTTTAGGTTCGTGGTAAGGTGCCACACAGCAATAGATAAGGAATACACTGAATTTGCAACCCCTAGTGGCTTCCCTATGCAAATACACTTAAAAGATGCTGTCTTATAAACAGACACGCCCCCTCCCCCCACCCCCAAATTTTTTTCAGATGAAGCCATAAAGTCATTTTCCTTACTTTCCACTCACATTTAACTATACCAGGACTGGACAATTGCCAGTTCCTAAACTAAGGCATGTCATGACCTTGGTGCTCCTGCTGAAAAATCGAACTGGGCCAATTAAATTATCTTAATGTTAAAATTAATAAACGACCTAAATGTCTCAGGGACTTTTGGGAAGAGGATCAGGCTGGAGAACATAAATGGATGTGTTTATAATAGCATGTGATTCTATCTGCATGTAAGGTACATGTTTTTAATTTATTATAATTCCAAAATAAAAGTACCTAAATGTCAAGTGTAGCAGTTGATAATCACCATGAATTTACATTTATTCTTGCCAATTTATTTTGTTATTTCTGTTACGTAAATTTTAAAAAATCATTGCTGATGAATCCATTTCCATTACTAAATACTCTCTAATGAGAGATACTTAAATCAGAATTCTTTCTGATGTGAAGAAACAGGGACAACATGGGGTCCCTAAATTTAGTGAAGTATAGACTGTGTTTGCAAAATGGGTGTTTATAAATGGTCTTGAAGGCATAGAAAAATAAACTTGTCATTATATTATGTTTAGCCTTGGTAGAAATCCAAAATAAAATTCCTTAATAACAGTCACACAGTATCTATGATTTATTTAGTGTTTTTAAAATAGCAAGTATTGAGTAGTACCTATGACAACAGATGACATGTGCCACCAAAAAAGAGCTGAATAAAACATAATACCTTTTATGAGATATTTTACAACTAGAGATATCAATATTATACATCCCAAATATATTTGATTCTACCTGGATTAAAATTAATGTCAAAATCAATTTCACTGTTAGTAAATGAGAAAACTGTGAAAGAATCTTTGATATATCTTAAAATATAACATTGGGCAGATATTACTTTTTTAATAAATAAAAAAATAACAAATATAGATGTCATAGTGAGATCTTATGCTCACTACGAAATTGAATCCTACCTAATTTGGTTAATAAAATTGCCCAGGACTAATCCTAAAAAAACTGAAAGGTTCCCTTTCACAGTTCCAGGAATTTTTGACTTAGTACTTTAATAATATAAGTGCATCTTATAAGGATCTAAATAATGTTAGAATATTTGTTCTAGAAAATAACATTGATTCACTTAAACTTGTTAACTATGTCACAGGAAGTGGTGGGATTGAAATACTGGGAGCATGGAGGAAAGGAGCAACCAGCAAATAATTAGAAGCTCAGGAGGTGGTTATGTTTTGTTTTAGAGAGTAATAATATGCTGTAAAGCAGAAGAGGAATGGCAGGAATAAAGATACAGGAATGTAAAATAATTGTATACTAAGGGCTGACGTTTACCTTTAGTTAAAATATTTTATCATCAAGTCTATTTGAGAACTTTCAACATTTGTCATTTGTGGCACAAATATTTTAGTAATTACTCTTACTCTAATACATTAATGTGTTTTTTTGTGTGTTTTTTTTTTTTTTTCAAAATAGGCCCAGGGTTGAGGTTATATTTAAGTTTTATAAGCAGTGTGAAAATTCTAGACAAACTTATTATTTAATATTTATATAGCATCCTTAAATTGGTTATTTAACTCAGTAGTCTTCTTAGTTTAGTTGATAAAGAAGTCATGTACTTATCGCATTTTTTTCTAGAAGTACAGTTTGCAATGGAAATTTCATACTGGATTTATTAAAGGGAGGGCAGTGTATAATAAACACTTGTGTAAATACCCACACAGTTCCCTGATCATTGTTAATAGAACATTGAAGGCACAGCATATACACTAGCATGATGGCTTATTCTTTGTGTGTCAACTTGGCTAGGGCCTAGTGCACAAATATTTGCTCAAACATTATTCTGCAGGTTACTGTGAAGGTGTTCTTTGGTTGAGATTAACATTTAAACATTTGAGCAAAGCAGGTTAACCTCATAATGTGGTTGAGCCTCCTCCAATTAGTTGATGGTATAAATGGAACAAAGACTGACCTTCCATGAGCAAGAAGAAATTCTGTCAGCAGATCACCTTTGAACTTGGGCTGCAAGTCTTTCCTGGGTGGGGAGCCTGCCGGCCTACCCTGCAGAATTTGGACTTTCATCTCTACAATCATGTGAGCTAATTTCTTAAAATAAATCTCTACATACATACATATCCTAATGGTCTGTTTATCTGGAGAACTATCACTAATATAACTATCTTTGTCTGAGTAAATATTGAACTACTCTGAATAACAATTTTCCAACTATAAAAAAAGAAATTGGACAAGATGACTTCAAAAACCCTTACAGGCAGAATTTCTATGAGTTCCAATGTAAGGTTATGTTTTCAAAGAATTGTGAGATATAAAAGCTTTGGTAAGCTACATTCTATTTCCATTTTTGATCACTTATAACATAATTCTTATTAAGTGCTAAGGGACAATAGCTGTACTTATATACAAATAAACCAACCATGTATATATACTTTGTTTCTAAGGAAATAACTTTATGACCAAATGATACCAACACAAATGGGGAGAGAAAAAAAATCTAGATTTTTGCCCCTTAATTATTCTTTGTTGTTTTTTCATACTTTTTTTTCATGAACTGACAAGAACAACTGATACTTGGTGATGATTTTTGTTAAGGGTTATTGCTTTGATTGTGATTATATTTATTTTCATGGTTATGCCATCTTTACAATGTTATTTTGCTCTTAAAAGCTAATGCTCTTAAAATTCACATGCATATATCATCAAAAGCATTTACATAAAGGCACAAAATAATTTATTTTCTTGGTAATCCATCCATGTTGGCAACTATGTTTTTTAAGCAGATGGCACCATGATAAATGATTCAATATGTAGAAATCATGGCATGAATCTGGAAACTTTGAGCAGATGCTTATAATGAGATGTTCATGATCACATACCACTTGCACATTCTGAGAATGACACGGCCTTCTGTTGTAAGACATTTATATGGTGAGTTTCTTTTAGTAATGTTTAGTGATACTGTTTAGCTTAAAAGATGATGTATTCCCCAGAAAACAAATTTATTATATTTTATTTTAGTCTTTAAGCTTTAAGGTTAAATATTTCTTAGAGAAATTTTTGATGGAAAATATTAATTTAGAGTTTATTCATTTTAACAAAAAGAGTTGAAATACTCTAGGCTTAAAGATGTTTACAAAACTAGCTCTTTAGACCTCAATACAATTTTAATTTTCAACCACAGTGCTCTCCAGGCAGTAAGAAGAAAAACTTTATTTTGTTACAAGGAGAAAATATTGTTTAAAGTAAAAAATGAAATATTTGTATTAAGATATATGTATTGTGATGCTATGTTAATTCTCCTTGAAACAGAATAGCAGGTAAAATAGACCATTCAGGAAAAAACAAAAGTCTTTTATTCCAAAGGCACAAAGCTAATCAACTTGAGCTGTAAAGGACTTTAAGATGATATTAACAGGAAACTAGTGACTTGGAATGCTGAGTGATGATTCCCAAGGAAGGCAGATAAATCACTTGACATAATATGAATACAAATCACTGTTAGAAACATGGATCACAACAATCTATGTCTTGGTTCTTTAATTATAAAATATTTAAATCTCTAATTTTCCAAAGTCTGAGTCTTAACATATGATTTCAGAGTTTCTCTGTTTACACATGGAGAAAAACACATAGGCTTTAGCATATTCTAAGTCCTAACTTATTTATATTTACTGCCTGTCTCTATGTCTTTGTGTGTGTGCCTCACACACATACCACCATACACACACAGATACATTTTCTAAAAATTCAATGGAGGAGATAAGGGACCAAAAGGAACACACACAAATATTCCTAATTCTGTTAACTTCATTTTAGACTTGATATTTCAAAATTATATATAAGAAATTCTCACCTAGCTACATATTTATTGTATTGGCAGTCATTACTAAGCTTTAAGTCCATAAAACAATGATGATGAATTATGAGTGAAATTATGTGCCAACTGTCTTTCAGTTTTATATTTCTAAAATGAATTATGAACACTTTTTACATAGGAACATTTGAGAGTTGCTGAAATAAAGTATAAATTTGGAGACATAAATAAATTTTATATATCCATTTTAAAAAATTCTAAATACTATCAGGACTTGCATTGATACAAACTGTGACAATCAATATTAAAACTGGATCTTATAAATTGATAACATTTCGATTTTTTTATGTGGTCCATAAATAGTCATTTTCTGATGTAAAGGAATGTAATAATTCCTTACTGGGTCAATAGAAAATGTGGAAGCTATATTTTTTCCTTCAGTTTATACTTCAAGTTAAATATACTTTGGTTAAGAAACATTTAAAAAATATACAGAAAAAATTATGAGAGGATGAATTAAGTAGACATGAAGAGAAGAGACAGTTTATTCCTGTATTTTTCTTAATTTTCTTTCTTTACTCTTTACTTGCTCTAATTTTCCTTATGTTGAGGTATTGTGTTTAGTGGCTATAACAAAACAAGAAAACAAGCAAGAAATAATCAGGCCAACAGTTTTCAAAATATGGTGTGACAATCCCTGGTTTTCTTTGAGGCCCTTTCAAGGGTTCTATAAAGTCAAGACTCTTTTCATAACATTGAGACTTCATTTGTCTTTTTTACACTCATTATCTCATGAATGTATAGTGGAATTTTCCAGAGGCCACATAACATATGAAATCACAACAGATTAAATCTGAAGCAGATATGAAAATCTGTCTTCTATTAAGACAAACACTTAAAATTCTTTCAAAATGTTAATGCTACTCTTCTAACTTGTTTTATAATCTGAAAAATCTAGTTAATTTGCTTTAAGATGTATTTAAATTAACATGTAGTGTGTTTATTTCTATTTACATGAATTAACTTTAAGAATTTCTGCCATAAATTAATCCCCAATATCTTAGATTGTCATTTTCCATATGAATGTAAAAACTTAAAGTGACCAAGGTGCCCTAGTACATACATATCCCTCTTCTGTTAAGCTATTCAACTAAAATATAGTAAGACTTTTTATATTCAAACCACTGTATTAAGCACTGGTGCTAGAATGCTCAGTAAGACCCTGTGTCTATCACAGAAAGAAGCAATGACCTGGATTATCATGTTCTTACAACTAAGAGGGCGGTATCCTCTTGTGAAATTGCAGCATGTATCTGATATTAAAGTATTATTTACTGAAATATTGCTTTTGCCATTTTACACTATCAAGCCTTGGCTAGCGTTTATCTGGAATTATAGAAACAAACAAGGTGATTGCCTTTCTATACTTAAGGTTATGGAATCCACCTGGGCTACTCACATTGCCTCAAAAAATTCAGTTTATTATTGAGAAACAGAAGAGACAGAAATATATCATTATAATATGGGCTTCTGAGAGTCTCTTTCAAAGTCAAAGTTTTTGAGTTGTAAAATTTGAGCTTTGTTAAAAGAAGGAAGTGTTTCTGGAAAGCAAAAGTGAAGGCACTTAACATGTTGATACCTAAGCTTATGTCACAACAAGAATTGGAGAGGTGATAGAGGAAGATATGTAATTTAGCCCCAGGAAGATGTATCTCATCTGGCCTGGAATGGGGTTTAGAAGACACTGAAACCTGTAATAAGAAATAAGACTCCTGGAGAAGCAAATGCAGCATTACAAGCCTGGCCAGAACAGGTCACACCACCGCCGCAGAGCTACCTGGGATCCATGCCAATGCTTGAGGCACAGCAGTTCCTGCATGAGCATGTGCCTCGTGTGCTGGGCTGAGGAGTCATGTAGGTTACGTTCCTTCACATAGTTGCCTGTTAAGGGCCATCATCAACAATTTCCTGCAGGTTGCCCACGAATCATTACCTGGAAGAGATTCTCACTTATGCTGCAAGGTTTTTCAGAGCACCATGCAGGGTGGCAAACTTGGGAGCTCCAATATTTACTTCTAGACCTCCTGTGTGCCTTTTGAATAACACCAAAAGACTTATGAAGTTAGAATGACATATAAAAGATAAAGACCTTAACTGCTCAACAATAGAAGTGTGCCTGTTACTTATGGAGATTATTATCAGTACCAGAGCCATTACCAATCCCTAGATTAATAAAAAAAAATAGAATCACAGTCATTTGAACACAAGGTCATGACCCTTTAGGGGGAAAAAAATCGCATCAAAGAAAAAAACGGTTATTCAGAGTAAAAAAAAAGAAAGAAAAAAGAAAGGAAGGGGAAGGACATGGAAAAAAATCTTGAACGCTTCTTTCTTGGACTTTGAATTTCCATCAAACTATGGAACCTCTTTTCAGGTACAGAATATGCATTTGCACAGCTCAGTTCTTAAGTGTTGTGGCCTAGAGAATATTTAAAGAGGTTGGAATTTGTAAGAAAAAATTGGTCTCTGCGTGCAGGCCAGAAAGAAAATGTGTAGCTGGTAATGTGGACACTAAGTCACTTTGGAGGTGTCTTGGGAAGCCAGAGAACAGTCTTGTCATTTTTTACCATGGGAGGAAACTGGCATCCCTCTTGAATCAGATGCAGTTGTGACTTACAACTGGATAGTGATATACAACTGCTCAAAGAAAGCTTTGCCTGTGCTGGTGGCAAAGCTACTAGAGAAGGAAAATAATGTTCGTGCACCAACTGTAGACCTACTGAATCAGAAACTCTGGGAGCAGTGCCCAGAAATCTGCTTTAACAAGCTCTGCAGGTGATTCTGATGCACAATTACTTTGAGAACCACTGTTTTAGGGTAAGACATAGTGTCCTTTACTATGTTCTGCTGTTGGAAAAATAGCAAGTGATAGAAAAATTAAGTTTGACAACATTTAGCTATCAGCTTCTAGGATGAAATGGCACCCTTACAAAAGATTAAGTGACTTTTTCAGGGAAAAAAGTTTTACTGTGGTAGGATGACATTGAGATAATATTTTTGCAGATAAAAACAATTCTATTCTCAATAATCTCAGTTGTACCCTGCCTTCCATACCCATTGAAATAATGATATACCTTGCATCAAGGAAGTTCAAATATAACCTATGCTTCCATGTCATTGAATCTATTCTGTTCATCTGTTTATTAATGGGTGGAGGGGGAGAGAGTAACCAAAGAATTTGTATGCATATGTGCACAACCCAAGGGCATGGACAATGGTGGGGAGAGAGACTGGGGAGGGGGATGGGATGGGGTGGAATGGGTCATTGGAGAGAAAAAGGGACATCTATAATTTTTTAAACAAAAATAAAATTTAAAAACAAAACAAAAAAACAACAAAACAAATATAGCCTAAATAAAGTATTGATCTGTTTTGGGTTTCAGAATAGACATTATTTTTTAGCTTACAGGAAAATAATAGACTTTATTTTTTTCCTACATTTTAAAAGATTCTTTTCAAATATCAAGATACAATTTAGAGGTCTGAGCATAGCTTTTTGTCAAAGCCAAAGTGTAGAAGGGACATATATATATAAATATCAAGACAGCTTTACTGTGACTTAGAAAAGAAATAAATGTGTGAGCAGTGATAAGAATATAAATATATAGAATAGAAAGCTTGTTAAGATATTGAGTAGGCCTTGGAGAAGTGACCAAAGCCCTCACTTTGGGGTTGGGGTGGGTGAATAAAGAAAATGCATGATGGGGCAAAGAGCAAGCTAAAAGAGAAGACCTGGTACCTGAGACACTGTATAGCTGCACAAGAATAGAAGTAGCAGCTTGACATTCATAGGCAGAGGAAATGGAGCCTCATACATCTATCTCAGAGACTGCTTAAAATATGCAAGAGCTACAGATGCTCTTCAGTCAGTCTTTGAGCACATCGCCATGCTGAGGAAAGGTGACCTGTAAGGTGCCCCAAGTTGGAATAAGGAATTAGCAGGATCATAACCTTGTGATCTGAGGCAGTGGGAAGCTACCCAGTCATCATCAGTGAGCACCAGCCTGCTGATGGCCTAAAACCAGGCCATGGATCAGGCTGTGAATCTCAGAGGGATGGAGGAGGGCAGGTGGGCAGAGAAGGAGAGATTAACCAAAGAATTCATACACATATATGCACAACCCAAGGACAAACAATGGTGTGGTGAGGGACTGGGGAAGGGGATGGGGTGGGGTGGGATGGGGTGGAATGGGTCAATGGGGAGCAAAAGGGACATCTGTAATATTTTTAACAACAAAAAATTAAAATAAATAAATAAAAATTAAAAACAGACCAAACCAGGTAGGTGTACCTGAGCAGACAGCGATTCAGGAGTGACTCTCAGGGCAGAGTTCAGTGAGGACAAGATGTGTGTGGACAATGCCTCCCATTAAAGGTTAAAAAGCTTGACTTTAAACAAAGGTATCAAACTAGAAAGTCAAAGTGAGAAAAGACCCCTTGAGGCAGAGAATGGTCTTAATAGTATGCTTAAACTTTATATTGACTACTTAAGGGAAAATAACTATTTTTAAACCCAAAGAGATCAAATTGCATTTAATAAGCAAATGTAAAGTCCACTCCTGTGTCACTATCATCAGCAGGAATGGATGCTCCAAGAGGCAATGAGGTCAGTTGTATATAATATAGATATTTTCAGGAGTCAGGGTTCATGCTCTTCTTTTTTCTAATAATCTTTCTTAGATCTTCCCAGTAAAGCACTCTCTTGCAGAAGTGAGGCACTTTGTTAACATCTTGGGTAAGTAGACCAATTTTGAGACCAAAGCGATATTATATTTGCACTTAAGTAAATGCAAACTACTTATCTGAAAAAACAGTTACAGGCAATCCATGCTTGTATAAAAGCAGAGATACACTATATTTGTAAAAGTAAAGTTTTCACTATTGCACTAGCATCTTTTCCAATAAATCTGAGAAGATACAACAATCAAGAAGTTTCCCAGGAATACTTTTTGAGAAATAAATATGACTTATCTACTGAAGCTAAGCTGAGTAACCCGGAGTATGTATTTTTCAAATACTGGCATCCATTCTAAGGCCATCGGATATAGCTTATAGCCAAGGTTTGATTACAAACAATTCAAGATATGCTCCATAAAATAATGCCAAATGTGATAAAATAAATGCCTTCTATAAAAACAAGACATTCACAAAAGACATTCTTTGTGAAAAGATAACTCATGCTGACAGCTTGTGGATTCCAGAATTCTTCAGGCAATTCTATCTGCCACGGTCTTTGGTCCAATATTATAATGTTAACTGATTACCACAAAAAAGATGGCAAAGGATGCATTTTAAAAAGAGAGTTTGGATAATTCTGGATTTGCTATGACAGGAAACAAATAGCTTTAAAATGTTATGTTATACTTCTAGATGCAAAGACAAGTAAAGAGGATTATGCATTAAACAAAAGTTTCCAGCAAAACATGCATAGTTACATAATTAAGATTGTATCTTCTCTTAGAACAAAAGTTTCCAAAAGGCACACATTTAAAAATTGCAGGCATAAACCTATTTAAAGGGCTTCATCCTTCAGGCCTGCAAACATAGCATTGTCTTTGTCAATTTGTCTGTAGTTCGTTCTGGTAGGTGACATTGTTCTTGAGTACTAATCAATTGATGTCTCCGTGCCATCTGGCATTCTGTTGCTAAGCACAGCTGCAACCCTGTAAGGTGAAGTGTGAGTAGCAAGAAACAGGATTTGTGTTCATCACAATGTCACAGTCCAGACTACAGAGTCAATAAATCCTTCCTATGTCAGGCTTATCCTGCTAGGTGAAGAAATGCTCTGGCAATGCACTGAAGAAAATATGATGAAAAGTAATCACTCTAATGAGATTTTGAAAATCTTGTTTTGTTTATAGAGTGACCTCATAACAGAGGATAATTTTCTTCACTTGGATTGAATATATACAAGTCATTAACGGCTATATCATTACATAAAAAGATGTTACTGAAAACTCTGAGTTCATACTTATTCTTTATCACTTAGATATATGTATACTATATCTCACTGATTCATTTTCACCTCTCAGGGGCCTATATAATTTGTCTTTAAATTTTTGAGAGTAACCAAAGAACTTATATGCATTATATGCATTGTCCATGAACACAGACAATAGGGTGGGGAAGGCCTGGGGTGGGGCCGGAACCAGGTAGAGGGGGCAATGGGAAAAAAAGGGGGGAGACATCTGTAAGACTATCAATAATAAAGATTTTTAAAAATCTGAGTAAAAAACAACACTATTAATAATTACGAAGAGAAAATAAATGGTTTGCTTTCAAAATATCATAAATAATCGGCTGTTGTAAAGCTTGGGTGTGGTGGAGTTTTATACACATTTCTGTCAAAGCAAGAATAGTAAGATGTTGATTTCAGTTATAATTGCCATTGAATAAGAGCTACGAGCACAGTGTACCTGTATGTTCCGTGAAGTCTCTCCTTGCCACTGTATTTCATGCCTACCACAATCAGCATAACCCACCTTGGGAATATGTGACTGGTTCAGGAACATCTTTCTGAATTTCATATTCCAGATCTTCTACTGCATTTCTTAGACAAAAGAGACATGTCTAACCTTCAAATAAATTGTTTTATTGAGTGTATCCAGCTGGAATAGAACTGGTTTAGAAAACACCTTGGGGAAAGGGCCTGACAAATCCCTGTAGTAGATAAATACCTGTAACAGATGAGTGGTTGCAAAAGATATCACCAGTAATGTGAATCATTTCTTGTTTTTTGTTTAAATGTGCTTTCTCTTTCTAACAATGAAACTCTTAGAGAAGAAGGCACATTGTACATTTAAAATGGTTTTGAGAAAAATTATGTTTCCTACATTTATTTATACATTAAAGCAACTACCAAATTGTATACAATATCTGCTGTGGTGCCAAGGAATTCACAAGATGCTGCGAATACAAAGATAAGCAAGATGACATCAATTTTATCAACTCAAATACAAGAGGGAGGCACAACTAAAAATTAACACATAGGAAACTACAGTAAGCTTTTTTATCTAAAAGCACCTTCTCTTTTTTGTCTGACCAATTACTCTGGCCTAGTCAGATGTGTTAGATGAAGTAAACACTTTTCTATATCCATAAAGTTTATACATCCATAGTTCTAATGATTATAAAAATAAGTTAGATATGTATATCTATCTGTTTGTAGAAAAATATTTTATCAGGTCTAGATAGGTCTCCCTTTCAAGTCATGTTTCTTGGAATTTGCAGCATTAAGCTATATCTTACATCATATTGATCATTGAAAGAGAGCCAGAAATCTGACATCAGAACAATGATAACAGGAAAGGACTAAAGTGCCATCTGATAAGTTTAAAGTGGAAATCAAAGGTAGAAACATTGCTTGAAGGCAGCAAACTCTCTTAATAAGATGTAAGTTTTCTCGTGTTCAGCAAAATAAGCTTCTCTTTATTTAGGAATATGCTCTGAACACATTTTCTTTGTATGGTAAAATCTTTCTGTGAATGTGTTCACCAAATATGAACAGACTGAAAAACAATATTAAGATACAGATTGTACTAAAACACAGCAAGATTAATTATTAATTGCCTGATTATATTTAGTAACTGCAGTTATGCCCGGCAATCCAGTGCTTAGCTAAATGTCAGACTATTTGGCAATGCATTTGTAACCCTGTTGCAAAACATAGGTCAATCTCAGCAGTTCGCAATTCCAGCATTGTGGCTTTGACTATTTCCCTACTCTCCCCCAAAACAAGGTTTAATTGTTGGCCTTTGCAAAGTCATCCTGGGGTAATAAAATAGTTTCAAAGCAAAAGAAGAAAGAGGGGTATCCAGAAATATAGCAAAGAGGACAGAAGACTGTCGGGGAAAAACGAGGAGAGATTACCCTGGGAATGAAAACAAGAACCTGGTAGGGGATTGCTCTTTTTGTTATTTATATTTTATTTTATTGATCCTTGTTGTTGAAAGTGTTACAGATGTCCCCCTTTTTTCCCCCATTGATCCCCTCCACCCCAGACTGCTCTTTTAAATTCATCTCAGAAGTAAATGTATGACTCCAAAATGTGCTCTTATAATCATCAAAATTATTTTATAAACGCTTACTTTTATTTAAAAATGTTACATGCAAAGTGGAAAGTTTTCAAGTTATAGAAATGGGGGAAGAAGGTAAAATGTTCAATTTTCTAACTCACAATACAGTAGCATAACTATTTAATTTTATATTACATAAATCTTTTTTCCTCATTTTAGGCCCCGTTCTGCCTAAGTTTGCAGTCAGTGTCTCTCTAGGGTGTGCATGTGCACGCACACGCGCACACACACACACACACGCACACACGATTGCTTCAGATCACTGAAAAACAATGTTAGTCTCTACTAACAAATCTGAGGATTCTCAGGAAGGATTTGCACCTCACCACAAATATTGAACCTTCCCCAAAGTCATCCCTGTGCATGTAACGCCCCAATATTTCTACTCTTAGGGCAGCTCCTCACATTACTCCCTTCTCTTAACTTATATCTGCCTCTCACCTTATTTGACTTGCCCCACCCTAAATTCTCTGTTCCAGCTTCTTCAAACTGCAACATTTTTTTCTTTTTATTGTCCTTAACCTATTTTGCCATAAAGTTTATATCATTTCACTAATATCAAATGGGCAGCTTTACCTCCTCTCAGGTCTCCAAAACAATGAACACAAGATAAAAATTCTTAGATCATCTGGGCGTGAAGTGCAGGGCAGAACTTTTTACTGTTCTTTACTTAAATTTTACTTTCTATTTGGGTGTATATAAATAATAATTATAGGAACATTACATTTGCATTACTGAAAATTAGAAAATAAAAAAGCAGACGGTTAGAAGTATACATTTTATGTACTCACTATATAACAATAACCATCAATATCTTAATTCATGTCCTTCCAAACATTTCTGTGTGTGTGTGTGTGTGTGTGTGTGCATAACATAATGGGATCATATTTTCATAATGTTCTGTGATCCACTTATTTTAATCAAGAATTTTTACCATAGTTATTCTCATTTAATCTAATACTCAGAAATTATTCATAATTCCAAAACTGACCCCCAAAATATCCTTTCTGACATTAAAACCACTCTGCACCATGCACTGCATCTGATTTCGTTCTTGATGTGTTATATAGTCTCACAAAAAACCTTTCTTCACTGTTTTGTTAAAATGACCAGGCCAGAAAGTCCCACTTTCAGCTGCCTGTTTACTTCATTGTGATATAATTGATTTTGTTTATTTATTTTCATTATTTCATATAAAGTGTAAGTCATATCTTAAAGCTTGATGATAAAAGATCAGTTTAAAAAAATTTAAGTAGACTAAGTGCTGTTGTGTGCCCAATATTCCATTGATTCCATCATCCATAATGCTAAATTTGACCCTTTGTTTACGTTACAGAATTCTGAAGGTAATCTGTGTGGTTTCATAGGAATATCGAATGTCCAGTTCTCCATCAATCATACACCTAAAGATTTTAATACCAATTGTTTATTCTTACCTGAATTAATATTTTCATCAGGGTCTGTGAAATTATTGTATCTAACATATTATTCTTTCTACATATATTAGTTTTCTTCTTTAAATTAGAGTTGTCCCTCAGTAACAGGGCTATTTAATTTTGTACAGTATTCTATGTATTAGACTACTGATTGAATTTTTTATATACAGCCAGAGAGCAGGTGATTTCCATATATCTTACAGGAGTATTTATGGATAAAGAAGCATAATTATGGCAAATAACAGTAAAATAATTCCGAAAAAAATAGGCACATATATGTACATACATATTTATTATCATATACATATATATGAAGAAAGACACCATGATATTGAAAATGGGTCAAAATATTAACATGTGATGACTCTGGATAATGGTACATGAGAGGGCCTTATATTATTTTGAAACTTTTCTATAAGTTGAAAATTATATCTAAATAAAAGTTTACCTTTTTGGAAATTAATAAGCACATGACAATATGATTGATCACAATAATAAGCAAATGGATGAAATGTAAAGTCATATTTAATCAAATGAAATGAAAAAAATGGGAAAATATACAATGATCTATTGTATATTTTATTTAATAGAATTTATTTCTAGAGCACTTTGGGATTCACAGCAAAATTAAGAGTAAAATGCAAAGATTTCCCATATACTCCCTGCCCCCACACATGCATAGCATTCCTGTTACCAACATTCCCCCACCAGAGTGGTACATTTGTTGCAATGGATGAACCTATATTGACACGTCATCATCACCAAAAGTCCATAGTACACATTAGGTTTCACTATTGGTGTTGTACATTCTCTGGGTTTGAACAAATATATAATAACAAGTATCCACCATTATAGTATCATCAGAGTATGATTCTATATTATAGTATCACTGCCCTAAAAAATCCTCTGTGTTCCACCTATTTATCCCTCCTTCCACCCAAAACCTCACAGCCACTGATATTTTTTTTAACTATATCCTTAGTTTCGCCTTTTCAGGAATATCATGTAGTAAAATCATTAGTTTGTAGCCTTCTTGTACTTAGTAATATGCATTTAAGTTTCTCCCATGCCTTTTCATGGCTTGATAGCTCTTTTTTTCCATTAAATTTATTGGGGTGATATTGATTAATGAAACTACACAGGTTTCAAGTGTACAATTCTATGATACATCATCTGTATATTGCATTGTGTGCCCATCACTCAAAGTCAGAATTTCTTCCGTCACCATATATTTGGCCCTCTTTACCTTTTACTACCCCGAGAGGTTACCCTCTTTCTCTCTGGTAACCACCATACTAGTGTCTGTCTTTTGATCATGAAAGGGATACACGTTTTCTTAGACTGCCGGTGGGAGTATAAACTGATAATATTTTGTGCTAGTAGTTAGTGATATGTGTCTTAGCCATAAAAGTGTATATACCTTTGGAAAAATTCTGATTTTAAGTAATCACTTCATGAAAAATAAGAAATATGTAAAATATTTATAATTGTTATATCTATTTTTATATTGCTCTTTCCATGAGAACTTTAAAGCAATCTATCTTTACAACAAAAGTGAGTTAGATAAATTATAGAACATCCATAAAACTGATTAATATACAGGCAATACAATTAAACTTAAAGAAAAATATTCGACAGTGTCAATTATATGAAAGTAGACTACAAATATTATTTTTGACACATTTCCTAATTAACTTTAAGTAAAAGGTGTACTTCAATATCACTAAGAAGGAGAAAAAAATAAACCATATACGTGATAGAATAACAATTTCCTGAGGAGCCAGATCCCAGGACTCTGCTTCTCAGAATGTAGTCTGAATTTCCTGAAGTAATCTCATCTAGGAGGCCAGTTTCAAAGCTCCCACCCCAGATCTGTGAACACCAAAGCCCAAGGATGTTGTCCAAATCTTGATTTCTAAAGAGTACTCGGATTGACTCAGTGGCATGCTAATTTACAATTTTTTTCTGAGAGTAGAACTCCAAGATTAATCAAGTGTTTGGCAAGAATAAACTTAAGCCAATTCAATAAATTAGATTATAAACAAGGGAGAGTGCTGCTCTTCTTTCTCTCTTTATTCATGTTAAAAAAATGTCTCTTCCTTTCTTTGCTCAAGCCCTGTGTACTTTAGTTTCAGAGTTCATTTCCTGCTTTGATTCCCCTGCCTGTGTAACTTTGACAGAAATCAGCTTGGTTCCACGTTTCCTCAGAAGTTGTGGCTTCTTAAAAAATTTATTATTTTTCTTAGAGTCTAGCGTTCTAGACTCTAACCAAGTTGTTGGTGTCTATCAACCTCTTTCCAGAACTTCTTTACATGATCTACCTGTATCCTTATATAAATAGCGCAAAGCTACTTCAGACTCCCCATCATTCATGCTCCTTTAACTCCAAAAGATCTTTGTTTTATCTCTTACTGATGCCCCTGCCTGCAGGCACTTCCATATTGGCTGCCACCTGTACTATTAAACAATTGTAGTGCCTGCAGAGTTGGGTTCACTGCTAAAAATCGGTCAAGAAATCTACCTTAAATGCCTGCCACATCCAGGAATGAATGTATGGTCTCTTGGCTCCAGAGATTTGTTCAGATTTATTCTGATTAAGAACATTTTCCTCTTTTTGCAAGAATTCTTGAAAACCTATTCTTATTCAACAGTTTTGGGAGGGGCTTAGAAGACTGCAGAAAGCCATACTACTTCATACTAGTCATCCTGAGTTATTCCACTTTGGGAAAAACATATTAAGAAAATAATCAAAAGTTACACTTAAATATCTATATACAAAAATGCCAATTATAATAGCGTTTGCATAAAATTGTATTCGAAAATATTTTTATTACCTGTATGATTTTTGGCAACTTACTTAAACCCTTTCTGGCTACATTTCCTCAACTGTAAAACAGGAATAATAATAGCACTTACTTAAAAGGTGGTTTTGAGTTTTAAATAAGTTAATATATTAAAATATATTCAAAGTGCTTAGAACAGTGTACGCACACAGTAGTTAATAGTTAAAATTATTAGTGTCAGTTTCTGGGAGAGGAAACAAGATGGCAGCGTAGGTAACTGCTGCACCCGCCGCCTCCCGCAACCACATCAAAATCACACCTAAAACACAGAACCACCAGCACTCAGAGCCTCCTGAGATCCAGCTGAACAGAAGCCCCCAACCAGGGAACTGAAGGAGCATCAAGACGCATAGAAGGGGCGGAGACGCGGGAGGATCGGGGCTGAATCAGAGACGCGGCGGCGGGCCCACACCCGGTGCTGCAGCTTAAACCCAGGAGGGAATCTCGGCGGTGGTGGTTTTGCGGAGGAGGAAGGGGTCCCAGCCCCACAGCAGGCCCCCAGCCCAGGGCTCCAAGGCCCGGAAGAGACGTCCCCACACCTTTGGGCAGTGAAACCAGTGGGGACTGTCCCTGAGAGTCACAGAGGCTGCAGGAGCCCCAGCAGCTCCTCTCAAAGGGCCCAGCACGGACTCACTCGGACGCTCCCTCTGAGCTCAGCGCCGGGCAGTGGCCTGAAAGGACCCGGGACACTCGGGGGGGAACTAACCTGCCTGAGATCCGGGCGAAAGGCGGAGGGCGGCTTCCTCCCAGGCAGAAGGGCTGGCAGAGGCCATGGCTCCTTTGGCGAGTCCTCCCCGCACACAGCCGGCAGGCAGGCGCCATATTTGAGTCGCCAGCACCTGACTCACACCTTTGGCCCCGCCCCATGATTCCCAGAGGCCCCGCCCCTCCCCACCTGCAGCTCATCCAGGCCATTTCCAGGGGCTTTTCTGTGCAAGTGGCGTTTCGAGCCTCATGCTTAGGGCTTTCCTAAAATCTCTCAAACAAGCAGTAGCTGCCCCATACAGCTTGATAAGGGGCCTCAGGCCTGGCACTAGCGGCAGCTGCACTGGCTCATAGCTTGGCCTCCTGGACACCTCCAAGCCCAGCACAAGTAGCAGCCAACTACGGTTTGCTGAGTAGCTTATGCTGGGGGGCCCTGGGCAAGGCACTGGCACAGGCTGACTTTGCACCTCTCCAGAGGCCGCAGAGACAGTGCACCTGGTGGTCAGACTCGACCACGCTGGATTACAACCCTACCACATCCAAGAGTGACACATTCAAGGGGCGCACTTGGTGAACACCAAAGCTCCACTGAAGTAAGTCCTGCTCCATAGGGGTGTCTCCAGCACAGCAGCTCTCTGGCTGTAGTTGCAGCTGGTCCTCACAGCTGATTGGCCTGGGGCTCAATTCCTCCCAGGGACGCCAACAGCAACCAAGCTCAACTACAACAGGACAGTTCACACAGCCCACATAGGGGAGCACGTAGAAGGCCCAGCTCAGGTGACTGAGGAGGCTGAGCCACTGGACCCTACAGGACACCTACTACACAAAGCCACTCTACAAATTCCAGGAGACATAGCAGCTCTACCTAATACATAGAAACAAACACCAGGAAGCAGCCAAAATGCGGAGGCAAAGAAACATGTCACAAAGGAAAGAACAGAAAAATCTCCAGAAAAGGAACTAAATGAAATAGATCCAAGCAACCTAACATAGAGTTCAGAATTTTGTATGTAAGGATGCTCAAGCATATAAGTAAGAGTATTACGAAAATAACTGAGACCATCAATGACATAATAAAGTACCAATTTGAAATGAAGGCTACATGAACTGAAATGAAGAATAATTTACAGGGAATCAATAGTAGAGTAGAGGACGCTGAGAATCAAATCAGCAATTTGGAACATGAGGAAATAAACACCCAACCAGAAGAGCAAAAAGAAAAAAGAATCCAGAAATATGAAGATAGTATAAGGAGCCTCTGGGATAACTTCAAGAGGCCCCACGTTCGTATTATTGGGGTGCCAGAAGGAGAGGAAAGAGAGCAAGAAATTGAAAACTTATTTGAAAAAATAATTACAAAAAACTTCCCCTACCTGGGGAAAGAAATAGACTTACAAGTCCAGGCAGCACAGAGGGTCCCAAGCAAGAAAAACCCAAAGAGGCCCACAGCAAGACACATCATAATGAAAATGCCAAAGGTTAAAGACAAAGAGAGAATCTTAAAAGCAGCAAGAGAAAAGCAGTTAGTTACAAGGGAGCACCCATACGACTGTCAGCTGATTTTTCAACAGAAACTTTGCAGGCCAGAAGGGAGTGGCAAGAAATATTCAAAGTGACAAAAAACAAAGAACTACAACCAAGATTGTTCTACCCAGCAAAGCTGTCATTTAGAATTGAAGGTCAGATAAAGAGCTTCACAGATAAGGAAAAGCGAAAGGAGTTCATCACCACCAGACCAGCACTACAGGAAATCTTGAAGGGTCTTCTTTAAGAAGAAACTAACGAACAAAAGAATCTGATTAACTCAATAGATCCTGAGACATTGATGCAGGCAACACATGATCATATTTCAGAGGAAAGAGGGAAGAGGGGTGGAGGGTGGGAAGAGATTAACCAAAGAAGTTATATGCTTATATGCATAACCCATGGACACAGACAATAACAGGGTGAAGGCCTGGGGAGGGGATGGGAGCGAGGTGGAGGGGGTCAATTGGAGGGGGAAAAATGGAACACCTGTAATACTTTCAACAATAAAGATAACTTAAAAAAAGAAATTATTAGTGTCATCATATACATAACAAATGCTGCAATAAATTATGGTATACTCATTGATAATATATCAGTCATTAATTTTTTAATAAAAATATCAAATATATTAAAAACAGGAAACAAAATTATGATAATAACTTATTTGACTATTGCTATATACAACTCTTTAACTATAACAATGTACATAGATTAAAAAACTAGAATGGAATACTTCATGATATTTATTTCATGATATTTTTCATTTCTGTGATATGTAAAATGTAGATGTACTTTTTTGTAATTCATCGTTTCTTTAGAGAAGGCATTGCTCTTATAAAAATCTAATAAAACAAGGCAATTTGTGGCATTGGTGTGCTTAAGGAAGACTAATATATACTATAAATTAATATTTCCCACACTGTCTCAAATTTCCTTGAATGCTGCTATCGAGAAAACAACCAGTCCAATAGTGACTAAGTTACACTAAACCTCAAAAGCAAAAAGTCACTGTGATAGGACAACAGGATCTAATCATGGTCAAGACCATCATGATTGTCTTGCCTGAACTTCAACATATATGGTTGCAAAATGTGAGTAGTGTCAAATCTGTGTAGAGTGGTGTGGTATTTCAGCAGCGTCACTTACAAGGCATGCTCCACATGGCATGGTCATCTACCTAGCAGGCTGTCAGGCAACACTCGCCTACTAACCCTGAAAGGAGACACTTCCTGTGATCCACATTCTCCCGCTGGGCATGTGTGAAAACGTGATGGAGTCACAGAACCAAAGCAGCGTATGTATGTTCAGCCACAAGAAAAGAAACCCTCGAATAAGACAGAAAGAAAACATGCACTGAAATAAAGCATCATATAATGTGGCACGGCGAGAAATCATGAGAGAAAATGAACTAAAGGGGCAGCAGCTAAAGGAGGTTCATTGAAGCAAAACTTGAGCAGAGGAAAAATTGTCAGGTTTTCTAATCAGTTGATGTTAGCCAGTTGAAACATGCTAAAAATAAAAATCTGCTTAAAACATGTTATTGTTTAGTTTCTGGTTGAAAATAAAAATAAAATATGTATATATATATATGATATATTTTACACAGTAGTGAGTGGATATTAGACAATAATTCCATAATTGTCAGTGTACTACTTTAGATAGACCATGTATTCTGTAACATTCATGTAAGTAGGTTGTCATTAAGTAAACTATGTTCTAAATAAATGATAAATTATTATGATTGTGAAATGTGAAGCTTATTATCTAATAAATACCTCTTAAGTAACAACTCTCCCAGAATAGATAACTTTAAGAGATCAAAATGGCTATTATCCTGGAAACAGTTGATATGAAATGACATCAGACAAATCTAGGTTAAAATTCTGATTCTAACAGCTATTAGTGATAGGATATATAACAAGTGTCTGATCTTTATAAGTAGTATCTTCATCAACTAAAATTGTGATTAATAATATTTAACTCATATTTGTTGGAGTAAAATAAAATAATTTGTGGAAACCGTCAATTAAAATGACTGGCATAAAGTAGAATCAGTTACAAATGACGGTTCTTATATTGCATGTTTGAAATCTTAAACAATATTAAAAAGCAAAAATGGATATACCTACAATTACATGTCTGCTGGTTAGTCCATAGCGAGCCAAGAGCGAGGGATTTAAAAGTGAAAGCAATTATTGGAAAATTATAAAGGATGCAACTGTATTGAGAAGTTAGGCATTAAACAGTTATATTGTTTTTCATTTTTCCAAATATCTAATTCAAGAAAAATAATACATTCTTGAGAATGTGCACACTTGCAGCTGACAAACATGCCTTTTCCATAGAGTTTGGTGAAGATTGTTTTTTGTATTTTCTTTGTCTTCACCAGAAAATTGTGACTTCTTATTACGCTTGACTGCCTGCAGGGCCTCTGAAAAGGAAATTACTGAGATTTGTATGAATTAAATAAGCGTCGGGGTGTGAGGGTTGAAAGCACATACATATCAGAGACATTCATTCAGTTAATATAACTAATACTTTTTCATACCTTTCCATGCAGAATAATTGTGCTCTTTCTTAATTTATCTTTCACATTCTTTTCTGACCGGCACAGATGGAAGGTACAAAGATTTCAGTAACAGCATGTTTTAGAACAACAGGTCCATCATTAAGTCTTAAAAGGAGCATAAGAAAAATACATAATCTGTAACAGGGAAAACAATCTTAAAAGTTTGGGTAGTGTTAAAAAAAAACAACAACGTTCATTTCTGTTCAAGGCCCGCTTCTCTTACAGAAGCTGCTAGTCCTTTCTCCTCCTGTGTTGGACGGGCGCCTGCGACCCTCACCCACGAAGCCCGCCGTCCTCTTGTGAATGAATCACTGCCGCCCGGTCCGCTCAGCCCCTGAACAGAAGTCGGAGCGCGAAGCCCCGCCGCTCCCGGCCGGCGCGCCAAGTCTCGCGAGCGTTGCCAGCCCCAGTTGATTGTAATGTCAGAGCGCTGGGATCCCGGGCTGCAGCCAGCTGCGCGCCGCCGCTCCCCGAGGCAGTCCGTGCTTTCCGCTGCTTGCAAACTTTAGCATCTTTTGTTGCACTGAGCCGGGTAAGTTGCTCCGCATTTACAGCTTTGAGTAGAGTTGCAAGTTCCTGAGAAACTCGTTCTGTAGCAGGCTGCTGATCTCTTCACGTGCTGGCTGTGCCCCCTCGGTGCTCTGCGGGGACGGTCATCGCAGACAGACAGATGCAGCGAGCGAGCAGGCACGTGCGCCAGATCCTTACAGTAGTCGGGGAATAACGAATTTATTCAACTTTCTATAAAGAACCGTAGCACTTGTGGAATCGCTGTTCTGGTCTCAGTACACTTCCTAAGCGAAAACATTTTGTGCTGTTTTACCCTTAAATGCACTGTTTAGTGAATGTCTTAGGAAGAGTGACTGAAGTGATCTGTGACCGGTTTGACTCTATTTTTCTAAAAGATTAGTCCTCATTGTCTACAGTATTGCACTTTTCTTAACATTTTGCCATCTGAAACTTGAATGGTATCCATTGGCAAAGGAAAGGTCTAAGTTTCTTATATCTAAAATCCATTTGCTAATTTGATTTCCAAAACTTTTTGCTAATTTGATTTCCAAAACTTTTGCCCCCTTTGCCTTGTTTGTTCTCTTTCAATATTTGGGTAAGTTATAGCAAAATATTTTACATTTACTCTTATTTTTATTATTATAGAGACGATAAGAAAATATAGACTTCTGCTCATATTCTAATCTTGTAAACTTACCTTGATTTTGATATCAATGCTTGTTTAACCAGAAGATTAATCATTGACTATAAATTATACAAATGATTAAAAGGAAACTAAATGTGAGCAAAGTTATTTTGTTGTTTATTTCTATTTGTATTTTTAAAAATTTTTAGAGTGTGCCTTCCAAATTTGAATAAGTATGTTGCATGGTAATAGGCTCAGTTATGAGCAACTATAACTAGTCTGTGTAATGCCTTCCATAATACAAACTGTCTTGTAGTTGTGATAAATATAATTATATTTCACCTGTATTTCACTTTTTAAAAGGATGAACATGAGCTTTTAGAAAGTGGCTTTATCCTTTAAATGAAAATCTTTAGCATTCTCTGTAAGTTGGAAATAACATGGCTTTTTGGATGCCAAATAAAATTTATAATTGGATTTTCAAAGTTTTGTTTCATTCTCCTAGATTTGTTGTCATTGTTTATTTTTAATTTCCTGCTTCTTCAATTGTAAGAACATATTTAGGATCTATTCCACATTTCAGTTTTTAAATATAAGCTAATAATATCTTTTAAGTAACATCTTATTTACAAATTTAGTTTATGCTTTGATTAATTTCTTGGCAACAATTAATAATACATATTTAAATTGTATGTTGTCTTCATTTTAATGCTTTTATGGCAAAATGCACGCATTGTTATTTAAACGATCTCAGATGTTAAAGAATTATAATTGAATAGATGTCAACCTAAAAACAGATTCAACTTTCAAAGAAGACTCAAGATATCTGTCTAATATTAAATGTTCAAATTATTCACATAAGGAAAAGTTTGTGAATGTTCTTCCAAGTTGAGGACAGATAGAGATCTTATGTTTCTCATACCTAATAAAGAGTCTTCTATGTGCATACATCCTTTCAGTGCCTAATGGGTGTTTGAAGGATCCCTGAAAGACAGTGGTATAGTCTATTTATAAACAGACTTCCTCAGTTCACCACTTCACTTTGTCTGCAACAAAACAAGCTTTTTAGGTTTAGTATAAAGGCTTAGTTGTTTTGATTTGACCAAATTCATTTTAGCAGAGCCTGTGCTAGATCATATTATCTATGTAGCTCTTTGCCCACTATTTTAAGAGCCATTATTTTTATATAAAATATATATCCTATTACAACTATTTAAAATACAGGAAAATTACTCTGTGTCAGAGAAAACTATCACCAATATTTGCTTGACCATTCTTTAAGAAGTTCTTAGACGGCCAATTATTTTGAAAATTTGGTTGATATCCAATTATGAGCAAATATGTAGCTCTTTATATCAATCATTTTCTTACACCTATATCTTAAACTGCAACATTGCAATTTTCTTTTTAAAATTGGTCAAGGGATTCTGATACTGCTTTCAAAATTGAATTAAAAATCAAAATGAAGGAAATTATTTTACCTTTTTTATTTAGAAAGTTGTATTTTTAAAAGTTTATAATGTTCTTCCAAAATTTCCAGAATGCTTTTATATCCTGGAGCATTTGATAAGCTTTGAACACTATAGTATTTATGTTTCAGGTTTTTCCCCCTTCTCGTTCCCATCTTTCATTTCCTTTTGTAATTCCAAACAATAACTCCTGCCCTTCTTTCAAGTATTAAACATTATGATAATAAATTAACTGATCTAAATTCAGATAGTTGTATTTGGTTTGAAAATTCACCCCACTTTTTATGATAAACGTGTTAAGTGTTCTCAGTGTTTAAAGTGTTTATTTAATGGGATAGTAGTCAATTTGCACTAAAATTAATTAAAAATAAAATGTTATTGAATATTTTAATTATTGATAAAGATTTAAAGATATAGACTAACATTTTCATAGCCACCTTTCTTTCTCTTTAGAATGTTTAACCATGTAATGAATGGTATATATTAATAATATAAACATCTCTTAATGGTAAAACTACAGAGCAACGAGTTAGGTTTGAGAATAACAGGTTATGAAAGGGGCAAAATAATACTTATTTAAATAAATTACTGCAGCTAAATATAAAAATGTTAGCTTACACTAAAAATAAATATGTAAAATTTAGATTTAATAATATGGCATGTAACACTCTCCAATAGGTAGCATGAAGGTGAGTTGGAATTATATTGCCCATGCTAACATATTTAACCTCACTAATTGCGCATACTTTAATAAATAACAAATTAACATATTTTCATTGAATAATCCCTGAGTGTAAAATTCCTTCTAAATCAGTATCTCCTCCCATGAATTATATTATTAACCACTTGTTCTCTCCATTGACATTTTAATTCAGGTAGAGAAGACTTCATGGTTATTCAATTTCAGAGAAATTAACTTGTACATATCCGCAGACCTCTCTTTCCAATTTTTTCCCGTAGATTTCATAAGGGTAACAGATTTGTTAGTTTTCACAATGTGTAGGATAAAAGGGAAGTAGTGTATTTTTTGTAACTTAATATGCAATGAATAGATTGTCCAAAATCTCTTCTTACCATAGATTGAGATTGTATACAGGCAAAAAAGACCACAGAAGGGACCATGGAAACTGAAAAAGACAATAATAGAAGACTAAGGACCCTTAAAGGTTCTTAACCTAATCTCAGTTCTGTTAAGAGCCAGCCAGCTGTGATTAGAACTGTACATACTTCGGAGAATACATGGGCTTTTATTTCCTCCTCTAACCAAGGTAGAAATTATATCTGTAATAAACAGACTATCACTTAATGCCACTATGGTGGGGCTGTGTATAGTAAGAAGTGTATATTCATGCTTAAGACAAATATCCTCTATAAAATACTAAATCTTCCTTACAGAAGTTTTATGATGAATTTTTCCAAAGTGAAATAGTTTCTACTTTTTCATTCCACTTGTTTTTGAAATTAAAGACTAAAATATTTCCAACTGCTTTACGTTTGTTTCTTTTTACATAAACCTTTTGCAGTGGCTGCAGATGTATTAGTTTTCATCATTTGTAGGATTAATATGAACTATCTTTTAGTTAGTTATTATCAATAAAATATAAGGCCAGATGCATGAGGTTGTTAACACTTCCTACTTACCTCTCTTTCAGAAACTAATATGCAGAGCAAGGGTACAATCATGTGCATCCAATTTCTTCTGCAGTTTCTCCTGCTCTGGATACTTACTGGGAAAGCACACACTGAGGAAGACATCATCATTACAACCAAGAATGGTAAAGTCAGAGGGATGCACTTGCCAGTTCTTGGTGGCACAGTGGCAGCTTTTCTTGGAATTCCCTATGCACAGCCACCTCTTGGTACGCTTCGGTTCAAAAAGCCACAGTCCTTGACCAAGTGGTCCAATATTTGGAATGCCACAAAATATGCAAATTCTTGCTATCAGAACATAGATCAAACTTTTCCAGGCTTCATTGGATCAGAGATGTGGAATCCAAATACTGACCTCAGTGAAGACTGTTTATATCTGAATGTATGGGTTCCGGTACCTAAACCAAAAAATGCGGCTGTAATGATATGGATCTACGGTGGTGGTTTTCAAACTGGAACATCATCTTTACCTGTTTATGATGGCAAGTTTCTGGCCCGGGTTGAAAGAGTTATTGTAGTTTCAATGAACTATAGGGTGGGTGCCCTAGGATTTTTAGCTTTACCAGGAAATTCAGAGACACCGGGGAACATGGGTTTGTTTGACCAACAGTTGGCGCTTCAGTGGGTCCAAAAAAATATAGCAGCCTTTGGTGGAAATCCTAAAAGTGTAACTCTCTTTGGAGAAAGTGCAGGAGCAGCTTCAGTTGGCCTTCACTTACTTTCCCATAGAAGCCACCCATTGTTTACCAGAGCAATTCTGCAAAGTGGATCTTCTAATGCCCCTTGGGCAGTAACACCTCTTTATGAAGCTAGGAATAGAACATTGACCTTAGCCAAATTTATTGGTTGCTTTAGAGAAAATGAGACCGAGATAATCAAATGCCTTCGAAGTAAAGATCCCCAGGAAATTCTTCTGAATGAAGTATTTGTTGTCGCCTCCGATTCTCTCTTGTCGATAACTTTTGGTCCAACTGTGGATGGTGATTTTCTCACTGACATGCCGGACACACTACTCAGACTTGGAGAGTTTAAAAAAACCCAGATCTTGGTGGGTGTTAATAAAGATGAAGGGACAGCGTTTTTAGTATATGGAGCTCCCGGTTTCAGCAAAGATAACAACAGTCTCATAAGTAGAAAAGAATTTCAAGAAAGTTTAAAAATGTTTTTTCCAGAAGTGAGTGAATTTGGAAGGGAATCGATTCTTTTCCATTACATGGACTGGTTAGACGATCAAAGAGCTGAAAACTACCGCGAGGCCTTGGATGATGTGGTTGGGGATTACAATTTCATATGCCCCGCCTTGGAGTTCACCAAAAAGTTCGCAGATTTGGGAAGTAATGCCTTTTTCTACTATTTTGAACACCGATCCTCCAAACTTCCGTGGCCTGAATGGATGGGAGTGATGCATGGCTATGAAATTGAATTTGTCTTTGGTCTACCTCTGGAAAGAAGAGCAAACTACACAAAAGCTGAGGAAATTTTGAGTAGATCCATAATGAAACGCTGGGCAAATTTTGCAAAATATGGGTAAGTGCCAATTTTAGTAATTGTTCTTGTTTTGTTTGTTTTATTTGTTTTGTTTTGTTTTGCTTAGCTTTTCTTGGCGCTTGGTGTAGGCTTCATTAAAAGCACAGAGACATTTTCAATATGTATTCCCTTTGTACTTTAAGCTGGTTTTGTTTTTTACTATGTAGTGAATTTCAATTCCTTGCATCAGTGTGCTTAAAAAAAATAATCAAAGAACTTTTATGAAAAATATTTTCTGATAACATTTCCGAAATACAGCAGAGCACTTTAGCAATGTAAGCCAGAGTTTGTAGGGAAATAGATGTTTACCTTGAGAACTAAAATAACTATGACCATGTTTTTTAACCTGAAAGTTCTTAATGTTCACAGGGTTAGAAAAGAGTAGGAATGTATCTTCTCATTCTCTTAAGCAGGGGAACAGTGGTACCTGATACTCAAAGAAAAGCATGCCTGCTCAGGAAAATCAAAGGACAAGATGGTGATGGGGTTGGTCCTTAGATTACCCAAAATACAGTTTTCTATTTCATTGAATTTTCCCCCCTAATAGGTTTACTCAGAACTTTTAGGTGACATGTGTTGGACAGGAGCTACAGGGCTCCTCACGATTAGCATAGCTGCCTTCCAGTTGAGGAGTCGTATGGCTGATAATAGATAATCAGAAAATTTACAAAATAGCATATTTTCCCTCATATGTTATAAATAGTGTTATATGTCTGCAAGAATCAGGAAAAAATAATCTGTTTGAATATACTCTAATTTGTATGTTTTCTAAATATAAAAATGTATGTGTATAGAAAATTTTTTTCCCTTTAACTGCGTTTGTAAACCAAAAATAAATTTCATACATTTCATACATTTGTATGAATTAGAATAATAAAAAATAGAAATTGGGCATCTATATTAAAAGTAGTGCTTACAGAAACTTACCGATTAATTGTGGCATTAATCCAATCTGTCATACTGTCATTTTTTTAAATGTTGGTAGTAATATTATTACTTTCTGGTTTTCTTTTCCAATTCCCATTTCAAATTTGTTTTTCTCCATGTTACAAAATACTTGTATGATGTCATTCTAAACAAAAGTATCCTAATCTGCTGTGTATAAAAGCTAAAAGCCTTCCATCTGGCATTGAGAGGCCTATCTAATCCGGCTGCAAACCATATTCCCAGCAACATCTGGCCGCTTGGTAGGATGGTGATCTTACCAAACCCAAGGATTTCAAGCATAGCCTTGCTCTTGCTCTATGCCCTATTTAGGACATCTACCCCTCTCCTTTAAAAAAACAACAAGTCCTACTATTTTTTTAAGCTCCTCAGCAACTTCATGTTTCATCAAGCATATCTTTAATTCCTAGAGTTGTAATTGCTTCAGACCACGTTTTCACTCTCACAAAAGTTATTGACTGTACCTTGTCCATATACTACCTTTCATTGTATCCTGAGCCTCCTAAACTAAACTACACTAGCTTCTTGAAAGAAAAATTATGGTGATACTCATTAAAGTAATGACTTGGGTATATTTACTAAACAAATATTTAGTTAATGCTTGAATGAGAATCTGTAAAAGCTAGTATGAGTAAAAAATATAATTTTTTATAAGATACGTGGGCTATTATTATTTGAAGTTGTGCAATATCTTGATATGTAATATATTATGCCTTTCAACATTGATTTGAATTTCTACTTAAGAAAGATCATTTTATTTCTAGAGTTGTATTTAAATTACTTATATCTCATTCTGTTCTCCCCCTAAAGGCTATATTCATATTAAATCATTAAAAATGTTTTGGTTGTTTTTTATATACATGGTTAGATTTTGTGTTTTTTTCTTGTGGTTTTTTTTTTCTTAATTTTATTTTTGTTTAAAATGTTGCAGATGATGTTTTCAATTCTTTCTTATCATTTTAGAGGTTATAAATAATTTAAGAAGGATTTCTTAAAATTATTGATGCTTATAATTTTTAAAGGACTTCATATTTTGCATGTTGAAATCATCAGGGACTTTATATTTTCTCATGTCATAATAGAGAACACTGGGAATCAGATGTGGTAAATGTCTTGTTTATGGCGCTCAGATGGACAGATCAAAAAGTAGAATCTTTTTTTTGTTTTAATTGACTTATAGAGAGAAAGGAGGGAGAGGGAGAGAGAGAAATGTCAATAGGCTGCCTCCTTTATGCCCCTACTGGGAATTGAGCCCGAAGCCTGGGCATGTACCCCAGCTGGAATCGAACCAGCAACCTTTTGGTGCATGGGATGGTGCTCAACCAACTGAGCCACACTGGCCAGGGAAAAGAGAATCTTTGACACAATAAAATGGATTGTTTAATCCTAGTCTACTTCTATGATTAACATATGTTAATGGGAAATAAATGAAGGTTGACACATTTTAATTATAATGATAAATTTATATAAACAAGATTATAAACCAAAAGATTAAAGCAAACTTTTTAAGTAGTTTAACCATAGCAAGATGCCATTTTAGTTGGTGAGTTTTTTTACAGTCCATATTTACACAGTTGAGAATAGATAACTTCGTATTTGTTGAGAGGTGACATGGCAAACACAATGTTAATCTCCTGGTGTGCATTATCTTTTCTTCAAATCATACTTATCAACAAATATAGGAGCGTAGAATGGTTAAATAAACTCCAATGGAAACAAAGTTGGTAAGTGTTAGGTGTAGAAATATAACTCCGTGGTTCTCAGTCCAGGGAATAATGCCTGGAGCTGTTTTTGAGTGCCATGTTTAGGAATGTTGTGTTACTAAGGTAAAGGCCAAGGAAGCTGCTGAACACCTTGTAATGCACAGGATAGCACCACAGCAAAGAATTATTCATTCCAAATGTTAATAAGAAGAAGATTTCTACTTCCACATTACCCAAATATGATACATTAAGAAAGTAAAAAGGTTGAGCTATTAGTTATAATTATCATTCAGAAAATTTAGTTTTCAAGTTTATGGTTTATAAAATGTGTTAATAAATTTTTCTTCTTAAGTAATGTCAAGTATAAACTGTATGTTTCATTATGATTAGCTTCAGAATAATTTTGAATTTTTCTTTGTGATTTTTTACTTAATCACTGAGTTCTTCAGTAGTCTGTTATTTAACTTGCAAATATTGGGATAATTTCTAGATATCTTATTGTGGTTTTCTAATTTAATCTGGTTCTAGCAAGAGACTATACTCTGCAAGATTTCCTCTAAAACAGCTATACAGCCCAGCTGGTGTGGCTCAGTTGGTCGAGTGTCATCCCATGCACCAAGAGCTCACAGGTTCGATTACTGTCAGGGCACATGCACTGCTTGCAGGCTCGATTCCAGGTAGGGGGTGTGCAGGAGGCAGCAGATCCATGTTTCCTTCTCATGGATGTATCTGTCTCTGCCTATCCCTTCCTCTCGCTCTAAAATCAATAAAAACATATTTTTAAAAAATCTATACAAAAACGAATAACAAAAGATTTTCAGTTAATATAAAAAAGCTGCAAAGGAATCATATGAAGGATACATTTTTTTAAAAAAAAGCAAGATGGAAGTGACAACTAATAGTTCAAAGAAAGACAAATACCATATGGTATCACTTATATATGGAATCTAAAGAACAAAAAGGAAACAGATTATAGGCTCAGAGAACAGACTGATGGAGGCCAGAGGGGAGGGATGTTGGGGAACAGGGTCAGAAAAGGTGATGGGATTAAGAAGTACTAATTGGTAGTTACAAAACAGGCATGGGATGTAAAATATAGCATAAGGAATACAGTTAACAGTGCTGTAATAACTATGGTGGGCACTTGAATTATCAGAAGGAACACTTGGTAACCTACATGAATGTCTATCCAATGTGCTGGACCCCTGACTAATGCAAATAAGTGTTGAATGCGAACTGTAATAAAAATAATAAAAAATTAAAAATGCATAAAAAATAGCAAGAAGGTAGATTTAAACAAAACCACATTGATATTTACACTAAATGCTAATTGGATTAATTATACCAACTGTAGGGAAAGCTTTTAAGTAAAGGTGGGTGGGTTGGGTAAAACAATATATATTATGCAAACATATCAAGGGAAACTTGATGTGCCTATTTTAATATTAGACAAAACCAATTTCAGGACAAAGAGAGACATTTCATTATGATAAAACAGTTAATCAGGAATACTTAGTGCTAAATGTGCAGTGAACTTTCTGATTTGAATTATTTAGGGGGTATATTTACATATATACACACTGAGGGATGGGTGTCTCATGTATATAACCATAACTTCATTATACTACTAGAAATACACCCAATAATAACAAATTTTAATATGTATCTGTGAAGTTGATTTAATAATATTTAGGATTTAATAGGTATATTTCTATCTTGTTTACTTATATATGACATAAGAAATAAAGTAATTGAATAAACAATATTTTAATCCCACTTATTTTTCAAATGGGTATATTTATATTTCCTTTGTGTATTCATTTTTCTTACCTGGAATCATTTTATGTTTCCAAAAGGTAATAGAAAAACTGAGGAAAAGTCAAAGAAAATGTAAGTGGAGACCCAGTGCTCCTTTTTCCTAAATCTCTGTATAGGAATTTAGCATGGGTCTGTACTGCTTATATAGATTTTATGCAATTTTCTTCACCAAGAAAATAATATTCAAGTTACACTTAAATTTATTTTTTATTATACTTTTCAACTTAAAAAATAATATTCTAGGCCTTCATGACAACACATTTCTTAGTAAGAGATTTCTTAAATATGCCAAAAGAATAGCAGTTAAAGGTAGTTTTAACATGAATGGTACCATTACACTAATGAAGTATGAAACATATGGATTCTATTAGAATAAAAAAATGCTGAAATGATGACATTATCTAACATTTTTTCCCCCAGAAGATAAAAGTGTGGTCCATAGAAGAAAAGGGAATTGGAGCTAATAGGTAACAGAACAAAGATTAACTATGACTCAACACTATTAACTTTCATTTCCTTCTATTATCCACTTACCAGACTGCTTTCACTATGAATTATTGAAAGCACTCATTAAATATACTCAGAAAATACATTTGGTTGCAAACTAATAATTTTAATATCCTAACATGCTGATACTTGCCTGGTTAATGTTACAGAAGTAAGGACAGAGAACAGACTAAAATTAGACATCATGACATATAGAGACAAGTTTAAGTTTGTGAAGGTCTGTTATCTGGCCATCTAGTCTAATTATTATCAGGCTTACAATTATATTTTCTGACAACTAGAGTTCATGTGGTTTCCTGAGTAAAGAAAAAATCCTTACCCTCTGGTTCTATAATTATTGTGGTACATTATCATAATTAACCTAACTGGAACATTTTGATGACTTTGCAAAAGGGCGAAGGTTCAAATCCCCTTGGATTTATTTTATCACTGTCATGATGGCACTAATGTTCTATTACTTCAAGATTTTTTTAACCCCCTTAGGAATTAGGTGAGGAATTATTTTACAAGGAATAAAACAATAAATGTTAGCTGGAGTGTTTCTGTTAAAGTACTTAAAGTTTACCAGATAGAATATAATTGTAGGTGAAAAAAACCATATATGCATTAGTGTAACTTATTTGAAAAGGAAGAATTACATTATGGGGCAATTTAAAGTGTACATAAGATCACTTGCAAAACCATTTCAGAGTGCAGCAATATTTTACCATGGGTGACTGTGGAATGAGAAGGAGAAACCAGATCCCCAAAGGGCTCCATCTATGAGGGTAGCTATAAAACTAAAATATGTTTGACTAAGTGCTTCAAGATACTCCATCACAGTGAAGAGGGAGGAAACTAATGCTTTTGTAGTATAAGGGGGCTCATTAAAGAAATGAAAAATCCTATTTATTGGATCCTTATGCTTAGAAATAATGTGATTTGTTCTCTGTGTTTTCCCAAGTGCATTCTGTATTTGGAAAAACTATAACATTTGTAAATCTTAACTTCAGTCTGACATTAGAATTAATTAATCAATTATTTTTTAATTAAAGTCATAATATAAATGTAATACTTTAAAAGACTTGTCAGACACAAAATAATAACTTCAAATTTCACAAAGAACAAAATAGAGTGACCTTAAATATTTTTACTGTATAAAATTATATGTGTGTTTTACTGTTCCAAAATCAAATATAACTAAAATGTGTTTGGTCTGATTGATGAATTCCAAAAAGTTATTCTTGCTCCAATTTGCAATCCCAGTCAATAACACTCAAGGTCAGAGTGCTAAAAAGCATAATTTCACCCTCTTTTATTTTTTATATGTTAATATATTGCTTGGACTTTTCCTATTATCATGATAGGTACTATTAACCTATTGGGATGATCTATAGATTTATTATAAATAAAATGTTAATACTAACTTGTCCATAGACCTCTGTTATGTAAAAGCGAGTCTCTATCTTCTACAAATTAAATTGAATTATTGTTGGTGTATCAGTCTGAAAGGATTGATATCAAAATAATATTTATTTTATTAGAGTTAAAATATTAATTAAAATATATTTATCTAATAATCCATTACAAACCAAAATAATAATCCAATGTTGTCACATGTGTTAGTTTTCATATTTTTCTTAAAATCCATAACACTGATGTTTCTGGATGTATGAAAAATTACGCATTTTATCAAATGAATATCTACATTTTTGTAGAGCACTTGCTAAGCACAAGTTAAAATTTTTGTGTGTGTGGATGGGTCATGTACTATGTTGATTTGATAATTCATTCTTCCATTTAAGTAATTCAATAAATATATTTGAAAGTCTCTATGCACCAAGCATTACCTAGGTGTAAGGATACAGCAGTAATAAAAATATATGCAGGTAATAAAAAAAATAAAATAAACGCATTGAGGAGAAAAACAAAATTCCTACCTTCCAGGGTCTTACAATCTATTAGCAGGAAAAAGACAATAAACAAATAAATATAATATATTTTACAATGACCATATATATTAAGCATAGTAGAGGCGCAGAGCATGATGTGAGTGGAATGTGAAATCACTTATAGAGTTGTCATGAAAGGCCTCTGACAAAGTTATACTAAAGCACAGTTACCGAGTTAATCATTTGGATATCTGGGAGAAAGTTATCATGGGAAAGTTTTCTCAGAAGAGAAAGCAGCAAGGACATGCCTAAGACTGAAGTACTTAAGATGCTGAAGGAAGACAAGAAAGCTAGTCTGTGTGTGGTGAGTGGTAGAAGCTAAAATCAGAGAAGCATAGAGGGCCACGATATATAGGGTTTGAGGCTTAGGCAACTCCTTGGAATCTATTCTTAGTCATACAGTAAACCATGAGAGATTTGGGGCAGTTGAGTCACAATTAGGCTAAATTTTATAAGCGTCTCTCTTATGGGTACATAATGTGAAACAGAGAGAAGAGCTAAGAGGCCATGTAGAAATCTAGGCGCGAAATAACCGTGTCTTGGATTTTAAGTGGAAAGAAATGGTCTGATTCAGGATGTACTTTGAAAGCTCTGACACGACTTGCTGGTAGATTGGATGTAGGCTATGGGGTAATAAGAAGAGACAAGGGTGCTCCAAGGGGTTTGACCCGAGCTGCCAGAAGAGCAGAGGTGCCATTTCCCAAGATTAGAATGACTATGGTAGGATATAGTTGGGGTTCTGCAGTCAAAATTACACTTTAAGCTTAAGGTGCCTATTTTGCAGACACCTGGAGTAATAAAATAGCTATTCAGACACTGAAGTCTGGCATCAAGAGAGAGGTAGGGTCTAGAGGTATAATTTGATATCTAACAGAGGAGGATGGTGTTTAAAGCCATGAGACAGGATTATGTCATCTGTGGAGGTTGTAGACAGAGCAGATGTCTGAGCACTCCAAGGTTAGACGTCAGGAGAAGGAAAGGAAACCAGCAGAGAGAATGGGTGTCAAAGAGTTGGAAGGGCAACTAAGATAACAGAATATCTCCCAGGGCCAAAAGCAGAAAGCATTTCAAGGCAGGAGCTAATATCTTTATCAAATACAGGACAAGTATAATGAAAACTATATGAAACTGTGTAGAAAGATCTGTGGATTTGGAAATGTGAAGGTTATTGGTGGCAAAGACATGTGATATTTTGAAGGAATGGTGGGAACAAAACCCTTAATGGAGATTCCAAAGGGAATGGGAGGAGAGGAATTAGAGTTGCGGTTTGAATCAACTTTTCCAAAGAGCTTTACTCTGAAGTGGAGGGGGAAATCAAACGAAAGGATGTGGGGACAACAGAGGGTGTGAGGGGTTTTGATTGTTTTTGCTTCCATATGGGAGATACTGTAGTATGTTTGTGTGTTGATGGGAATGGTACAATGATTAATGTGGCTAATTTGGTTTTGTGTCATCATTATAATCATCTACCTGATTTTCTTCCATTCTTTATTTTATTTTAAGAAAATAATGTATCTACATACAATGCAAGCCACTTGGTTAGAAATCAGGCAGTCAGTAACGCGGATTTTGTGGGACACAAACTAAAGGATTCAAGAGATGAGAAACAAAGGTGAAACAAAACCACCACCCTAATTTTCTGAACACCAAAAAAAGCTATCATGAAATATTTATTTGATACAGGAGTGGGCAAAGGTAGGTAAATAATAATGATAATAATAATGATACAATAATTAATAAATAAATAATACAAGAATAAATTCTGTTTTGTGTACTGACAACTGTAAACCTAGTTTTGCCCACCTTTTATTTATTCCACATAAAGGGTTGTATTTTATCATGTGGAACCTATTGACTTGTAATGTGCCCTAAATTCTAAAGAATTAGTCTTATTTTTTAAGATGAGAGACAAATCAGAAGGGGCAGTTTTCTGAGAACTAAGGGAGGAAGCAACTTTATAACAGCCCCAGAAGGCAGAGACTAACAGCAAGACAAGCAGCTTGGGAAATAACCTCCAATATGTGAACTAGTAAAAGTAGTAATAAAATATTGACCCTGCCCGGCCAGGCGTGGCTCAGCGGTCGAGTGTCGACCTAGGATCCAGGCGATCGGGGTTCGATTCCTGGTCAGGGCACATGCCCGGGTTGCGGGCTCGATCAGCGACTCTTATCATTGATATTTCTGTCTCTCTCTCCCTTTCCTTTCCTCTCTCTGAAATCAATAAAGATATATTTAAAAAATAAAATAAAATAAAATATTGACCCTGCGACCAGGTAATATGCTATGTAGTGTCCTTTAGCATTCAGGGAAATATGCAATGTCAGGAAAATTAAGTTGTTAAAATGAAATGAACATGTTATAATAAAAATAACTGAGCCCTTGAAGAATACTGTTTGCACATAATGATAATACTAATATTATTAAATATGTTATTCAATATAATAATATTATTATTGTTTAGCCTTGTTATGTGGTCAGGCTACTCTTAAGAGAGTACTGACTGTCCTAGCCAGTGTGACTTGGTTGGTGAACCAGAAGGCGGCTGGTTTGATTCTGGTCAGGGCACATACACAGGTTGTGGGTTCAATCCCAGGTCGGGGTGTTTACTGGAGGCAACTGATCAGCATTTCTTTTTCACATGGATGTTTCCCTCTCTCTCTCTCTCTCTCTCTCTCTCAAATCAATGAAAACATATCCTTGGGTGAAGATTAAAAAGAAAAGAAACTAATGACCAAATGGCCTTTGATTAATCACTTTAAGCCTATTGTGTTGCTTGTGTTAATAATAATATTAATTAAAATGTATTAACTGCTAACATGTGCTAGCTCTGTGTGCAGGACTTCACTTTGATTATGACAGCTCTTTAGGGAAATATGATCATCATCAACAGGTGGTGACAAGGATACTGAGGTTTACAGAGCTTAAGCTGCTCAAAATTCCACAGATATTTATTAGTAGAGCCAGAGATCCAATTTGAACCCTGTGGTCTGATGGAAATCAAGTACATCTTCCCTGTACTTTGTTCCACTTCTATTAGAATTTTTGTGTACCAGTGGAATAGAAAATAATCGAATCCCTTTGTCCTTAGCTTCCTTATGTTTAGCATGGGACTGCTAATACCTACCTCCTGGGTTGTCATGGAAATTTGAGAAAATATATGTAAAACACATCACATATTTCTACACACATATCAAAGGAGGGTTGCCGGATAAAGTACAGAATACCCAGTTAAATTAAATCAGCTTGACAACATTTTTGTTTTGTTTTGTTTGTTTTTTTAGTGTATGCCCCACACATTTGCATGGAGCGTACTTAATTTTAAAAAAGTTACTTGCTCAGTTGAAATTCACATTTGACTGGGTGTTCTGTTTTTGTTTTTGTTGTCTGTTTGTTTCTAAATCTGGTCATTCTAACCGCAAGTCACATTTACTACAGAAAACTGAAAATAGCCCCTAGCAGTAGGGTTTAGCAAAACTGAGAAAGGTGTCAGAGGGACATCAGTCAAGGGCCCATGGTTGGTGGGAAGAGCAGAAAAATAAAGAACACCGAACTGAGAGCTGGCTCTCGCAACTGGGTCAGGACAGCAGGGACTGGGGAATGGGGGTCTCAAGGGACACCCTGTATTTCTGATGTCTACAGTTCTCAGGATTGGTTCTAGGGCTAGGAAAGCTCAGCTTGCATGTTTAGGGTTTACATTAAAATGCTAAGTGAGCTGGGGCAAGTAAAGATTAATATCATAAGGACAAAAGTTAATCTAAATATTAATATTCTAATAGAAATAAGGTTTCCTTCTTCCTTAGCCTGAATCTCTAATGCTATGAATATGTGTTTGAGTATATTTTATAGTTTAGTTTTGGGTTTGAGTTTTGTTTTATTTTTTTCTTTAAGGAAAGAAAACCTCTGGAAAATGAACATTGCATAAAATATACTCATTAATTAACCCTGAAATAAAGAATGAATGGAAAATAACATAAGCCAGGAACTATTGGTAGAATTTTCAAACTAATTCTGTTTCTAAAACTAGACTTTGCAATCTCAGGTTTTATTTTTAAATTATTATGAAAATAACAATTTACAATGTTCTATCTACTTATCAGTTTGAGTTATTAGAAAATAAGTTATTTAGACCTTGTTAATATAAGGGGTTTTATTACAAAGCAACCATTGTGGAAGTTATGGAAGCCTAACAATTATAAAAATGTTTAAAATTCAAACATGCGCCGGTTTTGATCTTGTCATCTCCATCAACTTTAGGTCCAGATATTCTTCTGTTAGTTAGTTAGTATTATAATAAATTGTGTATAAATTAAGATAGAATTTTAAATCTCTACCCAAATTATTGTATAGAACCCTATTGGTTGTTTATATCTTTTTCTATTTAATTACATTTTTTTTCTACCATTAGTAGTACAATGGAGATCATTTACATATAATGAATAAGTAATATTAAAGTAAGAAAAATTATTAACTTCTAAATATGAAATTGAATTTTATCTTTACAATTGCCCTTTCTTATGTTGAAACTTCTACAGAAAATTTGTTTAAAACATATACATTTATATTTATTGTCATTGAATGACAAAAATAAGACAATTCAGTAATGAGCTGGAAGCCCTTTACTCAGGGAAAATAGTCTCTGGGTTGGGCGAGAACAGTGCCTCGCCAGCGCTGGAGCGCGCTTCCCAAGGGATGTTTGAGCAACAGGGAGTTTTAGAAGCACCTATAGAAGCAGCAATGCAGTGACAGGACATGACTATTGGGGTTGCATATCTGACCTTATTTAGAGAGATTAAGGAACAACAAAAATAAATAGAGAGCCCAGAATTGGCTTGATGCTTGGGGACTGGCTGACTGGATATTCTGTGTTCTGGTCAAGTGGAGCATTTATGGGAGGAACATGAAAGTTATCTCTGTTTTGGTTTGCTGACATAGCATCTCCAAGCACCATTTTGAGCCTAGAAATTTATTTCAATGTTATGTCTTAACTTTCTGTCTCCTTTTTGGGGGCTAGGAAAGATTTTGGTGTAAATAAGTGAATTTAATTGATGGGCCAATTATGGTTTAAACAGAACATGCTCTCAACTAATTGTGTTTGAGGGTTAATAACCTTCATTTTGTAAAGTAGTATTGACTTTACAAAATATTGGTATACCATATATAAATTCTCCCATTGTAAACCTATCCTTGGATATAAATGTCACCAGGTATCTACTAAAGAAAAATAGGTGATACAAAATCAAAATTGACCTTCAATCTTTAATAATTTAAGAACTAAAAATTATTCATTTAATAAGAAAGAAACAGAAAAGAGAATAAAACATTATAGTAAGGGGATCAACACAAATATTTGATAATTTAACATCCAAAAGAAGAGTGTAATAAATTAATTCAACATCTAAAAAGTTCTACCTACATATTAATATATCTTTTAAATTTTATTGGTAAATAGTCAAAGTGAGCTTTGAAATAGCCAAAGTGAAGTTTAAAACCATAATCCTCCCCCCCCCCCAAAAAAAATGTGTACAGAGGACCATCATGGAATGCTGAGGATGAAAGTAAAGATGATTGAGTAGTTAGAGAATTGTGGAAATCCTATGACATTACGAAGGGCATCCTGAACACTTCTAGTAGCTTCAAATGAAAGACAACAGTGAACATGGTCTAGAAAAAATATGGCAAAATCATTTCTAATTTCAGCTCTTCTGTGGGGATGGCAACTGCTTATTGAAAGGAGAGATCTAAATCTCTAAAGTTAGATAAATTTGCAATTTGAGTATTCCAATTTTGAGTAACATTGTTTCTTTGCTTGTGTTTTTATATTATACTAATTAAAATTTAACAGAGCTGCTGTTTCCATGGTTGATTTAAAAAATAAAAGATTTATTGTATTTATTTTAGTTATCAATATTGTGCTGGAGCAGCTTCATAATTGCTGTGAAATTAATGTCAGTCAATTTAATTTAAAACAAGTAAAATAGAAAGGAAAAGAGGAAACCATCACTTAGTGAATGCTTTCATGTATTAACCTTGAGTCTGATTTTTCTGTTCTAGAAATTTCCCCTCAGTTTTATCCCTGATCTTGCCACAGATTGTCTTATAAGATACAAGCACCACACCAGTTCTTTATGTAATGGTGTACTAAAGAACAAAGCACATTTTAAGAGATAAAGGGAAGAACAGCTTGCCTCAAACACTGCTAAGGAAACCAAAGTCTAACAAGTTACTACTAATTTTAAATGGAAGAACTCAGTTCTCCAGATGGCCACTGAAGCAGAGCTGACGACACTATGCATCCTTACTCCCAGTGCCAATTTGTCTAGTGGTGTTCGTTGTCCCTGTATTAAGCCTCAAAGTGGAAAGCTGACCACACAACACACCCAAGGACAAAACAGGAACAAACGTTAGAAAGACAATATGCAAAACCCTCTTAAATGCTTTCTCTATAAACTTGAATCTGCTGCTAAAAAATCACAACTTAGAAAAATATCTGTAGTTCATACTGAGTGTAACTATAGATGATAAGACTAATTCTTACTGTCAGATATCTATTTTTTAAAATTCAGTAAATAAGAATATAACCTACCTAAAAGAGATTATTTGTGTCCCCCAAATCTCAACTTCTGTAATTGGAATGAAAATAAGGTATTTATTTATTTATCTATTTTTAAGTTTTTAATTTATTTGTTTCCATCACCATTTATCCCTCCTATATTCTCTTCCACTTCCACCCACCCAAGATTATATTTAAATCAAGTACTACAATGTCTATCACCTAGCAATCATAATTAAGAATGATAATTTTAACATTACTAGGAATCATAAACATAAAAAAAATTCTGCTGACCTCTATGAAAGACCAAAGAAATAGTAGCATTTTCAATAAGTTCAGATAATAATGTTTAGCTTGATAACAATATATTTTTTAAATTTGACAGTTAAGGAAATTTAAATAAGGGTCATGCTCTACTAGATATGCTTAAAGTCAGCTTTTACTGTTATAAATTTGATAGTCTTAAAAACCATGCTACCTCTCTTGGAGAACTGTATATAGTATCATATTAAGTACTTTACCTTGGAAGGTACTGTAAAATGAAAGTATCCTACTCTGGGAATATAAAAATTGCTCCGATAAACTTATTCTAAATATGAGCAATGGATCTAAATATTTACACACCTGAGATTATACAGATACATATGTAATGGGAAGTAACATATTTTAAAGCATCATGAATGTCAAAAAAATCTTCAAAATTTACTCATTCATCCTAAATTTTTATTATATAAAATTTTTTTAAAAGTGTTTTTTCAGTATTTGAGTTGTATTTACTATGCCACAAAAGAGATCCACAAACATTCAAATTTGGCAACAGTGTGATATTGATATAAAAGTTGAAGATTTTATACATTTTAAAAATTAAAACCACATGAAAATTAGACTTTGCTATTTTTTTGTATGTGGACTTCAATATTTTCACTCATATTGGCTTTATGTTACCCATTCAAACCCCCAAATAGTCCACAGAAAATAAAGGCAAAACATTTTTACACTATAGAAAAATAAAAGTTTATAATGGTTTTGTCTTCCACAAGCTAAATACTAAATAATATTATGAACACTCATTTACCATAAAAGGAAATAATTTTATAATAATTTAAAAAATACATATAGATTAACTTTTTAAATATAAAAGGTAAAAATAGTCTTTGGCTTTCCTAGCGTTGAAAATTAATATATAAAATCAAAAGAAGTACATAAGTCTATCACTCCATAGTTGATGATAGTTTTCTTTTTTCCTACACTTAACTTTCTTAAATATAAGGTTATGTTCAGCATTTTTATAGCACCTGCCTCTGTTTTATTTATATGAATGGCATTTTAGAAATATAAGCATAGGAATCTAAATGCTATTCAAAATCGGCCTTCTTAAGGTATAGCAAAATAAAGTGACCACAATATGACCATACCTTTAAAATTAAATATTTATTTATTAGGTTTATAAAAGAAGACCAAATTGGTATTTAATTAAAGTAAAATATATTTCTTAAAGAGAATCTAATCACAATGGATTATGTAGCATTTGTTCATAAAATATCCCTGGAGTATTATAAATTAAACATAAAAGTTACTAAAAGGAATATGCAAATTTTTATTGTTTTTAATGATGTTTGTAACTGGTATACAAAGAATAAGTATGTACTTGGCAAGTCCAAAAAATTCCTTGAAGTCATTTTTTCATCAGCATATATGAATTCATAAACAGCATCTGACATTCCATCACTCCTTTTTCAATAGCTGGTGCGAGAATACTGAACATTATTTAAAACAGGCAGGACTATATCAGGTAGTCAGTTTTTCTTAATGAAATTTACCTCAACAGAATCTTAACCTTAGAAATTCCACAGTGAGTAAAATACCTTTTACTTTAAAAATTCTAATAATAAAATTTTTCCTGCCCTGGCCGGTGTGGCTCAGTTGGTTGAGTATCGTCCTGTGTACAGAAAGATTACCGGTTCGATTCCCAGCCAGGGCACATGCCCAGGTTGTGGGCTAGATCCCCAGGTAGGGGGCATGCAGGAAGCAGCCAATCAATGTTTTTCTCTCACCCTCTCCCTTCTTCTCTCTCTAAAAATCAATAAAAATACTTTATTTCTCCTCAATTTTATCTCAATCATTTTTAAATGAGTATCTCAGCGTACTGTGCAGTGATAATTTTTTTAAAAAAAACTATAAATATTTTCAAGTGTATTGAATATGATTGTTTTCAGATAGGGAAAACTTCAACTGTATTTCCTAAGGAAACTTACTGAACAAACAAGCTCCTAGAAAATATTACTTTACTTTAAAATGGTCTTTATTACAAGAGATTGCAGCAAAAAAAGAAACAAAAAAGAATATTACATGATGTCAGAAAGGTAAACAAAGAAATATTATAATTCAACTATAATTTATCTAAATCTGAAGAATTCTTTTTCTAAACTTATAAAAATATATCAAATGCTGGAATATTGAATAAGCTAAAGTGAGGAACCTAACAAAACTTTTTGTTACTGTTGTTCTGTAATATTTATCTCAAAAATAAGAAAAAAATGAAAGTTATGTACTATTTGAGTTTTCATTGCCATTTTATCAACCAAAGGGGAAAAAATCATGATTAGGGAAAATATGATGTATCATTGTTGTTTTAAAGTAAAAGTTTGATAATATCTATTTAACTTATCCTGCCAAAAACATAGCGTCATTATTTATAGTTGTTTCTAAAGTTACAGTGTTCTAGTCAAGCTATTTTCTCTCTAATTTAACAACTGGGTTTTTCATAATCAATATATGGAAAGAACCCAATTTGGTCATTAGAACAATCATAGCAATATTTCATCATTTTGAATATTATTCAGGCAGATTAAAATAAACTACATAATTTCTATGATAAAGATGAGATTGTATCATTATTTGGGCATCTTGTTCTAGCCCCTTTTTGGTTTATCCAATATTATGAACATAAATGATCATTATAGAAATCAAATATATATCTATATATTTAAATATATCTTTATTGATTTCAGAGAGAGGAAAGGAGAGGGAGAGAGATAGAAACATCAATGATGAGAGAGTCATTGATCGAACCCGCAACTGGGCATGTGCCCTGACCGGGAATCGAACCCCGATTGCCTGGATCCTAGTTCGATGCTCAACTGCTGAGCCACGCCCGGCCGGGCAGAAATCAAATATTTTAAATTTTACTCCACACCTCCATAATATTTTATAATTTTATTCATTGAACAAATACTCATTGAAAACCAATTATGTATCAGGCACTGTGCTAAGTGTTCTGAGTCAGTAAAAATATTGTGTAGAATAAAGCACAGACCTATCATCAAGGTGGAGACCACTTAATGCTGGAAGGGAGAAAGAAATACGCAATTTACCATTCAGAGGGATAAGGAGTGTAACATGGCTAACTTCTGTGGAATAAAATACAGAAGAACAGCAATGCAGTCCTAAAGTCTTATGGAAATGTTTCTCAAAGAATCGGAGTCCTTTGGTAAGAGGAGATAATGTTTGCAAAGATCCAGATGTGACAGAGAGAGCAAGAGAAAGTAAGAAGACAGGTGTGGGGAGACATGAATATGGAGAGGTATGCAGAAACCAGGTCATAAATTTTGTAACTCTGCTATTTGGGGGTTATATTTCCATGTGGAAACATTTTGTTTTGTTTCTTTTCTTGTTTAAATCAGCAGACAATGCTATCAAATTTGAATTTTATCAAGATCATCCTGTCTGCTGAGGAGAGGATGGCTTAGAGATGAGCAATAAAAGTGACTGGAAGAATGATTTGGAGGTTTGTTGCAATGGTCCAGGGCAGCAATAGCAGTGACCTAGATTAGCAAGGTTATGTTGGGAATTAAAAGACCAAGCTGACAATGGGCTTGAGAGGTTCAGTGGACATAAGTCACAGTGTTAAGTGATTCATTAGACATGGAGAGTGCATGAGAAGAAAGGGAAATTATTGAATGTTATCCAGTTTTCTGACTTGACTAGCCAGAGCCTCTTACTGAGTTAGGCGGTTGTGGAGGACAGGGTACAACTGACAAGTTCAGTCCCTCATACATTGAGTTAGTGCCTCTGAGACATCTGTGGGGATAGGTTGAGAAGGTACTTGGATAGAAATGGTAATTTAATCAATCAGATTGGGTATGATCACTAAGATATTTTATGTAGAATGAGAAGAGTCGCAGTCCTAGGATAACTATCAACACCCAGTGTTAGGGATGAAGAAAAAAAAAGGTGCCTAAAATTCAGAGTAAGAAGGAATGGCTAGAAAATTAGAAAGGAAAAAAAAAAAAAGAAAACAAGAAGTTTGTGATGTTTCTGAAGGCAGCAAAAGTAAGTTTGTCAAAAAGAAAGGTAAAACACTGACAGAGCACTAAAAACATGCCCTTTATATTTAACCATTTAGGTTATTGTTGTCATCCATCTGTGCTGTATCTTAGATCTCCAAAATTATATGAAGAGAGATACATTTCTCTCCATCTGCCTATATACATATGAGTGTGCATGCATCAAGATATTCAAAATATGTCACAAAACATCTTAGGCCACTAAGAAACATAACCATGTGCTTAAAATTTTGCTTGGAAATATATTTGTGTTCTTTTAATAACCTATACAGAAATAAACACGAATCAGTTTCACCTTTCCAAACTTCCATACCCTTCAACTGTTCCTTCTGGGATTCCCAGTCTAACAAACTTCACTGCAGTGTTTCAACTTCTGGACATTTCCTTCACACTTGGGCTTTAACTGATGTCGGGTTGATTCTGAAGACTCTTTTTCACCTTCAGTCCATTTAAGGAATACTGTTTTTATTTCACCGTGCCTGTACCACAGAGTTGTATATACATATATGTCTACCTGAGTTCTTATTACGATTTTTAACATTAGTCCTCCCTTCTCTCTCAGAATAAGTCAATTCACTGAAGCAGATTCTATCAGATGATATCAGACTATGCTATTCCACTTCCCTATCTTTCTGCAGTCATCTTAAATCCAAGTGAATCCTACTAATTCGCTGGAGATTTTTAGCATCTAGTTTACTTTCCTTCTCTCTATCATAAATCATGAAATCATTTTAAATTATTTCAGTCATACCAATAATCCATCCAATGATTTAACTCTTTTTATTCAATCTTTCCCACCTGCAGGAATTACAGCCCTATTTATGTCTAAGTGTATAATTGCAATCAAACAGTTTAATATGCCTGTAAATACACACGCACATACACACAGTGCAAATAAATTGAAGACCTCAAACTCAAGAAGATCTTTAATGTTGCCTAGTATTAAATGTCCCTACTTAATTCATTTCCCAATTTTTTCTACAGAATATTTATATTTTGTCTCTCCTCAAAGCTTAAAAATTCCTCCTCCAGTCATAAACTTACATTTTCAGTATAAGCTTTCATTTTCAGTATAAACTTTGATTTATACTGAAAAAAATACACCCAGACTCGATCAGCTCACCATATCCACCAACCTATCAAAATCATGCCTAAGTACTCTACCTTCCTCCTTCTGTAAAATGTATTCAGTCTCCCATCTCTACTCTGCATGGGATTCTGTGGAGCCCATTCACTCATGACTATGCAAGAATTTAGCTTTTAAATTTTTTCGTCTCTTCATCATCATTTTTTCTTCTCTATCATTCCCATTATTTTACTAATATACAATATCTCTAATCTTGAAAAAAAAAGACCTCACATTGTTCAATGTAGTTGCTTCCTCATTTTCCTACTGTCTTTGACAGCAAAACTCTCTAAATGAGCTGTCTCTACCAGTTGCCTACTTTTCTCCTCTCATTCAATATTTAAGCTGTTGCACTGTCTCATTCACCTCATGGTGACTGCCCTCCTAATTGTCAACCGTGACTTCCACATCCCCAAATCCTGCTGTCGTTTCTCAATCACCTTACTCAACCTGTGTTTGAACTCCACGCATTTCCTCCTCCTTGAAGCATCTTCTTTTGTTGGGTTCTGGGAACCCAGCAATCACCAGGTAATGTCTAATCTTTATGAACCTGATATTTTAATCTTTTTTGGTGTTTCTCCTCTTTTCCTCAGCTCTGAATGTTGTAGTGCTCCAAAAGTCAGTCTTTGGACATGTTTTCTTTTTCATACATTATTCATTTCATAAGTGATCCCATCCAGTTTCATGCCTTTAATGGCCATCTACATACTGATGGCTTCCAAAGTTATATCTGCAGCCCAGACCTCTCCCTGAACTCCTGGATCTTATGCGCATACTCACTTAGATATTTAGTAAGCATCACAAACTTTAAGTATGTGTAATTTTTCTTTAATATTCTCCCCCCATGCTTCCCTATCTCAGTTAAACATCACTTCATTCTTCCAGTTGCTTATGCCAAAATCCTCAAGGATCAACAATGCTGCCTCCCTTTTTATCATTTACCACATTCTGTCTGTCAGTAAATAATGTTAACTTGACCTTTAAAAACATAACCAAGCCAGAATTCACTTCAAGAGTACTCATTGCTTATAAGTTATTAATATCCATTACATATCTTTTCATCTAACACAGTTGTAAATATAGTCTGGGCATTAAGTGATATTAAGAAATAATTGTTAAATTTATTAGGTTTGACAGTATTGTTTTGGCTAAGTAGAAATATGTCCTTTTTAGGTGGAGAGAGATACATACTGAATTTCCTAGGTAAAGAACGTAATGTCTGTACAATAGCTTAAGACAAACAAATAAACAGATTGAGTTAGAAAATATCCAGAATTTAAGCACTCTTTACCATTTGTACTGCTACTATTTAGGTTTAAACCACCATCGTCTCCCACCTGAATTTTTTCATTAGCCTTCATCTCAGTTCCACACCAGCTACACAGCTTCCCTTGCTGTTTCTTGAACTTACCAGCACACTTCCGTATTAGGTATACTCAGAGCTTTTGCACCGAGTCTCCCTCTCTGGTCTCTTTGCCTCCTTCTCCAGATATTTGCATGAATATATCTTTCATTTTCTTCAGGTCACTCAAAAGTCACCTTCTCATTGGATCCTCTCTTCATTACCTTAGCACATTATCAATACTCTATACACTTAACCTTTTCTTTTTCTGCTTATTTTTGCCCTCTTTGCACATACTATTTAGCTGATTAATGTTAATCATCATCTCTCTCCCACCAAAAAAAACATCAGAGGGTTTTATATATTTTATTTAGAACTGTATACCTGGAATATTGTTGGGCACATAATAAATAATCAATGAGTAATTATTCGATAAGTGAATAAATAATTGAATTATCCTTCTCATCTTACCTCTAAAGCTCTCCAGATCTTAGTTCTTAGATCTCTTTCCTGTTATTTCCCTATAATTTTCTCTAGGTAATCTCATCTATATCTATGATATTATACTCCTTATATATGCTCATGGATTTTGTTTATATATCTGAATGTCTCCTACCTTTGCAAGATGCTCAAAACCCCAAACTTTTCTATATTTAAATCCTTACTTTCTCTATTCCACATTAGCAAATTCTTTCAGCTCAACCCTTAGATCTAAAACTTACTTAGATTGGACTATTTTCAGATTCAAGCCTATTTTATGTCACCAATGTATCCGTTTTGATTTACTGCAATAGCCAGTCTCCATGATCCCACCACTGTGTCTCTACAGCTTATTCTCCTCACTGTGGTTGGAGTTATCTTTTCAAGATGTAAGTCAGATCTTATCACTGCCTAGATAATAGCTCTCTAGTGACTTCATATTTTATCTAGAATAAAATCCAGATTTTACATCATTGTCTAAGAGGACCTATAAGTCATGTTCTTTGCTACATCTGTTAAGATTCTCTCCCTTTTTGCTATACTCCAGCTATCCTGGTCTCCTTGAGACCACTTATTAAAAATATATGGATAAACAGGCTCTGAGAAGTTCAATACCTTTGTGCAAGCTCAACCAATTTTTAGTAGTAGAGTCTGGTAGCAAAGCCTGATTCCAAACCATGTGTTTTGCAGCCCCTTCGGGTGTAATGTGATATTGGGAGCAGGTTGGGGACATTAATTAAATCAGAACACAGAAAGTGTGTGCTTTTGTGGAGGTTAAGTGTGGTGTTGTGGTCCCGTAGAGTTGATGGAAGGCAGATAAATAGAGGTGTATACACAGTGGTTGGGATTTCACAGCCAAAGCCCAGCAAGCTGTTGTTGATGAAAGAAATGTGGAGACATGTGAATCCACCATGGGTAAGAATAATTAAAACTGAGAATGGATAAGTTTGTCAAGAGAGAGGATAGAGGAGAGAGGATGAGTTAAGGTGAGGCCTTAGTAAAACCAGAATCTAAATGACAGCTTGATTTGTCTTTTATTTATTGCAAATATTTGAGTAACAAGGTCTTACTTGCCTCCGGTCACAATGACAGGAATTTTAAAGGTAGGACATAGGACAGGTATCTTTATCAAAAATCTCTAGGGAGGCATGTGTAATTTTACAAAGTTTCCCAAATAACTTGGTCTGACCCCTAATTAGATGTGTCTCCTTATCAACACCATTTCCTTGTCTTTATTTTCCTTCCTGTTGAGAAGCACTGATGTATAATGTAGGAAGCAGAAATGCACCTAAAATATGTTTTCAAACTACACAGACAAAAGAGCAGGTTAGCAATAGAAGAGAAAATAATGGTATAGTAAAGAGACACAACATAACAATAAATACATATTAAAAGCCGTCTCATGGATAATATTCTCATCACTGTACAGATAATATAAGCTACTGGTAGATGCATGTCTGACGGAATGTGCTGTTAAGAAAGAGTTGGGATGAAGATTATTTAAATTACAGTTTTAAAAGATGAAATGCAATTTCATTTTAACTACTTCTTAATCCTAAAAGTATTGAAATAAATCACATTAAAACCCGAAAATCTAAGCACACACTTACATGTGGATATCTCGGTTTTTCTTTCATCTCCACAAAAGCAAGTCTTTTCTTGTTAAACTTCCAACAAGCCATTCTGGATTAGAAAGAGCTTGGCCAGTAGAAGAAGATAATAAAACCTACCTCACAGCTTTATCGGGAAAACATACCCAGTGATATGTAACCTGCTGTGGAAAGCCTACAAGCAGCAGCCAGGATGGACTGTTCATTACAATCTTCACTATTGCCCTGTCGCCCTCCTCATATTCATAGCTTCCATTTATTAAATATTTCAGTGAGATCCATCATGGCTCTAAAATTTCCGCATAGATATTTTATATATACTTTATAGTCACTCTATGTAAAATGCATTAATATCCCTATTTTACAAATAAACTGAAGATTGGTGATTTTAGACAAAATGCCCAAGGTCATGTAACCAATCATATTTTTAATAAATATTTCTCCTACCTCATTTCTTGATATTAAAATTATTTTTAAATGATGGTAACTGAAGTTATGCTTTAGAGCTCGTAGTGTCAGAAAAATATCTTTAAACTATAAAATGAATATGTTTTTGGAATACTGCTTATCTTTATAAAACTACCGTTCTCTATATAGAAAATAAACTTTATTTCATTCTCAGGTGGAGAACATATTCAGATTTGTAATTTTAAAAATGTATTTATTAATTTTACACATATTCCATAATTATATTTCAAATTTCATAATTATATATTTATATAACATTTTGAAAATATATCTGATCATAACAAGATAACTACTTATGTAGTTCTAATCATAAAACAGCATAAAATTTAATGGAAACAGTACTTTCAATTCTTTAGCATTACCTTAGATATTTTTGCATACAGTCCATAAAATAGCTTCCAGGGAACACTTCCTTTAAATTCACACGTTATTAAATCATACTTCCCAGGAGTGAATAATTATCTTTGTAGTTTTTATTATGGCGTGCCTTGGACATAAGAAGTAAAATTCTGTGACTGACTTGGCTGCAATCAGTAGGTCATTCGGAAGTTACATGCATCATTGTCACTGAAGTAGAGTCTGGAAGAAATTGCCTGAGCTGTATTTAGAATCTATGAGAATTGCAAAGTCCGCTCTGTTCCTCCTTCTCACATTTCTCTTTCTAGGTAAGCGCCAGAAAGCTGTAGCCAAGGCGCAGTGCAGGAAGTGAGGTTTGCTTTCATTGCTCTTCTTCAGTTCCTCTCATAGCAATTTTCTATGACTCAACAGCCAGTTATGAATTATCACGTGTTCTTTACAGATATTTGGTTATACCTCTTGTCTTTCTTCATAGACAATATTACCATCTGAACTTTAAATATTTATTACACTGTTTATTTGTTCTATCTCCACAGATTAAATTGATGGTTCTCTGAGATCAGGGACATAATTCTGTTCACTGCCATATCTATTACCCATGGAGGAGTTTCTGGTACACACTAGGCAATAAAATTCAATGACTGAATAATAAACAGCTTCCTGGAAAAAATTGTGTTCAATATTTTATTATGGATTCAAAAAAATTGAGCATAACATTAGCTAAGATGTGACTGATACCTCTCCAGATCCTGGAATAACTGCATTGTCTCACACATGAAGAAGTTATCTTTATTTTTATTTTCTTTAAATTGAATTTATTGGAGTCAAGTTGGTTAACTAAATTATATAAGTTTCAGGTGTACAATTCTACAACACATCATCTATATATTGTATTGTCTGTTCACCACCCCGAGTCAAGCCTCCTTCCATCACCATGTATCCCCCCTTTACCCTCTTCTACTATATGCTAATAAAATATGATTCTTCAATGAGTAATTTAAGGCTTAAATGGAACATCATAAAAGTTTTCAGTATGAAAAATATGGGATAATTTTCAATTTAATAATTATTGGTCAAATAATATAATAGAAGAATTATTGAAAAACAACGTGGTATTTTGCATGGTAGGTAGCAAACATATTTACTGTTATCTCTCTAATGTTAGTATAGATTTAATATCACTAGGGTCAGAGGTTCTCATCAATTAGTTAAACTATATAAAGTTAATCATTAAAATGAAATAAGATTTTTTTTCTGTGATAACCATAAAAACACAATAAGCTTGAGTGCTCACTTTGGCAAATTTACTAAACATGATTTGGGACTTTGTTCTATATTGCAAATAAAACTTACTTAAAATATTTGTGTGCTAACAAGTTCCTCCAAAAATAGTGTTATTGTTATCTATGCACTTTAATATGGCTCATTTTTTTCTTTCACCTTATTTTCCCTAGAAGCAGTGTCTTGTAAATATAAAAATAAAATCAAATATCCATAGATATTTTAAAAATTTTAATTCATACTATATTCTTCGTATTGCCTAAATATTTTCTTTGCACATTGGAGATATTTACATTTATGTATTTATAAATGAAATTACACTGTGTTCAAATACAATCAGTGTAACAGTTTCCTTTCTTCAGCAAGCCCCCCAATGGGTAAAACATTTACCAAGCAGCTTTTTTTGAGCACTGACTCTGCTAGTAAAAACAGGCATGTTCTCTGCTCTCATGGAGTTTTCCAGTCTAACGAAGGTGACTAGTCAATTATAGGGACCTCCAGTGAATAGTGATATAAAGGAAATAACTTTGAATTCAAGAAGAGTTATCTGATAAGCTCAAACTACCCATTGAAAAAAGAAGTTGCAGTAATTTAAGGTTTTTGTAAAATTCTCTTAGAGCATTTGATTTTCCAAGTCCCTTAGAATGTTCAAGTGTTCCCTTAAAATTAAGCTATTTTAAGACTCTTGTATGCTATTACAAAACCAAGTTTTCAGGACTTTTTCTTGGCATTTCCTAGGCTTATTCCTGAAACTGTGGGCTTGATGCCATAAATTTTATGGCACAGACTAGAGCAAACCAACATGAATAAGAACAAAACTGACAGAATTTGGAGGACTCAAAAAAAGAAACTAATTTGTTTCAAGTTTGGGATTATTTCCCTGTCCATAGCTAATGCTCTCTGCTCCCTTATTAACATAAATGCTCTGGTGTCATTATGCAGAAGTGCATTTGAACTTTCTACAGACCTTTGGGCTACAGTCCTTCTGGGATTCATGTGATTGCATCCCGATGATAATAGTTGCTCTACAAACACTAGGAAACAAAATTAAGTACAATAAAAATAACAGTAGTAGTTCTGCTGTCACTAGAAAACAAAAGTTGGTACAAATATAATAATTTTCACATTTAGAAATTAGGCAAGATACCTGGATGCACTTACTAAGCTAGTAAAAGAAGAAAAGATGGAAGGAAAGAAAGGAGGCAAGGAGAGAGTATATAAAAGGAATTGTACACACACACATATAGGAAGGAAGACAGGAAAGGGAAGGAAGGAAGGAAGGAAGGGAGGGGGGAGGGGAGGGGGGGGAGGGGGGAGGGAGGGGAGGGGGAGGGGAGGGGGAGGGGAGGGGAGGGGAGGGGAGGGGAGGGGAGGGGAGGGGAGGGAGGGGAGGGGAAGGGAAGGGAAGGGAAGGGAAGGGAAGGGAAGGGAAGGGAAGGGAAGGGAAGGGAAGGGAAGGGAAGGGAAGGGAAGGGAAGGGAAGGGAAGGGAAGGGAAGGGAAGGGAAGGGAAGAAAGGAAGGTTTCTGCTTCTCTCTGGATCAATCTAGTATTCAGTCCAGTTCATCATTTTCTGGAGAGCTGGAGAAGGCTAAGTGTTACCTAGTATTCCTCTTTAACTCTCCAGCTAATCAAGCAAACTCTTCTGCCCCCAAAATTAAGAGGAAATAAGAAAGAATAATCTTCCAGGCCATGAAAGTTTTGTTCATTCATCATACCAACAGTACTATAAAGGTCTTTGAAATCTTTTGTCTGTCAACCTTTTGCCCTTTCAACTGATGAACACCTGAAGTTGTACAATTCAACCTAGGTGCCAAATATGTGCGCTGGGAATCGATTTGTTTGCATGCTTCTGTCTAACTATTTTAGTGAATGAAGTATTTAGGAGAGTGGGTTAAGTACAAAAACCTCTTTTAAATACTAATTCAGATATAAATGTTCTAATAAAACATAGAAAATGTGTTTTAAAGTGGACATAAATTTACAGAAAAAACTACATATCTCAGAAAAGGTGAAAGTGTGTTGGAAGATTTAGATTTGGGTGAAAAGGAAAATCATGTCTGTGTGTAGTAATTTTTTTACTCCTTATTTCCCCCTTAAGTATGATTGAATTTAACAGCACTGACTGATAACCTCTGCCAGGCTCTTTGTTCAATAAAATTTTTTTTAAAAATGATTAGACAAAGTTCCTGACACCAGGGAGAACTTAAGTATGTTTACCTATATGCTGTATTTAGCTTTATTCTTTTAAGTCATTCTTTAGACTGGATATTTCTTCCTAACTTACCAGGCATCCACTTCCATAGCACATGTCTAGCTGTATTGTAATTGGACTTCGCTTATTGCTAGTGCTGATATCTCATCCCATATTCTGTAGGCCTCTAGTTACTGCTGTTGCTAATTATTCTTAAAGTTGAAAGATGATGTACGGCTAAGTATATCTCATCTTTCTAACGGTATTTTTTAAACTAAAATGTAATTACTTTTTTTTATTAGAGTTGAGTGAAAAGAAATATCCCACTCTTTTTGTTTTCCTTCCCTAGGAGTTTTAGCCCATGGATGTATTTTGCCTTTTGAGCAAATTTAATAATAGGATCATATGGTTTATATATTTCCTTTGGGATTCTGGCCTTCCCTCCCTCCCTTCCCCTCCCCTCCCCTCCCCTCCCCTCCCCTCCACTCCCCTCCCCTCCCCTCCCCTCCCTTCCCCTCCCCTCCCCTCCCCTCCCCTCCCCTCCCCTTCCCCTTCCCTTCCCTTCCCTCCCCTCTCCCTCCTTTCCCTTCCCTTCCCCTCCTCTTTCATAAAGATCTATATTCCTATTTCTCTGTGAAGAAGCTGAGAATGTATTGCAATCCATTAGTCATGAATGATAAAATAATAAAAATTTCATTACCAACTTGACCATGGGCTCTATTTCTACAGTATATTTAGATTCAAGTAATCATTGTTAGAGAATTTCTGAATTATTGCAAACTTCCTCAGTGTAGTAATACAGTCCTGCCCCTTAGGTACCCGGATTTCTGTCTAGAAAAACAAACCTGTTAAAGTTAGGAGGAAACTTAACAAACTAATGAATCTAGGGAATTGTTCTTCAATAATTACTTCCCTCATTTCTATAATTTGCAATGGAAATGTCAGGAGACGGGAGGAAGCAAGTAACAAAAATGAACTAGATTTAGATAGTTGCATTAAATATATCCTAAATTGAAAGTAATCCACTTATAAAGAATTCTCTATGCACAATTACGTTATTATACACTCCACATTGCTCTAGTAACTGATATTTTTGCCTTTATTACATCCAGAGGGAAAACAGTACAGTCAAGAAACCTTCCTAACAAACTGCAGTGAGCCTAGATGGAGGACACAAGTGAACCTTGAAAAGGGCCGAGTTTCAATCTGTGAATAGGATTAGAAGAAACTCATGCATATGATTATTCCTCATTTGACATAGGGCTTTGAAGTCAAACATAGTATTCTTATATCTTTAGGCACTTGAAGAATCAATGTGAGTTTTCAAGTTTTTAATCTTAGAAGAGTAATGTTTTGAAGACATTTTTCCATCTTAACATATGAGAATAAAGTGAATTTCTCTCTTCTAATACTATGGAAATTAGTATTTTATAACTGATACTGAGCTAATACAAAATATATCAAAAGTTCTGAAGGGTATTCACTTAGCTCTCATTTCAACAAGCATTTTTGAACTTTCTTTTTAGGCTTATGATAGATGCTGAGCATGCAGAATGCTCAAAATATAGTTGTTAATTATATAATTTGACACTCTTTATAGTGAGTTGCAATAGCTTGTTATAACCTAAATTAAATTTTTATGTAAATGATATTTGTTAAATTGTTTTTGGTATCTTTAATATTCAAGTTGCAGAATACATACACATATACACACATACATGTATATACACACCTATGTAATATACAACACTCAGATAAACAGAAATGAGCATGCTTGTGTGTGTATGTGGATATGTATGCAAAGAAAAATTACTTAAATTATCTTATTTCTCTTTAAAAATCCACCTTAGAAGCCTGTAAAAAAACATGAAGTTCTGTATAAGAAGTTTTATAAAACTAATCAATCAACCTAGGATTAGCCTTGTAGATTAAAATGGAGCCAGTATGATTGAAATATTGGAAAAGCATTAACAAATTAATACTAAGTTGTTTTAATAGAATCCTATGGGTATTAAACTAATTTTGGTTGGTCATATAATTAAGAATAAATGTTATTATTAATAATTGAATTTAAGAATGCTCTCTTTGGGTCAGTTTTAAAGATTGCACAGATTTTAGGACACTTAAACAAAATCAGTAACTGAACTGGGTCAAGTACATAAATGTATTGCAGTCACAAAAATTTCCCCTGGAAGGAATCAGAAACTACTGTTTGATGTCTGTATTTACCCCAAGGAGTTTTCTGTATGCAAATGAAGCAGAGAATATGATCTTGGGAAAAACAGGAACTTATTTATCTTTAGCTATTTATTGGTGTCACTTTCACGTGTGTGTCCATATTTTCTAAAACAGGTTATGTTATGAATTCACATTCATCATCTTATACTTAAAGAGTAATTTTTACTATATGAAAACTGCTTTGTTTATTCTTTATTTAAAGGTGACAAAATAATAGAAATAACTTGTGAAATTTTTAACTTGCTGCTATTACTATTAATCCTGAAACTAACTCAGTGTCTCCTTTTTATTTTCTCTTTGCTCATTTTTGCTCTATTTGTCCTAATGTTTTCTAAGGGTACTAAATCTGCACATCTCACTCTTTTATAAGTGAATCCTTCAGGCATGTGTTATATGCCATGTTATCAATTAGTTTCATTTCAATTTTAAACTATCATGGTAAAAAAGAGTTTCCATGTAAAGCACATGTTAAAACTGTCCCATCATGTCTTATGGTCACAGTAAAAACTTATTTGAAGCAAAATTTTACATTATTTGACTCAGAATACTGACTTTCTTGAAATTGGGTAAATGATTATCTGTGAAATATGATTTTCTATGTGGTGGTAGTTTTTAAATGTGAACATTTACTGTAAAGGAAAATGAGATTACCTGAACTACCAGTTGTGATGTTTCTTACTTATTTTAGTCATATTTCTTGCCTAAAATACTATAAGTCAGGCACAGTTCCAGGTTGTAACCAAAGCAATCAAATCATGGTTTCCATGGAGCTTACTCTCAGTCTTAGTCCATTCAAGCTGCTATCATACCACAGACCAGGTAGCTTATAAACAACAGAAATTCATTGCTCACAGTTCTAGAAGCTGAAAGTCCAAGATTAGGACACCAGCATGTCCTAATCACCTTCTGGTAAGAGCCTTCTTGATTCATAGCTGGTTTCTTCTCACTGTGTCCTCATATGGTAGAAGGGGTAAGGGATCCCTCTGGAGCCTCCTTTATGAAGCACCCGTCCAATGTGTAAGGGCTCTGCCCTCAGGACTTACACACCTCCCAAATGTTTCAGCTTCAGATACAGGAGGACTTAAGCATTCAGACCACAGCATCTCTAATAGAAGAAAAAAAGCACAGTTAAAAATATATATTTTTTTAATCCTCACCCAAGGATATTTTTTCCATTGCTTTTCAGAGAGAGTGGAAGGGGGAGAGAGAGAGAGAAACATCGATGTGAGACAGATAAACAGCGATGTGAGACAGATACATCTCTTGGCTGCCTCCTGTACCTTGACCGGGGCTGGGGATGAAGCCTGAAACCGAGGCACATGTCCTTGGCCAGAATCGAACCCAGGACCCTTCAGTGCATGGCCGACACTCTATCCACTGAGTCAAACCAGCTAGGGCAAAATAAATTTTAATATGAGGACAGAGACGGGGTATGTTAATTGAGACATCAAGAAGGCTTGTTTGAAAATATGGTAGAAAAAGTATAGGACAAGGAGCTACAATCTGGAAGGGGACAGGTGTTATATATCCTATGAAATAATTTATTGCATTTTATATATTTTTAAATGTCATTTCTGTATTAAAATTTGTAAATTTATCACATTTTACTGCTCCTGGGGGAACATTGCATTAAAGAGCTTGTGAATCTATTTAGAATGCATAGATTCCCTCAGTGAAATAAAGATTAACCCTCACTAAATTCTAGTTGGTTACTTGCTGCCTCTATTTGAATCTCAAATTAACACATAAAGAGATAAATTCTTGAAATTTTCCTCCAAACATGCTCTTCTTGCAGCATTTTTTATCTCATTCATGACAATTCCATTCATCCTTCCAATTTTTCAGGCCAGAATCCTCAGCATCACTCTTGACTGCTCTCTTTCTCTCCATATCTAATCTATTGGCCAGTTAATTGCAAGGGCTGTACCTTCAAAATATTTCAAGATCTGACCATTTCTCTCAATTTCTACTAATACCTCCCTAGTTCAAGCAACCATCATCTCTAACCTAAATTATTCCAGTAGTCTCTTAGCTGGTCTCTCTGCGTCTGGCCTTGGATTTCTTGCAGTCTGTTCCCAGAACTGCAGCCAGATGACTTATTTTAGGAAATGTAACGGAGATCTTGCACTTTCTTTGTGCAAATCTTCCAATTAATTCTTCTCTCACTTATGTAAAAAGCTTACAAGGACCTGCAGGTCACTAAATAATGTGGCCCTCCTGTCACCTCTTTAACCTCACATCAGATGACTTCCACCCTAGTTGGCTCTACTCTAGCCACATTCTCCTACATGCTTTCCTTGGAAAACTCCAGGCACTCACCTCTCTCATACATAGCCTTTGCTTTCTATTACTTCTGTTGAAATGCTCTTCCTCCAAAAAAACTGCATGACTCACTCCACTCCTTTAAGTCTTCATTTAAAAGTCCCTTTCTTATCACATAGTGCAGATTTCCCCTACCCAGAGTTAGCCTAAGTAAAAGTTAAGGGCTCAGTCCTTCACACTCCAAGTCAACCCAAGACTTCTCACACCAGTTTCAAGTTTAGGGTCCCCAGGCCACTCTCACTTCAGACTAGCTAGATACAAATTCAGGGTCCTTGTGGACTCCATAAGATTTGATAATGTGTTAGAATGACTTACAGAACTCAGGAAAGTGCTATAATTATAATTACATTTTTAACACAACAAAGGATATACATCAGGACCAAAGAAAGGGATATATAGAACAGGATCTGGTACTGACAGTGTTCCAAAAGCAAAGCTTCTATATATTTGAAGATGCACTACCTTCATGCCATCAATCATGGTAATGTGCCCTTGGAGTACTGCCATCCCAGGGAGCTCACTTGAGCTTGAAGCTCAGAGTTTTATTGGGGTTTCAATATATAGACATGAATGATTGAATTATTGGCTATATGGTTGAACTCAATCTTTAGCCCTCTCCCCTTCCAGGAGGTCTGGCTTATATCATGTGGCTCAAAGTCTCCACTCCTCTAATCACATGGATGGTCTTTTATCTATTGCCATTCCTTCACTAAGATTCTCAGCTCCACGCTGAGTCATGTCAAGTACCCACCTTGAGTCACTTTGTTAGCATAAATAATCAGTTGTGGTGGGAAATTCCAAAGATTTAGAGGTTACCTCACCAGAACTGTTGAAAGTGCCCAATCAAATTCATTATTATACACCCCCTCCCCACTTCCCTTCCCTTCCCTACTGATACTTATTGGCCATTTCCTGTTATTCCTGCTCTCCATTTTATTATCTCTAACAGCTATTACTGTCTAATATATTTTCCCTATTTATCTTGTTTATTGTCTATCTCCCTCAAAGAAAACTGCAAGAGGCAGGAATTTCTGTCTAATCTGCCTTTGTTGAATCTTCTGTGAGTAAAAGAAGCCTGATATAGCATGCACTCAATATTTGTTGAATCAATGAATGAATTTTTCTAAATTCAGATTCTCTTATAGCCCTTCTACTCTTTAAATTAAAATACAATTTGGTTTAAGTATAGCATGACATGGAATATGAATCCATGAATATTTGCATATTTAAGAAATTATCCAATATAAACTTACTCTTTAGCCCTTTTTATGAGAGTAGAATATTTTAGGTGGCCTTTTAATTTACATCTATTAATCATGTCTTTATTTTACTGGATTGTAAAGCATACAGGAATTATTCACTTTAAAATAGTTGTATAGCCTACTTAGACATCACTGTCTCTGAATCCTTAGTCAAAAAGAATCTTAATTTCAATGTTAGTTATAATAGGCAATATTGGGATTTATAACCCCAAGAAAACTTGATGTATGGAGATGAATGCATATTACTTCATATCAGGCATCCTGAGTCAATTAATGTCATTTAGAAAATATATATTTATGAAGTGAGTTATCAAATCTGGGCTCGTATATCAATGACAAGCAAGTAATTTTCTGAAACAGATGTTACAAAGATAATCTGCCATTTTTGGTTAAATAAGCTAAAACTTAACACTTTTCAAATCTACATAAGAAGAAAAGTATAATAGATAATCTATAGACTACTTTTATGTACCACAATGTACAAAAATAATATAATAATAAAAATAAAGGAAAAATTACTCTTCATGGAAATTTTTAGGTATTATCACTTTAAAGTCTTTATTTTGTGACAAGAACAGAAAAACATTTTGAAAAATAGAAATGTCAAAATGTTTAAATGTATCTTATAACTTTGAAATTAAAATTATATAGTGTTTCAAAATTGTGTATCTGGAAAATATGTTGTATTTCACAAAGTTTTTAATTGATCCAGATATGAAGAGGATTATAACTCTAGTTAAGTTTTAAAGTCTTTGGAGATTTTTTCAAATTATAGAATAAAATGCTCCATCACTTTAATAGCTATTTCAATCACTTTATGAAACTATATCTGCATCCATAGGCAAAGGAATTTTATTATCTCTGAATTGTAATTTGGAGTGTCATGAGTTATTTCGTAGGACAAAGTTTGTTAAATCAACTCTGGCAGTGTCATTACTGCCTCCCTCTTGAACTCAAGTACAAGTCAGCTCTGTTTAAGACTCCATTTGCAGAAGCCAGAAATGAATGTGCAGTTAAAATGGTGCCATAAGTTAATTAGAGTGGAATTAGAAAGAAAGCAGGCAATTTAGGAACATAAGAATTGCTGTACCGAATCAGACCAATGGTTCTCCTGGTTTAAAATCCAGCCTCCAGCAGCTGTACTTGTTAGTTTCCAAAGCTTTAAAGGAAAGGGGAAAGACTCCATAATTCACCTAGACAAGTGTGCCATCTGTGAACTGGAGAAATTTTCTTCATGACCTCTCTCAAATAATACCCTAAAGCAAGAGGTTCCAATCCTGTTATGATATGGGTTTAGCTTGAATAGTTCTGCTTATTAATAATTCTTATTAAATCATCCAATTCCTGCATAAAATCAACTAGTCCATCAAGAAGCTGTTTATCACTAAAGCTTTTCAATTCATGGTTGAATATGTCTGCTTCTATGATAAAATATGAATTTATGATGTTTGTTTGATGCAAGTTCTTGATGGCAAAATCTACCTATACATAGTCATGCTAGACAAATGCTGGCTTCCTTTTTCAAAATTTACTAGGTTCACAGGCCTTTGGGGGGTGAAAAATCTTGTATCTGCTATCACTACTCTCAACTTTCTATCCATTAATAATCTTCAGAAGGTACTGAATGATGAAGATTTTTATGTGCCTAACTTTTCAGAAAATACAACTGGAATTTTTCTTATATGATTTTGCTTAAGGCAGAATGAATCTAAGAGAAAAGAATGACTTGCTAATCCCAGCACTTTAGTCTTCTGTTTATGGTGAAAGTACTTGTGACTTCTTTATAGGTTTCTTGATTATTCTAGATATCACCCCAAGGTCAATAATTCTAAAATGTTATGTTCACAGTAGCCATTTCATCACAAATTCCTCAAGAATAGTAAATATCTACAAGCTAAAGTCTAAACCATTTTTCTAGACTTTCAGGTCTTAATGTGATAAGACTAATACCTATATCCTAAAGCTATAACTCTAATAGCATCTCCTCTATCCTGGAATCCTTTGAACTAAGATGGAACACTCATTATTTGTGCCTGCGTTGATTCTGTTTCCTCTCTTTAGCTTTTCCAACTTTTCTTTTTAGCTCAGTTCCTTATTTCTTCTCCTTACTTCAGCTAGAGTCTCATCCCTTCAAGTAATTTCCTTTCAAACTTAGTGACTGCTCCCTCCTCTGATGATTTGTATCCCTTTGTTTATGCTTGGTTTAGGCTACCATCCATTGTTGGTTCTTTGTTTTCATGGATATTTTTGTTTGTAAATTCCCTGAGGGATATTATGTTTCCCATAATTATTTGTATTTCTAGAGCCTAGAGCAATGTCTGACTCATAACTATAGCTTAAAATTATATGATAAGAAAATCTATGGATTTTTGACTTGGAGCCACTTTCGCAGTGTTCACTGCTTTGAGTTTCTATTCGTATGACCTAGATAATAATATATTATTGAGTGCTACAAAGGTGTAAATGAATACTAAACTATTAATTTTTTTTAAAAAAAGAGTCAAGTATTATTGATTTTAAAACCACAGAGAAAGATATAAGAAATATCCACACAAAAAGAAAATATGAAAGTTCTGAATTGACTTAGACACACAATGGTAGGGAATGAAAAAAATTCAAGCAGAAGTAATAGCTGGGGCAAAGGCAAAGAGGTAAAACAAAAGAGGAAATTACTGCAGAATTTCCCTCATTCCTGTTGGCTGGCATCTGAATAGAATATCTGAAAATAAGCTTGGAAATGTGAGTTGCATCATGTTAATTAACCTTTATCTAAACCCACTGGGAGTTTTTAAAAGGATTTTAAGATGTGAACAGATCTTCAAGAAGGTAAGATCAGCTTAAAAGTGAGATGGAAGGCAGTTTCCTACAGTAATGAGGTTATTACATAATAAGGATATTTGTAATCAGTCTCCAACTCAGTCAGTGAGGATTAAAAACAGAATGAAATAAATGTGAGAGCTATTGAATAGATGGTATTCATGTGCACTGTGTAAGGCTGGGCCTGGGGTAAGGGGAAAAGATGAAACACAAAGAACATTACCCTTTGATCATGTTGTAAAGAAACACAGCATTATTGAATAGAAAATGTATTTTTCTCCTTGTATGTTAAGCATAAATGCATGTAAAAAGGTCTTCAAATTTTACTTCCTACAGTTTTAACTAACATAGTGCTTCAAGGTGCTGAAAACATCCAATCAAGCTCATTTATTCTTGAAATCATCAAAACAAATCCACAAATGTTTTCTGACATTTTAAACAGCTCTTGTTGGTTTTTGAGAACATTTTTATCTAGCAATGATTTCAGTAGAGCTATAATGTCTTTCTTTAATTTTTTAGATATCCAAATGGGACCCAGAATAGTAGTATAAATTGGCCTGCCTTCAAAAGCACTGAACAAAAATATTTAACCTTGAATACAGAGTCACCAAAAGTATATACTAAGCTACGTGCTCAACAATGCCGATTCTGGACACTCTTTTTCCCCAAAGTCTTGGAAATGACAGGTGTGTGTTTTTAATATTTGGTTAAATAATTGGATGTGGATTATTTAAAAAGGGGAAAAGTTAGACTATCCAAGGCACATTGATGATGTTAATCTGTGACTTTATAATTACTTGATTCCAATGCATCCATTATATTAACAACTTTCTTCCAGCAAGTTTGGATGTGTTTTGAGGGCTTACTATTTGAGCAGAACTTTAGTAGTTAAATTAAAAAAAAAAAAAAGAAACAGAAAAATTTCCCTACAAGAACATAAAACAGCATAACTAATATAGGGCCTATTGCTATTCAGCCAATCTTTGTTTAATTAATTAATGGGTAATAAAAAATAAATATATAAAATAAGTAATTCATACAACTGAAATTAGAACAAAATGTAACTTATACTCAAAAAGAGGTAAAAACAAATGTATTGGTAAATAGTGGAGGCCTTAATTTCTAAAGGGAAAAAAACTCCTCAAGTTTATGTTAAAAAAGACAAACCAATTATTTTTAAATATTCTGAACTTGGAGATATTTATCTAAGAACATGTACACATATTACATAATACAATGAAGGGATACTAATTTAGTTAACCAATCTCCAGGAAGTGATTACCTGGATTTATATAAGGAAATACTAGGAAAATTTGTTCAGATTATCATATTATTTCAAAATTCATTAGCCAAATCTATTTAAATCAACTTGAACATCTAACTTGAATGATCACATCTTTTGGGGGGAAAATAACATACCTACTTAATTCAATGCCTGGATTTAAAACGTTCAGCTGTTTATAACCCATGTGGCTTTTCTAGTCAATTTTCTACCTTAATTTACTCAAATAAAAGTAATTGACTTTCAACCATCAGACATATTGCTGGTCAGTTCCTTTATACCTTTCCATTCTGTTCAACATAACATTGTAATTTTCAGACTATATATTAAATATCACAATATAGTAGATGTTTTAGTTTCTTATTTAGAGAGGGAAGAGGTTGGTTTCATGCAAATATGGGCACCTCAGAGCTGTATTTGACTGTTTAATATGCCTTTTGATTATCAGACATTACTCACCAAAATTATAATTATGTACTCCATCTGTTTGGGAAATGTTTCTGATATACCAGTGTTCTGTGTATGACCAAATGTTCTGTGACATAATATATATGCAGAGATGGGCTCTGCTTCCCTTGGCAGAGATACAGAGCTGCCCTTGTGTCCTGTGGGTGTGAATAACAATGAAGTAGTGCATTTAAACTGCCAAGAGACCAGAAGAGGTACCATTTAACACATCGCACACTTCACATTCTTAATCTCTACTTCAAATATTTTTAAATGAGAAGGTCATAATCTAAGAAAAAATAAGAGCCTGGTTGGTGGGATTGTAAATGACTAATTTATTATAAGCCAAACTGTGCCATTCTGGTTCAGGCACACATATGGTCTCTTGCAATTTATTTGTTGATAAAATAAAATTTGAATATCAGCAATTTCTGAAGATGTACTTCAGCATCTCTATCTCTAAATACTCAACTACTATAAAGCAGATTTAATAAACAAAATTCAAAAATTTTGGCTGGCTTTTGCTACTTCTTATGCAGTACTGAACAGCTTTCTAGTTTGAATAACACTGTGTGGAGATATCATACCTGCTCTGGGTTAGTATCATGCTCTGGGGACAGTTCCATGTGTCTTGAAAACGTAATTGAATATTGTAATACTATTTTTCTCAGATAATTCCTCCAAAAAAAGTTGCATTAAATATATAAATTTTAAAGTAAATGCACGTGATTTTATAACATCAACAATGTACTTCTTAATTTAAAAAATTATACTTAAACAAAAGCAATTTTAAATTACATTTTTTTAGTCTTTATAAATAATAAATAATGAAGAGGTTTAAAAAATGTTAAATGCACATGTTCTTATCATAGCTTATATTTTTCAAGTTGCAAAACTTCAAACGTTTCAATTTTTGATGTTTTGAAAATTGAAATTATTCAGATGACCTGGTGGAAGTTTTTACGAAAATACTATTTTTTAAAAAGGCAGCTCTACCAGTGAAAGAAAATTTCAAAGAAGGACTACTGACTGGATCTTTTTAAAAGGAGAAATGTAATGCTTACCTTACTCACAATGGAAACCCAATAAGCTATATATAAGTACCACTTGGGGAAGTTCGAGCAATAAATGTTCTTAAATAGAACAATCTGTAAGACCTGTTTAAACACAAGAATTCTAGCACTTAACTTTCAAACCATACTTTAGTACGTGCCTATGCTGTTATTGCATGCATCTTCAAGAAATAAAGTGTACTGGATTTGTTTCAAATGTTATCAAATTCAGAGTTTTTGTTGAGAATATAACTGTATAATGTCTCAGAATCACTTGAAAAAGAAAAACAACAGAGAAATGATCCATTCAGGGTCAGTAAGATACCAACATTGTCACTAAAAGTAGAAAAGTAAATTTATATAAAAGAAAACAAAATCTTTGACTTTCATATCTTACCAATAAAAAACAAATATTAGATCTAGTGATTCCTCTGAATAAATAATGAAGCATTACTACTTGCCAAAACTAAAGAAGACTGCATATAAATTTAAGAGCTGAGATACCACTTTGAAGAAGCATGTACTGGTACTTGCTAATCAGTTAGCAGGAATGGGAACCAAAAATGAGAGTAGAAAACTGGCTTGGAGGAAAAAATCAAATGGTAGTGCTGTTTCCATATTCTGGATTTTCCATTCCTCGTTAAAAGGAAAACAGAACAGAACAGAACAGAACAACAACAACAAATCTTTGGGTAACCTATAATTAAATCAAATTATCTTTTTGTTTCCCTTTAAAAGCATGAAATCTTCTCAAAGCCTAGCCTGAGTTTATAATAGGTCACTCACCACACACGCAACGATTATAACAGGACAGCTAACACGTTCTAAATCACTGCATAAAGAATTATGCTTTCTTATACAATTTTAATAATTGGTCAACAAATATGGAAATAAGCAAGAAGAAGAGATTTTCAAGGAACTCTCAAAATACATAAAATATGAGTTGTTTTTTTATTATAATGCTCAGCACAATTCAATGTCAATTTAATCTCTTCTCAAACTTGACCTTCATTAACAAATTTGGGTTGATTTACCTCTCTGTGTTCTCTCCTAACTCCTCAGACTTGATTAAATAGACTCAGCTCCAGTGAAATGTTACTTTTTTGTAAAATCAACAACACAAAATGTGACATTATTATTATTATGATTCTTTCTATAGGGAAGAAAGACTGACCTTCCCCCCCCCCCCCAAGTGAGACAACAATGTGAGCAAAATAAATACTACAAAAGTCTTGGGGAAAAAAGGGTCAATATGTTTATGAACTACTGGTATTGATCTAGCTGTACATGGATTCAATAAAGAGCCAAGTTAGGAATAAATTTTTGTAACGAGGTCAGTAAATTCATTAGTGGAGCTCCCAATGGGTGCATAGAGCTTGATTTCATAATGCAGACACCATCTCATTTATCCTTGACAGTAACACTGCAAAATAGGGAATACTATCCCCATTATAGTGGAAAACTAATTTGAGAAGTTATGAATTTTTTATGTCACTAATATAATAAGTGCTCAAGCTGGAATTTCAACCCATGTCTATACTGATGTTCTTTTCTTTATTTCCCATCATGGCACCTTTTTATGTCCATCTCACCAATGGTAGATCTATAGACGCTTAAACAGCATCCTCATTTAGGAGAGGGGGGGAGGGAGGAACAGTTCTCATTTTGGTTTTGACTCATGTCATGGGACTCAGTTTTTATTATTATTATTTTTTAATTATGGTGCATTCTGTTTCCCTGCATTCTGTTAGAAAATAATTAAACGTTTTATATTTTATTGTCTTGTTCAATGTTCAGTACTTCTAAATGAAAGATGTAAACCAGGGTTACAGGGCATTTGTACAATATACGGTTAAGCATTTCAATACACTAAACTGTATAGATGTTTGCTTATGACACGTAAGGAAATAAACTTGCATGTATATGAAGCAATTGATTTGGAATTATTCCAATAGCAAGGAAAAAATCATATCTAGGACATTTCCTCTAAGAATTAAAATTTATGTTCTAAATGCTAAATTACCAATAATTTATTTGTTATATCAAAAGTTTTGTCCTTTCTGAGCGATAGGTCCTTATTTCATGTAAGTAATATTTAAACCACATTAGTTGCCATAAAAAATGACATAAGAATGGATAATTTGTTTACAATATTTGATCTTTCTTCCCATCTAATGTTTCTTTGACTCTGGAAAAGTTCTATTTTTCACAAAGAAATTATAGTCATTGACCTTTAAAAGTCATTTTTACATAAATATAAGACTTTTTAATGAATTTTTAAATATTTGTCCATTTTCCAAGCATTATGAACACTTCAAACCTAGATTTATTATCAATTCCAGAGAATATTTTGACAGCGGTACGAATGTTTGAAGTAGCTTGATTTTTATATAAACTAAAAATGAATCACTGAAAATGCTCCATTATTACTAATATAAATAAAAGGAAGACACTTTTTCATGTATATAATAATATAGTATGAGATCACATGAACTCTCTTCTCTAATATCTTACAAATATATAATTATTTTTTTTAAATTCCAAAGTATATATTAAAAAAATTCTATGTCCTTATTTTTAGAAAAATAGAAATAACTTAAAATTTTGTTTGTAAACCAATGACCAGCTCAGCACCCTGGAAGCTTAAAACAGTAAGAGTACTACAAGTATATAAAATACTTACAAATTTAAACAATTTAAATCATCTTCTAGACTTATATCTATTTATGTTAGAAACATATATAATTTTAAAAGCTAGCATTTTAAGAGTTTCTGTTGTTCACAAACTTTTTTCTTTAATGTAATATACTTTCAAATAAGTCAAGATTTTAAGGTTCTTGTAGTACATAGACAGAACATTTTTGGTTCATTGCTTCACATTATTTTTTACTTAAACACTCCTCTCCGTTTGACACATACTAGCATTTTGCAAATTACTGGAAAGCAGAGATTGTCTTAGTCACCTTTCTCATTTGCAAAGCAATTCATAAACTTGTCTCCTATAGTAGTTCCAATAAAATGCTTTTAATGACTAAGCATTGTTTGGAATTAAAATATATTGATAAAAGAAGAATGCAAAATCTATATAGAATGCCGATTGCAAAGTTATCTTTATGCAAATAATTATTGTGATATAAACACTTTCATCAGGAATAATATCCTGAAGTATAATTATATATGTAAGTAAGATGCACTAAATTAAATTTTTGTTATGAGTAGGAGAATCATGAAAAGAGAATATTAACTACATATTTTTAGAAACAAAAACAAATATATGAAATGTAGTATAATTTGGCATATAATATATACATGCATTTTTCATTTTATGTATGATAAATTTTTGAATTTTATATACATTTTATACTAGTATATTATTTGCATTTTCATGTAATATATAAAAAAATTATTAAAAGCTATTCAGGTAGTAAGAAAAATTGATAATAACAAAGGATAAAAAAATGTGATGTAGTGTACTTGGAAAAAATGGCATCTGCAATCAAAATTATTTTTTAATTAATGTAAACAAGGATTAAAATTTAGATTAATTCAATTTATTCCATGTTTAACAGGAAATATTGATGAAGCAGAACAAGAATGGAAAGCAGGATTCCATCGCTGGAACAATTACATGATGGACTGGAAAAATCAATTTAATGATTACACTAGCAAGAAAGAAAGCTGTGCAGGTCTCTAATTAATAGATTTACCCTTGGTAGAATGTTCATTTTCCTGTAAATCAAGGTGAAAATATCAGTAGCTCTCTTACACACCTAGTAAGAAAGCTATTACAAAGCTTAACAAAAATGCCAGAAGGATAATATCTTTCTCACACCTATCACTTAGCATTGTACCTAGCATTCCAAAACCCAACTGTCTAGAATATGTTCAATTAAATTTTCACAATATAAAGTTTGACAATTAATTATATGCATATAAAAATAATTAGTGACTTCAAACTTTTTCTTTCCCAAATAACTTTAATATTTATTTCCTAAAATGTATCTGTATTTTGTTTTGGGTTGCCTATTTCTTTTCTTTTTCTTTTTTCTTTTAAATATATCTTTATTGATTTCAGATAGAAGAAGAGAGAGGGAGAGAGAGAGAGAAACATCAATGACAAGAGTCATTGATCAGCTGCCTCCTGCACGCTCCCCATTGGGGATCGAGCCCGCAACCCGGGCATGTGCCCTGACCGGGAATCGAACCCCGATCGCCTGGATCCTAGGTTGATTCTCAACCAATGAGCCACGCCTGGTCAGGCGGTTTCCCATTTCTTTTCATCACCACTCATAAAAGGGCATTTTTTAAAAATCAATGAAGTCTTGAAACACTGTATACTATAATTTGCAATACTGCTTCCCCTAATTAATTTATGAATTTAATGTCAGTATTCATTTAAAAAAGAAACAGAAGAGCAATTCTCCTTTGTTTTTAACATAAAGCAGGAGGGAATCTTAAAATGAAAGGCTTGGTCACTTGGATAGAAACAAAATGTTGCTACTAAGAGATAAAATGCAAAACAATATACGTCTGTTATATGTTTTTAGAAATATATATGCTTAGAATCCTCAAATTATATTCTTTATTCTTTCAACTCTTACCCTTTTGTAACTCCCCATTCCTTGACTCTCCCCAAACATGTACATCGATAAATTACTCCTTCTGTAACTCAAAAAAAAAAAAAAATGTGGATGAGAAAAAGTCTAATCAAAAGTTATGTATCATCTGGGATAGAAAAATCTGGCTAGACCCAGAAATATTAGGAAAAATAGTTCAATTTTCATAGTAAAAACATTCAATTGCAAGAAACAAATATTTCTACTTCCAACAGCAAGATTATACTATTTTTGTAACTTAAAAACTTACAAAGCTACATGTTCCTACTTGCATAGCAATGGAACATATCTAGTGAATAAATTCACTGTAGTTCACTAAAGGCGAGAAGCTGGAGGATGTTAAGTTTCAGAAAATGGGAGAACATGTTGATTATGCTAAATAAGAATGAAAAACTAGCCCTGGCCATGTGGCTCAGTTAGTTGGGCATAGTCCAGTGCACCCAAAGGTTGCTGGTTCCATTCCTGGTCAGGGCACACACCCTGGTTTCAGGCGCCATCCCGGGTAGGGGGAGTGCAGGAGGCAGCCCATGGATGTTTCACTCTCACATCAATGTTTCTCTCTCTCCCTCTCCTTTCCTCTCTAAAAATCAGTAAACAAATAAAAAAAGAATTGAAAACTAGCACTCAAGATAGGACGAAATGAATGTACAGGCCTGCGCACTGTTGGTTAAAGCACATCCCATTGCTCATTTCTCCTAAGTGTGTCTCTAGTTAGAGCTGGCATGGGTCTGCCATCCTCACTGAGTTCATGGTCCTTTACCAGCTTCCTCTGGTTAGAGTTTTTACACGGGCCAAGTCAGTTTTGATATCACTTCAGTATTGCTATAAATGGACATTTTGTATGTATGGTTCTTCCTTCATCTTGAGGAGAGGAAAAATACACATACAAACGATAGGTGAGTTCCCAGGCTCTCCATTCTGCACCACCACCTTGGTTTCAGGCACCATTCTTCCAGGGTTCACTGCGTTTTTTGAAATCACTTGAACCTCCTTTTCATGGGTCATACTCTGACATAGGCAATGCCAGGATGGAAGGTATAATTTTTAAAGGTAGAGTAATTCGCCCGGCCGGGCGTGGCTCAGCGGTTGAGGGTCGACCTAGGATCCAGGCGATCGGGGTTCGATTCCCGGTCAGGGCACATGCCCGGGTTGCGGGCTGCAGCCAATCAATGACTCTCATCATTGATGTTTCTGCATCTCTCTCTCCATCTCCTTTCCTCTCTCTGAAATCAATAGAGATATATTTTTAAAAAATAAACAATAAAAAAAAAATAAATATAAAGTAATTCATTTCTGGGCCAGTAATTAAATTCCACAGAAAGCTTAACATGATTTTCACTGTGACATTTTAGCAGAATATTCTAATAATTGGAAGCTTCCAACATTGCTGAAGAAAGACGACAAATTCAACAGTTAGTAAAATTCCTCTTGCAAGTGTTCTCTTTATAGTTTATTTTCAAATTAGAATAGTAAGAAAAACAGGAAATAAAAGTTTTTTCACCTAATGTACTTAATGTAATGGTAAACCAATAATGCTCTTTACCAACACAATCTTGGTGGAACCTTCAGGCTCTCAAAGAGTAAAGCAAAGACCACCACATTTAAACACATACACACACTCGCACACAGATAGATGCATACATGCATGCATTTATACATATCGGAGTCTATTAATGGCCAGCCTGAGATCACTTTAAAAAATTTCACTGAATTATTCACAAGAGGTTTAAAAAGGGATTTTGACATATTACAAAAAAGGAGAATGCATTATAGTCATACAATGGCCATCTAATCAAGTATTAAAAACTAAGGTAAGATATAAAATATATTTTATAAATATAAATACATATGTTTATTGTATATAAATACATAATTATAAAAATAATATTAAGACATGTTATTAATCACATTAGAGCCAGTTATGATGAAATACACATTTTGATATGTCATTGGCAAGTGCTACTATAATTGGAAAACAGTTTTTTCACAAATTAACTGAAGAGAGAAATAATAAACATTATATTGTTAGTAACTGAGGAATATTGTCAATCAAATTATGCGGAAGGCATTACTGGTTTGCAGTTTCTGGAGAATAAACTATAAAAATGTATGTAACAATGTTAAGAACTCTAAAATCCTTGAAATGAATATGCCAAGAATATTATCTAACTCTCTATCATCTATCTATCATTTATCTATCTATCATCTATCTATCATCTATCTATCATCATCTATGTATGTATGTATTATCTATCTAGGATAATTACTCCCAATTTACCCAAAAGGGAGGAAAAAAACACAACAAACAAACAAAAAAAACACCAGAGAAATATTACTGGTAGAGTTAATTCAGCCTGGAATATAAATTCAAAGTCATTGCCTTGACTAAGATAGCCTTAATGTTCCCCTGAACCTGACTAAATTTGGACAGATTTCTTCCTGACTGTAGTCCTCTGACCTCCCATTTCTTAGAGCACTTTAGAAATCTTACTAATGTTAATTCTTTTTCTGCCCATTGAAATGTATGCAAATTCCCCAGCCTCTTGTCAGATTTACTACACAGGAAATGTGTTTCTCAAGTATCTGGGAATGATTTCTTTGAAGCTAAATATTAAAAAAGATAGAGTCTTCCCCCTCACCAGTTTGGCTCAGTGGTTAGAGAATCTGCCCTTGGACCAAGGAGTCGAGGTTCAATTTCCAGTCAAGAGCATGCACCTGGGTTGCAGGATCTTCGCCCAGTTGGGGCCCATGCAGGAGGCAACCAATTGAGGTGTCTTTCTCATATCGCGATATTTCTTTCTTTCTCTTCTCCCTTTCTCCCTCCCCCCTCCCTTCCACTTTCTCTAAAAATATGATTCTCAAAAACATGGAAAAAAATATCCTCCAGTGAGGATTAACAAAAAAAAGGTAGTACCTTCATCTGCCAGTCTCTGTGGAAAGGTAGGATCCTGACTTTGATGGGAGCCAATTACCAAACATAGAGAAAAATATTTGCCATTTCAATAATAAGTCAATGTGTTCAACACAATTCATTGATCAACCCTTCCTCAGTGTCCTTCAGTACTTTTCTACTAGCTCACCTCAGCACTTAAAAACCCTCACAGCTTTCATTTCAGAGGAGTTCAATTTCTCTCCATTGCAGTAGTCTTGAATAAAATCTTCCCTGCATGTTGACTTTGTTCAGTGAAATTTTACTTTAACAGCCTAAACCAACATACAAGACTTCTTAGAGTGCCTAGAACTCAAACACAGTTCTATCAATTTTCTATTGCCATATCAGGAAAATACAAATATTTTTCTTATAGCAGATATCCTTCAGAAACAGTGATTCTCTTAACAACTTAATGATGAGGATGGCAGAACTTGAATTTATGAGGTGTTGAATATCTTTTTTTTTTTTTGGTAGTTTTCCCCTAGTATCTTTTAGGTCTTAGGCAGATAATAATTTGCATATTTCACAACATTTTTCCTCTTCCTTTCTACATTGAATTTACGTTTTCATGGCGATATTGTTTTCCTGATAGATGATTATGAACAAAATTCATTTCGCACATAACTTTCCTTTCCTTTTTCTCTTCTCTCTTCTTTCTTTTCTTTTTTCATTAAAGCAAAAGGAAGAGCTACAGATCCATATGCTGTGGTCTAGAAGACACTACTGATATAAAGAATTACATTTACATCTATAATGCAGATTTTCATTATACTGTTAGGCCTTTGGGAACAGACTCTAGAAAATATGATTCTCAGAAACATATGAGCTTTTTGGAGGAACAAAACTTTGTTTAGCTATGGTTTTCACCACATCAGTGGAAATGAGCCTTTAGTCTAGAGCCCCAGGCACAAAATAACATTTTTCATCCAAGAGGACTCTTCCTTTCCCACTGTTCTTAAAGATATTTTCCTGGTTTTCTTTAGTTGAAATGTGTTATCTTTGTTTTACAAGGTTGTAATATGCTAATTTTGAAGTTACTATCTTTGTGCAAGGTAATAAGTGAGTGAAAAACTCACATGCTAACATCTGCTGTGGCATTTCAACTTTAAACCAAATGTGTCTATAATATTCTCTTTGGTAAGTGAATTAACATTTTCACATGATCATGACAGATAAAATTTTAATAATCTCCCTTGGAGTTGTCTCTTTGAAGTCATGTGCAAAATATTAAGTGAGAATTCTAACAGAACACTATTCCTTCTTTCCTTTTAGATTTTTGAAGATTTCAAAAACAGAGTAAGTACCGTGTCCTCTCCTTCAATTCACCTGGCATTAAAGCCATTAGAGAGGCAGCTACATATTTCTCTTAGAGTAGCTTTAAGGCTACCACAGACTGTGTCAAATTTCAGAACACCTAAGCTTCTTCATCACTGTCGACCACTGCTATATGAAATCTCATTTCATATACATTTTTCAGTACCTGGAAAACATTTCTATAATGTCTTTTAATCATCTTTTCAGCCTTTTTATTAACTGTCACTATTCCTTGAAAGAAGAAAAATTTAGATTATTGTATGTTAATGCCCTAATGTAAAGTATCACATTATAGTATCAATCCAATGCATAAGTTGTCCATTTCAGTAAATTTGACTGGATCTCATTTGAAGAAGTTCAATGGTATAATATTTTGGGACATTTTCCCATATAATGCATTTCTACTCAAAAGATTTTAAAGGCAGCTTTAGAGAAGAACTTGTACCATATAAGAGGACAGATACCTGTGGCCCTCTGTCTTCAAAAACAATGTGTTGGTTGCATATCTATATCCCAATTAATTATCATATCTTTTTATGTTTTATTTATCTATAAAGAAATGTTTATAGTATAGGTCCAAATTTTTTAAATGTGTTCATTAAAAATATATATATTAGAAAATATAAAAAAGAAAAAAATTGTAACCATTACTGACCAAAGATAAGTCTTTAAGTTTATAAAAGAATTTTTGTCTACTACAAAAAATGTATGTGCTTGCATAACATATATATTTTAAAATATGTTTCAAGATATACTGAGATAAGTTTTCATTCACTATTTATTCACTTAATGTGTTCATTCAAAAATGTAAATTTAGAGACATAAACAAAGATTTTTCTGTCTAAATAACTGATTGAATAGGTTTTTCAAGGAAAAGCTGTAGGTCCAGCAGATCTAAATGAAGAAACAAAAGTTTGGGTGAGGGTGTGTTAGCTTTCAGATGCCTATTAGATATCTAAGAAAGAGAGAGAGAAAAAACTTTCTTAAATGAGAGTTGAGTTGAAGGAAGATGTCTAGATTAGAGATATAAATTTGTCTCTAACATCAAGATGTTATATAAAGCCATTGGGCTGAAGGAGATTACCTAGAGATTGGGTGTAAATCTGGACTGAGCAGAGCCAGCACTCCAGCACTGAGACGTAATTTGATGTTTAAGTTTCTGTTAAGCTATAGTGCTTATTGCCAGACCTTAAAAAAAACAACACAGAACTTCCTTCTTCCTAAATTTCTCACCTTGACTCATCTCCCTTCCATCTGTAATTCAACAAAATTTTTCTTTAGGAAAAGTAAACCAGATTTTTTATAGCTAAGAAAATCTTTTGGTTGCCTTTGCAAATAAATGAATATTTGGTTAAATTTATAATATTACCATTTAAATATATTTTATTCAACTCCATAGAATTATCTACAGAATAAAAGTGTAAAAACAATTAGAGTTTTGTTTCCGTGAATATAATCTATATCTTTGTTTGGATACTTGTAAGATTTATATATACATATAATTTACAGGCTGAATAATGACCCCCCCCCCAAAAAAAAAAAGACATCAACTTTCCAATCCCTGGAACTTGTAAATGTTACCTTAATTTGCATAAAACAATTTTGCAGAAGTGATTAAGCTGAAAATCTTGAGAGAGGGAGATAATATTGCATTACCCAGGAAGGCACTAAATACAATCACATGTATTCTTATAAGACAGAAGCAGAGGGAGATTTGAAAGGCAGAGAGGAGAAGTAAGGCAACGTGATCACAGAGGCAGAGACTGGAGAGATTCGGCCAGGAGCTAAGGAATGCCAGCAGCCACCAGAATGGAGATGAGACAAATGAATTCTTCCCTGGAGCCTATGGAGGGAAGGTGGCCCTACTGACACCTTGGTTTCGACACGGTGAAACTGACTTCAAACTTCTAACCTTTGGAGCTGGAATGGAATAAATTTGAAGTGTTTAAGCCATCAAGTTTGTGTTAATATGTTACAGCAGCCATAGGAAACTAATACAAATATATAAAATGTCACCAAGATATATCTAATTATGATTAATCTAACATAATTTTCCCTAGGTTTTCAAAGGTATTCTCAATCTGCTCATTGAAGTATATCTTTATTTTGTGACAATTTTCAGGTATACGTCTATTATTTTTGCTCTGTCTATTCTCACTTCCTGTGGTCCTATTATACTTGGGTCCCTTTACCTGAGTATGTCCCACTTTAGACTTTCCTGCCCTGGCCTGTGTAGCTCAATTGGCTCACCTTCCTCCCATGCACCAAAAGGTCATCAGTTGGATTCCCCGTCAGGGCACATGCCCTGGTTGTGAGTTTGATCCCCTGTAAGGGGCTACAGGAGGCAGCTGATCCATGTTTCTTTCTCCTTCTCTCTTCCTCTCTCTCTAAAAATTAATAAAACATAATTAAAATTTATTTTCTTTATTGCTTCCCTCAGGAATACTCTGACTTGGGAAGTTTCCCCTCCAGTGTTTGCCCTTCTCCCAGATTTGCCTTTTAGCTCTAATCCATTACTTTACTACTACCATCATTTGTATTAAATTTTGTAATTTTTGTTTTGCATCTCATGTAGTTTTAATTATTTCTACTTATTCTCTCTTTATGATTTGTTGTTATAGTTCCATAAATAGAAAAATCCCTTTAATCTTTTAAAATAAATTTTTATTATTCATAAATATTCTAAAAATTTCTAATTATTTATGCACTAACAATTTCAAAAGCAGGTATTCTTTGGGTATAGTCATTCCTTTTGGATTAATTATTTTTCCATAGCCCTATGCCAACACAGTGGTATGTGATATAAATGTTGAGATAAATTTAGGCAGAAATAGGTAGAAACTCCTGGTCTAATCCTTAAGAAACAGTTAAAAAAAAGAGGAGACAGATTATATTTAATATTGTTTTCACATATCAATGGACAAATCACCATATGGTAGGGTCTAAGAAAAAATTCTAATGGAAGATCCTGCCACAAAAATATATTTATCTGGGTTCCAGAAAGTTTCTTCTCAAGATAGGTGTGATAGACATAAAATTGCCTTAGCAGTGTCCTATTTCAATTTATTTTTCATTTTACTTGTTTGTTTTATTTCACTTTATTTCAGCCTCACATGTCCCTAGGATGCACCAGGATTTACCTTCAGAGGTCTGTTTTGCTCTTTGCCTAACTCAGTTCTCAGTACTAGAAATGTGAATATTTTAAATGGTAGACCCAAATGCTGCTGACCTATAGGGACAAAGTTTTTTAAAATCCTGAAAATGTACAGGGGTATAGGTTGGTGTTACGTGTGATGCCAGTGCTCAAATTCCTATGCTGAGAAAAGAAGGAAAACATAAACTGCATTCTCAAAAACTGTAGGGAAATCAGTGTGACACAAATTGTTCATTAGAATCTCATAGAGGTATATCACCTAGAAAGAGTAACTCCAGTACTGTGATACCATCTGGTGAGTACACTATTGGTATCAATTGTTCTATAGAAAAAGACAATCAAAATGTATGTCAACACCATCAGGTAACAATCAAAGAGCTATAAAATTATTTTGCTGAATCACAGAACTACATTTTTATTTTGAGTAGCACTCTACCAGTGATTTTATTTCTTTATCACAGGCTCAATAACTCTCAGACATACTTTATATAATTATATGTTCAGTAGAATTTAAAGACTCCTGTTATGTTTCATTGAGGTATGTTTAAGAGTCAAGAGGCATAGTGCTGCTGAGATAAATAGATTCTTGTTGCTCACACATATGAAATTCACCCAATGCCTCTTTTCATTGTTTTAAGATAACCCTCGTTGATGAAGGTCAAGATGAACATGTGGAGATCACTAAGCTAAAATATTTTAAATGCTAATTAAATATAAAAATATTTTGAATATAATTTACTTCAATAATAAACTAAAAGAATCATGTCCTAATTCAATAATGTCTTAAGAAAAATTCCTGCCTCACACAAAATTTCTGCAAATTATTGGTCTCAGAATTCAACTCATTGAAATTCAGAAACCAGCACAGGATTTACAGAAAAATGCTAGGAAAAAAAGGAAGAAAACACTAAAATAAAGGGTGGACAAAAACAATCATTAAGAAAACAAACATTTCATGGAGCACATAAAAATTATAACCAAATAAATTGCCAAATAATTTTAAAAACTTTAATAATAAAACAAGAGATAGTATGCCCAATACTTCATAGCAGAGATACATGAGTTTAAGAAAGATGTGGTAGGTAACAGAGAAAGACAACACATGAGTGAGTAAATCATAGGCAAGAAAGAAATAATCTCAGATATGAAGCCCACAGTAGGAGAAATACTAAAGAAAATTATCCTGGCTGAAAACACAGTGACAGCATAATAGGATTGAAAATTAAATGAAATAAAAGTAAAGAAAGTAAAAAGAAATAAAAGAGAAAGATGAACAGAAAAGATTTGGAAAGGAGATCTAATAAAATCAACTTGCTAAGTGGAATACCATGCTGCAGTTAGATGAGATAAATCTTTATGTGCTGATATGGAAAATCTCCAAGGTTTTTGAATTGGAAGAAATCAATGTGCATAATATTATGGATGTATTATAATTTCTATTGAAAAACAATTATCTCTGGAAGCACACTTCAAAATAACAGTGAATGACTGAGGAAGGAACTGGATGGTTGTGATAGATATTGGAACTGAAAACCTATTTTACATGTTCTGTCTTTGAGTGCCTTTTATACTTTTTTAGCATATGTATATTATATATTTGAAACAAATAATAACATGTCATTTTTAAAAGGCAGCAAAAAACATATATACATAACACACACACACAGACATAGTGTGGTGATAACCGGAGGGAAAGGGGTTGGAGCACAGGTGGAGGTGGGCAAAGGCCGGGGGGAATCAGGATGGAAAGAGACTGCTTGGGGCAGTGGGCACACGATGCAGTGTGCAGAGGATGCTTTATTGAGCTGCACACTTGAAACCTGTATTGTTCTGCAAACCAATGTCACTCCAATAAATGCAATCAATCAATCAGTAAGTCACTGAATAAAAATAAGAAGATAACCAAACCTGTTGTTTAATTATTCTCAGGAGGAAAAAGTGCAAAAACAACAACTGAATATCCATACTGTTGCTTTTGGCAGGCATTGTTCAGCAACATAACGAATGATGCGAAATAATTCCACCCAATATGTTAATACCTTCAACCACTTGGAGCAGCATTTTGCAACTAACTAATCCACGAAGGCTGTGCTTTTCAAAATTATACATTTGGCAAGGGACTTACTGAGGTTCTTCAATGTCTATGGATAACTGGCCACACCTGCCCTTAACATTTCCAGGCCAAAGTGGCTCTTCCATGCTCTGCGGTGCATAACTCTGGGATCTCAACCAGGCATGGATTCTTTTTACAGGAAAAACAAAAAGTAGCCAGTAGAACTCTTGAAGTGAAAATACAATTTATAGTCTTTAATTTCCATAATGGAATGTTAAAACGGGCACTTACAGTTTCCTTCAGTCAGTTGCAGAATGTATCTATATTGTAGGCTGTTGGAATGGATAAAATGGACGCGAGGACCTGCCTAGCCAAGGTCATTTCTTTCTCTCATAAGATAAAGGAAAAGTAGCCCCGACATTGTGGCATCACAACCACGCACTAACAGAACTCCTTTGACCTCCATGTGACACATACATACGCCCTTCCTCCATTTTTCTATTGATAAGATGTAGCAGGATGGTAAGAAAAGGCAAAAAGTCAGAATACTATGCCCATGAAAAAGGTGAAGGGATTAAGAAGTACAAATTGGTAGTTACAAAATAGTCATGGGGATGTCAAGTTCAGCATAGGAAATACAGTAAATAATATTGTGATACCTATTTATGGTGCCTGGTGGGTACTGAAAATATCGAGGGGAACACTTTGTAAAGTAGATGATTGTCTGACCACTATACTGTACACCTGAAACTAACATAAAATAATATTGAATGTCAACTGTAATGAAAAATAATAATAAATAAATAAGTTATATTAATTAGGCCTGTTTTCTGATCAAGATAAAGCTATTTCTTCCTGGAATTTCCACCATACTGGCTTCTGTAGTTTCTGAATAAAACCAGTATGACTCTTGCACATTAGATATTACTGTTGACAGTTTTGTTACACAGCAAAACAATCTCTATAAAGAAAGTAGTGCACTGTTTTTCATTCTGTCACAAGTTCCTGATTTCCATTCCCAACTACTCACAGGCCTTACTATAGAGAGCACTGTGATGACGTATGCCTAGAGGATGACTTAGTTTGAGAGGTCATAAATGGTCCCCCAAGTCAGTGTGACCTAAATCGGAGATGAAAATAAAAAGACCAAGACCTTCACGCTGTAACCCCAAATTAATTTCAGATTGTAATAAAGAATGAAAAGCATTTATTTGAGCAAAAGGAGTTGCAGCCTAGGAGACACAGATTCAGGTTGCAACCTAAATTGTGTTCAGCCAAGACAAAGGGAAAACAAGGCAAAAGGTCCTGCCCAGGTTTCCAATTAAGTCCATTTTACATAAATGAGGTGTCCAAATTTATACACTTTCTGATTGGTGTAAACCACACATTTCTGATAGGTTATTGTGGAGCAGTTTTGATTGGATGGGGCAGGAACTTCCTTGTAAAGTTGACTCAGCCAGATATAAATAATCAGGGCATGGCGGGGGAGGCTGAGAGTTCAGCCTGAGGTTCTTCTTGGTATACAGAGTATGTGAGGAACTCCTGTAAGCAAATGGCCACTAAGCTGTTATTATTTATAAAATTTGGGCCCTCCTTCATTGGGAGTCCATCTCCAGAAATAAATTCTTTCTGGGGTTCACTTCAAATGAATCTTTCTTCTCAGAGACCACAATTCAAATAATCTGAGAAAGAATGTTCTAAGCTATAGGGCAAAGACACCAAGGCAAAAATATGCTTATTATGTCTGACAAAAAGACTGGAGCTTAGCAAGGACAGCAGGAACGACAGGAGATAAAGTTGAATTTTGTAGGGTCTTATGAGAGCATTAGGAATTTGCATTTTGCCTTAAATTCAGTGGAGAGCTATTAGAAGGGTAATACGCGTAGGGATGGCATGCTCAGATTTAGATTTGATAAGATTATTGTGACTGCTGTGTGACAAATAGACACTTAGGGAAGGCAGTACAAGCAGAAGCAGGGAGACCAATCAGAAGGCTTTTGAAACAGTCCAGACAGGAAATGAGTGTGGCCTGAAAGTCAGTAATCACAGTGAAGATCCACATGAGAAGATAGAATGTTTTGAAAGGGAAATGATCAAAACTTTCAAGTGTATTGAATATGATTGTGAAGAAAAAGGAGGACTTGAGAATGACTCTAAGATTTTTGATTTAATGAATGCAGCATACTGTGGTTTAGTGACACGGGGCAGCTGAGATGGGAAAACTCAGGAAGCAGAACATGTTTGTTCCTTGGGGGTGTAATTCAAGTGCTCTGCTGTGGTCATGCCTGTAAGTTACTTTGCCTATATTTAAATAAACCTCATACTCTTTAGGATAAATTATTAGATCTTTATTTCTGATGTAAGATTATTTATCTAACCCACATCTCCAGTTAATCTTGACAAGCATACATAAATCCCATTTTCAAAACAAACCTCTTTCAGCCTTCTTTGTTTGAACTACCTACATCTGCACACTTTCCTAATGAAGGACTGTCCATTTTATAAGCCCTAAGTATGTCAGTTTCTTTCTATGGCTTTCCTTGAGCCTCATCAGGGACAAGTATATTTCCCCTAGCAGTACTACTGCACTTTAGTTATACTTTTTAGTATAAGGTGTCACACTGACCTTCTCTTCAATTCTACCATGAGTTCCTCAAGGGTGAGTATATCCCTAATTCATATTGAGTTTCCTGGAAAACAGCCTAGTGCATAAATTCTCACTAAAGACAAATTTTCATATATACACTCATGCTGAAAAATAACCCAGAAGCAGTATTTTCAAACCCATCCACATACATATAAATAGCAATCTCTTTCTCTAGATACATCTTCAAGTACAAAGGGCAAAGGTATGGTTGAAAAATCAAAGGTTTAATTTGAAAACTAATAGCAAACATATGACAATTTATTTTTTTAAACCCTTATTTATATGTACTTTTGCTTTTGTGTTCAAAAAATTTCATTATGGATTTGGAAGAAAATATTCTGTTTCCAAGTTTCTCAGCTTTTGCTGAGAAATATTTTTTACTCTTTTGTTGTTAGTAAATATTGTATGATGGAACACATTATCCCCATATTAAATTTGCTCATTTGTAATGAAACCAAAATGGTTCCCTTGCAAAGTTGCACATGGAGGTCAAGAACATGACAGCGATCCAGAGACTAAGAGGCAGTAATAACAGCAAGTCTGGCTCAACTATAGGGCCCATTGTGGAGAAGGGTGAGTGTCAGCTGAATGGGTATGTGCTCTCTCTTTGCTTCTTTTTACAGTCGTGGGCATCTGCCAAAAATCTGTATATTGCTGGCAGGCAAGCAAAGCCAATCTAAGCACCTGTGTTGCAAAACTCAGAAATTGTGTGATTGCCATTAGTGATCCATCTGTGAGGCGGGTACTTGCCACATGTCAGTTGACTAACATAAGGTGGGTTGGAAGAGAAATTCCACTAGATAAGGGGGAGAGCAAAATTTATATATCATTTGCTCTTCTTTGTGATTGAAAAATTATAGCAAATATTGATGGAAAGATAATTTTATACAGGATTTGAATAGATTAGTAACTGCTGTTACACGACAAATGAAAAGCTTTAATTCAAAAAGAAATTATATATATATATATATATATATATATATATATATATAATTTGAGGAACAAAGCCTTTATTTTTTTTAAAAATATGCTTTTATTGACTCAGAGAGAGAGATGATAGGAGAGGGAGAGAGAGAAACATCAATAGGTAGCCTCCCCGAAGCACCCTGACCGGAATCAAACCTACAACCTGGGTATGTGCCCTGATCCGGAATTCAACTGGCAACCTTTCAGTGCACAGGACTATGCTCAACGAACTGAGCCATACCAGACAGGGCACCTTTACTTTCTTTAAAGACTTATTAACACAAATGGAGTATGGGAGTCACTAGTCCAGTATAGAGGTAAAAAAAAAAATTGTGCCTTACCAAAGAATCTAAAACATTAGGTGAGGTCCATTATCTCAGGTTCTTAAATTTAAGAATCTCATTTACTGAGATTCAAAAAATTCAAACTGTGGAGAGGGAGGGTCATAACTTGTCGAAGCTGAAGATAGGACTGCATTATCAATGAAAAAAGGGCTTAATAAAAATATCAATGATGTGTAAAATATTTATAGGAAAATGTAACTTCTTTTGAGCAGAAACATTTTTTGCGTACTTTATTCTGTCAATATACTAACAATGTGCAAATCAAAAGAAACATACTAATAGTAATTATCACTTATATTTACTGAGCATGTGACAGGCACTGAAAGAGGTGTGACAAGCATCTTATTTTACTTTTTTAAAAGCTAATAAAGTTCAAGAACTGTGGCTCAGAGAAGTTACGTATCTTAACCACTCAACAAAATGACCTGTTTACTATTTCTTAAAATAAATTTTATTTCCTTTACTTATATTTGTGGTACTTTTCATAACAGTGCCTATTAAGCAGTACATGGTAAACAACATAGTCCCTAAGCTATTGAAATGGTACAATCCAATAATATTGTAATATGAAGTACATGTACAGTCCTGTACTAGCTGAGAAAAATCAGTAAAACATAAAATACCCATGGAATAGGTCAATGAGATATCGGAAGGTTAAAAACCAACATCGGTCATGATAAGGTTGAGGTGGGAAATGACAAATTTGGATTTTAAAAAGCAATGTTTCTGCCCAGATTTATTAAATGACATAGATACATGCTTCCCATATATTTGCTTCAGTCTCTCCAACTTTTAAAAGGGCATTTATTAACACAAATTCTAGAAGAATGTATACCAAGTATTTCTCAGTAGTGAGTATATAGATCATTTATATTTTCAGATTTTGCTTTTCTGTATTTCTAAAATGTATAACTATTCATTGTGTAATTAAAAACTTGAAAGGGATAGTAGAAATTATCCATTGTAAACAGTGAGGATGGTAAACATTGAAGTTAGAAACTCCAAAGAGACATGACTTTAAATCAATGTAAAATACTATCACAAAAACAATAAGAACAGAGATTCTTCTAGATTCTCAAATGCATAGAAATATTAGTTGAGGATGCATTCTTTATGTTAGGAAGTGCTGATTCATTAGATGTTTTTATTGTTCCAACACTTCATTAGAATAACTTTCAAACACACAGAAAAGCTGAAACAACTTTACAGTAAAAATTAACATGCATACTATGTTTCTGTTGTAATTAATATTTTACTACGCTTGCTTTTTCATATATCCCTTCATCTACATTCATCTACACACCCTCTAAACATAAATTTCTCTCTTATTTTTGATGCATTTCAAATAAAATTGCAGACATCAGTATATTCCCACAAATACCTCAAATGCATACTATTAACCAGAGTTCAATATTTTTTCCTGTGTTTTTTGTTGTTGTTTTTGAAGCAAAATTTATATACAGTTCAATGCATACATCCTGAGTATCCTTCTAATGAATTCTGACAAATGCATCTAAATATTAATTTTAAAAGGGCATGAACTCCCATATGATTTCATGTATATGTGGAATCTAAAGAACAAAATAAACAAATTAAAACAGACTCAGACACAAAAAGCAGACTGGTGGCTGCCAGATGGGAGGGGCATTGGAGGGCTGGGTGAAAGGTAAAGAGATTAAGAAGTACAAATTGGTAATTGCAAAAGAGCCACAGGGATATAAAGTAGAGCATAGGGAATACAGTCAATAAATTGTGATAACTATGTATAGTGCCAGATGGGTACTGGAAATATCATGGGAAACACTTTGTAAAGTACATGATTGTCTAACCACTATGCTGTACACCTGAAACCACTATTAAAAGTAAACTATAAGTATATAAATATATAATAAAAAGGAAAAAAAGGAACATGGACTCGTACTGAGCTCACTTTCTTACTGTTATTTTCTCAATAGCTTTCTAGGTGGGTGGACTGAGGGCTATAATTAAAAATAAAATTCTACATTGATGAATTGTATTTTATGAGCGCTTTCACTCCTTACTAGTTTTCAGTAATTAGAGTTCTAAGTTGCAAGCAACAGAAACCAGTTCAAGTGGATCTAAATTTTTTCTGCCTAAGTGGAAAATAAGTTTCTTGAAAAATATATTGAATTTATATGTTTCAATGAAGAGCATAGAAAAAAGAATACCAAGAGTTGGAAGAGCCAGGCTTGAAAGTGAGTGGAGACAAGGGCTAGGGTAACAACCAGGTTGCTTAAACTTGGCCAGGGGGAGAAGCAATGTAATAGGCACTGAACACCGCCACAGCACCAGCGACGCGGACTGCGGAGGCCCAGCTGACAGGGCTGCCTGAACTGCCGCGGACCAACAGAAAAATCTCCATCAAGTGTACAGTCCCTGTGGGCTGTCCCTGAGTGGCCCGCCCGAGTCAATGGCCGAGCCTGGCTAGGGAGTCTTGGGATGTGAGAATCGAGTATTTTAGCTTCTATAGTATGTGCAGCAAGCTTAGCATCCCAATAAGAAATTCTTTAACTATAGTCGGGGAGTTCATATGATTGGTACCAACAAAAATTGGAAATATCACTGACATACATCATTTCATTTTCCTGCTCAACAACCCTATAAAGTTGTAACCAGGGCAAGCAAAAACATTCTTGTTTTATGGATGAGGGAGGTTTTTAGACAACTGGTATTTTGTCAATTTGACCTTAGTACTGCGTTTTCTGGTTTGACTAATGACTACTTGTCAGGTTAGAACAGAGAGACCTCTTTTTCTGGACAGGGCTGCAGGGCCCATTGTGGTTAGACTAGGAGAGGTAACCTACTGGCACCAGCTAAGCCAAATAGTTCCTTAGCAAGAAATCCAGACATTTAATCTCCATTATGCCATCTCTCTAAGATAGACGATTCCAAACTTGAAAACTAAAGGCATCCATTTTCAGCAATGAGAGCAGGTTGGTCAGCAGCAAGACTGAACCAGAAAACCACCCAAAGTAATTATTGAATAGACAACCCTAAGGGCAATTATGTTGGTGGTTCTTATACCTTTCCTGAGGCTTGGGCACCTGAGGTCCTTGTAAACTGAATTACTCATATATTTCATTCTGGTAATACATCTTCCTTTTTGATTAAGCCATTCCCAATGGGTTTGCTATTTGCCAGTAATATCATCATTGTATTAATTATAAACAGGTGATCCTGACCTGAAACCCGCTTTCATCCACATTGCAGTGTTAGATCACAATTAATTAAGTGTGGACCTCAACATTTTCTAAGTATAATCTTTCATGTAATTAATACTGGATTTATTCCCTTCTTAATAAATAATGTCATAGAATAATCAGTTTATTTTAAAACAAGAAATGCCTGCTTGTACTCTTAGAAGTAGCTGAGAGACCAAAATAGAATCAAGATGTACTGAAGAATATCTCATCTTTTTAAAAATTATTATCCATTTTATCTTCTCCACCCCATTTCTCTAAAACATTCATAAGGCCGTTAAGTCTAAGCTCTTATGTCACTGTAGCTGTGTAGCTTTTGGACTCTACAAGAGATTGACTTGTATTTTTTTGTTACAAGTAATGCGCACATGAGGGGCAATAACTCATCTCTGCACAAGCTCTAATACCATAATAATTTATTCTGAGGCTTTGGCAGCTAATGTTTCACTCACTATTAATAGAGAACTGTGCAAGTGGTGTATGTAGGTGGTACTTTCAGTTTAGTGATGCTGTAGTTAATTTTTTTAATTTATAAAGTATTTATAAATCTCATCTTTGCAAAGCTGCTAAAACTGTGTAGGCAGAAACCAGTTATCTCCTTACCTCACAGGCTTCTAAATTGTATCCACTTCTGCAGCCCACATAATCACTTATACTCCTCTTACTAAATCTGTTGTATGACCCCATCTGTTACTTTGCATTTTGTGAAACGGCTGATTATTTGTGTGGCTCATGACTAGAACCTACTTTGTTATTCCAATTACCCTACTGAAGCTTTTTTTACAGAGGGCTTGTTACAATCAGATTCCTGGGCCCTGTCTGAGCACTGGCAGTGACACTTTCAACTTTTACCTTTAAGAATTCTCCTTATGCATATCTGGTAATACCCTGTGCCCTGAGGCCTCGAGCCATATCAGCTCTACCATCTTCAGTGTTTGCATGGTATATCTTTTCTCACCCTTTTACGTTCTTGTGTTATAATAAAACTTTATATATTTGGATATCATATACATTTTCACTTGTCACACAATATTTTCTTCCTTTGATTTCCCCCCCCCAACCTTTTACAATGCAGACACCATATCTAGCTTGTAGACCATGCAAAATCAAGCAGTGGGTGAATTTAGCCTGTGGGGCACCATTTCCCAGCCCCTGCTGTACAACACAAAACAAGGTTAGTCCAATTTAAAATGTTGGACTCAGTACTTACAGTTAATTTTTATTTGCTCAATTGATATTCTTTGACTATCTAAAATGGGCAAAGTAAATGAATTGCAAAGGTAAATAAATAACTCAGGCAAGACTCTATAATTCCAACAGGGAAATAATACATATAAATATGTAGAAAATTCAATATTAAATGTGGTAAGTGATAAAAGGGCATTATGTAGAATACTGGGCAGTGCTTTGAGGTTTTGTTGAGAATTTGCATGGAATAAAATGCACATATTTAAGTGCACTGCCCAAGGAGTTTGACAAATGTGTATTTTTGCTAAACAATCATCCCAGTAAAAAAAAAAAAAAAAAAGTATTTTCATCACCCTGAGAAAATGTCACATTCTCTTTATAGTCAAACCTTTATAGTCAAACCACCAAGAGCAACCATTATTGAGATTTTCCTTATATTAGATTAGTCTTTAATGTTCTAAAAATATATGTAAATAAAAATCATACAGTATGTGCAACAGTAATGAAGGATTTCTCTAGTTGTCCCTTTACTTCTGAGAGTTGTTACTTCATGTTTTGTTGAATTCTGTTATTAGGTACATACAAGTTTAATATTTTAGAACTTCTTGTTAAATTAACTCTTTTATCATTATGATTATTTCTTAAACCTGGTAATAAATACTCCATGTCCTGAAGTCTGCTTTATCTAATAGTATAGTCATATCAGCTTTATTATTACTGTTTAGTATTTTTTTACTTTTTACTATAACAAGAATTTTCAGGTCCATCTTTTTTTATTTTCTGTGTCCCATATTTGAAATCAGCCATTGCTTTGAGGCAGTAATTTTCAACCAGTATGCCCCAAGAATTTTTAAAACATGTAATACCTGACTATTTAGTAAAGGGCACTGACCTTTTCCCTTAGACTGTGAAATAAAAAAAAAAAAAGACAACAGCCAACATAACAATTGCCATCCAGTGTGAACACCTAGTTTTGAACCATAAATATATAGGTCATATAATAGAGTTGAATTTTATTGGTCATGTAGCATAAGGTTGTGTCTGATTGGTTAATTCTTGGTGTCAAAAATCCTTTTATACAAATATAGGCACCTGATTTTTTAAAAAGTCACTTTGGAGCAAAAAGGGTAGATAATTACTATTATTATGTATTTTTTTGTAAATCAATCAAAAGTATACCTATTTTTTGTGAGATCAGCAAAAAAAATAGATATTTTTGGTGTGCCACAGAATCTTAGCAATTAGTTTATGTATGCCATGAGATGAAAAAGATTGAAAATTGCTGCTCTAAGGAGTTCTGTTTCATGTTGGTGCTTAATAGTATTTTAAAGCAAAGAGCTGGGTACTGAGTATTCTACGTCTATGATATAATATCATCTCTGGACCTTTTCAGTGAAAGAGGCATGAGTCCTCACCTGCTGTTATGGTTAATGGTCTGGGAGGAAGGGGGAATCAACTACTAATCAGTCACTAATTGCAAGTCACCATGGGTGATTACCTACGGCTGCCATCCTGCCATTTGCCCTCAAGGAGTTTACCATGAACTTTGAAGGGCCTGGCAAATACTGTTGCCCAAGTGACAAGAAATGTGAGCTCATAATTAGGTAACAGTCATCCTTGACTATACAAACACATTTGTTTTTCTGGTGCTCATTTCAACAGAGGATGAAGAATATAACTTCTTGGTGAGAACCACTGGGGGTGGCGCATGGGGGACAGAGATTGGAAAATTATTATTTTTTAATGACTTCCATTTCTGGCCATAAAGCACTGCTATGAGAATGGCCCTACTATTGTAAACAACTGTTTTGTATATATCTATGAAATAATAGGTTTCAGACATTAGAGAACAGCCAAAACAAGACTGTGATCTTTGAGAGAAAGGAAGCAAATAAGCCAGCCTTATGATAACATAGGTTACTTTCTGAAAGCAGATCCAGGTTATGGAGCAGGGTGGGAGAAACCAAACAAAGGCAAGCAATCACAATGAGCTGAAGAGCCAGAAGTCAGAGATAAAGGATGCAGAGCAGGCTCAAATGCATTGGAGAAAATACCAGAGAGGAGTCAACAGCACAGAGAGAGCGAGCTTCAGATAACTACAGGGAGATCTCTTTAAATATTTACCTTTTTACTGGTCTTTACTGGAATGGAATGACCTTCTACAAGGGGTTGGGGTAATATCAATCTAAAATTCTAGAGCTCGAAAAACACTAAAATCAGAAAAACATTTAAATTTATGTGACATCAGATGGTCTCCATATGAGTAACACTTTAGAAGTCAGGTCAGATCAGCTGCATACTAAAAACTTCTCTGAACTCACCCTAACAATGCTTAAAGGCTATTCCAAAGGGATCAGATCACTGGCAAGTAACTTACCTACATGCCAGAGAAAAGTCTAAACCTCTACAAAGAAATTAAACAAAATCCATCACCCAACAATGTAAAATTCATAGTGTTCAGATCCAATGCAAAATCAGTAGGTATCCAAAGAAGCAGGGGGAAAATATGGCCTATAACCAGCAGACAAATAAATCAAATGAAAGAGATGCAGAAATGACGGAGACGAGGGAATTAGTAGACAAGTATCTTAAAATAGCTAGAATATATATGCCCCAAATGCTCATGAGCATAAACAGAACTATGAATGTGGTGAGGGGAGAACTAGAAGACAGCAAAAAGACCACAACTTAAAAAAGAGAAGACCCGAGAACTTCAGAGGTGCAAAGCAATCAGTGCGCTTGAAGGCGGAGCAATAAAATGAGGCACAAGGAAAACGGGCTGACAGGAGGAGAGCAAAGACTGGGAGAAACCATGGCCAAGGAATATCTCTGATGAATACTATCAACCCGCAGCTGAAAAATGTTCAGCAAACCCAATCACAATAAATATATAAAACAGCACCCTAATGCACATGAAAAAGGAACTGATAATCTTAAAATTTTAAAATTCAGTATTAATAAAGATTTAATGAAAACAGTGAAATGTGTATGGATTGTATTAAATCTTTACAAGGTTAGTTTGCTTGCCTGAAAGTTCCAGGTGTAGAAACAGAATTACCAGATTAAAGGACAGGGTGTGAGGTACTAAAATAGAGATAACTTACACAACTGATATGGAGTTATTGACCAATAATTGTACTGCCTAAGGGAATATACATTTTACTCACTCTATTATTTATATTAATGAGCTTTTTATTGCCTTCATCTTTTCTTTGTGAGTTTAGACTTGTGAGTACCTAGACTTCAGGAAACTGTACATTTGTGATTTAATGACATACTATTTTTAGCATCTCCTTGAAATGCTGCAAAATTAATAATGCTGCATATATGATATAAAGAGCCTTGTCACTTTGGATTTGCTGCTTGAGCAACTTTGCTTTAAAAAAAAGTATATAAATTACACAGTGGCATTTAATGAATAAGACATTTGCAATGATATTAACCCTCTAAAGCCATTTATGCAGAACAAGGGGTTTTCTAAATATATTTTAAATCTTCCTTAGAACACAATGATTTTTAAAATCTAAATACATATACTTAAAGCTATCCACCTACCCATCTATCAATCCATTTACCTTTTTGGAAAAGCTACAACCAATTATGAAACCTAATTTCTATGGAATTATGGAAACTATTCTGAATTAATTAAGAAAAAATAAACATTAATATTTTACTCAACAGTAATCTAATAATAAGTCACATTTACATTATGTTTTATACTCCACAAAGTATATTTTTACATATTATATCATTAGAACTTATGAGAAAAGACCTAGTATGATTACCATTTTAAATACAAAAATACATAGCATGCAAAGAAAACAAGATATTTGCTCAGTATCACATGGCTAGTATTGGACTTGAAGTCTGTTATTTAGGTAGCTGTTGCAGTTCTTTTTCTATTATAACACAAAACCTCTTTTAGAAACATAAAAATATTTGTGTACTGTTAATACATTGATTATGCTTTTACTAAAAATAAATATAGTGTAATTACTAAGTTTTTTAAATTAAGCATACAAATAAATATAATTAAATAATTTTATCAATTTTTATATACTAAATCTCAACATTGAAGTGTTGTCTAAGAAACTAAAACCATAATAGTAATGAACATTGATTTAGATCATGTATTAGGTTTCTATTAATGCATAAAAAATTACCACAAAAATAACAGCTTACAACTATGCCCATTTATAATCTGACAGTTTTGGTAGGTCAATAGTCTGACATAGCATAAATGGAGTCTCTTCCCAACACCTTACAAGGCCAAAATAAAAATGTCAGCAGGGCTGCAAGTCAATCTAAGCTTTGAGATCCTTTTTGAGATCACTAGTTATTGGTAGAATTTATTTCCTTATGATTTTTAAGTGGTTCCCTCCATTTTTAAACCAGCAATAAATAATAGGTGGAAGCCTTCTATCTTGAAGTCAACTCATTAGCAACCTTAATTACATCTGCAAAGTTTTATTTTTGCTATATAATGTAACATATTCATTGATGTGAAACCAAGGACAAAAGTCATGGAAACAAAATTCTGCCTACTATAGAGATATTTTCTGATATCAAATACATTTTTGTCTAGGAATAAAGTTCTATCAACTTAAAATTAAGCTTTAAATGTTAAAAAGGAAATTTCAAGAAATATGTATTCAAAGCTATTTATTTGGTACATAACAACAATAAAGAAATATATATTTAGCATTTGCTATAGATCAGTACTACTAGGATCAAGGCAAAAACTATAGCCAATATCTTTCTGTCTCTTGTGTGTACAATAATATCTGACAAAATATGTTGGCCATATATTTTATAAATAATCATAGGATAAAAAATGAATCATCTCTGTCATCCAACAACCCACAATATATAAAGAGTAATTGGCAAACAAACTCCAGTGAAAGGAAAAAAACAAACAAACAAGAAGCAGTATCTTTGTAGCTAGAGACCATGGTATATAAGGGCAGAAGATAAGCCTCAAAAAGTAAGCAAGAACCAGACTTTTAAAGAAATGATTTGATAAACTAACTTACAAAATGGCCTTGATAAAACAATCTAAAGGCTTTATACAGTATTTTGCTTTTTAATATAAATTTAAAACAATATGTTTTCTCCTCTAAGCCATACTGTGGTTGGGGGATTGGAGGGATACAGGAATTGATAAATGAAATAATGTACTTTAAGTAAGTAGTTTCTATTAGTTGTGAAATTCTGTAGTGTAGCTTATAACCTGTTTTATCTACATGGAACTTATAACCTATGAGCTATTATCAGATTCATTATCATGATCAAGTATACATTTTCTCAGTGACCTACAATTAGATGGCAAATATCTGGATACTCCATGGCTCAGGTTTAATTGACACCTAAAATTAACCAACACAGATGGGTAGCTGTACCTATACCCTTTGGGCCCCAAGATGAACACACCTAAAGTAGAGTCATCACAGCTAAGCCCAAGGAGACCCAAAGCTTGAAGCACAGATTTCCTGCCAAGCGTAGAGGTCACAGTAGCATGAAAACAAGTAATTTTTGTGTTAAACCACTGAGTTTGGAGTGGTTGGATACGCAGCATAATTAGTCTATACATCTAGTACTTTCCTATTAGAAAACTGGTGGACCAAACATATTTATGAGGAGACCAAGCACAAAGTCATACTAATGTATTTAATTGGAAGATCACTACTGATATCTCTATGTGATTCTCTATTTTAAGCCATGACCATTTTTGCTGTATTGGAAACTACAAATGCATTATTTTAGGTGGGAAACTATTATAAATATAAATGTCAGTATGTATCCCACAGGTAATTGGAACTTGTGTCTGAAATGATAACCAAAATAAGTTATAGAAGCAATACTGAAGCAATTTTATTTTTCATTTTGAATGTGGCATGTCTTTGTAAGCATTTATTCTCTCTACTTGGTTTTCTAATGTAGTTTCCCCCATAATTTATGTTAAGCTAACCGATTTTCTGTTCCTGTACCTGTCATCACTTAATGCCTTTTTGCTAAGTGTGTTATGACAACCGTTTTCTAGTCTTCAGGAATTTGATCTGTCATAAGTGCATTTCTAAAAATATCATTTGCGACTCCTCTAATTTCTGCCACACTTACTATGAAGTCTGTAGATGTGTATGCCATGTGTTTTCAACACAGAGCATTTTATTTCCCTGAAGAATATTTGCTGATATACAAATTTGCTGATACACAAATGCTACTAGAAGATCTTTCAAAAAATGAATACTTTTTTCTTTTTTAAAATACACCTAAACTCCACCACAGATAGCTCAAATTCTTCTATAAATAAATAAAAAATCTAGTAACAAATCAAATGTTGAAACCAGATAGATGTTTGGATTTGAATAGTGTGCCCACTACTTAGTAGCCATGTTCTATTGGACACATTCCTTTTTTCTTTTCTTTTTTTTAAAAAAATATATCTTTATTGATTTCTAAAAGAGGAAAGGAGAGAGAGATAGAAACATCAATGATGAGAGAAGTCATTGATCAGCTGCCTCCTGCACACCCCCTGCTGGGGACCGAGCCTGCAACCTGGGCATGTGTCCTGAACGGGAATCAAACCGCTATCTCCTGGATCCTAGGTCGATGCTCAACCTCTGAGTTATGCCTGGCTGAGCAAGGACACATTCTTTTTTTCTACAGGCATTTGTTTCCTCAGCTTAATGCCTAGGTTACAGGTATCTTATGATGGTTAAATGAGTTAATCTATGTAGCAGATAATTTGGAAGTGGTAAGTGGTTCAAGAGTGGTATTTTCTCTCTCTGTTTTTATTTATAGGGGGCCCTGTTCATATGTGCAAAGGCTTAATGTCAATTTAAAGACTTAATGTCAACTTAATTGTGCTCTTGATTCAAAAAAAAGTTAATTCTGAAAATGTCAAGTGGCATCTAACTGCTAGTAATTATTATAACAATAAGGAGGAGAAACTAGGAAAGTTATGAGACCATAAGGTGTACCTATGGAAATATACTAAAGACATGTTTCTAACAGGTAGACAATCATTTTGTTATTTATAGCCATTAGAATTCTAATACAATTGAAAGACTGCTATTAAGTTGTTAAGAAGAGTATTACTATTTTCTTATCCCTCAGAGAAAGATTTATGAAGGAAACATGTAGTAAAATTGGTTGTATCATTTTATTCTGCTAAGTGGGTAAAATTTTTTTAACTCCAGGTATATTATAGTATAAATATGGGGGGGGGGGGGAAGAATCCATATACTATTTATAATAAAATAACATGAATGCTGAATTTACCATGTACTAAGTACTTACTACACATTTTACATATTAATCAATTTAAAACTCACAAGGCTGTGACAAAGCTATTTATCATCTCCATTTTATAGATAGGACATGTAAGTCCAAGTATTTATGTCACCTGCCCAAAGTCACATTGAAAAAAAAAGCCATTGGCTGGAAAAAGAGCTAGTTTCAAATAATAGGTGCAACATATTTATATCCATGGCCAACACTTAAACCTTGATATTACCCTAATACCCTCTACTGTAGAAATTTTAATCTAGTATTCCAATTTCAGACCAAAATTTTCTAATTTTTTAATTGTCTAAACAACCCATCTTCCTTTTACACTTCCAAATCTGGCTGTTAGACCAGAAACTAGAAAAAGCCCTAGACCTCTCTGGTTCTTGCTACATGATTCTGGGATTCCAAGGTACTATTGCGTAAAATGCTCCCCACCATCCTTCAACTCATCCCCAGTAAAACCACACTTAGTGGTTTTAAAATGGACACCCTAGTGGTAGAAAAATGGACACCTCACATCTTCTGTTCTAAGCCATTACGAATCTCTTATTTCTGATTTGATTACCACCACCATCTCACCCCAGGAAACAGAAATGCTCCATAATTCAGAGAAAATCAATTTTCATCTCTACACATAAAACAAATAACTCCGTATCTTCTCCCAGCAAACTCGATTCTTCATAAATGGTACTTAACTCTGAAAAGTATTAGCATATATTCACTTTCTCAAGATAGAATGCTAGAAATCATTGTTTATACTTTATATTCTCTCGTTTCATATTCACAGTGATTCTTGTGATCCTTTCCTTTTACAAATCTCTAGGCTCTTTTCTTTATTCTCCACATGCTCACCCCTAGGAAAAGCTACTATAATCTTCTATCTAGGCTATCGCAATACAGTTCTATTAACTTGTCTGTCTGCATCCATTCTTGCCCATATCTACTAATGCAATTAGTTCACAAAGCAAGTCTAATCAGGTCAAGATTCTTATTCAAATGTTTCAGTGTTAACAAAAGTGTTCTAAAAAACCTTCTATGGTCTTACATGATTATTAGTTTCTATGTTCTACCACATTTGTCTTCTTTCAATTGTTTAACTGAACCTCAGTCTTCACCTCTGGGTCTTTCACATGTTTTGTCCCCTGTTTAAATGCACTTTCCCCTCTATGTGTTTAATTTCCTTAGGAAAACCTTCCCTGGTCCCCAGCAATTGGTATTCCTCCATTCTCATGGCATTTATCTTCATGGATCTTACTCCACTGCAATTGCAATGTTACAATTTTGGGATCATTTTATTAGTGCCCACCTCATCTCGTTAAGGACTGAAAATTCCACAAAAAGAGTAATGGTGACAGTCACCTCACTGAAAGGTGACCTTCTATCCCAAGTCTGCTTTGGGGCTGTTACGGCGATTCACAGAGGGGCAGTTAATCCAATTAGTTAACGGAGGTTTCTTAATAGAGCTAGTACTGCATATTCTTTTCTTAATTCCATTATTTTCTTTCTGGAAATTTCTTATTCTTCTTTTAAAATTCAATTTGCATATTACCTTATCCAAGACACCATTTCTGACATTACCAGACAGAGACAAATATTCCTCTGTTCTCTCACAACGCCTACACTCAGTGCATTATTTGTCTTATTTGGCAACATTTCTATGATCTCCAAAGTATGAAGATTATATTCTGTTCATCATTGTATCCCACTGACCAGCTTAGGCCTACATCTGCACTCATAGATGATTGTTGTTTTTTGTAATGAGTAAATAACATCTCATATATAAATATACGCTAGATATTGACTGGGTTCATACCTTAGGGGAGAAAATGTTAAAATGAAATAAACATAAAGGAAAGACATTGTAGTAAATATTTGAGTAAAATCTGTGTGCTACGGGAAGATTTAAAAAAAGAAAAAGTTTGCAAGGAAGAAGAATTGAATGCTAAGTTTCCGTTTATACCCACATTGTTGTGTATTACGTAGAATCAGCACTAGGAAATTCATCATAAAATTGCCCAGAGACATAGAAGTAGGAGTAAAACACAATGAGGCAATGGGGTTGGTAGGCTGGGTTATTCCTGTATTTAGTCAAACATTTATTGAGAATTGACCTTATAAGTCGTGATGAGGTTGTGAGTTATTTAGAAGTAAATAGGCCTAGATTATAATTATATAATTTTAAGAAATTAAAATTTAAGGAAAAAAGGATATTGCTTGAGTGATAGCACATGATCAAACATGCAAGAAAAATATGTAGGGGAAAACAAAAAAATGCTAAAATTTACCTAATCCAATTAAATATAAACTAATATATAATAACACATATGATATTTTAAATAATATTTAAGGCTCAATACAGTATGAACACTGACAAACAGAATAGGCACAGGGCAGTTTGTCCAACTGAAGCATATCCTCTCTTTAGAAGACCTTGATACAGCTATGTTCTGCCCAATAGACACTAATTTATTTTCACATCTTCAGAAATGTTTGGAGTAATTCCAGAGTCTCTTCTTTGAAGAATTAAATTCTTAGTGTTCAATGTCTTCTTTATTTAGCCTATTATTCTATTTTTTCCTCTAAGCCAGGTGTGTAGTCATCTACTTAGATTTTGAATTTTCAGCAGTTTTTAATAATGCTGGCTTTTCAGAATTTTCCCACTATAATTTAAATTATAATTTTTTGCCAACATTTATTTTCAACATTATAATGTGTTTAGTAATTTAATAATTATAATTGTTCTTTGGCTGAAAACATATAGCTCAAATAAAAATTAAGATGATTTTATTCTGCTCTGTCAAAAATATACTTCGAATTGAAACTACAAATATATTAAGTTTTTTTCAAAATATTTTATATATAATGAAATCACATATACTTGTGTGTGTGTTTTCTCTTTTCTATTAACAAAATCATTATTGACATTTTTCCAATATGACATTATGTATTATTTTTCTAATGGAAGTAATGAATTGAATAGATTTCTTCACCACTTTTATTTCATTCCCTCAAAAATACAAAGGCTCTGAACTGACTCAAGCTAAAATGCAAACTCTTACAAAAATGTTTTTGAGTAAAACAATAAGCAATTGAGTAAGATGATGAAAACACAAACTCAACTAAATAAAATTTTAATAATTCCTGCTACTAAGCAATGCCTCAAAATGCAGTATATAGTTTCACTAATTCTTCATTCATTCAATCATTCAAAAGATACTTACTGTAAGCCATGTATTATTCCAGACATCAGTGACAAATAAAACAGAAAGTGTTTCTACCCTCATGGTGCCCATCCAGTAAATAAATAAACCAGTGTATATTTGGCTTATGAGAAGATGATAAATATGGAGAGAAAGAAAGCTGGATAAAGTAGATGTGGTAGGCAGTCTCTAAGTGGCTATGATAACACAATGATCTCTGCCTCCTGTTATTCAAACCTGCTCTGACTAGTGTTTTTGGTTGATTTTTAGAAAGAAAGGAAGGGAGAGGGAGAGAGAGAAACACTGATGTAAGAGTGAAACATCCATTGGCTTCCTTCTGCACACCCCCTTCCAGGGATTGAGCCCACAACCTGCATGTGCCCTGACCAGCAATAGAACTGGCAACCTTGGTGCACAGAACAATGCCTAACCAACTGAGCCACACTGGCCAGGGCTAATTAGTACTGACTGTACTAATTTGATGCATTCCATAACTCCTTACAATAATTGAATATAATATGTCATACATATAGCATATGGTGGGAACAATGGTATGTCACTTCCAAGATAAAATTAATAAAAGCTGCAGCTCCTGCTAGGGTATGTGCTCTCTCTAGGGTGACTTGCCCTGGAAAAAGTAAGTTGCCATTACATATATACAAAGTGGAAGCCTGTGGAGAGGTTCATGTGGCAAAATACTGAAATCTTTGGCAAACAGCCATTGAGGAAATTCAGCCTGCCACCATCGCATGAGTGAGCTTGGAAGCAGGTCTGCTCCCTGCCCCGTCAAGCCTTCAGGTAAGTCTGCAGTCTCACCTACAGCTTAGCTGCAACCTCAGGAGATGCTGTCCAGATCCAACCAGCTAAACTGTTTTCAGGTTCCTGACCCACAGAAACTGAGACAATAAATATTGTTTAAGCTGCTAAATTTTGAGGTAATTTGTTATGCAGTACTAGGTAACTAATACGTAGACTACAGGGTGCAATCCTAGGAAAAGAAGGTGTTTTACTTGGTCAAGTTTCATAGATATTTTAACTTTGAATTATAACACTTTATTCAAAGTCTGTAACTCTAAAATAATATGCTTACTATCATTTTACCTAATTTCTCTCTAGTCAAATATATTAGTTGTCTCTTTAAGTATAAGTTCATTGATTTTTTAAATTACAAAGGTAATGTGATTTCCTTATATAAAGTTTAAATATTACAGAATATGTTAAGAAATTGCATCCACTAAATACAGAATTTGGTGACTATTTCATCAGTTTTTTTTTCTGTTCGTGTATTCACATATGTTACACATCAATTTATCTGATCTCAGAATAAAATGGGATGTTATATATTCTATTGTTAAACATCTTGTTTTACACTTATTTCACATAATTTATATAGATATAATCCATTCTTTGCAAATACCTTATTATACTCAGTCCTATGGATGAGCCATAACAGGATTAAAGGCTTCCTCCTAATGAACATTTAGGTTAATTCTAATTATTTTCTATTATAGGCAATATGTTGTGAAATTTTATGAGTGCTTCTTTGATTAAATATAAATAATATTATTTAGAAAATATTGTATTTATAAGCTGTATCTTGAAAATAATGAAAGAACATACTTAACCAATTTGCTTACAGATTTGTTTAAAAAAATTTTTTTAAACACTGAATTAATCAATTCAATGACAATGACTCAGTTGTTAGGCAATATAACATAAATATTTTTCTTCTAAATTCTATAGCTTTTCTTTACAGAATAGTAATTGACTAATTGAAAGTTTGATTAAAATATTTAATGGTTCATAATTCATTTTATCTACCTGCACCCTCACTCTCCCATTCAGTTCAAAAATGAAGTCAACATATAATGAATAAAATCACAGATATGATTATTAAGTTACCCCCCAAAAATATAATGGATACCAAATTAGCTGACTTTGGTGTAAAACATTTTAAAGTATAAACATTAAGTGGACCACCTCAGTTGAAATTGAAACAAATTTCTGAGGAAAGGTGTGGGAGAGATTAACTAAAGAATTTATATGCCTATATGGATAACCCATGGACAGACAATGTGCCCTGAAGGCCTGATGGAAGGGGTCAAAGGGGGGGGGAGGGGACATCTGTAATACTTTCAACAATAAAGATAAATTAATAAAAAGAAAATGGGATGGTCAGATATTGAACTATAGAAAATGTAGAATTTCACAGTGGAAAATGTAGAGCATCCACTCCAGAGCTTTTTAAAAAAGAAGAATTAGTCCCCTTTCTAAGCTGTTTAAATCATTGACAATTTCCACACAACCACAGGAATCATTTCAGCAGTCTGTCTTAACCTATGCTATTAAATAATCAACTGATCTAACCAGGACAAAGTCATTACAGCTCCCCAAATATGTGTATACATTTCCACATTTCTCAGCCTTTGAATTAGGCAATATGACTCATTCTGGCCAATCAGCTGTGAGCAGAAGTGGTGTATATCACTTTCAACTAAATATTTGAGAACAAATATATATTCCTCCACCTCTTCAAGAGAGAAATTAACTCTTGTTATACTAAACCACTAAGATTTTAAGGTGTAATGTGTTACCAGAGTATAAACTGGCCTGTCTAGTGCACTAACTTACTTTTTTATAATTTATATTCACCAAACAAAAATATAGTTTTACTCTGCACATAACCCTAATTTGTGAGAAAGAATGCATGATCAGACCAACATGAAAATTGTTGTATATGTGACAGGTACATGCCCTGTTGTCAATTAATATATTGGTAGTAGGATTTTATGCATCAGTCTTCTTGTTTTGGTTAATTTTAGTCTGTCAAAAAAAAAACACAAACAAAAAACTACTTCTCCTACATATAAAATAGACTTTTAGAGCATAAACTGCTGAGTTCTGGCACTGAACTATAGTAATCCTCCATGAATAGTTCTCTATCCTTATATACACAGATGCCTACCTTCATCCTGTAAAATCTTTTGAAATATTTTCCTTCTGCCATTGCTGCATAACTTTTCATTAAACCACTTTTTTCAATATACATTTAGAAAAACATTTACTAAAGTCATAAAAGGCTGTGTATAGAGAGAAAAATAAATAACATTTTTAATTCAAGTAGCACTAAATAAAATTTAACACCTTGCCCTCAAAATGCTATAAAAGCACCAACCTCAGAATGATTCAAATGTGTAACAACACAGTTCATCTCTACATTTAATCTTTTTTGTTGGTAAAACTTAAGTACACTTTTATATGTTTGGGGCTCAAATAGAGTAACTCATTTCTTAGGATTCTCTGTTTTAAACCAATGATCTGTTTAAGCCTTCTTTATATATCTTATTTTCTAGGCCATTTAGTATTGGCATCACTCATGGCTTCATTCTCTAGATTCTTTCCAGATTTTGTTTTCTTCTTTAACATTTACACCACAAGATTCTAAAATTAATTTAAACTTGATACAAAAACAAAACAAAAAACCTTCCATGTTGCCCAGCCGGGTGTGGCTCAGTGGTTGAGCGTCTACCTAGGATCCAGGAGATCGTGGTTTGATTCTGGGTCAGGGCACACGCCCAGGTTGCTGACTCGATCTCCAGTCGGGGGCATGCAGGAGGCAGCCGATCAATGACTCTCTCATCATTGATGTTTCTATCTCCTCCCTCTCCCTTCCTCTCTCTGAAATCAATAAAGATATATATATATATAAATAAACACAACAACAAAAACTTCCATGTTTACTGATACACTTCTCAGTCAATGACTTAAACTATTTTTTCAAATAAAAATAAGGATTAAGCGATAGCATCATTTGACAAATAAGATGCCTTGCTTCATAAAAGAAGTGCCAATAATGCAGTACTGCTATCACAGTAAAAAGTGCATTTTAAATGTATTCGTGTTTTTCCACTGATGTCCAAGTTAATCCAAAATACACTGAAATCTGGTCAATGATTTCACCCAGTGATTAAATTTGACATGTGTTTATGGAGATGGCAAGTCAATGCAAGACACAATTTTAAGTATGATTTTTTCTACCTAGCTTGAATACTATCTTTTAGTATAATGTTAAACTTTTAAAAAAAAATAGATTGATTTACTTAATTCATATTTTTGGAAATAACTACAATACTTGGTTAAATTCATTGGTCTGGTTTATAATTTTTACATTACCTATTTCTTAATTTTCTATGAAAATTTATAGCATAGATATTATGTTTTGAATTTTTAATACATTCTTAAAGTTATATGTTTTATCAGAATCAAAATCTTGTTAATAACTAGGTCTTAAGTTAAAACCCTGCAAAACTAACTGCTTCTTAGCCTTGGGTTAAGAGACCAAGCAGACCTCAGATTAAATGACAATTCTGAATGCTCATCTTATAGTAAACATTTTAGAGGCAATACTGATATTGTTGTGTCCCTTACAGCCTAAGATTCAATTCTCAGGCTCCAAAATAGTTTTTCCCAAAGTTTTCTTGCAGAATATTAGTTCCTGAACGTGTTTCATCAGAAACAGGCTCCAAGGTCAATTAAGTTTGGGAAACAGGGCATGCAGAATGCTATTTAAGAGATTTAAAATGTCCATCAATACATTTAAGACTCTGAGGAATACTGAAACATATAAACCTATTTATTTATCAACCAGTTTGACCACATAGTTGACTTTATGTATTTACATGTATATACATGTAAATGCACAAAATCTATGAAAATTCTATGAAACTTGTGCAAATCGTGTTCTAAAACAGTTATTTGCAAAATATTTCTCCAAAAGAGTGATTCTCAATCTCAGCACTGTGGACATTTTGGGGATGGACTTTCCTTTGCTGGGTGCAGGGACTGCTGTCCTGTCCATTGTGGGCTGCTTAGCAGCATCCTGACCTCTGCTGACCAGATGCCAGGGGTGATAAAAATTATCCCTTAACGTTGCCAAATGTATTCTCAGGAGCAAAATTGCCCCACTTTGAGAACTATTGATACAGACAATGTAGTTTTTCTACTCGGATTTAAACTTACTAAAGGGAGTTTGGAACATTAAAATGAGTATGTTGGCAGAAGGGCTGAGGGGGAAAAAGAAAAGAAGACAAAGGATATTAAATACTCATAGTTTTGGCCAAGTTCTGAAGCTGTTGGTTCAGACAATGAAGTGTTGATTCTTTGTTTACTATTAATGTTTGTGCAGTTTGCTGACCTGAAACAATTTCACTTTATACTCAAAGCATGGAAAATCTTTTCCAATCTCTTAAGCTTTATATTTTTACTAGCCCTCCTACATCATAAATATTTAAGGATTCCTTGGACTTCCTAACTCAATTCTACAATCTGTCTGGATTATCTTAATTACTGTCATGGCTTTAACTAACACCGCTGTCTGATATATCTAATGTAGTGTGTGTGTCACCAATCCTGACTTTAATCCAGAAATTTCCATCTAAATTGAAAACTTCAAAATCAATATCTTACTCCCTAAAACCTGTTCATCTTTAATCTGTTGAAGCATCACTCTTTCCGCCACAAGAAATGAGGAATCAGAAACTGACACCAGCTCCAGTCCATCCTCGTGTTCCAGTGCATCCTTACTCTCCCACTTCACGCCCATCCAACTTTCCTGCACTGCTGACTTCAACCCATAAGAAAGAATATATGCACCCCTATGTTCATAGCAGCGCAGTTTACAATAGCTAAGATCTGGAAACAGCCCAAGTTTCCATCAGTAGATGAGTGGATTAAAAAGCTGTGGGACATTCACACCATGGAATACTACGCAGCTGTAAAGAAAAAGGATCTCGTACCCTTGGAGACAGTATGGATGGACCTGGAGAAAATTATGCTAAGTGAAATAAGTCAGGCAGAGAAAGACAAACATCACATGATTTCGCTTATACGTGGAATCTAAAGAACTTAATAAACTGATGAACAGAATAGATTCAATGACATGGAAGCACAGATCAGACTGACGAATCTCAGAGGGATGGAGGAGGGCGGGTGGGTGGAGGGGGAGAGAGTAACCAAAGAATTTATACACATATATGCACAACCCAAGGACATGGACAATAGTGTGGAGAGGGACTGGAGTGGGGGGTAGGACGGGGTGGAATGGGTCACTGGGGAGAAAAAGGAACATCTGTAATATTTTAAACAAAAAAAAGATGCAAAGATGGAAGCCTTATGTCGGCTTGATGAGCTCCCACACTGCGTGTGCTTAAACCACTGCAAGGACTTCCTTACATATCACTCCTAGTGATTCTGCTTCTGCAATTGAATGAGGTATCTCTTATCTTGATTCTTCCTTCTTTTTTTCACCATCTTCTCCAGAGAGGAGTCAGGCTAACCGATCTCATCTTTTTCATCCATGTCTCAGATCATTCACCTTCATTTTCCACCCTGCCCCTTCAGGCCTTTATTTCTTTCAATAGTCCCCTATCTGGTCAGCCAGCCACCAATCTCTTTTTGAATCTTTTATTCATATGAACCTCAGAACTACCATTTAAAAAAGTATCTATCCTTTCACTTTTTCATTCATTCACAGGTACAAAAATATTTAATGAACATTTGCTGTATGCCAGGCACTGTGACAGATATTGGAGATGAAGTCATAAAAAGAACAGATGTAACTTCTCTTGTAGAGTATACATAGTCATGAGGGAGACAGTTAAAGAGCAAGGAAAATTAACAAAATGAATATAAGCGATGGTAAGAGCTTGGAAAAAATAAACAAGATGATGAGCTAAAGTGTAACTAGAGGGGTGAGAAGATAACATTCTGGATAACAATGGGAAGACCCCTGGAGGAGGCATATTTAAGTGGAATCCTGAAGGAAGAGCAAAGCTAGGTCTATTAATCAGTGTTTATTTGAAGGAACAGAATGACTGGAATATACCAACGATTTCTTATAGATATTTGGGCTCACACAATGTGGGAGCTGATTAAGCCTACATAAGTCTTCTGTCTTTGCATCTGAGGCTGAGGCTGAAGTCAGCAGTGCAGAGTTGGGAAGGAAAGATGGATGTGAAGTGGGGAGTGAGGACACACTGGAATGGGTGAAGATGGACTGGAGGGTGCATCAGTTTCTCACCACCTTCAAGCTGCCAACTTCAGTGACTCAAATTACTTTCGGGAAAAGCTGGAATCCTTGTCACGGAGCTCAACATGCACCTAAGTATAGGATTAGAGGGAGCTACAGTAGGATCTGGTGTTTTCTGAAGGAGTCATAGGCCCTACTGCTGCTGCTTGCGAACAAGGTGAGTGAGCTGAGAAGAAAAAACCTGTGTGAACTGCAATAGCACCTGCACACATTTTCCTTGCATCAACTGTTTGAGTGTGAAAATGAAAAAAAATGTATATCTGCTGCTTCTCTTTTGCATTTCAAACTCCTGCCAAATATCTCTTTGTCTTAGTAATGCTGAGGATTGCGGCCAAGTGTAATGCCAAGGACTATAGCCAGGACTATGCCAACTGTCATGGCCACTCAGGGCCAGGGAGGTCCACTCTAGATCTGGGGACCGTCCACAGAAAAGCATGGAGCCAAAGGAAGATGAGACATTTAGTTTATTCAGCTGAAGTACATAAAAACAAACCATCTTCCCAGTGGTGACCAGCCAGGCATACACACAGGGGTAAACTACACCCTGGGGGGACAAACCCCAAACCTGCAAACCTGCACCTCTGAAGGTCCTGGGCCAGTCTTACAGGAACCAGGACAATAGTGGCTCTCAGTCAACATGGGTCAGACACCAGTCAGCTAACAGGACATCTGTTATGACTGTGCTATATCATGTTTACATAACTGGGGCCTTCTGCCTTCTGCCTTGAGAAGGTGGCAAGAAAGCTTAAGTATTTTTACTTTCCCTACAGTCTTTGCTGCTAATTTGGGACAATGTAGGGAAGACTATTCTGGGGAAAGTGATTCCCACTTAGCTAAGTGATATAATAAAATTTGAACAAAAATATTACACAACTCAGGTAAAGAGTAGGACAAAGTAGATCCTAGGCATTGGAACTAGTATGTGTGAAATCCCTAAGACATTAAGTTTGATAAACTGAGAATGAACAGTTCATCATTCATCAACAATTCATCCTCGGACAACAGTAAAGGAGTAGGAGAAGCACACAGAATGATACTAAAGACATGAGCAGGGTAGAGATTCTCCAAGGCCACATGAGCTATGTTCACAGAAAATGGTCATCATTTCCTTCCAATCTCCTGCTTCTCCTCCCAGAAAGCCAACTTTCTTGACTTTGCATCCTAGCTACTAAAAAGTGGTTACAATATCTAACTATAGGGGAAATACACAAAGGGCTCTGAATGCACATTGTAATCACCTGGATAGATAATAAAAATCTCATTCTTGGGCCTCGTTGCCAAATATTATATTTTTAATTGTTCTGAGTTATATTCCTGGTATCTGCTGAACTAGAATAGCTTAGAGATGGGCTCATACCAGTGTTCTCGTGGACATATGAGAGTTTCATTAACAGTTATCTACTCCTTTTCTCATGCCCTGAAGGAAGAAAAGTTAAGATAATAAGATAATTGAAGATAAAATATTGAGTCCTTTGGGATGGTAACACACTGGAATTTTGCTAGCACCTGCTTGTATTCTCAGTACAGCAAAGACCTAGATGACCACTTCCATCTGAGATGATGAACTGTGAGGAAAGACTAGCAAAGTCACTTTCCTTCATCACTCTCCTTCTTACCCTTAGTTTTGAATGATATAACTCTTCCTTCTGCTTCCCTCTCAGACCTTCAACCTCCTTCTATGGAAAATAAGACTGAAGATGATTTGTGATGAGAATTATGAATTATATTTTATTTTCTATTTGTACCCTGAAGATATGCCTGAGATTTAGAAAGCAAAACTCCTTGGGAAGATGATTCTTTCCTCCTGCACACACATTAAAGCACAGTAAAGGGTGATGTATCTGAGAAGAAAAAGAATGTGGTTAATTTTTAGTTTTAAACTTCAAGTTTTAAGTCTTGGTGGAAACTTGTTGTATCCACCATTTTCTACACCTTTCTTCTACCCAAGCCCAAACGAGTCCATGTAACATTACTAAGCCCACATTAGGTTTGGTTAAGTTTATTAATTTCATAGTAGATCAGAGTAAATAGGAGATCAATATTCAGTACAGCATATAGATTTATGGAATATGTTTACATGGATAAATAGAAATGAGAAATGACATAGACTAATGTCTCTGGAGTCACACTGCTTCCTTCATCACTTTTCCGTGTGACTTTGGTCAAATCACTTCACTGTTTTTGTCCCTCATACTTGTCGTCTATGAAATAGTGATAATACCCCATAGACTAATTGTGAATGCGAAGATTAAGTAAGCACTCAGAAAAGGTCTACATAAACTAAAAAAGCACACATGCTTGTAGCATGTGTGCATGCACATATATATGTATATGCATGCATTACTTATGTTTATAAAGTATATGCTTGTATTTATAATCTCATATATTTATAATCTTTTATATATAATTATTGGGTGAAATATATAATTAATAATTTTCTAAATTACCAAATAACATCACAGCATTTGCATAATTGAGATAACTGGACCTGCTCAGGGGAAAGGAGATGAAGCTGCAGGGTATTTAGCTTATTTATTCACTGTGTCACAGAGATTTTGAGGTCTTATATGGAATAGAAGAGAAAGTAAGATTCTCACAATTGTCATGTAGCAAGGTAGCATTTCAATTATTATGCTATTTGGAAAAGGTTATGATCTCAAAAGGTAATTTTTATTCAGCATTATTACAGGTTATGCAATTGATTCCATTCATTTCAGTAAGGGAATCAGAATCACAGATGATGAATCTCTTTTCAAGAAAAACACTTTCAGCTTTAGAAAGTAATTTATGAGGCTACATTCATGTCATGAACAGAATAAAGAATGGCAAGAGATAGTAGAACCACCCCATTATTTACCAATGGTCATCCTTTCTTTTCTTCGCTGTCTATTACTCTATGACGTGGTGTTTATTGGTCCTTATTTTTCTCTTTCATCTGGGAACAACTGCTGAGCTCCTCATCACAAGGTCACGTTGGCCTTCCTCCTCCCCCTACTGCTTTCTCTCTGCTATAAATTATCCACGCTCTATTGAAATCCAGCCAGGAACAAAGATCAAAATAATTGCTTCTACTAGAAATTATCTTTATTGTTGTTGTTTTGTCTTTATTGCTGTTATGTAATATTGATATTGTATAGTCAACAAAGAGACTAGTTACCTCTGATGTCCCCAGTTGTTCCAATAGAATAATAGATACATGGAATAATTATTTTAGAGTGAAGGTCAACTTGAAAATTTATCTAATCAAGGCTCCTTATTTTACAGAAGAGCAAATAGAGGTCCAGAGAGGTAACATGGGCACAGCTGAGTTTAAGCTCTTTTCTTTCTAATAAACCAACTACTAAGATAAAAATATAATATCACCATAATCACAATTAGAAAAGACTGGCAATTAACCTAAAGTGGCAAAGCAATTGTAACAGAAAATGGGGAATTAAAACAAAGAATATGAAAAATGATGGGAATAACAACAACAAAAAAGCTGGGGACAAAGAGGCCTTACAGGCACTTTATTCTAAAAAGAGCCATCAGCAAATGTGGCAGACACCCCAAGGTCTTATGAAGAATCTCAAATTTATCCTTACCACTGAGAAAAATATTTATCTTTGCCAAATGGTCAAAGACCTAGAAACTGTACTATATGGATATAGTTAAAGAAATTTTGGATGCATGGTCTTAAAAGAGGGGACTTTGAATATAATAATAGTATTTAAATTTTTTGAAGTGCTGTGTAATAAAAAGTATATGAAATGGATAAAACTAGGAGAAATAAGTGGTCCTAGAAGTGAAACACTTTTAAAATATAAATATAAAAGAGGCAGAAAGTTAATAATCCAATCACTGGGAGTGTTCTGATAAGGGAGGAAGACAAATATTAAGAACTAAATGCCAAGGACACCTTCTAGACAATGAATAATGAAAAGTTCATCCATATAACATTGAGGACCCTTGCCACAAAGGTTCTATGACTCACAGTACAAATTGGAGAATATGCAGAACTCACTTTGCAGGTGGATAGTCATAACAGACAGTTGAATATAAAACAACTGGGTCAAGGAATCAAATGGTATATTCCTTCCCTTCTAGTTGACAAATAAATACTGTTAAGGTCTGATTTAGATCCATTCCCTCCAGGAAGATTACTCTAGCTGACCTGCAATTGTATTAATATCATTTACTGTGATGTATTGGTTAGACCTCAGAAACAAGACCTTAACTGTCTAGTCTGTGAACTCCTAAAACTCTTTACTAGTTACATTCAATTTGTCTTAATGATCTATCACATTCTGCTCCATGTGTTTCCATCTCTCTCTTATAATACTTAACACATTTAATTTTAACTGATTATTTACATGTCTGTATCTCCCACAGCACTGGGAGCACCTTGGAAGCAAGAACATTGTTTTATTATTACTGTATTCTCAGTGAGTAGAGTGTGCATGGCACATTACAAACATCCAGGAAATGTTGGTAGATTAATTGAAAGAATGCATACATTGATTAGTAAATAAATAAGACTGTTTTATCTGGTAACTTAGAGTGGTACTCTTAAGGGCTGAGATCATGGTTGATAGCTCATGCTATAGCTCTTGTCGATTTGCCTAGCATATAATAATATTGAATGTTACTGCATGCTATAATTTAATTAAGCTTTAGCTTATTTATACTCTGTCATACTATATATCATGTTATACTACATTATTTGATGTAAATGCTTTATAGGTACACCTATATAAAGTGAAGTAAATTTAGAATTTATCATTATAAAATTATTATCATTTATCACCTGCCATAATCTTGAAACCTATTATCCTTCAGGTTACTATGTGAAGAACTCTAGAACTTCTACACATCAATCAGGGGGGAAAAATTATGCAACCCTAACTCTAATAGATAATTCAGGTGAGTGGGAAGTCACATTAAAACAACAAGTGGTACTACTTTCATAATACCACTCATTGGTCATTTGTTCAAGAAACATTTGTCAAATATCCACTCTAGAAAAAGTTCTATGGCAGCTGCTAAGGTTCTGAAGATAAGACTTTCTCTGTTCCTTTTCTTTATGTAAAAATAGCAATAGTAAGGACTAACATTTTTAGTGCTTATTTTTTTGGCCAGACATTGTGCTAAGCTCCAAATATAATTCATCTCACAAAATTTTCACAGCAATTGAGTTAAGAAAAATATCCCTGAATTATAGACAAGGGAACTAAGACTCAGAGAGATTAAGTGATGTGTCCAATGTACCAAGCCTAGTGAAGGGTGTAGTTAGGACTCACACGGTAGCAGGCTGGCTCTGCAGCTGACCTCAAAGAACTCCCTAGTGAGCTCAGTTAAGGCTCACTGTCATTCATAAAGGAGCCTCTCTGTCTAGAGCACCCATTTCTGCTGAACAACCTGCCATAACTAAGCCTTATTTAAATATATTTCATACAAAGTATTTTATTGGATATCTGTAAAGCTTTATTTTTTTAGAAGTATAAGGAACAAAGTGTTACAAGGGTTTCCAAGGATACACACTTCCCCTTCTCTCCCCCTGTACTAAGCAGACCTCCACTCCTTCCACAGGTTGTACTTGCACTTAAATCCTTTATACAAGGTTCTGTTTGGGGGGCTTTTATTCTCAGCAGAGATAGTATAAAAAACATTGGGCATGACAAAATATTTTATGTGCTAAAGTCCTGTCTTGCCATTTCCTAAATGTAAATTGTCATATAACTTGACTGAGCCTTTATACTTTAATCTGTGAAGAAGATAAGAAATAACTATTGGAAATAAAAGGTGTCAGCTTCATTGAGGACATCTGGTGACAGGGACATGTGGTAAGATCAGCACTCACAAATTATTTGTTGGGCAAATTTTTATGTTTGCTGAAGGGCTGATGTTCAGCCATTGTGCCATCAGGCCAGTAATGGTGATTATAATACTGAAAAACTTCCTGGACAATACATAGTTGCTTCTCTGGGTCCTGAGAGTCACTCAGTTCCCCAGGCTCTCTTCCTTTCCCTTCTCTTAGAGCCCACAGAACTTTCAACTTTCCAGAAAATAAAAGGTAATGCCTGGTCCAGCAAGATCCTCCAGAACCCTGCTCTAGTTCCATAGGTCACATCCTTTCTAACTAAACAGAACTGTTGCTGTAATGGTTATAAATTAGTTTTTAAAATATTCTTGCTTTTAACAAATACTTCCTGAACATACTTAGTGCCCCTCAGAATAAGATATACATGGCTCTGTCAGAGAATTTAAGGTCTCTGATTACCTTTCTGAAAAGAGAACCAGTTTCAAAGAAATCAAGAGCACTGCCAGCAACTGTTTTCAAATATGATTATATGTCTGACTTTAGAAAGAGCTGTGAGTAATCAGTAGGCTACATGATTTTTAACTGTTTATACTGTTCTACCACCTAAGTGGCTTAGGCTTAATGAGATTTTGGAATTTTAAGCATTCAGTTTTATTCTCTGCTATAAGGTATAAATTGTTTGTGTTCTTCTGAATAGTTTGTAAACTCACAGGAAGCCTTGGCACCTGGATTCCCATTGACATTTGGTTCTTGCAGAATGTTGCATGTGCTGAAAAGCCATTTATTACTTTACAGCAATTTTCCCCTCACCTTAGTCACTAATGACTCATTACTGATCCATTATGGTCCAGCTATTCAACTTCTTTATGGCATAAGCTTGTATTTCATTTTCCAAAAATCTGTGCTTTCCATTTAAACCAGAGAAGCCATTGATGTACAGATGCAGAATATGCTTGTGTAAGCTTTCACATGGGAAATAGTTTTCTGCAACATAAAACTTGATTCATCAAAGAAAACTAAAAATGTTGACACCCAGAAATCAACTGATCAGAACGTTAGTCATTAACAAATCACTATGTCAAGTATAAGTATCCTGGAGAGAATAATCTGAGTGGAAGACAATATGAGTTCAAAACATTTTTTGATATTTATAGTGAAATCAATTTTATAGTTAATACTATATTCACCTAGATGACAGTAAATCACATCTTGAGAAATGAACTCTGTTGGGAACACTGAAGTCAGGTAGGAGAACCTAGATATTGAATCTACCTTCATAGAAGAATTCATACAGGATAAGAATGCTAATGTACTGATTATAACTGATTAGTTTGTTGTAATCATGAATAAACTATGTAAAGGCAAAGGAAAATCCCAAGTCACCTTCTTTGCAGCTGAAAGAAGTTCCAATTCTAATTGCTTTCTTCACAAGATTATATGCATTAAAATAGTTTTCTCCATCAAATTTGATAATTACTCCACATAATCATAAATTTAACTGCAGCACAAATATGCAAGTAGATTAATTTCTGTTTGTTACCTTAGAGGACTCTCTCTGTCTGTGAAGTTGAGTAGGCACTAAAGTTGGACTAAGGAAGGGGTTTGTTTGTAAATGTAAATTAAATGTGAATCAAGTGTAAAGATAATGTCAGTCATTACTGTTTCCTCAACATGCATCAACTCTGTCCTGAAAATTTTCATTGAGAAGAACACAAAATCAGAAAAAATCTCAGTGATATTATAAGAGCAAGAATAACAGGCTAGTGAGGGCTCAGAAAGATATTTGACAGTCAAAATGAAGAAAGAAGTATATAAGAAAACATGGATTAGATTGAATTTGTTCCAAAAGATACCAAAACTTATCTCTACCTACCACTGAAGAAACCAAAGTCTACCTTTTTGATACCTACTATTTTTGTGTGATAGCTTCCTTTCTGAAAAGAACCTTGTGTAGAATTGGTAAATATTAGAGATTTAAAGATTGCTATTATTATTTTTTTTTACCACATCATAGCTCTTTTCGCCCTTGAGTAATGTTTGTTTGTTTTCACGTCTCCTGTTGCTGAATGACATTAAGATGTAATTCAAAGTATCAAATGTTGTGACTGAAAAAGAAAATATAACTCAGCAAAATTCAAAGAAAAGTAGGATGAAAACACTATAAAAAACATAAAAGGAACTTAAAATCAATTAATAATTAATTCTAATTATTTTCACAAGAATTGTGCATTGAACTAGCTTTATAAAATAGACATTGAGTTCTAACTATACTACTTAAGATATGTTTACTCTTTTAGCATCCATTTGTGATTCCAGGATGAGTTAAACAAGAAGCATTCATTGGCCACTTATTGTAGGCCTGTCTTTAATAACTTCTAAAGCAATTTGTTTGAGTCAAATTACATAACCACCTTCTGAGAAGTTTAAAATATAATCATAATAATAACTCAAGACAGTGTAACTCATTTTGTAGTTTGAACTTAATATTATAGATTTTCACAAAAGAAAAAGCTTGTATTAGGTTGAAGTACTCAAGCAAAGGAAAGAGGAAAAGAGACACTCCTAGAGAAAGTAGAGTGTATAAAGCTGGAATTAAGTACTGAAAAATGAGTACAACATTGACAAGTAGTAAGAATGCAAGAAGAATTTCAAGGGAGAGTCCACTCCAAAATGGTAAATGATAAAGTGCACAGGAGGCAATAAATAGAAGATAGGCATTGGGCACAGGGAAGAGAAATATGAAGAAATTGGTATCTCTAAATGGGTGCTGACTTAGAAGATAGATTTTGGTGTCCACAGAAACAGGGCCAGTGGGAAACAGAAAAAAGGGGAGGAGTACTGATGGAATGTACTAAGAAAGCTAATGTGCTTGTACAGTCTGGACTATTTGCAAGCCACTGGATGGCTGAATGCATAGCATTTGCAAAGGAAAATCAAGTTCGGATATTATTTTGAAAGCATTTGTGTGGCATTAAAGAGAAACAAATGTTCCAAAATAAAATGTAGTAGAAAGTACAAGAGGATCTGTCACAGAATGTTACCTTTAAGACAAATGCCTAAAAGCAATATGAACTATTGTGAGATAGTTTGTGGGGAAGTTTGAAATCAAACAGAATTTTAGATTAATTATCAATAAAATGGATATGAGTGTTCTAATTCAGGCATCTCAAAGGAATATTGAGGAGAAAAAAGTAAAAGCTATTTGAATAAAGATATGACACTTGGAGTAAACAATCTGCTAAGTGCTAGATGAAATGAGGTATAAACAATCAGATACTATTAAATGATGATAATGGACGACATCATAACACTAAAATGTTAAGATTGCATTAACAACTTATAATTAACAGTTAAGTTCACTATTATTGTTAACAGCTAAATTATTTCAGTCTAATTTAAAGCATTAATCAGATTTGCTGAATAATGCATAATCCAGTATCTTTAAAAATATCACGGAATAATAAAAAAATCTTTAAATTCTGATATGTTGTCAAAAACAGTATCAGGCTGAATTTACTGAGTGCTTGCTATAGACCTGGCACTGTTCTAAACACTTACCTGCATTAACTCTTTATAATAACTCATTACTTTTTCCAATCAACCCTCTGAGAATGGTATTTTTACTGTTATTACATTAGTGATTTAAAAACAACAACTTAGGTACAGTCGATGAAGTCTGAAGCAAGCAGAAGGAAATGCTTAAATCAGATACATTTATGTTTTCTCAATCCATAGGAAGAAAAGCTAGAACAGTGCTTGGTATAAAATTAGCACTTAATTAATTTGAGGTAATATTGTTGTGTAGACTGACGATTAATTTTATCCTACATTTAAATATTTCATGTCTTCTGCAATTCTTAGATTTCTTTCATGTTGTTCCCTCATCTTTAGGCTTTACATCTTTTTAAAGATACAGTTAATTACATAAATAAACAAAGTCTGAAATTATTAACTTAATGGCTTAAAAATACTACTATTCAAAATTGTTTTTGTACTGTTAAAAGTTGAAAATGTATGATATTTGCATGCACTAATCTAATTTTGTTTTGATCATAGCCATCATGTTATATGCCTAATAAGACATACAGTATTAAAGTTAACTCTAAAGTAATAGTATATAACTTTTTTTCTTGCATAAGATAAGTTTCTAGGGCACAATTGATTTTTAGTGCAGTGTTGCTAAAGATAGATTAGGAGACTGAGGGAAAGAGGGACTCCCTACTTCTAGGAATGTATCAGTCTCAGGCAGTGCATAAATTTACAGTTTGAAAAACACCATCACTTCCAAACCAAACATATCCTTGAAGAACATGACCCTAGTCATACCCCATTAAGAACCTGGGCGCCAAGGAAATATGATTAAGACTGACGCTGAACAGGATCTGGGGCTACTCTGTGTATATCTGTTAAAGAGAGAGAGAAAAAAAGACTTGAATGATTAACTTTTGAACAAATTGAGATGTTTTAGGACAACACCCAGGTGAAAATTAAAATCTTTCAGAGAAATTTTAAGTTATGGGTTTGGTGTACTCAACAAAAAGCATCAAAATATTTGTAAACATTTAGAATTTCAACTGAAAAATCTAATTCTCATCTAGATGTTTAGCATCATAAAACACAGATCCTTAGCTCCTTTCAATTTTTTGTGGGGGGAGGAGGAGATAGGGAGGCAGGCATTTTACAAAGAGAAACTAGTGTTATGTATATAATTTCATTTTGTGGTCAGAAAATTGAAATTCCATTATTAACTTCTTCTGTATCACACATGTCAGCTTTTAGTCCATATGTATTTATTAATTATTCTCTAATGGAAAATAGTTGTTTGCATTCACATTTATTGAAATTTTCTAGAACATTTCATTAAGAAATTAAATATTCCACAAACAATTATTTATGTGGATTTTCCCCACTATGAGTTCAGTTTCTGCTACATAAATCTAGAGTATATCATTTTACCATTTACATAATTGACATTTATCACAGTTGTTAAATATTCAGTCAGGGTGCTCACAGGGTGTTGTCAGCTTGAAAACTATTGGACTCCAGGTGCTGCTTATGGGAATTTGTTTTCAATAAAATGCCCTCCAACATAAGTAGCTGTGTTTTGTCAAGAAGTTTCAAATCCATAACATTCAGTTTCTCCTTTCCTTCTCACATTTTACATGTGCTCACATTCAGATGCCAAATTCCATGTCTGAGAAAGAAAAGATTCAGAGAGACTGAGAGAGGGAGAAGAAAGACAATAGGAGGAAAGGGGTAAGAGAGGGAGAAGGAGACGGAGTGAAAGACAAAACATTGGGATTAACCCAGAGCATTTTCTCTAAGCTTTTCTTAAAACTTGTGTAGACAGAACTGATGACACTGGTTATTTTCATCCCTATGAGGCATTATTGCAACACTTGGAAATTTTTAAAGATTATAATGGTTCTTCTTGATTAATTAATTTTGTTAATCCTCACTCAAGGATATTTTTATTTTTTTCATTGATTTTTAGAGTGGAAGGGAGGGATGTGGGGAGGGAGAGAGAAAGAGAGAGTGAGAGGGAGAGAAACATCGATGTGAAAGAAAAGCCTGGGCTGGGTGCCTCCCGAACGCACCCCAACCGGGGGAAGGGGATCGAACCTGAAACTCAGGGCCAGTTTTTCTTAATTTAGATCTGAATGGTTCAGACCACTTCTTTGAGCTGAATTCAATTAAACAATTAAATATTTATATTAAAATATAAATGAGGTACTGAAGAATTTAATTTTTCTTACTATGGACTTTACTAACCCAAGTCACATAATCCTCACTTTCAAGATGAGAAAATGCGCATGTCTCTTTTCCCCCCTCTTCTATCTTGGCAGCCTACTTACATTTAAGGTTTTCTCTCTCTTTTATTTTGTTTACATTTCATACATAAGAGTGACAACTACATACCAAAATTTTAAAAAATACTCAGTAACCATTTTTATCAAAAGATTTAATAAGAGGTTGTCTAGTTAAAGAAGATAGAATAAAGGCATATATTTGTATTTGTTTCATTACGCCAAACCCTATTAAAATGACAGAAAATGGGGTTTAATTTTTTTTAAGTCACAAAGCACCTAAAAGGACACAAACTGGAAAGGACATATCCAAACAATTTTAAGCTCTATAGACAGATTTATGAATGGTGACTTAATATTCCCAAGGAAGCCAAATTCTAAAGCTCAATTCTAAAGCCATGGTATTAACAATACAGCAACCCAGTTTATACCACAGAGACCTAAAGGCTCAGGGATTGTTAGCATCTGGTATGTCTCAGAAAGGGGTGAAAGTGAGGTTAAACTAAATCAGGATAGTTTGAAAGTTTGTTTAATAAGTAGTTAGACCCCTAAACACACTCACTGACTCAGCACTGTCAGGTAATTTCTTTTCAGGATCACAAATCAGGAGTTTTATTCACTACAGAGGGTAAAATATTTTCTATCAATAAAAGTATTGCATATGTAAGAAAAGATCATGATTCCATGTAAAACAGTACAGATTAAAAAAAAAAGATCTCTGAAAAATCAATAATTTTATGGTATAAATGGGGAAAAGATAAAATTGAAGAATCTTCTAGAAAGGAGAGCAAAGAAAATTTAAAATATGGCAAGTAAGGATGAAAGTTTTTAAAGAACTATTTCTGATGTTTCAAATACAAATAACAGGAGTTCCAGAAAGATAAACTAAAATGGAGGAAAGAAATATATGAAGCAAGTAATGTTAAAGTGTCATAAGAACTGAAATACATGAATTTCCAGATTTTAAAGGATCGCTGAATGCCTAACAAAATAAATAAAAAAGATATATGTCAATACCTATCATCCTCAAGTGTTAGAGTACACAATAAAGAAACTATTCTAAAAGCTTTTAGAAAGAAACAATATTAGCTATTAATATAAAGAATCTGTAGAGAGAAGAACATGAGACTTTTAAACAGCAGCTCCAGAAACTAAAGAAGATTAAGTGAAATATTCAGAATTTGAGAGAAAATAACTTCCATCCAGATTATCTATCCAACCAAATTATCTATTATATGTCAATAAAGGCATTTCAATATACAAAATCCTCCCCAAATTATTCTCAGACCCTGAGAAATAATTTGAATATAAATTGTTTAGGTTTAAGTTTTGTTTACCTAACAATCTTCTTAAACTATCAGGAAAATGAAGTGAAATTACTTATATAATGCAAACTGTTCCTTTACCTGCAAGCATAAACCAACAATCAAGTATTATTTTATATTTCAGAATTATTATTAAAAGATAGGAAAAACTGACTATAAAGAAAATGATACCTATGACATAAACAAAATATAAACAGTATGGGCAAATATTGACAACAAAATCTTGAAAATTTTTTCTGAAATTAAGAAAGAATTAAATTTTCTGAGGTTGAAAAGACCTACTAAATTAAGGAAAACTGATTCCTAGTCATCTATGCAGAGACAGATAAATTTTAAGGATAAAGAATTTCTCAAACATTTAGAGACACAAATAAGGGAAGTCATACCTCAGTGTTCTCCAGAGCCATGATGATCCAGAGAAAATCCTGGAAGACAATGAAGCAATGACTGTAAAATTATGAAGACCCAACAAAGGAGTGCTTGCCCAAGTGTGTTAAAATATACAGGGAGTAGAAAAACACCTCTAAATGTAAAAGCCTCTTTAGATATAACTACTAGGAAAATTCATACAACTCAAAATAAAAGTGACAAGTTGTGATCAAAGAACAATGAGCAGTTCTGAAATCATTCATATAAAACTACATGTGTTACAGATATTAAATGCCATACATTATATTACATATGACATAACATATAATATAATAATATACATGTACATGTCACAATAATAACAAAACATTGGGAGGCAGAGTGAAAATAGTAGATATTGGAATTCTATTAATTTTCTCAATTTACTTGGTAGAGAATTAACAACTATTGAATAAACTTGAAATGTCAAGATTAAAAATGTAAGTATTTATATACTGTTATACAAAAAAATGTTAAAAATAAATTAAGGAGGTAAAGGAGAGAGGAAGAATAGAAAAAGTGAAATGAGCTCTTCTTATTCATCACAACATATAAATTAATATTATTTAGCAAAATCAGAAAAAATGTGCATATGAATGTATCTATATCTACATCAATATATATATGAAAACTACTAAAATAGCTAACACACAATCAAATGCATGTATATAGTTATCCATCTATATCTGTATGTTTTTATCTATATTTGTAGATAAATATTTATTTGGAGCAACAAAACAAAACTTTTAACTGATATTATATTGGGAAGAGGAAATGGAGTGTGAATAGTTCTAATTTTCTTGTATACCTTTTTGTACCGCTGCGTTTTTTTTAACATATGCATTTCTAGAAGTTTAAACAGTATTGATACATGTTTTTTGCTGGGGAATTCTAGACCTACATTTGCTAGTTTTAGGTTCAAAACCATGTGACAAAACAAAACTAAAATAAAATCAAACAAACAAAGTAAATAATGAATAAACAAGTTAGTTGTTTTTATCCCCCGGCATTTCAGCCTAGGCCTTGTCGTCCAGAGCAGAGGTTTATTTTAGGTCGATATTTCAAATGTTCTCCAACTCGGTCATCATGTATAAATTTCAGATGGGGAAAGGGGTAAATAAGGAACCAATCATTTCTGTTTTAAGAATCATTCCCAGAAATGCCATTAAAAAATCTTACCTCTTACTGGTCAAAACCTAATAGCCCTGAATTGCAAGGAAGACTGGGAAATAGAATTCTTACTTGGATACTTTGCTTTCCTAAGTGGGTGGGTAAAAGTAGGTTAAATTAACAGCCATCACTACCCCTAAAAGATAAATCTTAAGTAAGGATAAGACACAATAGCAATAATATTGAGACAAATAATACAAATAATATAATAATTAATAAATAAGTAATAATGCACTAATTAACTGTTTTGCATAGTCACAACTGTAAACTTACTTTTGCCAACCCCTGTATATGTATTTTTTTTTTAACTTCTTAAGAAAGAATGATATTGTAGTAAAAAAACTAGACATCTTTGTCACAGAGACTTACAATTTGTTATTTCTTTTATGGATTTACAGACTTCATAGTAATCTGCTTAAGTATACTGTAATATACCCTGAAAATACTTCTAATACATTGGCCAGTGAAAAAGATAAAAGGTTAACTATATCTATGCTGTGCTTAATAATACGTAAAAATTGTCTGCTAATGTACGATGGTTGTAATGCAATCATGGAAATAATAAAACCACTATAATAATCATTGGGGTCAGAAGGCTGTGAATTTATTTTTGTTGTGCTTTTCAGTTAGAGTTCTACAATATATAATTTTTTAACATTTGATCAAAAGTAGGTGAAGCAAGAAGGAATCTTGAAATTTTGTATTTTGACTTTTTGCAATTTATTGAAAATTCTTTCAAGGGCTGGGATCATTAGAACACTTGGACAATTGAGGGTCTTCCAATGAGCCAAAGAAAGAGAATTACACATTGTATACTTTATTTTGCCCTTTTAAATTTTGTGCTGTAGTTGTGAGCAGAGTAGTTGATGTTTTAGTGGAAATTTAGGAAACATTACACAAATCATTTTAGTTCTTAAAAGTTTGTTGATAAATTACTTATTTACAAATACCAGTAACTGGAGGGCTTTCTAACTATATAAACCAAATATAGTTTCTTTTTTCTTCACTGGTTTGGAAAGAAATTTCTCTAATTTCTAGGGCCCCCAGAATCTGCCTTTCCTGTCATCCGAGTATGAAAGACGTTACCATTGTTCACCAATGTCTGACCCCGTGTCACTTTTCAGGACAGGAGAGGCTATGCCTCCCTCTCCGAGGCGGGACAGCCATATAACTCGTCCTGGCCAGTGATCTGTAGGGGAAAGCCATGCACCTCACTTTCTGACTGAAAAGGCAGCTGCCAGAGACCCTACGGTCTCACTTCCCCCGTGCTAGTGAATGGAAAAGACTCTTCACCAAGTGCCTCTGACGACCAATGACACCAGCATCACTATTAGACATGTGCACCAAGGGAGAAGTAAACCCTCATTTAGCCACTGGAAATGCAGGGTTATTTGTGCCCTCAGCATAACTCACCCTATCCTGACATCGGAGCCTTAGTAGATGAATTAACACCTAAGTTGAAGTTGAAATTTGTAAAGCCTGTGGAAACTGTTTGCTTTTCTGCACTTTAAATTTCAAGTTATCTACAGCAGTTGCTATTTCAGAGTTATTTTCAAAGGAAGAACCATGAATGCCAACGTTTTAAATAGATTTATGGATTCCCCTTGTTATAGAAGCTTGAATTGCACTTTCATTAAAATTCACTAATTATTTTCTTTGTACAAAATTATATTATAAAATAAGCTTAAAGCAGAAAAATGTCAACCATGATTTGCACTGTTAACCTTCATTTTTTTACATGTTTGAATTTTAGCAATATGGAGTTAGAAGGATCAGTTCTAGTTTAACTAAATATATATTTAGCTGAATTTGCATATATATGTGTTTGTATATAATTTAGGTCTGATTAACACAATAATAATATACATCAGACTGTAGGTATTTGATTTGTTGAGTTCTTACAGTTGTGTAATTGTGTGATCACCATCCAAAACTAGACAACATTTTCATCACTTCTGAATATTCCCTTTTGCTCTTTCTAGTCAATCTCCCTCTCTCACTCTCCAGAAAACAACTTACTAATTTGTAAAATGATAGATTTTGTTTGCTGTTAAATTTCACCTAAATGGAAACATAAAGATTAAAAACCTTTGTCCTTGGTTTTTATATTTAACATAATGTTTTTGCAGTGATCCATGATGTTGCATTTAGTTCATTTATTTTCACTGTTGAGTAATATGTCATTGTACGGATATTCCATAGTTTGTTTAACCTTTTTCCCGTTGATGGATATTTGGGATTATTCCCAGTTTCCAGCTATTATGAATGAGACTGCTATAAACATTTTTGTACAAGTCTTTTGGCAAAATATGATTTCATATATTTTAAGGACATATCTAAGTGTGAAATTGTTGGCTTTAGAACAAAGATATATTTAACTGCAAACATTTATATAAAGTGATTATGCCACTGTCATACCAGTTATAAATTTAATTGTGTGCTTCCAAAATTTATATATTGCATTCTAGTCCCCATTACCTCAGCATGCAATCTTCTTTAGCAGTAGAGTTGTTGTAGATATAATTAGCTACATTAAAACGAGGTCATTAGGGTGGTCCCTAATCCAATATGATTGGTATCCTTGTAAAAAGGGAGAATTCAGAAACAGACATACGTGGGGAGGGAGAAACCATAAGCCAAAGAGAGAGATCTCTGAAAGAGATCTTTCCCTCACAGGTCTCAGAAGGAACCCTGCCAAGGCCTTTACTTCACAGGTCTGGTCTCCAGAATGTGAGACAGTGGATTTCTGTTGTTTCAGCCATCCCCTTTGCAGTACTTGGTTACGACATCCCTAATATCATACACATGAGCAATATTTAGAGTTCCACTTCGTCTACATGCTTGAGAACATTTCATATTATTTTTTAGGGGGAGGGTTAGCCTTTCTAGAGGTGTGAATAATATCTCTTTGTTGCCTTATTTCGCATATCCTTATTGACTGAAGATGTTGGCCATTTTTTCATATATTTATTGACTATTAACTTACATTTTTAAGTGTCTCTTTAAGTCTTTTGTCATGTTTTTAAACTGGGTTATTCCCCTTTTTATTGTTTATTTGTAGGATGATGTATATATTCTGGATGTAAGTCCTTTTTACAATCTATATATTCTAAATACATTTCACATGGAATATCTTTTAAGGTGTCTTTTGGTAAGAAAAATCTTTAAAATTTTGAGCAAATATAATTATCATTCTTTATTTTAACGTTAGTACTTTTTTTACTTCCTGTCCATTGATTTTTACCTGTTAAATACATTAAACTTAACATACATTTTCCTAATTCTATGCCACTTTTTGCATAACTGGGAGGTAAGTTACATGGGATATCTCACAAGCCAAATACTGTCTCAATAAAGGTTAACATTAAAACATGCCAGGAATTTGCCCAGCCGGGTGTGGCTCAGCAGTTGAGCGTCGACCTAGGATCCAGGTGATCGGGGTTCGATTCCTGGTCAGGGCACATGCCCAGGTTGTGGGCTCGATCAATGACTCTCTCATCATTGATATTTCTGTCTCTCTCTCTCCCTCTCCTTTCCTCTCTTTGAAATCAATAAAGATATATTTTTTTTAAAAAATGCCAGGAATTTAAAATATAGGATGTGTTGTTGTTTTTGCTTCATGTCTTGAGAAAATACTTTGTCTCCAATTTACTTGATGCTCTCTTTTTTAGAGTAAATTTAATCTTATCATACCAAAATTAATTTCAAGAATTAATTTCACAATGACTGACATTATGGATGGATTTCTATATAAGGTTCCTTTTTTTGTTTACTAGAAAGCAGAAAGTTTATTATTTTAAAACAACTCAACCCCAACTTTCTTATATAAAGTTTTTATAGAGTTTGCCATAGAGTATCTTGCCAAGTAGCACAATGAGAAAAAATACTTTTTCATCTTCTCATTTAAGTGCAAATGTATAAGTATTAAAATTTTACTATGATAAATGTGGTTTGATTATAACATTAAAAAAACTCAGTTTTTAAAGCCTGAATTTTTCATTATAGTTCATTTAATTATATTTTCTCACTAACCTGTACAAGTAAGCAGTCCCAGTCATTTCACAAAGATAGTGGTAATGAGAGAGATAATGTCTGAATATCTCAATAATATCACAAATCTGAAGGAAATAAATCAAAGATAAGTCACAATATATAAACTGGTTGGATAATGACTTCTGCAAAATCATTGATATTATTAAGTAGCAATTGGTTTGTGTTGCATGAAATTCTCTTTCTTATTTTGGTGATTTATGTTTACTCTTATGATTGATAGTTTGAGGATACACAATTTACTCTAAAAAGGAGATCTGGCATCAGCATAACTTTGGCATTACTTTTATTCAAATGAAAGCATCACATTTCGTGAGTTCTTAGAAGGTAACATAAATATGGGCATTTTGGTGTCTAGAAAATAAAGCCAGCATAAACATTTTCTACTTTAGTGTCACAAGTAGATTAATTCTCTTTTAACTATAGTTAATCAGCATAGGTATATAATTTTTATCATAAATAGTATGCTTACAGTTTCTCTTCCTAAAACATTCCTTTACCTCCCTACCTCCCACATTCATCTGAGCCTTGAGTCTTCAGATGATTTTGTTCTTTAAGCCAAATTTCTTCTAAATAACCTCCTTGGGCTATTCATTGAAGAGGCAGGGCACCAGCATTAGCCTCGAATGCCCAGAAAGCAAAGTCTGAAGCATGGGCTTTCATTTGCCAAGGAGTGAAAACCCATAATACCAGAGCCAGGGAGAAAGGAAGTGAAGCAGGAGAGGAGGGAGGGCCGGTGCAGGAGCGCATTGAAAAGCTGGCTAATACTTATCTGCACACCTGCGTGCTTCATCTCATGGGACTGTTTTCTAAGAAATTAAGACCACTACCTATAATGATAGTTGGGAGGGAAGAAAGGATAGCAAGTAGCATAGATGAGGTATCTAATACAATATCTAAACAAATTTACATTTTAAAATAAAGTCAAAGTAGTATAGTTATTTCCAGCGCATGAAAAGATGAGGTTTAGCTCTCCTACATTGTATTTCTAGGGATAACCTTTGAAATTAGACAAATATTTCTTCTAAACCGAGATTGTACATTTCTCCTCAAATAATTCATTTCATAAAAAAAAAAATTTCTTTTTGAAATGCAAACACATGAATTCAATAAAACCCTCAGTCAAAATTGTCTTCAGCCACTTCCAGGAAAGTCTAATTTGGCTATGTGCTCTGATGTGCATAAATCTTTTTATAATAATTTGGCAAAATGTCTGTGCAGCCGTTGACAACACTTGGTGGCACAGGCCATGAGGAAGCAAGCATACTCCGTGGTGGCAGCTGGGTGATTAGAAAAGCAGGTAGCATGCAGAGATAAGAAAACCTTAAGGAAGAACTAAATTTGGGAGAAGATGGTTAGTCCTCCTAGGCATTTTAACTTTGAACTTGTAGGAGAAAATCCGAATGTAAATATCGAGAAGAGAAATAAAAATGAAAGACAAAATCTAAAGAAAAATATTTAGTTAGAGATGCAGACTTAGTACGATCACTGTAGATAACAGTTTAGGTCAAGAAGATGAGTGCTATCTCTCCAGCAGAAAGAAAGGAAAAGAAAAGAACTTGGAATGTGTCTTTATTTGGGGAAAAGAAGAGGAAAATCAATGTGTAAAAAAAAGAAATAGAAGTAAAATAATAGTAAACTGTAATATAATAGCCTCATAGAGCTGAATTAAGAAAGAAGTTCAGGAAGAAATGGTAAGCACTTAGAAATAGTGTTACTGGTCAAAAATACTGAATAGAGATATCATGTGGTGGTACACATATTCTTATGTTCTCAGGAATCAGAACAACTTTTTTTCTTTGAGGTTATTATTAATTGTGCGTGTCTTAATGGAAGATATTACTCAATCAGAAGAAGTCATTTAAAACTTCTCCCTACTTTGTGGCAGATTAGAATGTAAATAATTAAGTGCTCATATCTCCATGTTTTATTTTTGAAAAAGTGACCAAGTGATCTGGGTATATGAAGACTTTCCCCTGCAGTATTTTGCAATCAGTGCTATGATAGTTCAGGAATGAAGACAGTGATAAGTAGTCAGTGGCATTAGTGCCAGCAGCAAAATCCTAATCAGACTGTCCCTGATGCATATAATATTGGCTCTCTTTCCTGCTATCTAGATGCCCTTGTTAGTTGCCCAGTTTCTTAGCTTGGTTTTCCAGCCTCTTGTTAATATTATGAACTGGCACATATCCTTTAAGCAAATTCCCTTTATGCTTGAGTTTTTTAAAAATATACTGGAAACTGTTGTCATTCTGTTGAGACAAGCTGGAACCCCATCTAAAATGTAATTCTTATGTCAAAACTGATGACACCAAAAACATACACTCACCCAGAAGACATGAAAAGCTCTAGTTACTCATGAAGCAGCTTAAGAGAACAGTGCTGGCTCCCAAGCTGGTCAGAAAATTGCTTTAGAGAGCTGGGAAAGCCCAGCCGGGGGTGGCTCAGCGGTTGAGCATTGACCTAGGATCCAGGAGATCGGGGTTTGGTTCCCGGTCAGGGCACGTGCCTGGGTTGTGGGCTCGATCCCCAGTCGGAGGCGTGCAGGAGGCAGCCGATCAAGGACTCTCTCGTCATTGATGTCTCTATCTCTCTCTCTCCCTCTCCTTTCCTCTCTCTGAAATCAATAAAGATATATTAAAAAAAAAGAGAGAGAGAGAGCTGGGAAAGAAAGTGGCTTGACTTTTATAGTTATTAGGGGTAGTAGCTTGATGAAGGTTCTCACTAGCGCTGACCTCAGTTGCATGGTCTGACCTTGCAGTTGCCAAAGGAGGTAGTATCTGGGCTTCAAGATAGTTTGCCTAGATACAGATGGAGCAGGAGAGCAAGAGGAGTGGTGGGGCTTTAAAGCTATTAGTGGTCAAACATCAAAAATGGCATTAAGCCTGGCCAGAGTGGTTCAGTGGTTGAGCATCTACTTATGATCCAGGAGACCAAGGTTGGGTTCCCAGTCAGGGCAAATGCCCATGTTGTGGGCTCAATCCCCAGTAGAGGACATACAGGAGGCAGCCGATCAATGACTCTCATCATTGATGTTTCTATCTCTCTCTCTCTTGCTCTCCTTTCCTCTCTCTGAAATCAATAAAGGCATATTTTAAAAAATGGAGTTAAACTCATTAGTAGAGGAACTATTATATGCATCAGTTAACCTAGAGCAAATCAACCAGACCAAAATTACAATGAACACTTTTTAAGGGAGTAGAACTGTTGCCTAATTAAGAAAGATTGAACACATTTATCTAAAATATGGTAAATGAAAAATTCAGAGGCCTTTGAAATAGATATGAATTAAGTTCTGAGCCATCCCTACATTAGCTAAGTAAGCTTGTGTTAATTATTTAATTTCTAAGCTTCAGTTTGCTCATCTGTTAAAAAAAGGTTATCTACCAGCTACCTTGACAGGATCATGAGGGTAGGTCTTGTTTTCAACTAGGACTCGCAATAGCAGAATCATTCAATAATTAACATTTTCATCTCAGGGGTCACAGGGCTTTGGTTAAAATCCCCACTCTCCATTGATGAAACCTCTCAGAGAATCAGCTTCTTCATCTAAAAATAGGGCTAATAATAATACAATTAAAAACATTTTTAGGGGGAGGAATGAAGGTGATTATATATTTGGTTCAGGATAAAAATTCACTAAATATCAGCTGTTATTATCCTACCCACCAAATGGATCCAACTCTACTCTGCATTCACAGGGATCGCATGGTTTACTGAAGATACCGTGGGGACGTGACCAGGTTTTATGTTGCACACCACATAGAAAAAACTTACTCAATGTGCCAATTTCATGACTTGTTTCTTCCCCATTAAGATCTTTTCTCTCCAAGTTTTTTGTCTCCTATCTTTCCCTCTGTAAACACTAAAATCATCCCATAAATCTAATATTAAAAATTATTTCTTACCCTTCACTCCACTATCCTAATCAGTCAAATAAAAGCCGGAAGTCATTGACTTGAAAACTGATCATAGGATAGGGTCTTATTTGCTACCACTGCACTAGTGACTTACCATATTATTAAATCAAGAAAGCATGTGTCTGTATAAAAGGAGATACATCTTCTAAGAAAATAAATATGTCTAACTACTGCTGTACAGGTGTTATTATACATGCCTCATGAGCTTGTGCAAAGGATTTAACTAGGTAATTTCTATAAAACAACTTACTATAATACCTTGCTCATAATAAATAAAAATTTTATATTAAAATTAGTAATTCATTTTAGTTACTCTCATTTGTACTTTAAGAATCTATCCTATATTTCTCAGTATGTTATTTAATCTTATAATGGATCTGATATTTCAAACCCTATTTGTTAAAAATTGTTTCTTATTGGTGAAACTAGTGTATTTAAGTGCCAAACCAAATTTATTTAATTGAAGGCTAAGTAAAAAATAATTTATTTAAAGATAAAGCAATGCAACTCTGGACTGATAAAATATACTATTTTTCTGGACTTTTAAATAAAATGTTTAGTGTATTTTTTTGTCCAATATCTATTATTTTTATGCTTTTCAGAGCCTCTACGTAAAAATTGCAAGCAGCATGTTTAACTTGCTATCCTTTAAATATTCTGAGGGCACCTTTGCTTATTTATTGTTTTAAAAACCTGAATAATGTTCAGGAATATTTGGGAAAAATTATAACTGGATAAAATAGGTGAAGAGATTAGCTTAAAAATATATGTATACCCCATGGACACAGAAATATAGTGAAGGCCAAGTGATGGGAAGGCAGGGATGGGTGGAGGCTGGCAAAGGTGGGGGGGGAACACCTGCAATAATGTTAACATTAAAATTTTTAATTAAAAAATAAAATTAAATTAAATAAATAAACAAATAAATAAATAAATAAATTTTATTATAACCTCCTCCCTCAACAAAACAAACAAACAAAATTGTTAGGTTTGCACAACCCCTTTCTGAAGGTTTACCGATCTCTACTAGTAGTAATGTTGCAACTGTAGAATCCTAAATAAAATTACACAGTTCTTTTCTCTCTTTCAAAGTATTAAGGCAGGCCTAGGCTAAACAGCTAAATGGCAATTTCTTGCATTACTAACATACAAAAATACACTATTTCATCCACTAGGAAGAAAGAAAAGGTCTGGGTAAATTTTAACTATCAAAATACTATAGATATTGGCACACAAGGCCCTGGGATCAAGCCTGGAGTGCACAGGCAGAAGGGTTAAAGCTTTGACAAGAGAAGGGGAAAGGATACGGTTTAGTCAGTAATTCTCACCCTGAAACCCATTTCTTGAAATACAACCAGTCACTCCAATGCTATGTTTCTGTACACTTCTGTGAGATTTCTGTAATTTTATTAGAAGAAGGGTACTCTGGTAAGGATATCGGTGAGGAGGAAGGGTGTTTCTAAGCCTGGTTAAATCTAGGTTGAAAGACAAAATAAAAGGTAAATTCAGGTACAGAAAAGCAAAGCCAAAGAAGTTATTTACTGAGCAAGCAATTGACAAGTGCAACAACAGTGCCTATAAAGATATTAACACAGTGCAAAAGGAATACACAAGTCGTTAGCAACTGCTGAAGCAGTGAGCTTAAGACTCTGACGTTGCTCAGCAAACGTCTGTTGAATTTGATTGCATGTATGTCTTCCCAAATTGTTTTGATCCTGATTTGAAAAGTGAGATCTACTTCTTCACAAATAGGACAGGGGAGCAACTCTTGTTGTGATTAATATGGATCCAAATTAGCTTTTGAGTTTTCAATGAGCCTGACTGGAATTACTTAGTGAATCCTTGGTGTAATGCCACACTTTTCCCAATCTCTGCCATCAGTGAAACATCCTTAATTCTAAAGAAAAGCAAGCTGGTGATCTTCAGTGTAGAGAAAACAAACTGGGGATGGAGTAGAAGAGATTTCAGTCTAAAAAACAATAACTTAATTGTTAAAATTAAATTGCCATACAATTTATCAAAAAACAAAAATATGTGTCTTCTCTGGAAAATAAATAAAGATGTGTCCACTGAACCTACATGCAAATGATCCCTTGGCGCCAGTAAGAACTGCCTCCTTCCTATGAGGCATGCACTCTGGAGTTCATTTTAGTTCCCATCATTCCTTGTGGCCTTGTCATTGCCATTTCACTCTAATATATTACCTTTGGTCTACAGGCTTTAATCTTGGTATGTACTATACTCCAACACAATCAGGGTTAATGCTAAAGATCATTGACCTATAGGCTAATATAATTTTGTTCTTCATGTCCCAATTCTGATGACTGAGCTTTTGTCCTAGACCTGCAATCCCATTCCTACCATACACCCTGTTTACTGGTTACAGTTTTGTACTGATGACTCCAAGTTTCTACATGGTAACCTGCCATGTATGCATGTACATGCCAGGCCTTATTATTGCTCATTCCACCTTCCCCCCCACAGACTGGAGCCTGTCTCTGAACTCCAGTTACGTGTTATAAATTTCTAATGGTACTGCCTGCATGCATGCTTCTTTGAACCTGAAAATTTGTTGCCTTTAGATTCCCCAGAGTTGTCCTCCATATACCAATTGGGATATCCCTTCCCCAGCTTAACGTTGTTATATCACAACACACATTACCAGAAGGCAGAGCTGCCTTCCAGAGGAAGAGCTCTGCCCACCGCAGCTCTTGTTTCTGTCTCTATGAGCTACCAACATTACTCAAGCCTTTGGAACACTCTTCTGCAGATTCAACTGCAGCCAACCTCTTCACAACAAAGTATTTGGAATTTCAAATCACTTGTTTCTAATACTCTCTTGCCAGAATTCTGAAAATTGGACTCCTATTTTACATTTTTATATATCTTTATGAGACATAAGTAATTTTAAAGGTTATTATCTACTGAAAGTGTTAAGTAGCTCTGACATTTTGGAGATAACTCATGAAGAATAAAACAAAATACCATCACAATGTAAAGCAGAAATATCATGAAGCATCCAGCTACTTCATCTGAAGAATGATGTGGATCAGAATGACAAGACCCTGTTTATCACATTTCTTGACTTCCTAGAGTTAAATGCAGTTTCCTCATAGCATAGGACAATGTAGCATGGCACACTTAATTTTTTAAAATTTTTTTGTACTTCATCCTTTCAATTATTTTGAGTTACATTAAAATTTGATATTTATTTTAATTATCTTAAGAGAACTGACTGAAATAAAGACATTATTGTTTTGAGTTTTTTCCTAATTGCTGTTTGTTTTTTTAAAATATAAGCATCACTATTATTATACACATATTTTATATATTTGACATAAATTTGAGAAGTCTGAAATAGTCATTAGTTATATTTTATTGCATAGCTTAGTGTAAATTCTCTTTATTTTATCTTACGCAAAATATATGAAGCTAGGAGAATAGATTATTATTCTGAAGATTTTTGATTTCTATATCAAATTTATTACATTCCCACAATGATGTTAGAGCTTACTTTTAAACTTCATTATGTAATGACTTTATTAATAATTTATAATATGTATTATTAGACTATCAGCAGAATTGAAACTAAAACTTTCATTTTCTTTACACTTTAAAGAGGTGACCTAAAAAAATCAATGAATCTTGGAAAGTCTGATGAAGGCCATATCATGTTTCATCCATATAAGGAGACAATTTTGAGAATGTTTGAAGTATATAGATGTGATATTTATATTGATGAATGGAACATTTGTAGAAATATAGTTGAATATACATACCTGAATTATTCTTATTGCAGTATCTGAAATAATTGGATTATGTAAATAGAGATAGAGGGTATGTGTGCATGTGTGTAATTTTTAATGAATTGCTAAACATTTAAAATAATAAATCCATAGATCCCAGAAACAAAGTGAATACAAGAAACTTAGAAGGCATTTAGGAATCAAAGTCATGTTTCTGCCAAAACCTGGAAGCCTCAATCATCTAATTTGGGGACTGCACAGGATATCGAGAAAAGGACCTAGAGCTTATTTCCAATATTATTTCTAATATAATGAAATACCTCAACATAGATCTGAGACCTTGAATAGTTATAGTTTCAGTGTAAGAATAAATGAGAAAAAAATCCCACTTAAAGGACAATCACCCAATATTCCCTTGGAATTTGCAATCATAGAATCATCAAATTTGAGGGGTTTTTATTTAAATTAACACTATTTGGTCTGAAAAATATCACAGATTTTTATTTAAAGTGCCACCTAGTTGTCTAGCAAGACCAAGGCAGGTGCTCTCTAGTGAAACTGCACTTCTATTTGCTCTTTTAAAAAACTCCACACAGTTGTAAGGTCAGGCAGTTCACATTCAATTTTTCAAGCATTTCATGAAACAATGCCCCATGTATCAAAGCTAACAGACAGGGAAGAGAAAAGTTCACAATCCTATTTTAAATCAGAGCTAAGATTTACTAGATACAGAATATAAAGCAATCATGTATAATATTTTAAAAACTAGAAGAGAAAAAAATGATATGAGACAAGGGGAAACAAATCAACTTTGCCAAATGAAAAAATAGAACTTTTACAAATAAATAATAATTTAAATAAAAAAATCTCTGTGGGTGGATTAAACAACAAATTAAACACAGCTAAAAGAGAATTAATAAAAATTACAATAGAGCAAAATCAATTATGCAAAATGCAATCCAGAGAGACAAAGCTAAGGGAAATATGAAAGGCATCTTAAGAAACATCTTAAGATAAAGGCATCTTAAGACAAAGTTTGGTCTAACATATGTCCATTTGGATGTACAGAAGGCTATAACAAAGAGAAAATATGACACTGAAAAGATAATTGCTTAAGTGTTCCTAAAATTGAGAAAAAGAAAAAAACCTCATATATAGAAAGTGCCCCCTCCCCAAATGAAAACATTCCCCACCTGAAACATCATAGTGTAATTGCAAAACACACACAAATAAAAAAAGTTTTAAGAAGCTTTTTTTTTTCTTCTTTTTTTGAGAGGGACAGAGATTTTAAAAGTAGCTGGACCAAACAATAGATCATCTAAAATAAAGCAATTAAGCTGATTACTCTTTTCTCAGCAACAGTTAGAAGCCAGAATACAATGGAATCCTTGTTCTGTGATTCCAAACAAACATATCTATCACATAGTTCTCTGTGATGATAGAAAAGAACTGCCAACATGAAATCCTTTGTGAGGTGGTCACTGAAATGAACTGCCAAGATCAATGTTCAGGAATAAAGAATTTATCACACCAGTGCCTGAGGATGTTTCAGGAAGACAGCTCTAAACCCATAGCCCACAGCGGGCATCCTCTCGGCTGGAGAAAGCTGCTTTCCTGAGGTCACAGTTTCTTTCTCATGCAGACTCCAGCCAGGGTTTTTCAAAGTCTTAGTAACCCTCCCAACTAGAAATAACTTCCTCTTCCACCAAAAGACCAAAAAATAGTACCTTGAAAATCTAAACGAAAAAGCAGATGGGGCAAGATTGGATGAAGAACATGACAAAGGAGAAAAAAGATTGAAATAGTATATGCATACCAGGAATAAGTTCAAATATGCCTCAATATCACAATAAATTCAGTAAACTAACCAGTTAAAGGTTGTCAGACTAGCCCGGCGGGGTGTGGCTCAGCAGTTGAGCGTCGACCTGGGATCCAGGCGATCGGGTTTGATTCCCGGTCAGGGCACATGCCCGGGTTGCGGGCTCCATCAATGACTCTCTCATCATTGATGTTTCTATCTCTCTCTCTCCCTCTCCTTTCCTCCCTCTGAAATCAATAAAGATATATTTAAAAAAAAAAAAAAGAATGTCAGACTAGATTTTAAGAAAATGCAGGTATCTATTGTTTCGAAAAAACATAAGGACATTTAAAAACTGGTCAAATGAACAGTGAGCTATATAAAAAAATTGCCAAATAAATGGTTGTGTAGTGATATTAACAACAGTCAAATAAATTTCAGAAAAGCTTTGCCCAAAATAAAAAGGGTGGGACCTAAATATAAAATATTTAATTCCACAGGATAATAGGACACTTTTAAACATATTCAAATAAAAACAAACAAATAATTTCAAATAAAGTAAAATAACATTAAAGAGCAAATCTCTATCAGTAATTGATAAGAAGGAAAAATGGAAAGGATAGATTGGATTTGAACAGTATAATTAATATTTGATCTAAAACAGATAGAGATTTTTATTCAAGGCCACATTTTTTTTTTTTTTTAATTAAGACTTTATTTTTAGAGAGCAGTTTGAGATTCACAGCAAAATTGAGAGGAGGGTAAGAGATTTCCCATATACTCCCTGGCCCCACACATGCATAGCCTTCCCCATTATCAACACCTCCCACCAGAGTGGTATATTTGTTACAAATGATGACTCTATATTAACACATCATAGTCACCTAAAATCCATAGTTCATATTATTTTCTCTTGTTGTACATACTATGGGTCTGTGGGTTTGAAAAATGTTTAATGACATGCATTCATCATTATAGTATCATATACAGTATTTTCATTACCCTAACAATCCCCTGTGCTTTGCCTATTAATCCCCTCCAAACCCAAACTTTGGCAACCACTGTTCTTTTTACTGTCTCCATAGTTTTGCCTTTTCAAGAATGTCATATAGTTGGAATCAAATGGTATGTAGCCTTTTCAGACTAGCTTCTCTCATTCAGTAATATGCATTTAACATTTCTCCCATATCTTTTTACAGCTTGATAGCTCATTTATTTTTAAAATTTTCTTTTTTAGAAATATTTGTATCTTTTTATCACTGGATAATATTCCATTGTCTGGATGTACCATATTTTTTTGTCCACTTACTACTGAAGAGTGTCTTGGTTGTTTCCAAATTTGGGCAATTATGAATAAAACTTCTCTAAGCATTCATGTGCAAAACATATGTTTTCAACTCTTTGGAGTAAAGGCTAAGGAGCGGGGTTGCTAGATCCTATGTAAGAGTGTGCTTGGTTTTATAAGATGCCTCCAGACTCTCTTCTGCAGTGGCTGTACCTTTTACATCCCAACCTGTAAGGAATGAAAGCTTCCTGCTACTCTACATTCTCAGCAGCACTTGGTATCCTCAGTACATAAATTATTATTTGGTAGTATAAAGTATGTTCAATCGAGATGCCAACCCACAAAAGACATTTCAGCTTTCTACTTGGTGTGCTGTGGGACAAAATATCATCCTAGAATAAACACCTACAATTTCATAACTGATGCTAACTCATAAAATAATTTTCTCTGATGGTTTAAATATACACCTTCTGCCTAATTTAGCCTTTACCTATTCAATGTCTACACTACAGTTATGTCTTTATTTCTTAGATGTCCCATTTTCTTTGTGTATTAGTTGCCTCTCTCATGAAAAAAATTCCTTAAAATCAGATGTTATTTCTTGACACAGCCAAAGTTGAAAGAGTTCTATACTTCTCTGAACCAGAAAAATTTCTCAGATTATTTACTTTCTTCTACAGTTGGTTTAAATTGGTTATTTAAATGATAAAATGTAATGAAAAGTGAAAATTTAAATAATGGCTTTTGAAGTGGGTGAAAGATTTGTTGTGATCAAATGAAAGCAAACTAAACATATTTGTGCTGGGCACTTAGCTAGACACTGGTAACAGAGGAGTGAATAAATATAGTCTCTATTATTGGATTTATTCTCAACCACTTCAAGGTTGAGAATAAATCTGGGGATAGAACTGCCTAAGAGTGAAAACTAGAAATAGTTCCAAGAATTAATCAAACCAGGAAGGATGTTTACCTAAACTGTCATAAATAAGAGCATGGAAAATGGAACCAAGCTTTGTAAACATAGAGTGAAGTGAAAGCAAAGGCTAAATAATGAGGAATGTGTTTCCTGTTAGCTGATGAAAATGCAATGAAAGAGGGATTGGGTAGCATTTCTACATTTAAGTGAAAAGCAAGCTGTTTTCAATACAGTAATCCCCAGCGTGCTTTTGGGGCCAGCATGGTGGATTAAAGGAATAGTTCAGCTCTGAACGCTATTTCAGATATTATCAAGTATTTCACAATTTTGTATGTATCTGTTCAAAAATGTTTGAGCATTTTTGCTATATGCAAAGCCGCATAAAGCAAAGATTTGATACCTCACAATGGAAGCAAACATCATCATCATCATCATCATCATTTTAAATTCAGAGCTAGAAAAGATAAGCCATGAAGACCTAGTGAGTTATCTTAAAGGCAGCTCTTAAATAGGCCAGCTTACTGATTATAGAATCTAGGTTCAGGGAGGGAATAAAACCACAGGTAGTTAGAGATGAGGAGGGAAATAACACTTTTTGACGAACAAGAGAAAGAAACTTGACTCTCCATTAGAGGACAGAGGTTTCAAGACATTTATAGATCACAGGAGTATAAAATGAAACACTTCTAAGGAAGAGTCTTAGGGAGATGAATAGGGTGTTCCTGTGATGCTATGTTTTTCATAGCAATAATACATTACATTCTCACTAACAGTGCACAAGTGTTTCAATTTCTCTACATCCTTGTCAATATGTATTGTCTTTTTTTTTTTTTTTTTTTATAATAGTCACCTCAATAGGTGTGAGATGACATCTCATTGGAGCTTTGATTTTTATTTCCCTTTTTGTTAGTGATGTCTAGCATCTCTGCATATGCCTGTTAGACATTTCTCCAAAGAAGACATACAAATGGCCAAGTCCTTTGGCATTTTTTAATTTGTCATAAAAACAAATACTGCATTATCCCAAATATATGAGGTATATAAAATCATCAAACTCATAGAAACAGAGAGCAAAATAGTGGTTGCCAAGGACTGGGGGAAGGGAGAAATGGGGAGTTGATATTCAACAGATACAAAATTTCAGTTATACAAGATAAATTCTGGAGAGCAGCTATACAATATTGTACCTATAGTTAAAAATACTGTGTTGTGCAATTAAAAATATGTTATGAGAGTAGATATCATGTTATGTTCTTACCACAATTAAAAATAAATAAATAAAAAGGAAAATACTTCCGGTGGAGCATCAGCACCAAGTTTTTTTGGTAGTAGGCATGTCTGCAGGGAAAAATGCAGCTGCTGTGACAACATCTGGTAAACCCAGTGTCTGCAAAATGTCCCCTTTATGTAGACCTAAAAGCGGGGGGAGGGCTAACATTGGATTTCTCTTCTATTTTTGAAAGCTGATGCACAAGTTGCATTTAATTTGGTTTCAAAACAAACCTTCTCAACTGAGTTCCCATGACAGAATTTCTCTAATGCCCGAAGCATCCATTCTGTATAATAAATTAACTCATCTTTTTTGCATCTAAAATGGCACTAGCTATGTACCTTCTTTGGGAGACCTGAGAAAAATAGCGGTGCTTAATTTTCTCAGAACCCTGGTTGACAAAGGTTGTTCCAGAGTCACAAACAAATATGACATGAGCTACACCCCAAGTGCTGCACCAAAGTTCATGTATGTAACATGTATTTGAACATGTAGAGATACTGAATATCAGAGATTACATCAGAAACACTAGTTTTTCACTTTGACCAAATTATAAGACACATTTTAGAGTTATGGTAAAAGACATATAGGACTTTTAAAGTGAGTGAAAAATTTTTGCCATCATCCATTAGAAAATTAAGAGCGCTTTAAATTTGTTAAGAAGGATATCTGGAAGCTCCCCTAAAGCATGTAATTCCAATTCTGTTTTCTCCTTGGCAGACTTCTCCATGCTCCCTTACAAGCTCTGCTATACAGTCACAGACAAAACAACTGCAAGAATCTTCTAACTTTGGAAAATCCCATGCTTGCCTTAATATGATATTGTAGAAGCTAACACAAGTGGACACACTTGAGGGTAAGTTACTCTAAACCTTTTAAAATCCAAAATTACTTACATAGGCTCCTTGAGAGACCTGCTACACAAATTCCCTATGTGTGACTAATTTTCTGCTTGGTCATTTCAAGCAGGTGACAGACTTGTCAAGGAATCTCACTGTGAATTTAACTGATTTCAACTGTATTGATTCCTTGCCACAGTTTATCTGTGGGGAAATGGCATGAACCTTAAGCAGCGTTCTGAGTTAAGTGATGTACCTTAAGTTTTCTTTATTTTACCTAGAATAGGAAAATAATGGGGTCAGAGTTCAACTTTAGGAAGGCTACTTTGATATAAACTGGAGGAAGAATGATGACAGATCTAGACAGATAGAAGGCATTTATGCTTCATTCAGGGAGATGGGAGATGAGATTGTAAAAATAAAAGTGACGTGAATGCTTTACCATAAGAAATATATACTCAAGTTAAGGACACAAAATGTATATACAAGTCTATTAGTGGGTAACAAATCTTGGAATGGAACAGCTCACATATTCGATAATTATTCAACAGCAAAATTTTAATTCTTGTGACTAAAAATATAATTTAGAACACAGTATCATGGTCTAAAACATAACTCTAAAATGTTATAATTCTCTCCTTTTACTCTGGAAATCAAGAAACAACTTCTCTGTCTAGGTGCCGTGGCTAAATTAATGAATTTATAGGATTTAAATTATTTTCCATTGTGAGAACATGTCTTTTCTTTTTGTTCCTCTTTTTTGTTGTTGTTTCTGGTTTTTTGTTTTGTTTGTGTTTTTTGTTTTCTTTCCAGAAATGGTTTTCCAATGTTAATTAAGAATCAATGTTATAGTTTAGGTCAAGTTTGGTATGAATAATGAAAGTTCTATTAATCAGAAAATGGACTGGCTTCTCTATTTCTTTTGTTCTTTGAATCTGTCTCTATTAAGTTAGGCCTGGTGCTGAAAATTTGCAAGTTTCCCATATGCTGCAAGAAACCTGAAGGTCAGAATGCCAACATATTTTGTTTGGCATTAAAATGTCACAGTATCCCAGCACAGTGGGACTTTCCATTTATATATTAACTCACTATCCTCAGGCAGTACTCACAGTGAATTTGCTCACAAACAGTCTAATAGTATAATTAAAAAATATTTAAGGAGTTTGAAACAAAATTAAGCAGTGAACAAAAATACTTTCCAACTTGATCTTTTAAATGAATAAATTAAAATTCCTCCACTTTAAATAAAATAGCATTTTAATTTAAATGGGAAATTTGGTGTAGAAATAATACTTTATAGTAAACAACTTCATACACAGCCAAAGAATATATGCATGTGTCCCTAAGGAAAACAAGTGAATGGATATAAGACATTTAATTAAAAGCAAAGATAACTTCAGACAAAGATCATTTAATAAACCTTAAATAGCCACTCACTGTTTCATTTATGCTGATGAAGCTTTAAGAATCTATTGTTGTATAAAATCTGGGATCCTGGAGTGCTATGTAAACTATAAATACCAAGTTAATATCTTCTTGGTTGAAAGCCAAGAACCAATTTCTAGATGGGGGAGAAGCTCGGCTTTAATCTCCTGTTGTCAAGGTAACCACTGTGATTTTTTTCTGATGCCCAGATCATAAGTAGAGACAGAGTCCTGGTGGAGTATTTGGCAAATTGTGCAAACATGGTCACTGTCTACCAAAGCCCTCACAGGACTGTCACAGTGGGTCTCCTGAGCCCAGGAAATGGCTTGCCTTTAGGGAGTCATAACATTGTCTCTCTGGTTACATTTACCTTCATCACCTACAAACTCTACCCCAAGTCTAAGAAACAAAGAAAAACAAGCTTCCCAGTTAATTTTCATAGGAATACCTCATAAACAGGATCACTTAATAATATAATAAAAGTTTTACCTTATTTTTAAAATTCTTCAAAATATTTAATATTTTTAAACTAATTCATCTTTTGTATGTTCATAATTTTATTTTTTGACAATTGAATATTTTCCAGTTGGAAATTATTATAAATAAAGCTGCTATGAACATTTGGACACGTCTTTGTGTTTTATTTCTCTGTTACAAATACCTAGGTGTTGAATGAATGGGACATGTGATAACTGCATGTTTTCACTTACAACCAAAACAAAAAGTGCCAACTTGTTTTCTAAATGGACTTTATCATTTGGATAATTGCCAGCAGTGGATGAAAGTAACAGTCCACATCTTTCACAACACTATGTTTATTCTTATTTTTTAATTTATCTAAGAGTTTTTGTCTTCTAAAAATTGAGATTGTGAGGATTAAATGAGACAATGTTTTTAACACACATAGTATATCTGAGTTCAATAAATGTCAGTTATTATAATTGTTACTCTTATTTTAATCAGTAAAATACTTTTCTCCAGTTCTGTAACCCCAGAAAATATGCACAGTGATTTTGCATAATAAATAATAAATGCTTATTGACTATCAAGGCAATTAATTATAGAGGGGAAAGAAGTCTATGAAAAGTTACATCAAAAGTGGTGATAATGACACTATTGCATCTGCCAGAATGTGACCTCATGAAGACTATGGAGAGAAGGAGGGCACAACAGTTTTCAATAGTGAATCTGGGGTCATTTCCAGTGACTAAACTGTCATCCCTATGCTTGGTTAAGTACTATGTTTTCTTTGAAATTTAAAAATACTTTAGCTTTATTGAGGTAAATTTAACATATAAAATTGTAAGATATTTAAACTACACATCGTTGTTACTGGATATAAGTATACATTGTGAAAGAATTCCCCTCATCTAGTTAATTTTTCCAAAGTTTGTACCCTTTACCAACCTCTCCTTCCAGCTTTGTTCATCTTTCTCAAGATTGCTTTTGGCTATTTTGGGTCTTTTATGGTTCCATAGAAATTTTAGGATTTTAAAAATATTTCTACTAGATTTTAAAAAATTTAATATTGTAACAAATATACATCCCCTGATATTTAAAGTTTTTTATAAGCATAATTAAAATTTGTATGTTGGAGGGAGGGAAAAGATTAACCAAAGAACTTATATGCATATATGCATAACCCATGGACAGAGACAATAGTGTGGTGAAGGCAGGGGGGTGGGTGGGGTAATGGGAGGAAAAGGGGGAACACCTGTAATACTTTCAACAATAAAAATAAATTTTTAAAAAATGTATAGTGATCCATCTTACTTAAATTATCTATATTGATGGAAAAACAGCATGTTTCTAAAGCCTCAATATAATGACTATTCTGAATAATATCTTTCTGTGTAGTTTCACTGAATTTTTGTTTATTTCATTAGAGTAGGATACTAGACATGAAATTAATGAGTAAATGAAGGTAAACAATTTTAAGAGAATTATCTTAAAGAATGTTTCTCCAAATAACCTACTGACTGGAGTAATGTGTTCCCGTTTTGGAAAATTTACATTGGTCATGCTTTCAAATCATTCTAACATAATATTTTGTAGACTTTCTGTCTGCTCCTCTGAGATAACTGATAAGCATCTTCTTTACCAAATTTCTAGAAACTCCTTCCAACCTTCTAGAAACTGTTCAAGAGAGGCTAGAAAGAGACCAATAAGTGTGGCAAAGCTGTGGTTCTTGGCATTACAACAATAACAGCAACAAATAGATTCCTGCACATTAAAAACAAAAATCCCACTTTTCCTGAAAGTTTGGTAGGTTTTCAGTCATTGTCATATTATATTTATCATTTAAACACATTAAAATTGCACCAATGTTGTTAGGAGTAAACTTTATAGCTCTGAATTTAAAAAAAGAAATAATTATTTGGGTAACTAAAAATTGTAAAAATACTGTTAGATATAAATTATTCTGCTACAACATACAATAACTGCTATAGCATAAGCGCGACAAAAATGTCTGTATTATTCTGAAGTATCAGAAGTTCAAGTAAAAAAACAAGTAAATCTGGTGGTAAAGATACACTGAATCAGGAGCATTTTCAAGTGACCACCTAAAATGCAGGAGGCAAAGAAATGTTATGGATATTCTGGCTGGAGCCATGAGTCATCAGGTTATAGATGGTAGTGAAGAGAGAAACAAAACAAAATTTAGTTAGTTATAAAGAACCTAGCAGCAAACTAATGCCAAGGAAACACCAGTGTTCAAGGGGGACCAGGAACATAACAGTAGCAATGGAAACCAAAGATAAATTTTAGAGTTAAAAAGAAAACCCAGAATGTGTAGTGGGCCTGCTTGGTTAGCTAGACAATGCGTTTCTCCTTTCTGGCAGAGCTGTACCTCTGTCCTGGTCATCTTTTCTCCCCGTGACGCCCTTGTGATGTCTGGGGACTCCATCCTAAACACAATCTTCAGAGCACATACAAGAAATGACCAATGAATGCACAAATAAGTTGAACAACAAATCAATGTTTCTCTCTCCCTTCCTCTCTCTCCCTCTAAAATCTATATCTATCATCTATCGTCATCTATCTATATATCTATCATCTATCTATCTATCTATCATCTATCTATCTATCTATCTATCTATCTATCTATCTATCTATCTATCTATCATCTATCTATCTATCTATCTATCTATCTATCTATCTATCTATCTATCATCTATCTATCTATCTATCATCTATCTATCTATCTATCTATCATCTATCTATCTATCTATCATCTATCTATCTATCTATCATCTATCTATCTATATCTATCTATCATCTATCATCTATCATCTATCTATCTACCTATCTATCTATCATCTATCTATCCATCTATCTATCATCATCTATCATCTACCTATCTATATGAAAATAAATTTCACTTGGCTCTATTTTTTTAAACATGGTGTCTAGGAAATTTTAAATTATTTATGTGGCTTCTGTTATATTTTGTGGACAGCACCAGCTAGACTTGAGTGAAGTTAAGGTACCAGCCTGGGGATAAAAATCTGAGAATGGGAAAGCCAAGTTGAAGACCTGGAAATGGAACAAGAGCCCAGTGGCAGGGAAAAGTGAATCTTTCTCATTATAAGAAATTAAATTTTGTTATTTATTACCATAGCATATCCTAGCCTATATTGATAATACATAAATTGATAAAAGAGGAGTGTGAACTCATGTCCAAAGCATAAGGATGGGCTAGGTTATGCCATAGAGAAAAAATAATAAGATAGCTCAACAGCTTTAAATGACAAAGTTTCTTTTTTCTCTCAAGCTGCATGTCCATCATGAGTTAACTGTGGGCTCTGCTCCACGTTTTCCTGACTCTATGCTCCAGGCCAACAGAGCAGTCACTGTCTAAAATATTGCCAGTTGCCACAGTAAAGAAAAAAAAATAGGTGGCAAATATCACACAGGTTCCTTCAGCCTGAATAGGACACATGTCAATTCCACACTCATTTTCTTTCAGGTTGGGTTCCTTAGAAGTAGCCCGCGAGCTAATGGTTCATGTGAAAGTAATGTAAGTAGTAAATGTTCGCAGATGAAAGCAGTAGCGGAGTGGGGAAGTGGGACTGAAACGAAACGAAGCCAAGAAATGTTGCAATATTAAGCAAAGTGCCTTGAAATTTTGGCTCCATTATCAGGGTAGCTGTGGAGACTGGGCAAGTCAACTCTGAAGCTTGTCTTGACTGTGGGGGCACAGAACTTGTACTATTGTATCTCTCTACTTGTCAGTTACTTTTTAGGGTTTCCACTGTGGTGATAAAAAATTCAAGGCTTTTTGGGCTTCAGCAGCCCAAAGAGCGTCACAGATCTGAATTTTGGCAGTGCAGACACAAGAGTCTTTGTCCACTAAAATGGCCAAAGGATCCTAGGGGAGAGGAAGGCACTGACAGCTCTGATATGCATTTCAATGGCAAGGCACAACACACCTAAGTCTAAGGAGGCGAGGAAATGCAATTCCACCGTATCAGCAGAAAGCGGAAGAGCTGATAAAAGTCAGTGACTGGCATTAATCACAACCACAATGAAAGGAGAGATAAAATAGAAACACTTAGAACTGAAGCTTTCTTAGAGAAACATTACTGAATAAAATAGCTGTTTCCAAGAGTCAGTGGAAGGGAAAAGAGGAGGGGAAATGAGGAGAGTAAAGAAGATAAAATAACACAGGATAAAAGTTGAAGGAGGCTTTTGTCGGTGTTGTTTTATATTTTTTATTGCTTTTCCCCCCGAATTTGGTCAGATTTATTTATTCTTTAGCAATGGAAGCATTAAACAACTTTGATATATTCTCAATCATTAAAAGTCTTTGATATATATAGTCGATATGAAAGGTGAGCTTAAGGGTATAAAGTGAAAAGAGATAATATGTGAGACAAAGTTTTCCGGGAAACACAAGAGAATGAAATCCACTGATAGGTGAAAACTTAATCACCTAGCAAGGTGAAGAAAAACCATTTACTTAAGTGAGAGAGAAAATATAGTTTTAAGAGCACTTAGGAATGCAAATATACCTGCAGACATGGGACTGGAGAAGGAAGGCGGAGCTCAAGTGAAGGCCTCCCCTTTTTCTCTGAAATAAAATCACCAAGTCATCTCCCAAAAGGGTGGAAGCTTCGGGAAAAAGGAACCTGGGGGTGAGGCTGAGTTTGTAATAAACGCCCAGGGGAGCGAGAGAGAGGTGCCCCTGGTTTATGATGAGGTGCATACGGCACGAGGCCGAATGGGGACCCAGAACACGGATTTCAAGGGAGTCAACCCCCTGATGGTTCCCCACATACCCACAGTGCATCGCAAGGTGGAGCACAAAACTGCAAAAGGGAAAAGAGTTTCATGCTTTCGGACAGAGAGTGATTACAGAGAGTTACTGTATGGCATTATCTTCCAGGGAAATGAGAGAAACTAAGAAAGGGCTGAAAGATCGGGATAGTAGGAAGTGTTTCGGGTTTGATCAGCCAGAGTCAAGCTAATGGCATAAGAGAGCTTTCAGGCAAGAAATCGTACACACGTATAGTCTTGACCTTTTGAATTTCCAAATTCTGTATTGAGTGATGATAAGATTAAGTGTATGGCATTAAGTTCTGGTCAGGATATTACAAGGTTAGGGTAGGGTGTTGGACACTTTATTTACATGTAGAACTTGATTTCGACAGTGAGATGAAGAAAGCAAGCACAATGTTCTCATTTTGAAGCATAAGTAGTCTATAGTGCAAATGCACAGAGTTAAATGTTGAGACTTACTGTTTAAGTCCTAGGTGTCTACAATTCATTGTCGAAAACCATAAATTGTGATTAATCATATCTGCCCTACATACTTAATGGGTCATTATTACTAATGATACTCTTTCTCTTGAGAATTGAATACAATAATAAATGTGATGTCTTACCTAATATGCAAAGTGTTAGGCAAATATTATGCTACCCAACTACGTTGTTTACTCAGATTCTCCCAGCACAGCAAATCAGAGCTGTTCAATGTGCTATAAATTAAATTGAGCCATTATTGGAAAATGCCAAATATCTTTACTCTTATTCAAATGCAGTGTGATTGGAGAAAAAGAGGTAGCTGGCCTCAGATCATGTGGTATTGATCAATGTTCTCCTTAGATAAACAAGAATAATTTGATGTAAGTTACTATTTGTCTTTGTCTAGAAAATACAATTCAATAGTCAGCAGGAAAGCCAAATTGCAACTCCATTTAAGTAATAAGACACAGCAGGGTACGGTATTGTTACATTAAACACCCCGAAGTGAGTTAATGTGATTATAATGTGCCTTTTTTAAACAAACCAATTATAGCATGCACAGGTAATAAATTATTATCGGTATTAATATATGACCCTTAATCTTGCGTTTTCTGTTTATACATATATAAAAATTTAAAATGCATCACCATAAAATATAAACGTTTTTATTTTACTGTTTTATAGTCCACCCAGCTGGAAATATTTTACTCTTCATTGAATTTTTAATTCTTTCATTTATGGGTTTATTCTTTTACTCGTTTATATAAAATATTTACCAATTAAGACTAAATGGGAGACTCAGATGTGATACATGCTATATATGTGGTGCATGTGTGTCTTATGATGGTTTTATTTAAAGATTTCACTTTATAACCACATGAACTCACGGGTAGGGAGGAAGGGATTCTAATATGACAACACCGTAGCCTACAGTGGCTTCATATTGAACAGAAGGTGTCTTTGAGGAGTTTATAATTTGACAGAGGAAGAAACATATTCAGAACAATAGCTCAAATGTCAGGAAAGAAAGGTGTTCAGCTCGAGAGAGAGAGAGAATTGGGGAGTACACGCAGAGATTCGGGGAGGGAGAAATAGCATTTCTTTGGAAGAAGGAGAGAAAACCTCTTACAAGAGGATATTTCAAATAAACCATGAAGGATGAGGAAAATTCCCACATCCATAAATGAGAAGAGTTGTTGCGAGGAAAGGAGTGTACGGTCAAGGATCGCTCTAAGTTCACTGAGTAATGGGGATTTCCTTCTCTAAAAACGTATCTTTACTGTTGCAAGTCTGACAGATGTCCCCGTTTTCCCCATTGAGCCCTTCTACCCTGCACCTCCCCCTGCTCCAGGCCTTCCTCACAGTACTGTCTGTGTCCATGGCTTATGCATATAGGTAGATAAGTTGTTTCCTTTTAAATTGTTTTTTTATTGCTGACTAAAATAAAATGGAAGCATTTTCATATAATCTTTCTGTGAATATATGCATATGTAATTTTCAATCAATATTTTCAGAAAAAAATTCCCTGTGCATTGACTATGATCGTACACAATGGAGAGAGAGCAGAGTGACTTAACTTGTCATGTAAGCGTCAAAAATACAGAAAGAATCAAGTTTATAATCTATGTAGAGTTAAAGCTGACTAGCTTTCCTCTTACACTAAAAAAGTGTAAGAGGAAAAGTCAAAATAACTATAAGATTTTGACTCTACCAACTGAAGGAATAGTGAGGCTATTTACTAAGAAGCAGGGGAACAGCCAAGAGAGTCTGTATGCCTGTTAGTCCAAGATACAGAGGACTTATCTCTTTAAAAAATGCTATAATGAATGTCTTTATGCATAGAGCATTTTCCATATTTAGGCTGTAGACTTGAATGGGTCTATCTTTTTAACTTCAATGAAGTGCGAAGTGAAATAGGCTCGCTTTTATACTTTCTCTGCCTGATCATTTAAACAATCCATCTCCCTGTAGTCTCAGCGCCAACCCTACATTAGCAATGAGACAGATCAACATGCACCCATTCTCAGTATATACTGCACCACATAAAAAAGACATTGGCCAAACTTGGAAATCCCTTCCCTATCCCTGAGTAGTGAGGTCTGCCATGAGCTTCCCTTGCTTTCCAACTTTCTAGAGACAGATAACCTCCTTCATAAATGATTTCTTGATAAAAGATGACTTCCTTTTTCTCCTCAATTATCAAACCAATTTGGTTACTCTCACTCCTCAAGGGAAACTGTTAACACACAGTACACACACGTGAGCATGCACACACACACAGAGAAAGAGACTAAACTATTACTGGTTTAACTGAAGAATCTCAAGTTGGTAAGAATTATTTTCCCAGTAACTGCTATCAAGTATGCTCTTTGGAATCACCCTTTCCTATGGGTTGTGATTTCCCCTTAACAATATATCAACTTGGCTCCTTAAATTTTAAGAAGTTGGTCTTACTCCTAATACTAATAGAAAGTTATTTATGGTGACATGACATATTTAATGTATTGGAAAAATTATGCTTAGTCAATATAGAAAAAGAATAGCCCTGGAAATATGGGGAAATGTTTGTTAGAGACCTTTTAAGTTGTCAGAGGAGACGGATATTACCTGAATTAAGAACACGACAGAGGAAATGGAGATAAGTGGAAATTTTTAAAATATAATTAGAAAGAAAGTAGAATCAACAGGAATTTAGGAATTAGAAATCTGCTCATTGTGAAAAGCAAAGGAAAGGACACAAGGATGATACTGGACTTCTGGTTTTGGCAGTGGCATAGAGGATAATGGTATTCTCTGGGGTAGGACATACGTAAGGAGAGGCAAGGGATGAACTGTCGTGAGTTTTGATGTTGGTCTTGAGCTAACTCTGTGTGACATTTTGTATTCACTATATGCATGAGTCTGAAATTCATTAAATTAGTAATATTTGGCTATCTAGTTATAACCATCAGAACTGACGGCAGTTGAGAGGATGTATAAAATTCTAATACAATGAGAGATGTAAGGAGGAAAAATATTCTACAAGGAACCTGATCAAATGTAGCAAGACTGCAGGGGGACCTGGGATATGGTGACAGATGTATTTCAAGAAGGAAGGATACAATGTAAAATGACTCAGGGATTTGATTAAACTAAAATTGTATTTCTCAAAAATAAAGATATATGTGATATCACTTACTAGTTTCAGGGGAAAAGTGAGAAATGAAGCCATGTAACAGTAAATTGTGGTATGAGTGGGAGGGAAGAGTTAGGGACACAGAAGAAATCCACAGTTTGAAGGAGTTTGGAGAAGGCTAGGATAGACACTGCAGGAGAGCTGGAGAACAAAGACAATGTGTCCATATCAGAGATGAGCATATTTAAATGCTATGAGAAGAATATAGTAGAGAGAGAAGTTGAAGATATATAGAGATCATAGATGAGTAATAGATAGTGTGGTCCTTAAGGAGAAAAAGGTAATACATTTTTGGTGGCTTAGAGAAAGGATTGCTTTTAGAGTAGGGAAATCTATTTCTATGTTATTTTAGAGGAGAGAAAAAGAATAAGATGAGTGAAATTACAAATCATTGTTCAGGTTTGGTAGTTGAATTGTAGGGGAGAGCCCACCTGACAATCCTAGTTGTAATGAGTAGACAATGAAGCCATCTTCAGAGTTTGACTCAGGGCCCTGGTAGAATCATCGTTAGGAGAAGGGAAGAACAAATGAAAGTGCTTTTCTGAGGAAAAGCAGCAGCAGCTGATAGGACGAACACAGAGGGGTTTCTAGGCTGCACTGCAGACCCAATCAAGGTTAAATAGCATGAATTTAGAAACAATCTCATCTGCACAGCTCATTAGTGTTTTCCTGTTCTTTTTGTGCCTTGAAGTGAAAGGTAACCTGGTAGTGTTAGTTTCACATATATAAAATGATAGTCAAATTTACTGAAAAATAGAACTGAATTTTGTTCTCTTGCTCTTCCTAAGTTATTTAAATTATCACTATGTATTTCTCTTTTGTCCTAAAGTCACATAAAAGAATTATTATCTGGCCTTAATTAATGATGAGAGATGTTTTAGAGAATGTGTAATTATTTCTATTTAGCATAATACTAAGGATTATATTGTTATTTTTTTATGCTGCCATTGAAATAAAAGAAATTTTGGAATATACACATAAATACAGGAAAGGGCAAAAGTAAGTTTACAGTTGTGAGTATTGGAAACACAGTTTATTCCTGTATTATTATTTATTAACTATTGTATTATTTTCCATGTGAAGAACTATACATGTACTATTGCCCCACCCTGTATGCACTTACTTTTCTTCTTTCAATATCTATCATATCAAATGTGGTTATAACTATATTCAGGAATAAAATAATAATTATTTAGATGTCTGCCACTTCTCTGAAATTATTGCATATTCAGCAGCAATCTGTTCAGCAAAGTTAAAAAACACACACACGGTACATATATTTGAAAGTAGATGATTCTTGATTTATAGATCTATTTAACACAAAGAAAACAAATTACTATGTTGGAGCATCGTATAAAATTAATCTTAATGTCCTTTAATAATTTTCCAAGTCTAGTCATTCGTGATGCTAAAAAAAGAGATGGTCTTTTCCTTTGATATGTAAAAGTTGATCTGGAGCTGAGCTTGGGTATAGTGACTAGAAAAAGCTGAATCACTCTGCAGGATAAAGTAAAAAGAATTTATATTTTTTATAATTCCCAGGAACAAGATCTATAGTCTGGAATGGCTTTACCATTGACAGCATAATAGCCAGAAGGGCTTTAAGAGGAGGAATATTTAATGTAGTAAACTTTTAATGTTTTTCACTAAAAAAATATAGAAATAAAAATGTATAGGAATAAAAAATAGATAAATAATTAAAAGGAAAACATGTAACCAGCGATCATGCAGGTTAGAACATTACCACTATTTTTTTTAATGTTTTTACTGATTTCAGAGAGAGGAAAGGAGAGGGAGACATAGTTTACTTCATAGTCCTACAGCAGGGTTTCTCAATATATCTATATTGAGGAAAGGAGAGGGAGGGAGAGAGAGAGAGAAACATCAATGATGATTCATTGATCAGCTGCCCCCTGCATGCCCCTGACTGGGGATCGAGCCCGCCACCCGGGCATGTGCCCTGACCTGGAATTGAACCCCAATAGCCTGGATCCTAGGTCGATGCTCAATGGCTGAGCCATGCCCGGCCGGGCAGCGTTTCTCAATATTGCGTTGGTCACATTTGGGGACAGATAATTACATGGGGTGCTGCCTTGTGCATGGTAGGATCTTTAACAGCATCCTGATATCTACCCATTAGAAGTCAATAGCACCTCCCCAGGTGTGACAATAGAAAATGTCTTCAGACATGGTCAAACACCCCAAAGGTAAAACTGCCTTCCAATGATAACCATAGGGTTCAATGGAAATATCACAACAATTGTTAATCCATTTTACTATCAATTGACATTGAAGCTGTTTCTCTTATGCGCTGTTATAAACATTCTGGTGCACCACTTATGGTGATCATATGCAAATCTGTCGGATGTAATCATAGGAGTGGAATTACTGGGTCAAAGGATATACTTTAGTAGGCATGATAGTTTCCCAGAATGGTTGTGCCATTTAATTCTTCTGTCAAAAGTGTGTCAGTGGGTGGGCTTTCCCCAAAAGAAAAAAGAAAAGTTTTAAAGCCTGAGTAGAGACTCGTCAGTTTCCTTTTTTTGACAACTGAGGAGATTCAGATTGGGGGATCCAAGATGGTGGTGGAAGCTACACTGACACTCTCCCGCGACCAATCTGGATTTACAACTAAAATATAGAATCCATCCTGAAAACCAACTGCAGACGAGCTGGGGAGCACCCTCATAACCAAGGAGGAAAAGTGGAGACGCACAGAGACTGGTAGGAAGTGTGGAAGCGAGAGGGCTGCTGGGCTCCCACAGGCAGCAGCTGAAGGCCTAGAGGGGTATCTCAGCTGTGGGGGGTCCCACTGAGGACTCTGGGGCCTAAACCCCAGGCTGGGCTTCTCAGCCCAGAGTGCCAGACCTGAGAAAGGTGCCCACATAACATCTGGCTCTGAAAAGCAGCAGTTTCTGTCCGCCAGGGAGAGGCAGCTGGAAATGCAGGCACATCTTAAAGAGCCAACGCCCAAAGTTTCATATGCAGCCACTCACCTTGGGCTCTGGCGGAGGGGGTGTGAAGTGGACTGGAGCTGTGTGGGGAGAGTCTGGGGAGAGTCGTTCCCCTAGACTGTGGAGGACATCTTTCTCCCAGCGGTGAAATTTCTGCTTTGCAACGAGGGGGAAGCAATTGCCCCACCCTGCTGGAAAGCCTCAAGCCCTGCCCAGAGGAGTTTCTACAGCCTGTGGCTTGTTAAGAGACTGATAACAACAAGCGTCCCCACCCTATGGAGCTTCTATAGCCTGTGGCTCATTAAGAGAATCAGATTAATCAGTCTGCAGGCAGAGGCAGAGCTCAGGGTGCTCTGAGCCTTTGCTTGATCTGCTTCAGGACCCAGGCCTTAGAAAAGGAGACTTTGGTGTGCAATTTGGTCCTGTCCAAATGCACCCAGCCATAGCAGTGGAGACCTCAAGCCTAGAGTTGTTGAGAGCTCCAAACAGGGTACTCAGGGCCAGTCACAAACTGTGTCTGACATTAGCCTGTACCAAAGACCCTCCAAAAAGACTGAAAGTCCTAGCAGATCTACCTAACACTTAAAAACAAACCCAAAAAAGTAGCCAAAATGGGGAGACCAAAAAGCAAGGCCCAAATGAAAGAACAAGAGAAGTCTCCAGAAAAAGAGCTAAATGAAATGGAGCAATCTCTCAGATATAGAGCTCAGAATACTGACTGTAAGGATGCTCCACAGCATGAAAAAAGATATGGAAACTATGAAAAATGACAACTGACCCAACAGAAATACAAAGAATTTTAAGAAAATACTATGAACAACTATATGCCACCAAGCTGGACAACCTGGATGAAATGGACAAATTCCTAGAAAAATACAACCTTCCAAAATTCAGTCAGGAAGAGTCAGAAAGCCTAAATAGGCTGATAACTGCTGATGAAGTTGAAGCAGTAATTAAAGGGCTCCCAGCACACAAAAGCCCTGGCCCACATGGCTTCACAGGGGAGTTTTACCAAACATTCAAAGAAGAATTAACACCTATCCTCAAACTATTTCAAAAAATCCAAGAGGAAGAAACACTTTCAAACTCTTTTTACAAGGCCAGCATTAACCTAATTCCAAAACCAGATAAAGACACTACAAAGAAAGAGAATTACAGGCCAATATCTCTGATGAACATAGATGCTAAAATCCTCAACAAAATATTAGTAAATTGGATCCAGCAATATATTAAAAAGATCATACATCATGACCAAGTGGGATTTATTCCAGGGATGCAAGGTTGGTACAATATTCCCAGATCAATAAACGTGATATATCACATAAACAAATTGAAAGACAAAAATCACATGATCATATCAATAGGTTAGGAAAAAGCATTTGATAAAATCTAACACCCGTTTTTGATAAAAATTGTCAGCAAAGTGGGAATAGAGGGATCATACCTCAACATAATAAAGGCCATATATGACAAACCTACAGCCAACATCATACTCAATGGGCAAAAACTAAAACCATTTCCTCTAAGAACAGGAACAAGACAGGGGTGTCCACGTTCACCACTCTTATTCAACTCAGGACTGGAAGTCCTAGCCACAGCAATCAGACAAGAAGAAAACATAAAAGGCATCCAAACTGGAAAGGAGGAAGCAATACTCTCATTATTTGCAGATGACATGATATTGTACCTAGAGAATCCTAAAGACTCCACCAAAAAACTACTAGTTTTAATAAGTAAATTCAACAAGGCAGCAGGATACAAAATTAACACCCAGAAATGGATGAAATTTTTATACACCAATAATGAACTCTCAGAAGGAGAAACTAAGAAAACAATCCCATTTACCATTGCAACTAAAAAAAATAAGGTACCTAGGAATAAACTTAACAAAAGATGTAAAAGACCTTTACTCAGAACACTACAGGACACTGAAAAAAGAAATAGAGTAAGATATAAACAAATGAAAAAATATATCATGTTCGTGGATTGGAAGAATTAACATCATTAAAATGTCCATACTACCCAAAGCAATCTATAAATTCAATGCAATCCCTATTAAAATACCAACAGCATATTTCACAGATCTAGAACAAACACTTTGAAAATTTATATGGAACCAAAAAACACCCCGAATAGCCACGGCAATCTTGAAAAAGAACAAAGTTGGAGAGATCACAATACCAGCTATCAAGTTATACTACAAAACCATTGTAATCAACACAGCGTGGTACTTGCACAAGAACAGACATACAGATCAGTGGAATAGAACAGAGAACCCAGAATTTGACCTATGCCATTATGGTTAATTAATATTTGACAAAGGAGGAAGGAACATACAATGGAGTCAAGACAATCTCTTCAATAAATGATGTGGGGAACATTGGACAGGTACATGCAAAAAAATGAAACTAGACCACCAACTTATACCACACACAAAAGTCAATTCAAAATGGATAAAAGACTCAAATATAAGGCATGAAACCATAAAAGTCTTAGAGGAAAACATAGGCAGCAAAATCTCAGACATCTCTCCTAGCAATAGGTTTGCTGATACATCTCCTAGGGCAAGACAAAGGAAGGAGAAAATAAACAAATGGGACTGCATTGAAATAAAAGGCCTCTGCACAGCAAAAGAAACCATCAACAAAACAAAAAGGGAGGCCACTGTCTGGGAGAACATATTTGCCAACAACACATCGGATAAAGGGTTAATATCCAAAATATATAAGGAACTCATACAACTTAACAAAAGGAAGACAAACGGTCTAATTAAAAAAATGGGCAAAGGACCTAAATAGACACATCTCCAAAGAGGACATACAAATGGCTAAGAGACATATGAAAAATGCTCAATGTCACCGATCATCAGAGAGATACAAATTAAAACCACAATGAGGTATCACTTCACATCTGTCAGAATGGCACCATCAACAAATCAGCAAAGGACAAGTGCTGGCGAGGGTGTGGAGAAAGGGCCCCCTAGTGCGCTGCTGATGGGAATGCAGACTGGGGCAGCCACTGTGGAAAGCAGTATGGAGTTTCCTCAAAAAATTAAAAATTGACCTGCCATTTGACCCAGTGATCCCACTTCTAGGAATATATCCTAAGGAACCCAAAACAGCAATCACAAAGAACTTATGCACCCCTATGTTTGTAGCAACACAATTTACAATAGCTAAGATCTGGAAACAGCCCAAATGCCCATCAGTAGATGAGCTGATAAAAAAGCTGTGGCACATTTACACCATGGAGTACTATGTAGCTATAAAGAGGAGGGACCTTTTATCCTTTGGAACAGCATGGAGGGAAATAGAAAGTATTATGCTAAGTGAAATAAGCCAGTCAGAGAAAGACAAATATCACATGATCTCATTTATATGCCAAATATCATATAATAAACTGATGAACAAAATGGATCCAGAGACATAGAAGCATGGAACAGCCTGAGGGATCTCAGAGGGAAGGCGGGGAGGGGGAAATGGGTGGGGAGAGATTAATCAAAGAACTTATATGTTTATAAGCATAACCCATGGACACAGACATTGGTATGGGGAAAACCTGGGGGTGGGATGGATGAGGGGTGGAGGGAATCAATTCAATGGGGATAAAAAGGGGACATCTGTAATATTTTCAACAAAGTTAAAGAAACTTTAAAAAGTGTGTGTGTTACAGTTGCTATACAACGCTTCGTATTCTTAGCCTTAAATTTTAGCGCTTCTAGTAAGTACAAAGTATTATCTTATTGTAAGTTTCCTAAGTGACTCATCTTGGAGATTTCACAGGAAAGCAGATTTGCTCAAAGTTAGTGTTCATTTAAAATTTGTTTGCTTGACTATTACTCTTGTTAGCGGCTATGCTATTGTCGTTAAATTAAGCCTTTAGTTACGCTACCATTAAGATTTCCCAGAATTACACTCTGATGGCCAGTGCTCACAATATTTTTTCTCTATCACAATTATTTAATACATTCTGATTGAATATCTAGCAGACTAGTGTATATTTTTAGTAGAATGTTATATTTGAAGGCAGAGATTATATTGTCTTTTTTATCTTTTCTTAGTACCTCGCCTTCTATAGGTATTCAAGAAAAATGTTAAAATATATTTTTCATACATATTTTCCTATTTAGTTTTCCCTGTGCCTTGACTCAATATATTAAATAAGCATGAGAAAATGCATAGGATGTGTAATGATTTATGGTAACCAACTGAATGCTAATTATTGATTTAATCTTAACCATTATATAACCCATACAATAATATCATTCTGTTCAGCTCTGCAGCTGTCTACACTTACAGTGGTGTTTTTTGTTTTTTTTTTACACAAGTTCGGGATCCTCAGAAAGGTTCCTGCTCATCTTAGTCATTTTATCCTATTTTTACTTCCACTATTTATTTTACAGTCTCATTATCCTTTGGCCCCCATGTCCTTATTTTACATTTATAAATTCCTTCTTTCCAGAGTAAGTTTTAAAAATTCCAGTACCATGAATAGTCTGTTGTACCTAATGGTTTTAAACCATTGCTGCTTTATTTTCCAACTTTTCCATTACCCTTTAGGCAGTTCCTTAATGCTTCACAATCTAAATAGTACTTTTGTTTCTGAAGAACAGAACATGCCACCCCAAAATGTGCCACTTTGGCATATTGATCATTTTGAATTAAAGTTACTTAAGAAACAGCCAGTACAAGAAGGACATTCTTACCTCCTTTGTCTCCCTGAAACCAGGAAATTAATTTTCCATGTGAAAGTTACCCCACTGTACCATGAGGGTAGAAGATGTCCTTGTCACCAGAGATGGGAATTTGGGGGCCAAGAAGGATATATACACAAACCTTGTTACTTTTAACTAATTTACTACCCCAAGCTCAAACTTATTTGTCTTCTCAGTTCTTCACAAATTTATTGTTTCTCTGCCTAAAAGGTAGAAAAGCTGCTTGCTTTGGTCATTTATCTGAGCCTCATATATTGTGTTTTGTGTGTATATAAAATTAAACTTGTTTTTCTCCTGTTAAACGGTCTTATGTCAATTTAACAATTAGACCAGCCTAAGAACCTAGAAAGGAAAAGGGACATTTTTCTTCTCTCACATTTTCATCACTTCTTTTTCTCTAACCACCCTACCCCAAACAGAAGTTCTCTAGTTTGTTGCTGTTCTGTTTTTCATCCTAGAGATTGAATTAAATTTGATGTTAAATGAAAAGATTAAAAGTTAATACAGAAAATCATGCAAATAAAATTATCGTGTAGGAGAAAATATTTTTATATAAATATTTGTTTATATTATTAAAATATCTTTAGCCAATTAGTAGGTATTTGTATGTCAAGCTTTCCACTACACACTGTTAGGGAAATAGAATTAAAAAACAAAATTTCCTCCCAACCCAGGAAAATGCTCCACAAAGGCAGAAGAGGAAGAAAACAGTTCTCTTACTGAACTAGCACTGAAACAAATACTACCCACACCACAGGCAATCTAAGGGATTGTCAGGACAGAAAGGAGTCTCATTCTTTTATATACTTAAGAAGATATAACCCATTACATAAGTGTTCTCAAGATAAACAATCACCAGTTCTCAAGCAAGAGGGACTAACACCACCATTTGTCACATATAGTTCATTCTAAATTCACCTGAAAATGGGATGACCATTTGAGTTAGTTAACTGGTTTTATTAAAAAGAAAATTAAACTCATATCTTTATGACAGGTGATAATTTTGGAGCAAGGAGCTCACTGAAGTTAGACTCCTACCCTACCATAGAAGTTTAGAGATAGGTGATGATTACATCTTGAAGAGATGGCTCCTGGGTCCTTGGCAAAGACTTTTCTGATTTGTAAAGCTGACAAGAGGCTTATTGAGGTTTCAAGCAGATTTTGTGCATGTCCAAGGGCCATGAAAGAATTTACAATTATAATTTTTTTAATGAAATGCTTTGAAAGAAAAGGGGCAGGGATAGGAGTCTCTCTACTTTTTTTATTTTTTAACCAGGATTTTTTTTAAATTTATATTTACTCTTACAAAACCTGGGGCTATATATAATTCTTTCCAGGAAATCAATGTCAGTGAACTATTGAAGATAATTTTAACAAGATTTTCGCTCACATACACAAACACACACACTCACGACTAGGTTCTTTTTGAGGCTAGCAGATTGTGATCTCTGTTTCTGACATCTTTTAGCATTTTAGATGAGTTCATTTCAAGGAACAACATATTTATATACTTTATTTAGCGATATTTATATAAATGCATAGTTCTTATATTTTGGTAATTACTGTTCAAGGAATAATAACTAAAGTCCTTCTTTGTTCAAAAGATTGCCCAGATTGTATGGGCATGACACTCTTCATGCTAGTGCTATTTAAGGTATCACACATTCTTCTGAAGATTGAAATAGGTTTCTTTTAGAGTCAGCACACACAAAAGGTCTATTTACAAGTTAGGAACCTAAACAAATGATCTTTTAAAGAGTAGTTGAGTAACTATAACATCATCTAATTAATGCATTTATTGTACAAGTGTTAATTCGTCCTTTCTGAGAATGTTAACATTTGCCCTTTTCAGTTTTCCCATGTTTTTTCTTCAGTGAAATTATACTTTTCAGTGACAAATAACAGTAAATGTCATTGCTACTTTTGGATAAATTTAGAACATCTGATGTATAATCATTCACTACAAAGGACTTTCTGATTCTGACAAAGCATGTATTGTGAACCCTTCATTTCCTCTCTCAAGTCCTGCAGGATATCAACAATTCACATGGTATTGACATATTTATTTAAACACTCTTTTATTGTAGCTTGGGGAGGGGTACTTTTCTCGATGAATAAATTGATTTATATAATTTAGATTCTCCATTTGATAATCTTATACTCAAATACCCCAATTATAAGATTAATTCTGTTACACGGTCTCCCTCTTTCTTTTTCTCACTTTACCCTTTTTTTTGTCTTTCCTCCCTCTCCCACTATTCTGTTTCATCATTTAGACATTTAAAGACAGTCTTTAATGCACCAATGGAAAGCATGTGTTTCCCATGGGCTATTTTATGGTAAGGCTTAAGAATATTTGAAATTCGATCTGTTTTTTACTAATTGCCACAGTTTTGACGTTCATCATTAGAAAGTCTCAAATCAAGTTAGATTTCAACTACCCATAGTTTTTCAAATCCTTGCCTAGAGTAAGTTGCTTTCCTCTTGTGAAAGAAAGTAGTGGCATAGTCCAAAACAAAGCAAACAAAATATCACTATACTAAATTCAATCTCTCTGATGCAATATTTCCAAGTAGAGTATAGATTTTTTTATTTTTTTTTATTTTACATTAAGTGCACAAGTCAATGGCCAAAGGGAATTGGCTGTTACTAACATGGGCTCCTATGCAGTACTTTTTTCTGCTACGTTCAGAGGCAACAAGTTAGGCAGGAAAAGGTAGACACTGAATAATATAATTAAAAATCCATGATGGAAAAAATTTCCATATGGTCCAAGACCTTCAACTTGATACCTGTTAGTAAAAACTATTTCATTTTATTAGCCATCAAAATGTATCCTTCTCTGGAATTTATATCACAGCTGTTTTTGTTTTTATTTTATTTACAAAGTTGTCATACTTTCTTTGGAAAACAACTGGAAATGTTTACCAAAGTAGAAAATAATCATACTCAATAATTTATTGTGAAAACTCCCTTCTGCCTTCAATTTAATTTCTTTTTTCAGAATTGGCTTGAGCATCTTGATCTGAATTTTTACACATTTATAAGAATTTAGACCAATTTATCTAAATTCAACCAAGAAACTATTGGAATTTTGATTGTAAATATGTTATTATTATATTTCCTCTCAACCACTTTAGTGACCTCTGAAACCCCAGTTCGTTATAAGGAGAAAGTTCTTTAATCTGAAACTCTTCACAGAATTCTCCCTTCCCGTCCTCACCTGAAGTTAAGTCTTTTCCACCTTCCCCACCCCCCAGCCCTCACCCCTCACGCACAAGATGCTTTCTTAAGGGGAAGAGGTCATTCATTCTTCTAGACTTTGTGTGTCTCTGGGCAAGGAGATAATTTTGTTAGTATTCTCTCAGTATTTCATTGTCACTTCCAGACTATTTTAACTTCAAAAACGGCATGCAGTCTATGTTTATAGATTCTGAGATTAGATTGCCAGGGCCTGAAGTATGGCTCCACCATTTCCTGGCTACCTGATCTTGGGCAATTAGTAATTCATTCTGAATCTCATTGCCCTTATCTAAAAATCACAGATAAAAAATACCTGTAGACTTGTTGTGAGAATTAAATGAGGTAACATACATAAAACACATAGAAAGTGTTTTTTGAAACTGATTATAGTATTTTTTCACATACATTCATTCCTATAATGTTTACTAGAAAAGCCCAATCAGTATCTCTTAATTCCCAACAGTTGTTTCATATAAGATCTCTGTAAAAGCAAAAATCTTAAATATCTCAAATATTTCAAAAGTTTGATATATAACACTGATATTCTCTTTAGTTTTCTCTATGGAGAGTTTTAGTCATTTACTTAATGTATTCCCTTGAGATATGATTTCAGAGAATTTATAAGTTTATCTATGTATCTGAATGATGGTTTGATACTGATTCACATCTAAATTTTTAAAAAGACAAACATAAAAATACCGATTCATTGTAAGTAGCTGAAATAATAGTTTAAACTATATAGCTACTAGTTTCTAACTGTGTAGAATGAAAATAATCAGAGCAAATATATGAAACACAATATGAGAAAATATGTTCTCTTTTTTATTATCCATAAATAAATAAATAAAACTATACATTATAATGCAGAGCTAGAAGTACTGCACTGCAGGTGAACACTCCATGGCTCAAGTGAATTAATTTACATTCCAGTCAATAGGATAGAATACTATCCTGTGGGAGCTGTGACATACTGAACAATTTTGGTGGTCTCCCCAGAGCCCAGTAAATCAGAATAAAAACCAAAACCAATGAAAATATAATTATGGCTCTAGAGACTTTACCTACAAGTTTATTCTTTACTCCAAGTTGTAAAAACTTTAATAAAAGTTGGAAAATCTCGTATATTCAGAAAAATACCTTGGTCTAAAGCTTTCCAGATTGTTCCCCTTGAGTGATATAATGAAGATAAGGTGCTCATGTAAACCATTATAAAGTTAAGACACTTGCAAAAGTTTCCTTAACTCTTCAAACAAGAATTCCCTGCTTACAAGTTCTGCATTGGCAATAATTCTATGATAGCTCCCCAAACATAAAAGAATTAACTTGGACCAACTTGATGTGTTACACCTGTTTTGTGAAAGTCCAAATTTGCTGTATAAGTCTGATGGTCTAAGCTTGTTATCAACTACTTTAACAAATAGTACTCTATTCAATATTACAGTAGCAACATTAGTCTTAAGTCTTGGTGATTTTTAAATAAGAATTAGTGCTTCTCAAAATATAGTCTATAGATACCTAGGTGTTCTCAATATTGTTGCAGGGACACCCAAGAGGGTAAGACAATATTCCTAATAATAGTAATATGTTATTGCCTTTTTCACTGTGATGGCATTGGTAGTTCCAAAACAATGGCACATAAAGCTCTAAGTACTTAAGCATGAGTCAAAGTAATGGCAGCTAACTGTGCCCTATTGATGTAGAAATAGTGCTGGGGAAACAACCATATTCTAAACCTACAACTTAACCTCAGTCATTTAGTGTGCTTGTATTCCTGAGCTATGACTTTCACAAATCCTTCTCAGCTTTCTTATCCCACTAGGGTGAAAGCTAGAGGGGGTTGCCCTTCCCATTCAGGTAATACTTTGGTAAAGTACTCCCCATTGAGGCCTGGTCTTCATTACAAAACCACAATGAGGAAGGACTTCTCAGCATATTTCAAAATAGTTTATTTCGCTCCCCTTTTGAAAGGTTGAGGGGAGGTTACTAGATTCTACAGAGTGAGAAGCTGGTGGAGTTTCTGGGGAGCGAAACATATAAAAGTATAGGACCTCTGAAGCTTTTAATTCTTAAGTTAGTCCATACTGGGACTCCTGCAATTCTCCAATTATAGTTAAGTGTCCCAATGGTATTGGCTCCAAGGTTATGGATAGACATGCCTACTGTTAGGTTCCTGGACAGGCAAATTGCCCTTGGACCATGGTTTAACAGGCTTGGAGCTGAGTCAAAGGGCTGCTTTAGGATATGCAATTGGACTGAGGTTGGTGGGTTTTCCAGAGGCAAAATATTAAAAGCAGAATGACAATACATTACTTACACTTACTTTTCAATAAACTACTTTGAAAACTACACAATAATGCACAATATATTAAAAGACTGAAGAAAATTATTCCCAGCACAGAATTCTATACCCAACAAAGATATCCTTCAAAAATAAAGGCGGAGACTTCCAAAGTTAACTTTGATGTGTAAAGAACTCGGAAGGTGTTATTCTTACTACCTTCACAACAAGAAAAAAGCTGAAGAAACTAAAGAACAAAAACTTTTCTTAGATCCATCAGAGAATTAAAGTCATAGGACAAAGTGTTGTTTCTACTGAAAAGCTATTAGAAAAACATCCAAAACTGCTCATACAGTATGCAAATACATGGAATATTTGTATTTATTTTATATAATTTCCATTGTTTCCTTTAATGATTATACAGTGTTCACAGTACTGCATAGTAAAAATATGACAATATTTTGAATAACACACAAAAAGTGTCTGAACACATACACATAGAAGTCTATAATTTCTCAGTAAAATAATGATTCTGTAACTTGCTTATGAGCATATAAACAAACTTTACATACCAAATACTTGAGTTCTAAGATTTGTACTTGTTTTTGAAAAGTGAAAATGAAAAATATGAACCTTACAGTGCTACATGTTTTTAATTCAGATTTTGAGTTTTCTACTTAAATGCAATTAAAAATAAATAAATACAGTATGTTTTGTTTATTGGCAAGTAGTCTGCTAGAATGTTAAGTCTTTACAAAAAGTTCTGAATTCAGAAGATGCCAGAAAAAAAAATACCCAAGTCAAACAAAATAAGTATCTTTTTGTGGAAATAAATTTTACATAACTTAGCAATGGAGAAAACATCTTATGGATAACTCTTTTAAGTTATGTACTTTAGCCTTTATTTACACCAAGTACATTCATTAATACATGCTTGCTTTATTAATATGTGGCCTTTTTATAAGTCCTGATTGATAGTAAATGTAGCAACATGTCAACTTATCCAAAGTAAAAATTATGAGACAAATTAAAATTTGAACATTGATAAAGTATTTTATATTACAAACTTAATGTTTTGTTAAAATATTCAATATTTAGTTATAATGATGTTTTAATGAAATAAAATTATCTTTAAAATAGATACTATAATATTTTTGAATTAAATTATATAATATCTGTGATTAACTTTGAGTAATATAGAAGGATGGGAAGTTGGCTAGGTATGAATTGGGTATGTATGGGGCAGAATCAGTCAGATAATAGTTAAGGGACGGCAATAAGTTTATCTGGGTTCATTAAAAAAATGTTTACTACTTTTGTGTATGCTCAAAAATTTCTCCATAAAAGAGAGAGGAAAAAATCAATGTGGCTTAGTTTAAGTCTTTATGATATTTATATAAGAAGAATGAATGTTATAGTCAATGGTCTCTGTGTTTCTAATTTAAGAGTTGTTGAAGAGAAATATTTTGAACAGTAAACGACACCTCTAAAAAGGTAACATTTTAAAACAAAAGACAGATAATGTAGGATAATTTAAGGGTACCAGAAGAGACGAGAAAGAAAATTAATACCGAAAGAGAGGAAAATTTTCAGTTTTATCACAGTATCAGATATAATTACAAGTGTAGCAGATGTAATGAGAAACACTCATTTTCATAGCAAGTAAAAAAATAATTAAGAAAGGGAAAGTCTATTTAGGTGAGGAAAGTGGAAATATCTTACTTAACCTTTGAATGTAGTAACAGGTATTTTTTTCTCCTTGGAAACTGTTACTATTGTTCTAGAATAATACAAGTAATTAAACCTCCCACCTCAGCCTTCCACAATCACATGGCATCTGTACATTTATTCTTCAAGCACTTACATTAAACAGCAATGATTGAGTTGTTTACTGTCCCCACTAATCTATAAACATCTTTCTAGAAGGTATAAGGTTTTACCTGCTTTGTGTGTGCAACATACAATATGGTATCAAGCACACACTAAACCAATAACTGTTGAAAAGATCAACCCTGTTCAACGATAAGAGTGTAAGTTAACAAGTTTAAAGAGAAATTAGTAACACTTTATTATTAAATAATTATCTGATGCTTAAGTTAGCCTGGGGGATTCTTTTTTTACTATCTCCTTTCTTATATCACCTTACTGAATCAGCTTTCAGACCAAAATACATGCCTGAACATATATGTTATTGCAGATATCAAGATAAATTTTTGCCAAAGATATTATGTGAATGATGCTTACCACGTAATTTTTTTTTCTAAAAAAAATGAAATAGAAACTTGAAGAAAAGTTTTGTCCTATATCACATTAATCGCAACAGTATCATTTTCTTCTGAGAATGGAAACTTCAAAGAAATCAAGCAGCCCTCATTCAAACATGAATCCACAAAGTGAGGATACAAAGTAAGGAATTCTGATTCATATGTTAATAAAAAAGAAATCGACAGAATATTTTAAATGGAACTGACAATATGAATAATGTTGATAGCAACTTTGAAGATAAATTTTGAAGGCAACAAAATAACTTTGGTGATGGCTTCTTTCATCTTTGTTTCACTAAATTATTGTTGCTGAAAGCTTGACATATTTTATATTATCAAAGAATTCTTATAAATCGATTTTTACTCCAATTTTATTTAAAAGAACCAAGTTACTAAGTCAAGCTTTTAAAGAAGTAATTCATTTACATAATTAAAAATTTGAAAAGTATAAAAAGTGAGGTATGTAGAAACTCTCTCCTGTACTCCTAAATCTCAGGCATCAGTTTTCCTTCCACAAAAAGAATATAGTTACTATGAATATATAGTTATTTATAGTTATAAACAAGCATATATACATGATTCCAGAATCAACATATGTCTTTGAAGAAAAGGGCTCCTAACCCATCCCTTGAACTCTACCTTTTCCCCCAGAAGAATGATCCCGTTGCTATTCACTCTCATGTTACTGCTCCAGAATCTTCAAGTACATTTTCACTTGATTTTTTTTTTTTTTTGGTCTAAATGTTCTACTTCAGTAAAGAGAGCTTTCAAAAGGCAAGTTCACTATGGACTGAATGAGATTAATTCTTACTCAGTTATTACAATTCAAGCAGAAATATTTAGGTATAACATGCTCAGCCTGTTCAGTAGTGACACTTAAAATAAATATTGTTATATCTCATTTTTTTGTTTAATTCTTATGACCTCTCCCCACTTATTTTTCTGGACTCCTTTACTGCAGGAAGTTCATATTTCAGATGGTGTTGGAATGTGTTTCAGGCTAAGGGGAGATTTTCCTGTGATTCAAGATTTTGAAGTTGAGTGTTTTGAGCTTCTACTCTTTGTCAGTGAGAGTAGGCAACTACAGTTCTCTCCCATGACCATTCATGCAAGGATTGTTTTTCTTCCATCTGCACAGAGCAAACTGTTTCCTATGACTCAGTTATATACACTCCTCTAGCCCTTTCTCTTCTACCTAGACAACTCACTCTTGACATCATTGCTGCGTGGAAGGCATTTAATTTTTCACTTTACCTTAAATACTTTGCTTTATGTTCAAAGAGGAATTTTTGTTGGATCTCCTGAGATGCAGGGGCCCTTTATTTGTTAGCGATATCTTTTATTTAGTTTCATCTATATGCCGTTCTTGATGAATATCTACTGCTGTGGATATTCATTCCATCCATTTTAGGTTTTGAGTGTTAGCTCCTCCTGCATTCTCTTCATATAGAGTTTGTTTGTTTCTGATAAATGTTGTGGCTGTTGAATGATTTCCTGGTTAAATAATGGAGGAAACAATTTCTAGAACACCAAAGTTTTTTAAAAAACCATGGAATATATACTAGTTAAGACGTTATACTGTCTTGAATAGTTAATTTACAGGAAAAATTCAACCAGGTCATAAATAAAATAGTTAACATAATTGTTACATATGTGAAACAAACTTGATCAGTATGTATACGGTTATATACTTGAAAACTGATATTTTTATTACATACATGGATAAACCATTACTCTGAATAGTTCTTTAAACTGTTAACTGTTTTGGAAGGACCTGACACTTTTTATGGCCACTTTCTTTTCTATATAGTTAAGAGTCCAATACTTACTTCATCAAAGTTCTGGCTTGCCAAATTTTAGTTATAGTAAGACTAATTTTTCATGTAAGTGCTCCCTTAGATTAATGATTTTGATTATAAAAATAATTTTAAAGGATATATTTATGTTAAAAATGTTAAACTTCCATCATGTTTCTTAAGAACTTCTTAATTTATAGTAGAAAATAAAACATAATTTTCTAAAAATTATAATGTAATTAATTGTGCCTGAATGTTTCAAATTGTTTTAATGTAAAACTTTAACTGTATTTTTTTCTTTGCTATATTAAAATGATGTCACTATGAAGAGCCTTCTCATTGTCTTGGCCCAGAAGATTATTATTATCTGTAAGTGATCATTATCAAACCCATTGAATAAAAATGTACTTATAGCATACTCTTCAAATAACTGAATACTGTCACTAAGACTGAATAATTTTAAGTGTACAAATAGAATCGGGACATCTGAAACTTTCAAGATTATTGCCTAGAGATCATTTATAATAGCCATTCATTCAGCACATCATTCCTTTTTCAAGGTACAATTAGCTCATGATCTTATTTACTCTCCATAATAAAAACTGACAGTGAAGTATAATTAAATAATTCTGGCCTAGGATTTAGAAATCTAAGACTCAATTTGGCTTTGGTTCCAAAGTCACTAAAATTCAAGGTGAAGTCATTTGATTTCAGTGTGCATCAAGAGCTGGAATATAGTTCTGTTGTTTTTTCTAGATCCAACCTTAAATCTCACTTACGTGGTAACAAAATATAACTTTTCTTTGTCTATTAGGAGTTTATGTTGCTCTGGTGAGACTAGTCCCTCCACTGGCTCAAGACAGGAGGTCACTGCTTGGATGTCAGTGATTTATTCACGAATAAACATACGAACCAATTATGACCAATAATAGTATTACCTGGAACTTTTGTTAGAGCTATAGGAAGAGTTGTTCTTTTCCCTGGGATTACAAACTGATAGAATGCAAACCTGGACATCTGGAAGCCCCATGCAGACAGTCTGACATTAAACAAGGCCATGTTTGTTCAATAAATGCTTTCTTTTTTAAGCTAGTGTGAATTAGAATTCTGTCATTTTTAAGAGGACAATTCATGACTTATACACTATCTCAACAAGTCATAGAAGCAACTAGATGATGATTACCAAACTCAAATCGCTGTAATACAAACCCTAAAAGAGTGATTAAATACAAAATGTAAGTTCCCTAAGTGCAGAGATTAGTTTTTCCAATGCTAATTCATCAGCACTGAGGCTGTACCTGGCACACAGTAAATGTTCAATACATATTTGTTAAATAAATGAATGAATTTTGTCTTCAAATGGGGAAATTAGTTTCTAATTCTGCCTCCTTTGTCAGCCTACTAGAAGAAGACAAAAAAATTATTTATTTGCAATTGAGTATCGTACTAAGTTAAGTATTATCTTTTCTTGGCTATCAGGTAGTTTGGGGGCCCCAGGGGAATTTCTTATCTCCATGAAATTGAGAAACACAGGCAGTTCTCTATTCTTCTTACTGGTGTGGCTGACGATGAATAGAGTTATCATATTTATGAAGATCTAAAATACCTATTTTATCATGCTTATAAAATATTTATTTAACATACACTATGTGCTAGGAATTGTGGTATTGAAATATGTTGTAGTAGAAATAGAAAAACAACTCTTCAATTTCTTCCTCATGAAAGAAATCGAAGAGTTACTTAGTCTTGAACAATAAAATATTTACCTAAAAGGATTTGTGAGGATAAAACAATAAAAATATAATAATACCTGTGAAAATGGATTCGTGTGTACATCTAAGGTGTTTCTTAAGGACAACCAAAATCAAGATTTGATACTGAGTCATATTTTATGGCCATGAACAATTGTACTGTTCCAGACAAGGACCATTTCTGTAGAACACTGTATGAATGTAGAGTATGGCGGAATGTATAATTCTACAGAATAGCCCCTCTAGAACATGGCTCTAAGAACACCATTCCCAGGAATGGCAATACAAAGTTGTTGTCTTGGGTCACATCAGCAATAATGATCCATTCATCTCAATTGCCCCCTCCTTTTCCTGTCACTGAAACTTCAGTCCTTGTTAAAGTGTCCTAAACGTATGTATATCCCAAAAGGCTCCTTTACATATTCTCACGGGTAAGTCCTGTAACCACATAGATCCTTTCCTCTTTTTCATCTCCAGATTCAGCTTCCCACAGGGGTGTCTATTGCCAAGACCACTCTGCTTGAAAACCATAGAAAGGAACTTTGACTTACATTCTGTCACCCATGATTGAACGGTTTCCAACCTGCATTGCCATCACTTTCACAGTCTCTGCGGCTGCCACTGGCACTGTCACCTTTACTCAGCGTTATTGTTGCCTCTTCCTCTGCCAGGAACTTTCATCCCTGCTGAAACAGATATCTTAGAGAGCAGGTGTGGTTCTTGCAGAATAAGAAAAATAGCCAATAGCTCACATTTATTAAAATATGGAAATACAGGAAAAGCACATTAATGTCTTATGGTGAGCAAGAAGTTTAAAGACTTTATAAGAAAAATTGAGGATGTCCAGGTAAAGTCCAATGTTTATTTTTAGAGAAATTTCACTTTTCAAATTCTTGAAAAGATGAAGAAAACGAGGTTGTGTGTTAATCATGGGACAAGATGCAGGGGCAACAGGACAAATCTGTGATTAACTGGGTTTTGGAAAGGTTTGGTGAAAAACAGTTGGGAGCTAAGCCCTTGCTAGTGTCAGTGGAAATCTTTTATTCCTTCAGCATTTTCAACACTGAACCTAGTGGATTATCCATGGACACTATATTCAGTGCAGAAGTGAACAATGCTTCTCTCACTTTGGCTTTTAGGTTTTATCACAGGATTATTATAGTGCCTCAGAGTCTATATCTTTCAAACCCTCCAGAGAAATCAGACATAAATCTAGAATCACCTGTATCAGGAACTAATTTTTTGACAAATATAATATTGTACTGAGGATCATTCCTCCTATTATGAGCTGAATTTTATCTCCTCGAAATTCATATGTTGAAGATCTAGGCCCCAATATCTCAGAGATGACTGCATTTGGAGATAAACCCTTTAAAGAGGTATTTAAGTTAAAATGAGGTCACTAGGGTGGGCTCTATTTCAATATTATGGGTGTCGTTATAGGAAGAGGAAATTTGGGCATGTACACGTACAGAGGGTAGACCATATAAAGACATAAAAAAGAAGATGGTCATTATACGCCAAGGAGAAAGATCTTAGAAGAAATGAAGCTTGCTGGCACCCTAATCTCAAATTTCCAGCATCCAGATCTATGAGAAAATAAATTTCTGTTGCATTAGCCACCCAGCCTGTGTACTTTGTAGTGACAGCCTTAGCAAACTAATACATCTTTTTTTTTTAGATCTAAAGTTTTGTTAGTAGAGGAGGCCTGTTCTCTGATATCTCCATCATTCCTTAAAATAAATTCTCTGCCAAAAGCCTCTCCAGTCCCCTGCTACATGAATTCCCTTGACATATCCAATAGGTCTGAATCCCAGCATTGGATGCAGCTTACCTTTGAGATAAGCAACACATTCTCTCTCCTCTACCCAAACACTCTTATTATACTTTCAATGAACTGCCACAACACTATTGTTGGACCCATCATTATAACAAATGCTCTTTTTGAAAGGTAATAATTACTTTGCTCTAAATCAGTCTGTCATTAAGGATCACAGACATGAACTAGTACAGAGTAAAAGGCAAAGTGTACTTAAAAACAAAGAGAATAATGCATTTGTTCAACTGTTTCCACTTTGTAAGACCATCTTTAGGAGAGCTTTCCTATTGCTCTTCTGCTTGCAGTTTTGGTCAATACCTGAAGTTATGGTCTTGTCATTAGACTTGCCTTAACATAAAAGCCTTGTGGTATCAGAGAGAACTCTCATTGAAAACGGAATTGACTATATGGCATGCTTGAATGTGCTTGTGCTTCTAAATGAATTTGTAAGCTCATTCTGATTGATGACACCTTGCATAACATCATGCAGGGTTGGAGAAGAAAATTAAATACACGTAGGTTGCACACTGATAAAGGGTGAGTGTTCTTTTCTTTGCTCTGTGTGATTTAAAATCTTGTTATACATTAGAATAATTTACTTTTCTCATAAATGGGCAAGTAGACTATAAATACTGGGGTTAAACAGAAGTGAATTTCAATACTGATTCATCTACTTAATACTACAAGACACCTCCCCCTTTTACAGACCAGGGTATCCTAATCTGTAAACTTGGGATGATAATGTCTATTCCACAGTGTCTGTGAAGATTATTAATGCACAGTGCCTGGCAATTCCAAAATGTTCAATAAGTGTTAGTTGCCTTCAATAATGTTGCTCAGCAGGGGCAAAAATTTTGGCATTATAATAAAATTAAATATAAAATGTGTGCTTATATTGCATATTTTTTGAGAGGGTGTAATAATTCCCTAGGGCTGTCATAACTAAGGACCACAAACTGGGTTGCTTAAGACAACAGAAATTTATTCTCTCTTAGTTGTGGATGCTAGAATTCTGAATACTAGCTGTTGGGAAGGTTGTGTCTGGAAGCTCTGAGAGGAAAAAAACTGTCTCATGCCTCTTTCCTCGCTTTTGGTGGTTCCTGGCAACCCTTTGTGTTACTTGGTTTCCAGACACATCACTACCATCTCTGCCTCCATTTCACATGGCTGCCTTATTATGAAATGAGGTCACATTCTGAGTCCAGGGGGGCATGAATTTGGGGAGACACTATTCACTCAGTACAGGGGGATATGTGTTTCAAGTCAAGACATGAGTCCACAGTTAGTGTAGTACCTTTGATGAATGGAGATCACTTAATAAAGCATCGACTGGGACAGAATTCAACAATATAAAACATTCTCCTGTTTCCTGCACTAAACATTTTTTCAATACAAGAAAAAATTTAATCTTGTTATTTCAAAAGGCTTTCAGACTTCCAAAGAAAACTGGCACTTAAAATACAGTCACCAATATATATTGAGAAAATACAAAACAATAAAAAATGAAAAGCATTTTCCTGCCCCTAATTCCAAGATCTGTAAAGATAATAAATACTAAAGGGATTTAGAAAAACAAAATTAACTATAGGCTGAAATCGCCATTCCATCTAACTCTTTCTGTTACATCTTTACTTAATATAATGTTTACATGATAGGAAATTAATTTCAAGTTGCTTATTGCTTGATTTTCCCAAGTAATAATAATCTCCTAGGGTATGGGTTATTTTAGCCCTGACGAGAGGCAGAACTGAGGTGTGAAGAGATGGGTGGTGGAGGCAGAGGAGCAATGTGCTGCATCCTGTGGTGCTGGGCTGCTTTGAAGAGACCTCCAGCTGCTTGGTCCTCAGGTGAGCAGAGACTGGGAAGAAAGGGTCCAGTGGCTCCTGCCAGTCATGCTCCCTGCAGCTGACTGGGCAAAATGACTTTGAACAGGATTCAAGACAATAGTGTGACTGAATCAAGGAGTATTGTGGTGGATAGAACAGTGAAGATGAAAGTAAAATGAAACCGAATAAGCAGGCTGGAGTGGGGGAACTGGTGAAATATTCAAGGGCCACCTGTTTCCTATCACTCCCATTGCTAGCCCTTCCTTGCTCAGTGAAGGAGGGTTATTCAAAAACACTCCTTTGGAACTCTATCCTGAGCATCTGGGTTAGAAGACAGAATATTCTGAAATTTACCTGGTGTTTCTTTTGCTTATAGAAGCCATTTTTTTATTAATTGTATTAAAATTCATGAATATCTGAGGACCTGACCCTAAGCATGCGCTCCTATGTAATTTTGATATATATATTTTTTGTTATTAAAAACCAAAAAGAATTTTTCTTTTTACTTTAGTTACCTTACTATGATCCTCTATCTTCTGACCTCAGTAGCCTGCGCAGCACAAGCTCCATCTTAATATTACATCCTAACTTGCTTTTGCAAAACCTCCAGTTTTGTGCCAAGGCTTCCCACGTCCAGGGGTTACTCAAGGGTAGGGTTGCAGAGGGATCTCACACACGTTCATGAACAGTCTTGACAGCGTCCAGGTGAGTTCGCCTTCTTATCATTCTTCTGGGGGCCTTGTCTTTTGTTCATCACTGACAGGCTTCTGCCGCCTGCATGTCGCGGCCCTGCCAGGCTTCGGCGTCGGTCCATTGACCCCATCTGGGCCCCACTGCTGTTTGCTGTGGGCACCGACAAGCTGCTGCAAGTGCGCCGCATGGAAGGGGCCTCCCTTCTCCACAGACTCAATGTGCCTGTGCTCAGTGTCCAGCACGCAGAGGCGGAAAAAGAACCTCTTACTCCCTGTAAGTGTATTTATTGGATTGGTTCTAAAGCAGTGCTGCCTCACAGTTTTTAGTGAAACAAGCTCCCATTTTCAATTTCATTGGGGTTCAGAATGAGTGGATAATTAATAAATGCATATATTTGGATAAAGAGTTCAAAAGGGTTTGCAGTGGAAAGGACTTCTCTCCCTAAACCATTTAGGTAACTTCAGTGGCAACGGTTTTTACACAGATCTTTTGAATGATGTATCTATATGATTTCCCATTAGAATCAGAGCATAAAAATCACACTCTATTGAAATAATTTTTTAAAAACATCATAATTTGGACATCGGTACATATCCTTTTCATAATCGCTGCCTTTAAAATGTCACTTTTAATTATACAATGATAATGGATATTTAAAATGTTTTAATCCTTTGCTCTTTTCAGGAATAGCTAAGACAAATAACCTATGGGCACCTGTCTGGAGGGTAAGCTCCTGGAAGTAGAATTCCTTGGTCAAAGCCAATGAGCATTTAAAACTGTAGTAAATGTTGCCATGTTACACTCCATAGAAGCCGCACTCAGATAAACTCAACAGCACTTCCCCACATGTACACTCCTTTTCGACCTTTGTCAATCTCAAAGGTGAAAAATAGAATTTCCTTATAGTTTTAATATGTGTTTCTGCTAATACAATTTATGTTGAGCTAATATTCATGTACTTTAAAACCATTTTTTATTTCATTTGATGTAAACTTTTCGCATGTAGGTAGCCCTTTAGAACTGTTTTTCTCATTAATTAAGGCTGTAAATTTTCAGGTAAGTAAAATGTTGTCTATGATTCCTATTCAAAACTTTGTCACTTGTCATATCAAAACTTCCCACTTTACCATTTTTCTATTAATTTTGTATATTGTCTTCCATATTAAGTTTTAGAATTGCTTTGGGTCATCAACTCTAAACAATGGACCACCAGAAAAACCTCTTACTCGAGAAAATTTGAATTTAATACTACAGAAAGAGAATACATTACCTGAGACAATTTTAGGAGTGTCTCAAAAGGCAGATGTTTGGAAATCATATGTAAAGTGTTTATGGTTCTAGACTCAAGTGGTTTAAGGTTGTGTCTTTCAAGGTAGAGAACTGATTGGAATTAGGCAAAGTTTTTGACATTGTGGTTTACGATTGGTGGACACAGCAAAGTAAGGGTATTGAAGCAATTCTTGGTGTTCTGATAAGTGAGCTGTTCATCCAGGTGAGCAAACTGTTTGCCCAGATTAATTGATTTGCAGGAATTTCCTAAAGCAAACAGTAAAGTTATTTATTGATTTTTTAGTCTTATCTTCCTGGGCAAGAATTTTATGCAGCAAACCATTAAATTATGTTGACACAGGTGGTCTCATTTCTCAATCCTAACAATTAGTTATGTTAATGCAGGTGGTGTCAATTCTTGTGATTTTTCATTAATATTTACAGAGGCCTTTCCCATTTCAAAATTGTTTTTTAAATATATATAAAATAATTTTTTTCTAACAAATTTACAGTTTTCTCTTTTTCTCGTCTCATTCTTTTCTCCTTTCATCTTCCTAATTTTATTATTTGCTCCAACTGCAATTGATTATGTTACAAGAAATGAGGTTGTAGCACAAACTATTTTTAATGTACCTAATTGACTAACACAATTATTAACTAATTTATATTTTCTCCATGGATATAAAATATCACTTTTCTCATGCACTTAATTCCCATACATATTTGCATTATATCTGGACTCTTTTTAATTTATCATTTTTCTATTTATGAATCAGTACTATACTACTTTAATTATTAACATCTATAATATTTCATAATATGCTTGAATATCTTCAAGTATTCAAGTCTACCTGATTACTCTTACCTTTCAGAAATTTTCTAGCTAATCTTAAACATTCATTTATCCACATAAATTTTCTAATCAACTTGTCTAGCATTAATAAAAAATATTCTATTGTTAGACTACAAGCATTACGACTTGCACATTGATTTAAGAATAGTTGAGATCCTTCTAATATTATGCCTCTCTATGAAATTAGATGGCATTCCTTTTTAATAATCCAAATTTTGTTTTGGGTGCTTTAGTCACATTATAAAAGTCTTTTCATAGAATGTTGCTATATTTCTTATTTAGATTATTCTATTTTATGATCATGTGGCTATTATAAATGAAATATTTCCTTCCATTACCCTTTCTAACAAGCTTTTTATCTAAAACTTACATATATAGTAACAAAGGGAGTACAAAGTTAAAAATAGATTTTTAAGAAAAGCAAATTAATATTGGAGGACAATCTTAAGGTATCCATTGAAATAAATAAACTACTTAACAAATGCATGCAGATCAAACTGTTCCATATGACAAAATGACACAGAAGGATATTGCAAATTTGAAATACAATTTTAAAAAATCCAAAAACATATTCTGATGAGTGTCAAAAATATAACAAAAACTTGTAATGGTGGTTTCAAGACTTTAACATCCAAAACATTTTAGGGAGGCCATTAGCACCATACCCTATAAAACTATAGGCAGACATTTCAGCCAAGTTAACAAATCGAGAAGGCCACTTGTGTTAGAAATATCTATGAGAAGCCCTGCGTGGAAATTCTAGTAGTTCTCAGCTCTGTCCAATGCATTTTCCTCCTTCACAAGCACAGTTGCATATTCACGCATTATGCCTGCCTACGTGAAGGTCACCAAGAAAGAGCAAGTCCACATTACTCCTGCCTACATGAGGGTCACCAAGAAAGAGCAAGTCCACATTACTCCTGCCTGCATTAGGGTCACCAAGAAAGAGCAAGTCCACATTACTCCTGCCTACATTAGGGTCACCAAGAAAGACCAAGTCCGCATTACTCCTACCTACATCAGGGTCACCAAGAAAGAGCAAGTCCGCAATACTCCTGCCTGCATTAGGGTCACCAAGAAAAAGCAAGTCAGGTTGCACTTTGTGTTCTTGGAGAGTTCGCTGAACAGTGCAGAATATGAACTGAACTCTCACCTTTAGAAATTTGTTGTCTAAAAGAAGGAAAATCTGCTAAAAGCTTATTTCCCTGTCAGTAGCTAACTTGGAAAAATTAAGAGCAACCACACAGTGGAAAATGTACTTTTCAGTATCAATACTGTGGCAATATCTGCGAGTTATTCAGATATAAAAGAATATCTGTGAAATAATTTTTTCAAGTCCAATTTTCCTAACTAAAATGGAAAAGCTAGAAATATAATAAATGTCATGCTCATAGAGATGTACAATAACCATTTATAAGACTGAGACAACTAACAAATTCCAGGACCTTATCCTCTGACATCACAGTATTCTGTTTCAAGGGGGTAAAAAAAATACAATGACTATATGCATCAGGCTCTATTCTTGGTAATGAACAAATGCATGTAATTCTTTTCCCCACAGAGTTTATATTCTGGCAGCAGGGGATCAAAAAAATAAATAAATAAGCCTCCAGAGAGGAAAAAACGGTAATAAAGAAAACTATCCAATATTATTTCTCTGTAGGAATTCAATCAGGCTGACATGGTGAGGAGTGAGTGGCTGGCTACTCCTACTGAGGTTCTCAGGGAAGGTCTCCGGCCTGTGTGAGTCCTCAATGAAAAGTAAAAGCCAGCCATGGAGGGATCTAGGGAAGGACACTCCAGGTAGAGTGAACAGCCTGTGCAAAGGACTCAAGGCAGGAAAATACTTGATGTGTTTTAGGATCTAAAAGAAGGCCATTTTGGTTGAAGCTTTGTGGATGACGCAAACAGTTATTAGTTTCCTAGGGCTGCCATAAAATAAAATAAAAATCACCACCAACTGCTGGATTAAAGCAAAAGAAATTTTTTCTCTCACAGTTCTGGGGTCTAGAAGTCTGAAATCCCAATGTTGGCCCTGTCACACTCTCTCTGAAGGCTCCAGGGAAGAATCCTTTCTCACCTCTTCCTAGCTCCTGATGGTTGTGGGCACTCCTTGGATGTAGCTGCATCACTCCAGTTTCTGCCTCCATCCTCACAGGTCCATCTTCCTTCTGTGTGTGTGTCCAAACCTGCCTCTGACTATAAGAATGACCAGTCATTTGACTTAGGGAAGACCCTAATCCTCTATGACCATATCTTAACTCAATTACATCTGCAAAGGCCCTGTTTTCAAACAAGGTTATGTTTTCAAGTACCTGTGGTTAGAACTTCAACTTCCTTTTGGGGAAACACAATTCCACCAACAAAAGAAACTAATAAAATCTGTTAGGAACTAAATATAAAAAATATGACATCCACTAAGGTGGGTGTAAATGTATTCACAGTTTCTTTTGTGATAATGTAAAAAATATTTTCTTCTCTAAATGAAAAAAAAAGTGACCTCAAAGTTATACTGTAATTACCACCTCATGGGCACTTACCTCTGTCACAGAAGGTTATGTGCCTGCAACTCTCTTGATAACTTGCATCTTTTATCTACCCTATTTAAAAACACACATACCCAATGTTTTGCATATCATTAAAAGCAAGGAGACAATCAGTTATATGAGGCTCTTGTCAGTGAAGTGAGAATATTCCAATTCCTCAAGGGAGGTACATTTTATTCCTGGAACTTTGCTACGTAAGCAGCTTCTCACTTAGAGATTCATATTGACGGCGGCTGGAGTGGATATTATACTCACGGTTGAGGATTACATTCCACAGCAAGATTCAAAGCTTGTTCATAAAGCAAGTCAAAAAACTGAGTGAAGAAAGAGATTATTTTGACAGTTAAGATCATGTGATCCAGCCTGACTTCAATCTGTGCCTCCACACCATTCGCAGTTGCAAGACAGTCGTGTAAGGTCTCTCGTTGGAACTTCTGACTCTCAGCTGGGAGGAGAAGAACCTTGGTGAGGGGCAGCATGGGGTGGGGAGAGTTTCAAGTAGCCAGTATGTCTATCTAGCTCATTTAAGAGTGTCTACAGAAAAACCATGAAACAGTGACGAACAATAGTGAGTGCTCACTGTGTGTCAGGCGCTGTTCCTTGTGTTTAAGTGCTTGACTCATGTGATGCTGAAGCCTACCCTTGATGAAATACGGAGGCACAAATTGGCTAGGTGGCTTATCCTAGGTCGTGCAGCTAGAAAGTAACAGACCTGGGATTCAAAATCAGGCACAAATACCAGAGACTGTGATGCCAACCACCAACCATTCTGCTTGCGACAGCGTGGAAATTCACAATAATTTAAAAACATGAGCACATAACCATGGTTAAAACATATTATTATTCACTTGCTCAGTCATGAATACTTTCATGTCAGGTCTGTTTATTTATGGCAGGATCAGAAGAATCCAATCCAACAGTAAATTCCTATGAACACTCAACAAGCTCTTGAAGCTTGAATGCCACTGATTTGGATGCCGTGAATTAGGTGCACACTCTGGGTGCACCCATCACCTTTAAGAAGCCTTGCCTCAAACAGGATTCTCATCCTTCAAGTGGTAACACTTACTTTTTGTTCACTCCAACAACTTTAATGATTGTACTCTACTGAGCCGTATCCTGATTTAAAAGTTCACTAGATCTGAAAAATATCAACCATAACAATAAAACCAACAACAGGAGTGACCTGCTTCCACCTTTGTTTCAAGACTGGCATCAGCATGCATAGGGCTGCTGAGTGACTACGTTCAGATGCTCTGCTCTATGGCATTGCAGAGGCTCCTGAATCTCTCTGTGACAGTCTCCTTATCTATAAAATACCGCAGGAGTACAGTGAGAAATAAATAATAAAATATGAATATATAAGCACTTGGCACAGTACCTGGCATATGTAAATAATCAATAAATGACATGTCCGTTTTATTAGCCTGTATGTCTATCAGAAACAGGTTTTTTGGCTAAGTAAATTTATTGAGTACCCACTCTTAAAGTGCTCCTTAATAGAAAATAGAAGATGTTTATATTGAGGTTGAATATAAGCATCAATTATTGAAAATAATTATTCCTTACTATAAATTTATAATTTATTATTTTATTTATTATCTTTGTACTTTTCTAGCTCACTTATGCGTGACAGGATTTTTACCTAACACATACCAGTGTGTATGTGCGCGCGCGCACCACACACACACACACACACACACACACACACACACACACTGAATATGCAGGTAGACCTGTTTTGGCACAGTTTGCCTCTCCTTTTGCTTGATTTCTTATGGTGCTCCTCTCCAAGTCCTAGCAACTGATAATGTCTTTCTCCTGCCTACTGAAATTTAACTGCATTTCATCATTTTTCTTCAGAACCAAAAACATTTCTTCTCTGCTTTCAAAGCTGTTAACAAATCTGATGAAAATGTCCCTGTTAATAGCATGATGACAGAGCATTCCAACACCTATTTCTAGATCCAGATGATCCATAACAGTTTCAAAAATATAGAACGCTCTTGGTAGTCTCCCGGACACAATGATTTCACATCCATTGTATTTCCCAAAAGAGTGATTTTAATGGTGGGAATTTAAAGTCCCCCAAAATTGGAAATGGTAAAAGGTAGGATGAGAAAGGCAATTTGAAGAGGTTGTTAGGATTCTCCAGGACCATCCAATTTAATCTTTATATATTATTTTACTTTAGCAATAATCATATCTTTACACCAATTCAATAAAGGTACTTTATACTCAAGCATTGCCAAGAAAAAAGATTTTGTATTTTTAGCATAAAATGACAGAGGCGTTTTTAATCACACACACAAAAACCACATGACCAGCACCTAGTATGTACCCATTCAAACATTCATTTTCTGAAACAGCACCATGCAAGTGCCACAATGTTCGAGGCATCATAAATTACCATGTACTCCAGAATATAATACAGGGAGGGGCAAAAGTAGGTTTACAGTCGTCTGTATGGAAAATAATACCATAATTAATAAGTAATAACACAGGGATGAACTTTGTGTTCTACTCACAACTGGAAACCTGCTTTTGTCCCACCCTATATATGCCCTGTGGGCAAGGACCTTATAGTCCAATTGAGAAAGTAAAAGCAAAAAATAAGAGTGTTAATTTGTGTGGGCAAATGTTAAATTATTTTATTCACATTACAAGGACTCTGGATAGCTATCAATACCTTAAGTTTAACATATCCAAATTTAAATCCCATTATGTGCTATATAAAAGTTCATTTTCTCTGTATCCCATGTTTCTGCTCTTCTATTTGTATTACCTTCATGTGTCTTGCCTTTTTGCCTTCTATCCTTCTAACACAAATTGGACCATGAAAACAATTTTAAGTTCTACCTCCGTCATTCTGATTTTCCCTTTTATGATCTTTATGATATTTTCAATTGAACCTCAAAAATCCACAGGCATTACTTCATGACTGGGCAGTTATTTTATCTATTAGTCTAGCTTCTTGAAATAGGTGCAAACTCTTTGAAGTCAGGAACTACGTCTCTATTTTTTTGAGACATAGCTAAAAACATGCTACCAAGTATGTGCATACAATAGAATAGTGATAAACATATTAACTGATGAGAAAAGATAGAAAAGTAGCATATTTAGCTTCTACATTTTTCCTTGAGAGTGCCAAGCTTTACTTTAAGACACTCATGCTACAATATTTTATTTTTTCTCCTGTTAGTAGGTGCCCAAAATTCACTCAAAATATTAAAACTAGGTATTTTGGGTTCCATGAATTATTTTTAAAGTAGAATTATATTTTTACTGTTACTTGGCTAAATGATGTAAAATATATTAATTGCCTGAATAATATGAGCATAAATAAAAATGACTCACATCCACAAGAATAAACATGATTCAGTCACTAACCAAGTAGTTCCCTAGTACTTACAGGTAGCACCGATAGTCATGAAGCAACATTCTCGATATGTCACACTTCAGTGAAAATGATTGCAATCAGAATAGCAGGCGATTTAGTGGGCTCTGTTCCCATGATGATTAAGTCTGATTAAATTTCAACAGATTTCAGTGGATGGGCTTAGCAAAGATTGCCGCCACCCACATTTTCACATGTACTAGGATATATTCATGTTGTGTAATATTTCCATTGTATGACTTTTATTCCATAAATGGTATTTTAATAGAAGACTTTTCCATTAGTAAACAGGATGGTCTTGCTGACACATCTTTCCTTTAAAAATATACTTTGGCTGAATTCTAACAAAACCATTTTGAATGCAAAAGGGATGCTTTTCAAGCCAGATGGTTTATCTAATAGGAATGTTTTCTGATTAGAGAAACAGCAGTAGACTCATGATCACAGCAGGTGCCAAACTGATCCTGTAGTTTACATGAATTTGCAACTGAACAAGTCATGAACTAAAGGGAATCTATTTTATAACGTGCCTCTCAGACTATTCTGAGAGGAAGGGGAAATGTAAAAGATGCTACCATATCAGATGAAATTCATATATCGAATCATGATATGAATATGCCATTATTGCATTTGTGATAACAACATTTATTTGTATACTAAATTTTCTGAGTACATTGTGACTACTAATAAAATTTCAAAATAATAAAAAACTTGCAGAGTATTCTATGGTGGGATAATAATCTAAAGTTTATTTATTTAAAAATGTATCATGTTTTTTCTTTCTTTCTCGTTTTCCTTATTGCTTGTACCTGTATTCTTCCTTTGTTTCAAGAAGCAATTTTTTCATGTACTGGTATAAAGGGGAACAGGATATTAGTGGTATGATAGGCCCAACTATGCCTAAGTGTGCATAAATGTGCGCTTTCCAGGCCCTGCAGAGATGACATGGGAATGCAGATTCTGAAATGATGGAATTATTTCCTTTCAAGATAATGTAAGTTGTTTCTGGGTGCTAGCATGACTATTGGGGACATAAAAGTTTTTGCACTCACACACCCACACTCTGGCTCAGCCCATCTCATCCCAGTGCTTTGCTAAGACCACCAACCTGAAGCACCTGGGTGTGTGTAAGAGTCAGAGTGTGCCTTGTAGCCACACACCTACTTTCTTATCTCATTACATCAGCCAGTCTGTTTATTGGCTTCTTTGGGAGGAAATCAAAGTAAAAGTAACCCAGAATTCAGTCCAAGTCATCATTCTCAGTCATCCTCACCCCAGGCAAATTCCATGGTCTGTTCTAGAACAGTTGGTTAAACAGTAGAGATTGTTAGTACCTGGAATATGTTCAAATCAGAGATAAATTACCCAGAAGGATCATCATTTCCTAACTGTTTTAGTAATTCTATCATCTTATAAATATAATTATCTAAATTAATCCTCTCTCAAGCTGTTAAGCAAGCATCAAAACATGTCTAAGTAAAGTTAAAATGTAAGATCCCATTTTTTGATAAAATATAATGATTTGGCCAGTTGTTGTTTTTTCCTACATGGATTTGGTGTTATAGTAATCAGAATTTTACTGTGGTCCATTATTATAAGAATCTTTACTAGAGCAAATTCTTGTACCTTATATCATATAATTTCCTCTAATCAAACTCCTTCAGAATTTTTAAAGTACTTATTATTTTTACCACTTGCTTTGGCATCTATTCATAAACAGACTTGTAACCCTATGCTACATAACTATTTGATGTAGTAACTTTTGTTTTTATTTTTTGGTTGGCTAAGAGCATTTTCCATAGAGAAAATATATCTTCCATATTCTGTTCAATTCCTTCATAATTCTGTACTATGCAAAACTGATTATTAATGTGTTTATTTTATTAAATTTGTTAGGCTGCTTATAGGATGGTGGATTCTTTTGAAATAAAGACCTGTTTTTGACTCTGTGCTCTAGTTTTCAATGTCTGTAATAAAAGCTGCTCCAGTATTAAATAGCATTATAGCATCTCTCATGCTTTCCTTAGTGTATGAGCAAGTTGATGAAAACCTATACGTCCTTTCCTTTAAAATGTTTTCACTTTTGCTGCAGGTTGGTGTTTCTTAAACAAAATGAGGTGTGCAAATATCTTCTGCTCATTGTCGGTTCTTAATGAAAATAGTTTAAGTTCCCTCTTCATTTTAGTTATATATATATAAGCTTACACCAGGTTACCTGTACGGTCATTATAAACAAGGACTGTCAGGGGATTCCAGTGCCCACATTGCATGTCAGTTTGGAAATGAGTTGGTGACCTGAGGGAATACTTTAATGGCCCTGAGAAAATGAGAAAAGAATAGAGGTAGTTTCAGAACATTAATTATATGCTCTTTCTCCATTTATAATATGCATACTTAAGAAGTCAAGCTTAAAAGATGCTAACCTGTTCTGTTCCAAAGGAGGTTTCATGGTGATGTGAATGGAGAATACTAGAGGGGGAGCTGAGTCATCACCTGAGCGCAGGAGGGCCCATGTGCCAACTCAGACGGCCTGTGCTACGTCAGGCAGTGCCATTTTTATCCTGCAAACGCTGATTTAGCTGTGCGAAATAACATCGTCATTAAATCCATGTAATGTTAATTGTATTTTAAAATTCGTTAAATATATCTTGATGTATTTTCAACATTTATATAAAAATATTTTCAGCATTTCAGCATAATCAGGATTTTCCTTTCACATTCACTCTTCCAGGTAAACTTTGAAAATCACTAACCAATTTCCATGCTAAATTGTCAGTTGGTTCTGTTTCCTGTAGAACCCTGACCGATACCAAAGCCACAGTGTCAACCTGACTGGGTCCAAAAGGCCTTCCAGTTTCAGGAACACATATCATTGAACCAGCCCTGGCCAGTAAACAACCCTGAGGCTTTGGAGATAATGTCACCTTCACTCCTGAAGAGTTCCCTTCTATGGCCTCTGGTGATCCTTCCTGCTAAACAGAACTTGGTCAGGGCCATGTGAGTCCCCCCTATTAAACTCTAAATCTTCAAATCTCAGAGACTAGAAACTTAAGTCAGTGTTTTCCTTCTTAGCGTATCCATACCATCTTTATGCAAATTGTATGTTTCCAGTGTATATACATGCACTACTCTTCCCCTGTGTTGTTTTAATTAATATAATATGTTTGGTCTATGCCAGAGGCACCACACACTTTAAGTAATTTATTTTCAACCTTTCAACATATTTATGGTTTTCCTTACACAGTAACTCTTCCAGATAAACTTTGAAAATAGCTAACCAATTTCCATGCTAAATTGTTTATTATTGTGATTAGAGTTGTATTTGATGCACAGATTCATTTGCCACATATCAGTATCTTTATATTTTTGCACGTTTTATTTTAGTTCTTCAATAAAGATTTTCTTTCTTTTTCACAAAAATCTTAAGGATTTCATGTTTAGAAATTTTCTACATATTTTGTATTTTTATTAACTATAATTTTCTCTTAACATTATTTTACAGAGTATCACAAAAAAACCACCTATGTGTATGTTCTTACTTCAACTAGTTCTAATAATAGCTTATTTGAAGAGTTTATATTTCCTGGGTAGAAATGTAATTTACCCTTTACTGATGGCAGGTTTTTATTCCCTTTCATTTAAATCTAGTTTCTGATTGCATGGCCTTTGCAATATACTTGATTAAGTTCTGGTATTTTAAATTATTATTTAAGAAAATTTTTATTTCATTCAAATTTTTAAATATGTAGAATAAAATTTCTGATGGAGCCAATTTTAAATCAACTCTAATCTTTGGTTATGTCCCTCTTTAAGTACCAATTAATTTTTTCTCTTTGTTTCTAATCAAAATTATGGCTTGTCTTTCACTTTTGTTTTTAGTTTAAATATTTTTTTGAATACTTCTATAATTAAACTGCAGACTTATTTGGGTTTTATGTTTTCCTTTGGTGTCCTCTTACTGTTCCAGGATTCAAACCAGGCTACCCCAATACATACAGTTGTGCCACATTTCCACTGTGTCCTCTCATCTGTGGTAGTTTTTTAGTCTCTATTGATTTTCAGGACCTTGACGATCTTGAGGTGCACTGGGCAGTATCCTGTTGAGTGTCCCCAAATACAGGTCTGTCTCTTACTTTTTTCATGATTAGCTTGGTGCTATGGAATATCAGGAAGAATACCACAGAACGAAGTGCCCTTCTCATCACTAGTATTAGGGAGTAAGGATGCTTTCATCGCATCACTGGTGACCTTAACCTTCATCATTTGGTTAAGGTATTTGCCGGTTTTCTCCACTGTAAATTTAGCATGTTGCCCTTTCCTTATACAGTTCTTTAGAAGATATCAGCAAGTCTAGGTCATCTTCAATGGGGAGATGCAAGGAAGGAACAGGAATTAGCTTCACCTCATGGAGGGTGAATATCTCCATACATTACTTTGAATTTTTCTGTGAAAAACATTTGTTACTTCTCCCTCATTTAAATATTTTTTATATTTATAAAAATGTTTTATATTTATGTATAAATATTCTAAATATAAAAATATTTTATCTTAAAAATAGTTATTTTTAATATTAAAATTTTATAAATATGTCTATATTTATTTTCTTTCAGATGACTAACTTCCTAAAATCCCTCCAGAAATATCATCCATCTACCAAAGCTAAGTTTATTATCCCTAAGGCAGTAAGGAATACCACCTTGATAGAGTACTAGTGTTGTGTCTCAGAAAGAGAAAGTGAGAGGGAGGAAAACATGTTCATTAGGTTTTAGTGCCTGGACTGAATGAGTTTAAAGTGGATTTTACCAGAAGAGAAACTGAACAAAGTATAATAGTTTTAGATTGATGGTCACCATGAAATGAGGCTCTTAAAATGAGTCTTCATTAACAAGCCATTAGTCTTGCTTAAAAGCTATTTTAGGCCTGGCCGGGTGTGGCTCAACCTAGGATCCAGGCGATTGGGGTTCGATTCCCGGTCAGGGCACATGCCCGGGTTTCGGGCTCGATCCCCAGTTAGAGACGTGCAGAAGGCAGCTGATCGATGACTCTCATCATTGATGCTTCTATCTCTCTCTCCCTTCCTCTCTCTGAAATCAATAAAGATATATTTAAAAACAAAAAAAAAGCTATTTTAGTTGGTTCACCGTCTTACCTACCTTTCCTAGATAAAGTAATGGAATTATGTTTGCCTTTTCTCAGTATTTTTAATAGAGAGACAAAAGGTATGCTTAGATATAGTTTAACATAGTAAACATAGATTATGTTGATTTTGGTTCTCAGCATTGTTAGGGTATATTTTGTTGTTTTGCTAGCTCCTTGAGGTGAATGCAAGTTTCATTTATTGTCAGGTTTGTTAAAAAATGCATTTACTGCTATAAAATTCCTTTCAAGGATGATTTTAAAATACAATTTGGTATGTAGTAAGTTTCATTTCCAAATCACCTATAATTTAGTTTGATTTCCTCTTTAACAAAAATAGTAAAGAAAGATATTTTTAATTCTAAAACATTAATTTTGGCTATTTTTGCTTTTAAACTCTAATTTTATTGTACTGGTTTCAATTAACATAACATATGAATTTCGCTTGTATTTTATTCATTTTACTGCTAATATTCTATGAGTATTTTGGGGAAAAATTTGATAGTCTCTGTTTACTGGACTTTTAAAAACCTATTCTTGTGTGAAGTTCTATTTCTAATAGTTTTGCTCTATATTATTGGTGGCTATATGTTTTCAGTACATACATGCCTACGATGGGGACATCTTCCTGGTGGACTGTACCTTTTGCCTTTCTGTGCCAACTATTGTTGCTGCAGTTCTATAGCTCACCTGAGCCGCCAAGCTCACCACTGCTTGGACTCAGGGTCCCAGAAGGACTCTCAGGAAAACGTCTTCCTTGCTCTCGGTTTTCAGCTTCTATTTCCATCAGCAGGCACTCAGAATTCTCCACAGGACAAGCTGTTGTTTTTCAGAACAATCAAATCACATTCCATTAACAAAAATATCAGATGTCAGTCTGCAGAGATGTACCACCGTGACCATATTTTATTATTATGATACAGAACATTTTTACAGCTTATAATGAAGAGTCTGGAATAGCTTTTCTGATGGTGAAATCAGCTTTTTTTTAAAGATGAGTGATCCATCTTTTTTTAAAAAAGATGTCTTTATTGATTTCATAGAGAGGAAGAGAGAGAGATAGAAACATCAATGATGAGAGAGCCTTTGATTGGCTGCCCCCTGCTCCCCCCTACTGGGGATCGAGCCCGCAACCCGGGCATGTGTCCTGACCGGAAATCGAACAGCGATCTCCTAGATCATAGGTTGATGCTCAATGGCTGAGCCACGCCAGCTGGGCTGGAATCAGCTTTTTATTTACTTCGTCATATGGTTCATTCAAGAATAAAAGAGTCTGTCTTAAAGATATATCTGTTATCTCTATTTCAAAACAGAATCTTATTTCCTTTGAAGCATCACAAGAGTTACTGCAGCTTCTACTTTTTCCTTCAAGATTTCAAAGAATCCAGGGCCCACAACAGAATTCAATTTTAATGTAACCAGTCTTATATTCCCAGAAATCTCTAAGAAAGAAGTTTTTCGCAAGCTTCTTCTTAGCCCGTGGGAGCAATTTAATATAGTAAGTCAGCTCAGTCATTAGAGGCAGGTGGCACTTAACCAAGTCCTTATTATTCTGCCATTTACTGTGAGACCTTAAAAATGTACTTAATTTTTTTTACAACTAAATTTATTCAAATACAAAATGGGAATTATACTAGACCTTGTCTTATACCACTGTGCCAGGATTAAATTAGATAAAATCTGGAATGTCTGTTGCGAGCCCTTGGCACAAAGTGAGAACTCCAATACAAGATAGCTATTATTAGCAATGGAAGTTCAATCCTGAGATGATAAATATATGCCCAGCTTGCATATCTTATTCCAGAGATCATTACCTTTTCCCTGGGCAGAGATCACTGTTACACCTAGAAGCAAGGGCCAAGGGCCCATCAGTATCTGGAAAAGCACATGGAGTAACAGAAGACAGGGTACAGGAAGCAGGTGCTGAGTGATCCACTTAATTCTGATGGATGGCATGTGTCTGGCCTGGGGCTATTTTTAACTGGCCCAGCAAAATTGCAGCAGATCTTACTCTCTAGCCTCTTAAAGGCACTGCCAGGATCAGGATTGATGGAAGTTTTGTAGAAAAGTGTTTGGTATCCTTTCTGGCCAAGTATTTTTCTTTAATCATGACTTAAATCTCCTGTCACATTATTTAATGATATGGTTTGTTTTCACTATGCACCTGCCCATTATAATACAAACAGTGAAAAATATGTTGCAAGTGCTACCTGCTTGTTTTCTTTTTTATATTCCTCAGGTTTCTGAGAGTTGGATGCTGCCTCACACCAGCAAGATGAGTCAGCAGAGGTAGGTGACCACAAGTGCACACTTCAAACAAAACCCATCCCCTGCATTATGCTCCTGGCAATAAATGTCCGCCTTTCAAGCCTCTTATGGCCCATCCAACACTATTCAGGGAAGGGAATTTTGGGAAACACAATCCCAGATTAGCTCAATTGACCCAATATAAACCATATAATCTCTAACCGGCTGTGTTAGGCACCACAACTCAACACACAAAGCAAAATCTCTTGATTCCTATTATTTTCTGACTCAACTTCCTTGTTTTCCAATGTTTCTTATCGAAGAAAATGGCTCCACCACTATGTATTTGCTCAGGATTAAAACACTGCAATCACGTTTCATTCTTTTTTATCACTTAAACTTCATATCTAATGCCCTTGTGATTAATAGTCAGAGCAAAGGGTAATCGGAGCTGCCTCAAACATATGTTCTTATTTTCACTCTGCTCACCACCTCCACCACCACCAACAACAACCCAATAGAAATCATTATCATATCTAAGAGGGACAATTTCTGTAGCCTCCCAACTTGCCTCATTGCTTACTGTCTTGCATCTCTCAATCTATTTTTCCCATAGCAGCAAGAATTATAATATTAGGTGGCAAATCAGATAATGTTACTTCTCTGTTCAAAACCTTTGCATAATTTCCCATCACACTTAGAATAAATTCTTCAGTCTCATTTTGCTTATAAGTCACTACTTGGCCTTATCCCTAGCTTTCTCTGTCTTCATTCCCTACCATTTTACTAGTTACCTACTTCACCTCAGCCACAATATTTCCCTTGCTATTCCTTAACTACTGAGAGTACACTCTTGTCTCAGGTCATTTGCACTTGCTGTTCCCCATCCCAAAATACTATTCCTCCACATACTTGCATGGCAGGCTTACTTGTCCACTTGAACAGCTTTCTGTTTCTATATCCTTGTACAGAGTAGCCTTTCTGCTTATATCTCCACTCCAAAGAGACATTTCTTTTCCTTAAAACAGCATCCATGTCTGTCTATCCAATTACCCTTCTTTATTTTCCTTCATAGAGCTTACTACTCCCAATCTTGTGTTGTATTTTCTATTTTATTATTTATCCCTCCCCATACTAGGATGTAAGTTCCATGAAAGTGGGTCTGGTCTGTACTATTTACTCTTGACTGCCCAACATTTATAACACAGCTTGCCTCACAGTAGACACCGATCAAATAAATACCCTGTTTATTATCAGGAATAAGTTTGTTTTCTCTTTGTAGTGATTAGAGTACATTCTGCTGAGAGGCCTAATAGAAACTATGCTTTATGGGACTGACGCAGGGCCATTAGATAGATTTGTGCAGCTTCTGCACTTCTGAATGCCAGGGGCATCCCTTGGACTTGCCTCATATACAAGCTCTGCAGCTGTTCCCATTGGCCCTGTAAACAAGAAAGAAGAAAGGGCTGTGCAGATGCCCAACCTGGAGGCTAACAGAGAGGACCAGGGAAAATTGATAACTTTTGGAAAAGTATAGTAATAGCAACCTTAAGTCCACTGCTGATGATATGACCATGCAAGTGCTAATACTAGAAACTATGATTTTTATTGAAGTCACTTTTCTTCCCAAATAAGTTAAGTATAAGAAGTGCATAATCATAGGCCAACAAAATATGTGTGATTAATATTTAATAAGTAGAATGTGTCGGCTCAACAATATCATGTTAGGTAGATAAGGTTAAATAATATATTAAATTGAGTTTATGAAATGTATTTAGAGAGATAAACAGAAATGGCGATCACTGATATAAAATTAAGATGTTCATATTATTTCTTTCTCTCTACACTTTAGGAAATTTGTGAATTTTGGAAGTTTCAGGAAGAGAGAAATATTCTGTATGAGTTTTGGTTTGTTTGTTTATGTGTTTTCATCCATCCCCATGCAATGAGCAGATAGAGATTTCAAATTTATATGTACTTTGAAGTTATCAGAACACAGAAATCATCAATTTTAAGGTCTTCACCTCTTTTTTATTTCTACTGTTCCTTAGGTCATTTTGTGCCCTGGACCATTTAACTCCCTCTTTCCTAGGTCTCTATCACTCATCTCAGATCTCTCTAACTTCTCTACTCTGACATTTTACCTCTACCTTCTTCCCATTAAACCAACTACAAGGCTCACAAATCATGGCCTCTGGGCATTCATTTATCTTCTACACTTCAGTTTCATCACCTATAAAATAAAAATACTACCAATTTTTTATGTATTTTACAAATATAGTATGGCATGAGGCAAATTACATATATGGAGAGTGATGAAGTATGCTATGAGATTATCTGAAGGTAAGGAAATTGAAGGAAGCTAAATCACCAAAGGAGATGCCACCAACAGAGGAACAAGGCCAAGCAAGGGCCTGAAGACAAAGACAAAGAGGCGACAGTGGGAAGCAGGTGATGGGGAAAGCGGCTGTATATAATAGCTTAAGGGGACAGTAGGGAAATTAATGGGGCATCTTGTGAAACTGAGAGTAAATATAATCTCTTTGCCCATCACGGAGAGAGGCACTGTGATAAACTTAATATGTTAATATTTATGTACATTGGAAATTAGTTAAAGTGGGGGCTGACTTATTTACAGTGAGTTAGAAATTAGAATTAAGTAATCATTGCTGCCGCTGTGTTTGTACTTAAGTGGAATACATTATGATTTTGTTAACTGAATAAGACATAAGTGTAAAATCTATTGAAGGTTCAACCTCTCACTCTTGTCAAATAAGTAAGGAAATGAGCAAAAAATAATAGCCAATTAGAGTCTACAACTACTAATCCCAAGAGATTCTTGTGCAAGAGCTAATAATAGAGGTTGCTGAGAACAGGGATGTAGATTAGAGTAGAAGTTTGTCTGAGGGCCTTAGGCTGTGACTTCTTCTTCATGCTTCCCAAATTTGAAGAAGTTGGTGTACCTCTCTCATGAAGGATATATCTAAGAAAATCCCAAGGGCCCCGCCGGGCGTGGCTCAGCGGTTGAGCATCGACTAGGATCCAGGCGATCGGGGTTCGATTCCTGGTCAGGGCACATGCCCGGGTTGTGGGCTCAATCCCCACTAGGGGGCGTGCAGGAGGCAGCCGATCATTGATGTTTCTCTCTCTCCCTCTCCCTCCCTCTCTCTGAACTCAATAAAGATATATTTAAAAAAAGAAAAAAGAAAATCCCAAGGAATAGTGAAGTAAGTTGCAAATATTAAGTTATAATATAAATAGATCCTCTTTCAGAATTAGATACTAATGAGACTTCAGCTTACTGCTCCTCCTAGGGAGAAAATCACTAGGGCAATTCCTCGTACTTATATGGCTAATTCTAAGTGAGAAGGATTATTCTAACTGTATCTGTGTACTCAGTTACCCAGGCTTTGGAGTACAAAAAAAAGTAAATTCCAACTAAATAGAATCATTTTTCTATTTGACACATTGATTAAATGTAAAGCTGTATCACTATTATGCCAAGGTCCATATCCAAAATTCCTGAAAATGGAGTCTTTTATTTTATTGACTATTACCTGAACATGTTTCCTCTCTAGAAAATAATTTTTAGTTTAATACTAAACTCCAAACATAATATTAAAAAGAAAAATTTCAGAATTGTGTTTTTTTGTCCTATGGAAAGTAAAATATTATATCAAGAGAGAAAAAACCAAGTGACTAAATATGTCTAGCTTTATCTGAAAATTTGATATATTTTCTATTTTTTTATATGAAAAAACTTATAGAGATGATTCTGGTGGTATAGAAATCAACTTATTTTTACACAATATCACAAAATAGTGAACATTTTTCTAAGTCAATTTAATGGATTTAATAAAAAAAGAAAGTACTGTGTGTTTTTTTCTAGAAAAATGTATTAAATCTTAGATTTCTATTTGTCTCTATGGTATAATACTTATTTCCATTGATTCATTAGCCCAACTAATACTATATGCCAAGGTAATGAAGATGGAGAAGAAAATAAAAATAATAATGTCCCTGTTCTAGAGCTTGTTCTAGTAGTGGGAGGGATAGGGTAGATAATAGATGAATGATAGATGATGATAGATGACAGATAGATTAGATAGATAGATGATAGATGATAGATAGATGATAGATGATGATAGATAGATAGATAGATAGATAGATAGATAGATAGATGATAGATATAGATAGATAGATGATAGATAGATAGATGATAGATAGATGATAGATAGATAGATGATGATAGATAGATAGATAGATAGATAGATAGATAGATAGATAGATAGATGATAGATATAGATAGATAGATAGATAGATAGATAGATAGATAGATAGATAGATAGATAGATAGATAGATAGATGATAGATAGATGATAGATAGATGATAGATAGATGATAGATGATAGATAGATAGATAGATAGATAGATGATAGATAGATAGATAGATAGATAGATAGATAGATAGATAGATAGATAGATAGATGATAGATGATAGATAGATGATAGATAGATACATAGATAGATACATAGATAGATGATAGATAGATGACAGATGATAGATGAGAGATAGATGATAGATGATAGATAGATAGATAGATAGATAGATAGATAGATAGATAGATAGATGGATGATAGATAGATTAGATAGATAGATTAGATAGATGATAGATGATAGATGATAGATAGATTAGATAGATAGATAGATAGATAGATAGATAGATAGATAGATAGATAGATGATAGATAGATAGATAGATGGATAGATGATAGATAGATGTTGTATAGAGAGGTAGATAGATTTGCCATGATAAAAAGAAATAGGTAAATGAGATGGAGTTCTTGGTAATCCATAAACTTCAATCTGAATTACAAGATCAAAAGAAAGAATATTTTTTATCAGGGGAGTGACAAGGACAAAGTTTAAAGACAAGTACTAGCTAGATTGTAGAGAACAGGAGAAGTCAGTGTGATTAACAAAGAGAGCGCAGTAAAGAATAGTATGACATAAGGTTGGGGAATAGACAGAAACTAGATCTTACAGGGCCTCATATGATAGGGTAGGTGTTTTATTTTATTCTATGTTCAGTGTTGTATGACATGGTTATTTTATATAACAGGACACTCAAAAACTTAGTGACTTAAATCACAATATTAATTTACTTTGCTCACAAATCTGCAGCATCAGCTGGAAGCTTAACTGGGGGCTGGGAGCTTTAAGATAGATTACTCACATGACTGCCATATTGGCGCTGGCAACTGGAGCTCAGTCAAGACTGTAAGCCAGGGGCCCGGGTTCTTCTTCACAGGGCACTCTCTTAGGATTATAAACATAGAAGTTAGGTTTTAGGAGCAAACATTCTAAGTAAACTGGAAAGATGTATCACACTCTATAACCTTATCTTAAAAGTCATATTGTCACAATCTGCCCAGATTCAAGGGAAGGAAATGGCTCTTGATGGGAGAAGTATCAAAGTCATACTGTAACAGGAAAAAAATTTTGAGATAGGAGGTCTTGTTAAAGCCATCTTTGAAAAATACAGTCTGCCAGTTTCTCTTCTGGCTACATGTATAAGCCTTTCACATGGAAATTATATTCTTTACCTTTCTCAAGACTGAAAAGTCTCAATTCCATAATTCTATCAGTTCAAAGTCAAGAATCCAATTATCTAGCCCTGGCCAGATGGTTCAGTTGGTTGGAGCGATGTCCCATACACCAAAAGGTTGTGGGTTTGATTCCGGGTCAGAGCACGGACCTAGGTTGCAAGTTCAATCTCGTATCAAGGTGCCTACTAAGAGGCAACCAATTGATTTTTTTCTCTCACATCAATGTTTCTCTCTTTTTCCTTCCCAATCTCTCTAAATATCAATGAAAACATGTCCTCAGATGAGGATTTTGAAAAAAAGAATCCAATTATCTAAATTAGATCAATGTATAGGTGATATTCCTTATGTACAGTTACTCATATACAGTTCTTTGAGCACTCTTTTTTACGATGTGACGACGTGTGACACATCTAACCTAAACGGATAATTGTTCTAGGTGTCCAAATACTCAAAAGAAAATGGTGGAACAGGCATTGAATAACTGCTGTAGACACTCCCATTGCAAATTGCATGAAAAGGGAAGAAACACACCAGTCACTAGACCATATCAATTCTGAAATCCGGCCAGGCACACATTGCCAGTTCCTTGGTTAAAGCTCAGTCCTAGTCCTCGGAAGCTATTTTCCATGGCTCTCGGCTCAACTCAGTGAGCTCTTGATCTTTTCCTCTGAGTCCACCTTCCTTTCCCTAGGGCTTCATAAGCTTATGTCCTGCTTCTAAAACTTTGAGGGTACAGGGCCTTTTCTCATGTTGTGATAGTTCTTTTTCTTTTATTACAAGCAGATACAGTTCCTTTAGCATTTTGGTGGGCTCTCTGTACATTGATTTATAATTCACTTCACTGGACTAAAGCTATAACCACAAATCTTTCCCAGATAAGTGATTACCTTCCTTGACCTCAAGGAAGTCACTGCTGTGGGGTCACATCCTTGAGAAGATTATAAGCCTTATAGTATAATGGAGAATACTGCAAATTATACCATTATGATCTTTAAAAGGGCTTTTGTCTGTCTGAAAGGTTCTATGAAGAACCATCTCAGATCTGAGAAATTAATATAAATTTTACAGTACATTTAATCTTCTTTCTTAAGCCAGGCCTTAATTTGAGCATCATTTGCCACCTAGAGAGATTTAGGAAGAGAAACAGATTTTGTTTGAAACTAAAAAAATTCTGGATTCTTTATTTTTAAGGTTTCATATTTAGCTCATTTCTCTCTTCTCACATTATATCACAGGCAATGAAAAAAAAAATCCAGGTGACACCTTAAGTATTTTTCCTGAAAATACCTTTAGCTTGATCATTGAGTTTGCTGGAAAATTTTCTATCTTCCTTGTTACTTCAGGTAATATTGTTGCCAACATCTCCATCTCTACAAACATCTTCCAATCATATTTTTCTTATTTTTCTTTGAGCTGTCAAAGGCAGACTCCTCAAGGATCTTAGGCTTTTGTTAACATTTTGCCAGGCCTTCTAGCTTCCTCATATGTCCTGTCCCAAAGCCAGTGCTACATGTCTTAGGGCTTTTATAGCAGCATTCCACTCCGAGGTACCAAAACCTGTGTTAGTTTTATATTGCTGCATTTAAAAATAAAGCTTTTCCAAAACATAGTGACTTCAAACATCAACAACAATTTCCTTTGCTCTTAATTCTGCAGTCTCAACAGGGCTTGATGTAGATAGCCCATCTCCATTCCAGGTGTCAAGGTGGCTCCCTCAAATGGTTGGCAAAATAATACTGGTAATTGGTTGTGAACTTAGCTGAGGCTGGTGGCCTCAGTTCCTCTCCATATGGGTTTCTCCACAGGCTGCCTGGGCTTATTCAGACATAGGGACTGGGCTCAAAAACAAGTGTCCAAGAGAGTATCCATGAATGGTTTTATCTAACTTTATTACCTATAATGTCACTTCCACTGAAATCATAGTACCATCCAGATTTAAAGGGAGGGGACACAAACTCCCACCTTTAAGTGTTAGAAATATCAAGTCACATTACAAGATCAGAATGTGGACACCACTTTTGGAGAATAAAATTTGCCCATATGAGAAGATATTGAACTGTTTTGAAGCAGATTAGTAATGCGATTTGATTTTTTTGGAAAAAGATGACAAATGTTATCACGTGGAAGACAGACTACTGTGTGGTAAGACTGGAAGAGGGAGACTATTGAAGAGGCTCTTTCCACAGTTTAGGAAAACTATGATGGCAGCTTCTGCTAGGGAGAAGAAGCAGCGAAGAGGAAATGTTTGGAGATACACCGCCATGGTCCTGATTAACACTGTAGGAAATAGGACATGCTGAGACTCCTGGCAAAGCAGGTGATGGTCCAAAGTTAAGCTGGTACAAAGCTGAAAAATCTAAAAAAAAAGAGCCAAATACTGAGACCTAGAAAGATATAATTCAGCAGATTCAAGATTGGCCCAGATTTAGGAATTAAAAGTAGGGACCATATAACCCCCAAATTCTGAGCACAGTGGCAAGAGGAAGGTGCAGCCCCCATAGCATTAACCAGTATTGGCCTGTGGCTTGAGGTCATGAATTACTAGGAAGTAAAAGGGAAAGCCCACCGACTTAAAATCTGAGCGACAAGAGTCTGTTTTCACATCTACCTAGTAACATGACAGCAAATCCATTTTGAAAGATCATGGGAGGACCGGGAATTGCACTAAGCTACAGCAATTCACTTATTTGTAAAGAAGACGTAGCCTTACCCGTCGATGCCTATATACACTTCTGGGAAATAGTTGAAACAGGGTAATGGCCTGTTATATATTAACATATACTAATGATTGCATATCATTGGCAAATAAAGCAAAGAAACCATCTTTGACCTCGAGACTAATTTTTTTAAAAAAATTCTTAGGAGTATTATGCAAGCAAGTTGAAAAAATATACATCATATGTTACTGAACCAGTCTCATTATGACAAACTCATTGATTGTGGATATGGCATAAAAAAATTCTATACCCACTTGCCTCCAAGCTAATGAAATGCTTTCCAAATTTACCATTTTTACAAAAATCTATTTTAACCCTAGCCACACATAGGTCTCCTAAAAGCTTGTTTTTGCCTCTTATCTCCCTTTTCTTGCTTTGGTTTTATTGAATTTTGTAGCCAGTGTTTACTTTAGTTGCCCTTCATATGTATAGTAAATGTCAGCCTTTTTACCATGCACTTTCTAATGAGTCATCACCAGTTCTGACTCCTTCCCAATTCAAGAGGGGAAGAAGATTAAGTATATACGAATATAGACATGCACAAAAATCCAAGCACAGTGCAAACACTGGAACTGGAACTGAAGATTAGCAAATAAGGCCATTTTCTTCCTTTCAGATAATTGCACAAAGATGAAACTATGCAGCGAAGACAGCCATAGAGATAACGTATGCGTCTTTTTATTTCAAAATAAGCAAAGCGAGTAGAAATTCCTGCTGAGCACCATTCATTTAAATTTAGGAGTTTAAAGAATTAATAGGAGACCATCAATACACTCTTGCTAATGGCTAAAATTCTTCCATTGGCATTAGCGCTGTGTTCATTCTCAGTCTCTCTTGGAAGTTACTGAGGGGAAAAATAATGTGTCTACAAGCTTTTACTAGAACAAAGAGTGTATCCGTCGGCTCTACCCACGATTTTAAGCATTGGTGTCTCTGATCATCAATTTGCTTTAGCTTTGTTCCTGACTCACAAGAAATGCTAAGTACCGGAGGGACTAAATTCTAGTCCCTTGGGGTTCTGTATACAAATAAGCTGATTTGGTAATCAAATGAGATTTGTTTTACATGTAGATATGAGCACAATTACTGAAACTAAACACAAATAGAGGAGAACGCTGCCAAGCCAAAAAGAGCGTCAGTGTTTTAAACCAGGGAGATAAAAACTATAATAGGGCATCCACTATGAATGAGACAGATATCTGCCCAATTATAAAGAAAGTTCTTGGCTAAAATCCTCCTCTAAAACACTAGACATTTTATGAAGTGCAGTGATAACAACCCTTTTTAAGTTTCCACATTTCTTACTCTCTACAAACATAGATATAGCTTAATTCAGCAGTATAGAGAACCTCAGAAGAGTTTACAAGTAAGAGAAATAAGTAATATATCCAAAAATGTGGGAAGAATATTGAAGAAATATAAACAACTCTTCATTCTAATGTTTTCCCCAATATCTTTTATTTTTCTAAATTATGCCCATATCTAGGAACTGTTGGAGAGAAGGAAACATGAGGTTCTATTTAATAATTTTGCGCATCTACCTCAGCTGGAAGCTAGGTAATTTAATATTAATTTAGTCCATGTATTAGCCTAGCACTATGCATATTGGAGAATTTGTAAAATAATATGCAATTTTATAATAATGTGGTTTATAAATACAAAAATAACATAAACATACATTTTAATTGAATTTTTTGGGGTGACATTGGTTAATAAAAGTATATCGTTTTCAGGGGTGCAATTCTATAATACATCATCTTTTTTTTTTGGTTAATTCTCACTCAAGGATATTTTTTCCATTGATTTTTTAGAGAGAGTGGAAGGGAGGGAGGGAGAGGGGAGGAGAAGGGGAGACAGAGAGAGAGAAACATTGGTGTGAGAGAGACACATTGATTGGTTGCCTCCTACAAGCGCCAGACCAGGGCCTGGAACTGAACCTGCGTGCGACCCTTCGGCGCATGGGCCAACACTCTCATCACTGAGCACAGCAGCCACGGCTGTAACACATCATCTCTATGTTGTATTGTGTGTTCACCCCAAGTCAAGTTTCCTTCCATCACCATTTACCCCCCTTTACCCTCTCCTAGCTCCCCCGACCCTCCTTTCCCTCTGGTAATCTCCATACTGTTTTGCTTAATCCCTTTACTTTTTTCACACACACCCCCCGCCCCCCCCCCCCCCCCCCCGCCTCCCCTCTCCTCTGACAGCTGTCAGTCTCTTCTCTGTATCTATGGGCCTGTTTCTATTTTGAAGTAATAAATTATGGGCCTAATAGCATCAAAGTGATGTTTAACTCATACACATTTCAAACACAATATAAATTACAAAAAATCCTTTTTGTTTATATATTAATTCTTGTTAATTTTTCTCTGACATTCTGCTAATAATTTCTAAGTGGTTATTTTTTATACTCTTAAAATGTACAAAATGTGTTTTAGAGCTTCTTAAAGGGGGAATTTTAAAGAGTCATGTTACCATTTTTTAAATCTCAACCACCAACCATGCAGGTATCTATGAAATATGGCTGAAAACTTTTCATCCTTGAGTTTAATCAGTTGTTTCTGCACACTAACAAGCTTTATTTAATATTTTAAAAATATTTTTCCTTAAAATGCACTTACAGTTTTCTTTTGGGTGATTTTTGTTAAAGTTAGATAATCCTGTATAACAACATTTGTTTGTTTTAAATTTAAATATGTCAGTTTTTATGATAATGTGCTTACATTTTTTCCAATAAATTTAAAGGTGACAGAACATTCTCCAGAGTTCTACATATCCAGAACTCTGTTTAACACAACATTTTTTTGAAAAACAAAAACAACTTACTTTAGCACTCATTGTTAAAACTTCACTTTTTCGTAGAAAGAAGCGATTGCATTTATTTTTTATAAAATATTTTCTAGTTATTATACTACAAAAACACTTTCTATGATAGAAAGATCAGCAGATATTAAAAAATACTATTTGTAAATTAGTAGCTCATTTTTAAACTCAAAAAATCTTCTGATACTTCTTACTAGCAAACATTTAAAGATCTAAATTACCAGCAAATATTTGTATGTTCAGCTGACTTTCAAGACCTTGGATCCATCTCATTGTTAAATATTGAATTTCTTTTAAAATTTTATTTAAGTTTATAAAATCTATAAGTCTAGGTAGTGGACGAAATCCACTTAAAGTAAATCAAGCCCATTTTTACAGTTGAATGCTCAAACTTCCCTCAGGCCACCTTGCTTACTAACTAAGGCTATCATGCTTGGCCATCTGATAAATGGCCCATCTAAGTGCACTAGTGTCAATTCTAGCAATACTAAATATCAGTAAATATAAACTCATTTTTTTTTATTTTTAGAAAGAATAAACAGAAATACTAAGATCATATTTTTACCCAATGGGTTTTCTTATTTAGAGACCACTGAATTCCAAAAAGTTCTGAGCTAATGGGGGGAAAAAACTCCAAATATGTTAGAGAAGAAAGAAGTTTAAAGAAGGGCTGAGTAGAAAAAGGAAAAATAAACCCTGACTATAGGTGATATCCTCTTAGTAGCAGCCTCAATACAATATTCAACCCCAGAATAGAAAATTGGTGCATAAATATTGGAAATAAAGTTTACAATCAGAGAAGAAGGCAGGGATAATGACAGGTGAGGAAAAAGGAAAAAAATAAACAAACATAGCATGAATCTCACGCTAATCACATTGATTAGATTTGACATCGGGATGGGTATATGAATATGCAAAATACAACACTCAATTTAATTTATCCAGCTACAGATTCACTTTCACTTACCAGGATGCTTTTCACATTAATCTGTATTGTTTTATGTATTAGTATCTTACTGCTACTGGAACAAATTACCACAAATCTACTGGCTTAAAACACACAAATTTATTCTTTTGCAGTTCTGGAGGTTGAATTTATTCCTATGTATTTTATTCATTTTGATTCTGTAGTAAATGAGTAAGTTCCTAGAAACATACAACCTATCAAGACATAATAGGAAACAGAAAAACTAAGAAGATCTATAATTAGGAAGGAGATTGAATCTGTTATCAAAAACCTCCCAATATCCCAGCCAGCGTGGCTCAGCAGTTGAGCATCGACCTGGGCTCGATCCCCAGTCGGGGGTGTGCAGGAGGCAGCCGATCAATGACTCTCATCATTGATGTTTCTACTCTCTCCCTATCCTTCCCTCTCTCTGAAATCAATAAAGATATATTTAAAAAAATTTTTTTTTAATCTCCCAATAAAATAATGTTTTATATGTTGAAATAATTTGATCCCTACAACTCCTAACTTTGGGTATTAATTTGGATTCTTGGTAAAACATTTGGCAACTCAAACTAGTTTATACACATAAACAAAATAGTGTTTATTATAGGGATTGGCTAAATCACTCAAAAATGTACAAAGAACTTTGATGGACCTAAAAACTTGAAACATTTCTTTGTGGAGATGGCTGGAGGAAACTCTGAGAGTATTCTCTCCACACCTCTACTTCTCATCTTCACTGATTTTCCTTCTTTCAGGCAGGTCTCCTTTGCCTATGACCCTGCATGAGTGCAAGTAGCTCCTTTAGAGAAATGCCGCTGAAAACTCAGTGAGATAGCCGTAGACCTACTGGAATGGAACACAAAAGACAAAGAACAAAAACAAAAAAAAAGAAAAAAATCCTTGAGAATTTTCATTGCTGATCAAGTGGAGCACTCATACATTGCTGGGGGTGATAGAAAATGGTACAGCCAATATGGAAAACAATTTGGCACTTGCATGTAAAATGAAATATAACTTACAACCCAGAAACGTCACTCCTAGGTACTACTTATTCTACATAAATGAAGACAGAATGTCCGCACAATGACTTATATACTAATGTTTACAGTAGCTTTTTTCATAACCAAAAACTGGACCAGGTGAACGGATGAACAAATTGAGGTAAACTTCTCAGCAATAAAAAGGAACAAACCCCTGATATGTGCAATGTGGCAGGCTGAACATGGACTGAAGAGTTAAATGTAAGGCATGACATCATAAAACTCCTAGAAGAAAACATAGCAGAGAAAAGTGTGTTGACGTTGGCCTTGGCCATATATATATATATAGGATTCAACACCGTGAGCAAAGGCAACAAAAGCAAAAATGAACAAGTGGGGCTACATCAAACTAAAAAGCTTCTGCACAGCAAAGAAAACCTTCAACAAAATGGAAAGGCAACCTGTAGAATGGGAAAAATACTTGCAAACCGCTTATTTAATAAGGGGTTAATAATACAGCTAACATATGCAACTCAAAAGCAGAAGAAAAAAGAAAGACAATTACAAAATAGGCATAGTACCTGAATAGACATGTTCCCAAAAAAGGCATACAAATAGCCAATAGGTAAATGATAAGTTGGTCAACATCACTAATTATAAGAAATGAGTAATTTAAAACCACAAAGTAGAATTTAAATGTTTTCACCCAAAAGGAAAAAGGTAAATATGTGAAGTGATGGATGGGTTAATTAATGTGATATTGGGAATCTTTTCACAATGCATATGTATATCAAGTCATCATTATACACTTTAAAAATATTATAGTTTTGTTAAATATACCTCAATAAAGCTGAAAGAAATATTAAATAAAGTACTCTGTTCCCTAAATTTCACCCATTAATATAATCTTATTTTATCTTATGATTTTAATGATGTGAAAAAACTTTCAGCCCTAAGAATGTAGCAGGCTGTATATTGCAAGACTTTTATTAATGATAATACCCATAAAGATGAATTTTTCATAATCCAATATACTAAATATTTCCCCAGTGGAAGCTGTGAACAAATTTGAAGTATATAATGATGCTTTCAAGCGAGCAGATTAAGATGAAACATTGGAGCAATGATTTGTTGAATATGATTTTGAACTGGCTTATGTTGGTTTTAATTTTATACTTTTGGCTATTTCTTGTTTGCAATAAAGTTTTTACAATAAAGTAGGCATATACACATCTACACTTATATAAACACACATGCACACATGTATGTATTAGCTGGGTTGTTATTGCTCTGAGAAATCATTAGCTATGATTACATGAACAAACCTCTAAGGTCATTTACTCTGTAACTTGCTACGTAGAGTTGCCACTATTGTAAAGAGTGCAGTTGAAAATCAGTACCTGCAATTTTGAGCATCTGCTGTTGTGATTTTTATTTAAACCCTTATTTATTTTCTCTGTGCATGATTTCTTTTTTTTTTTGAATGGAGGTGTGACATTCAGCAAGATGCATAAGCCATTTAAGTAAGTTTTTACATATTTATTTATATGCCCTTATATCATAAGCCACATTTGAGCATATTTCCAGCTTCCCAGCAGGCTCCCTCATACCCATTCCCAGTCAATAACAACACCTCATTCCTATGATAATGGTCATGACATTTTAATATACATTGTCCCTCTGCATTAAATATAAAAGTTTTCTGTGTTTTTTATATTGGGGTGACATTGTTTAATAGAATCATATAAGTTTCAAGTGTACATTTCTATGATACAAGATCTGTATATTGCACTGTGAGCCCACCACCCAAAGTCAAATCTTCTATGAAAATTTTCTTACAGTGCCTCATGTTTTCTGCTCAGCTGAGTGACTGTCTTTTAGGTGTTTCTAGACCATACCCTTCAAATGAATTTTGTATACTTCATCTAGCACATAATTTAACTCACACCATTCCAAACATAGTCACTAAATTTGATGAGAATTTAGATTCATTTTTCAATGCTGTTGAAAGATGATAGTCTCTTTCTTTTAAGGTTGCCCTTGAGCTCCAAAAAAACAAAATTGGGGTATGCTAACTGCCAGTTTTGAAAATATCCCATCCAAAACATACTCTCCAAACTTGCTAATAATATATTTAGCAGATTTCTAATGAGGTGGTAACATAATCAGGCTGAAATTTGCAGACATGATATATGAATTTATATCTATACTTATAGCTATATTTATATCTATAATTATATCTGAATTTATATCTATATTTATATCTACTATATGCAAAGTAGAAGTCAGTCTGCAAAGAATAACAATTTCTCATAGAAAAGTTGAAATGGTAAGGAAATAATAAAAGGATTTAAAATATGTGAAAAAACTGTGGTGTAACTTAATAATAAATTCATAAATAAAAAAATTATCAGTACAAGATGGAGAAAGTTTGTTCTTCAGCTATACTGAGACCAGAACTCAAATATTAATTATAATCATCATCATCACCATCATCACCATCATCATCATTATCATCTGAAACTGAAACATGAACATTTTAGGTTAGGAGTAATTAAACATTTCTCACAGTGAGAACTGTTGAAGATATAGAACCTCTCTGTCTCTAGAGGTCTATAAATGTAGGAAAAAAGCCAATCTGTCAGAGACGATTTAGTTGCAGTACTTTCAGTCAACTAGATAATGACCTCTAAAAACTCCTTTTATTCCAAGGCTATTTTAGTTCATTTTTAATGACATGTTATAAAATATATGTAGTATAAAGAAAGCTTGCTTTTAGCAAGTTGATGCTAAAAAAATCAATTTATGTAATATCAACATCAAATTTTCTTTACTTTGTTAATATCTAGTTCATAGCATATTTATTTATTTATTTATTTATCCTTACCCAAGGATATTTTTTTCCATTGCTTTTCAGAGAGAGTGGAAGGGACACAGAGAGAAACATCGATGTGAGAGAGACACATCAATGTCTCTCTGCATGCACCCTGATGAGGGCCGGGGATCGAGCTTGCAACCGATATATGTGCCCTTGGCTGGAATCGAACCTGAGACCCTTCAGCACGTAGGCCGATGCTTTAACCACTGAGTCAAACTGGCTAGGGCATTCATAGAATATTTATATGGAGTTACAATGAGTTGCAATTGGAAAGATCAAAGATTCAGATTTTGCAGGACAAGAGAGATACTTTTATTTGACGTAAACTTAAAATCAAGTTATTCTTCAAAGAGCCATATTTCCTATTAAATTCAAGTAAAAATGAAGATGATATTCTTTGGTAAAGAATATGTAATACTATTGTTTTGCTCTACAAAGAAGCTTCGCACAAAATGCTTTAGTAGTTATTCATACTAATGGATGGCAGTAATTGATTATGTAACTTATTTCCCATAGCTTTTTGCAGATGATTCAACATGTTCCCAGAATACTTCAAGAGTTTTCCTTCTCTAATCAGATCTGTAGTCATACAATTCAAATGTAACAAACGATCTTCTGCAGATACTATCTAGCCGTAAAAATGACTACTAAGGTGAATGAAATATTTTATTTAGATTTCAGATGTTTTGTTTCTATCTGTATTTGTGTGTGGGTATTTCTCCAAGTTACCTAACAATAGAGCTAATATAAGTTTCCAACAACTGAAATTCTTTATAATATAGTAAGATATATAATAACATAATAATAAAGGAAAAACAAAATATTATGATTTACATCCCTATTTGATTGCTAATATATATAATACGGAAGTATTTAATGGATTCTTGGTATATTATGGATTCTCAATCATAATTAAAATACAATATTGAGAAAAACTTATCCAGATATTTGTGTTTATAAACCTTCTTTTGAAAATATTTCACATATTTAATAGGACAGCATTACAAAGAAAGACACATTCTTGGAAAGTTAAGTGGAAAGAGACAAAGATGAAAACAGGCCAGAAAGCAAAAGCAGAATGAAGTGTTTAGTTCGAGATCGCACTGGTAGCTAATTACTGATCTGATAGTAAAGTTCTATGTTAATAGTAATTTGTGATTATTTGAATAATCATGAGTTGCACATTTTGTAGTTGCAGGATGAAATAATTATCATGATTCAAAATAGTGATAACTGCAATAATAATTTCTAAAAAAATTTATAAGACAGACACATCCAGAAAATTTCTGTCCAAAAATTTCAACAAAAGCTATTAGACAAGTACATTCTTTTTTAAAATTTATCTTTATTATTGAAAGTATTACAGATGTCCCCTTTTTTCCTCCATTGATCCCCTCCACCCAGCATCCACCCCACTTCCAGGCCTTCCCCATACCAATGTCTGTGTCCATGGGTTATGCTTATAAACATATAAGTTCTTTGATTGATCTCTCCTCACCCCCTCCCCCCTCCCCACCTTCCCTCTGAGATCCCTCAGTCTGTTCCATGCTTCTATGTCTCTGGATCCATTTTGTTCATCGGTTTATTTTGTTTATTACTATCCACAAAGAGACAAGAGATAGCACTCATAGCTGCTGTCACCAGAATGGGGACAACAGCAAGACATCCTGAGCCCAAGAGACAAAAACTAATCAATGAGACTTTATATCAAAAATTGGTATGGCACGATTGGAAAATGCCATGCAGGTAAGCACAATTTGTAATCTATAGACAAAATAGAAATGGTCACCTTACACAGGTAGCCCTACACCTAGTAAAATGGTAAACATGGTAATTTCCTGCAAGCATGCTATCAAAATATAACTCAAGTTATCCTTAATGGATGGATCTTCTGGTAAACATCAATCTAGGAGAATTCCAAAGTGAATACTTGTGTTTGTGAGGATGAAATTAAAAATGAGTTTTTTATAATAAACTTCTAAAAATTCAGAATATATCTTTTGTTTGTTTTGATTGTCCCTGGAGTTTTTGGAAAACAAACAAACAAAAAACAAATGCAGTTGTTTGATTTAATAATAAATATAAACACAAGAATAATTATATAATGAATTTTTACCTGTGATGTTTCAATAGGAAAGAAAAAGAACACTGCAGAATCCTGGTGGAGGTTTTTACCACTCTGTGGTGCAAAATCGTATGTAAGTAGCAAATTCTGACAACCATAGAATTTTATAAATTATGTGAATGATTTGCTTTTCCTGAATTGTATTCTTTATTTTTATTTTTAGTATTAAATACAGTCAATAATTAGTGGTTCACTCCAAAGCCATAAAATCCTAGAACTAAATGCTTTCCATTACAACTTCTGGCCCTGGCTGGGTGGCTTAGTTGGCTGGAGCCTCAGCCCAGACACCAAAAGGCTGGGGGTTCAATTCCATCAGGGCACATACGTAGGTTGCAGTTTCCATCCAGGTTGGGTACTTACGAGAGGCAACCGAATCAATGTTTCTTTCTCACATAGATTTCCCTCTCTCTCTCTCTCTCTCTCTCTTCAGTCAGTGCAGGGTTATAGGAAATTATTACAAACATATCATCACAGAAGATTAATTAATCTTCAAAAGTAATGGCATTCTAATAGGATACAATATTTTATACACTCAAGGAAGATGATATCAAAGAACCCTAAGTCTATAAAAGCAATGTTTTAATAATAATAATATAACTATCATTATTATTATTATTACTAGATTGGGAATCTCTGTGAGTATGGGCTGAGTCTCAGTGATCCCCACAATGCCCCTGTGGAACACATTATGCCCCTGGTGTACAGTATCATCAAATTCCATGTGTGACATGGCCAATGATAGATGACTCCAAAGAAAATGCAAAAGCTCATAACTCACATAATTTAATAAAACTAAACCACAGAGAAATTCCTTTCAACAAAAATGTATGCAGTGATCTCTGGAAGCACAATTCTTACTTTATCTTGACTATAGATACAATTTACTTTATATAAACCTCTTAAAATGTTTTTTACAAAATAATATACTTTCAATGGCTCAAAGTGCTGCTTTAATCTTTCTGAGAAACATTCTATTCCCAAATGGTGAATTTAACTCAGATATAAAGAAAATTCTTTCCCAGCTGCAACAAAAAATTATGAACAGATAAATGTAAAAAAAATATTTTAAAAACAAAGAATTATAAACAAAGTATCAACTGTGAAAAATAGTATGTATATTACATTAACTTATATTTTTATTTCTATAACCACTGGATGCACTAATTGCATTTCATGATAGATTATAATATTGTTAACTTCTGGATATACCCTAGTACTGACAATATATATAATTGTGATCATTATCATTAAAAAAATTTTAAGTGTTTTTAAGTACATGATGAGAATATATGAAAATTGATTATTTTTCTTATGTAACTGTTATTTTTTAATCTTAAAATATGTTCTAAACATTAACTGAGTTGCATTAATGAATTCACATTTGCCTTTCATGCTTAACTTTTTCACACTGGTAAATTATAGTCTCAAATTTATATCCTTAAGCAAAAACTTTGTGGTCATTAGTCACAAAGGACAATTGAGTTGAAATGTTTATTATAGAACACCCATTATGATATTGATATAATCCTCAACTGAGTAGATCTACTCTGTCTACTGTAAATAACATGTGACATAATTCATAAAACAAACTTACATATTTCAAAATAAAAGGTTATACAATTTAAAAGTCAAGATAAATGTATGATTACCACTATAGACTAAACTTGTTTTAATATAAAAATTTTATTAGATGCATATGAGTTGCCCGTTTAAGAGTTGCTAAAAATAAGTCATTTCCCCCACTACCCCATCACCCCTTATCGCCTAGTCTTTATTGGCAAGACCCTAGACATGGACTTTTCTTGAAATAAGTGCTGTGATGTTATACTTGTGCTTACAAGTAATATCACAGGCAAGTCTATATTAATCGTATGAGCAGAGGTTCCCCATTCTGTTAATTCAGACCTTCAGTTCAGTTCCAAATGTCTGATTTTTTTCTGAACTGTAAAAGTAGTTCTCATACTTTTAAACTGTTCAACATAAACACAAACACAAATTTCCCACAAAGACTTTTATTCTTATATTAAGCCATATATTGAAACTACAAATGTCAAAATTATTTCTCCTCTGCTGAATGAGCCCAGAAATAAAATTGCATTTTGGAGACAGAAAATTAAAATGATTTTTTTCTCTTCATACATTTGAAGTAATTTAAAGATGTGGTGAAAATATATAGTACATTCAATGTGTTTTATAAAATCTAATTCACCCTTCAAATCTTCCTAGCATAATGAACTGACAACTCATATAATTTTCAGTTTCATAATTTAATGCTCTTGAAATACACACTTATCAATACTTTCAGAAAGATAACTTTTCAAACAGTAATCTTTGTAAAGGGTAATCAAACTGTTTACTTTCCTATATAAACAATGAAGTTTATATGAATATTCGAAGTTCAGTTGAAATGTCTCAGCTATTCTGACTGGAAATAAACAACTGAATTTACTTTAGATCCCATGAAAATATTTCTTTACGAATCAGAATTGTATTTTATAATCAGAAGCCATATATAGAAAAACTACATTATGCAAGATGTACTTTCTTCTTAGGTTGTATTAAAATATAATACTATAGCTAATCTAGCAATTGTTTGCTGTTTGTTCAAATTAATGCTCCAGTTCATCTCTGTGTCCCTCTATTACACTTACAGCTAAGTAGGTGGCTGGGGGAAAAAGCTGAAAGGTATTTTTAAAAATGCTTTGGCATCTAAAAAGTGGTGGAAACAAGGCAACATTTAAAAGTAAATAAAATAAAATAGATATTGCAGTTTTCTATGCTGTGGCCCTCTCTGAATTGCAGGGTTTTAATTTTCTTTCCTTATTCTGGTTTCTGATTACAAATCTCCCATTAAACACCCCACACAAATCCACTATATGGAAGATGTTTTCCCTTTTATTTGTTAACTATAGTTGTGCAATAGATTTCCCCAAGCTTAATTGTTTCAAATAAAACATATCGATTATCTCACAGTTCTTTGTGTCAGGAACTTGTATACTGCTTGTCTCAGTGGTTTCATGGCTGCAGTCATCTCAAAGCCTGACTCGGGAAAGATCCCTTCCAAACTCACTCATGCAGATGTTGGCAGATCTTAGGTCTTTGGTGGCTTAGGACTGAAAATATCAGTTCTTTTGCATATGGGCTCCTCACAACATGGCAGCTAGATTCCCTCAGAGCAAGTGAATGAGAGTACAGTAGAGGGCGCCCAAAGCAGAAGTCACAGTCTTTTTATAACCTAACCTCAGAAGTGATGACCCATCAGCCTGCATTATCCTATTCATTAGAAGCAGGTCAATAATTCAGCCATACTCAAGGGAAGGGGAAGTACAGGGAGCACACATGCCAGGAGGTGAAGATCATTGGTGGTCATCCTGGAGGCTGCTGACCAAACCCATGTTCCAAGAACTGAGTTCCTATGCACTTTTCAATTAAATATTAAATTAAAGCAGAAATGGAAAAATTGATATAATTTATTGGGTGCCTACTATGTGCCATGTTTAGGCTATGGTGAAATGGTGCGGACATGTGTAGCTTTCATTCTAGAGAGAGGAGAGTAGAAAAAGCAGAGGTCAATTTAAGTGACAAAGGAAAAAATAAAACAGTGATAGATTAAAATGACTGGCTGATCCAGTTAATGATCCTATTAACTTTAAAATTTAAAAATTAATCCCCCAAAATTTAAAAATTAATTAATTAATGATGTGAAAAAGGTTAAAAAAATGACTGGCTGATAGGATGAGGGGCTAATTATTTTGAGTAGCATGGAAACATTTATCTGAAGTAATTCCTTTGAAATGAGAACTGAGTGGTAACAAGAAACTAGCCTGATGACAATGGCACATTGTCAGGAGCAGAATATTGTAGGAAAATAAAGAACAAGGTAAAAAAATCAGGATAGAAAACCTCATAAAATTAGGAAAATTATGGAATGCCCTTGAGGCTTATATAAAGTTAACGGAACCAGATAAAATAGAACCTTGTATGATGTGGTAAGGATTTAGACTTACTGAAAGAACAGTGAAAAACCACTGAGCCTTCTAAGTATTAGATGTCAACACTTTTTATAACAATAATTTAACTTTAATTCATCTAATAGTTTATAATTTACAAAGAACATTTGTGACCCTCTGCACCTTAGGTTTTAAAAAAACTTCTTAAAATAACAAAGTGGTTTTATATGTGTTTTCTTATTTAATGAATGATCTGGAACCTAAATAGTGATACATTTTTAAAAAGATCATTCTAGTTACTGTGTAGAGAATATACTGAGAAGGGGACAATGTGGCCACAGAAGATCTGGTAGCTATTTTAGTTCCAGATAAGAGATGATGTTTGCTTGAATTGAGGTGATGCAGTAGAGCTAAAGGCACAGATGGATATAAGAGATATTTTTAAAATAAGGCAGAGAATCTTCCATAATGAATTAGATCTGAGGAGATATAGTGAACTTTTGTCATAGTTTAGCCTCCAGCACATTTGAACATATATCCATTTTTTAATTTGCCAATTATGAGTCCCTTCTGACTAAAAGATAAGTCTAAAAATTCACTTTCCCACCTTCTTTGGAGTTGAAGATCAGGCATGTGACCTCGGTTCCGCCAATCAGACATACAAAGGACAGAGTGATACAGAAGAGCAAAATCTGAGATAAGAGGTATAAATGTGTCATCCAAAAAGCCAAAAGAATAGTGTGTGTCCAGAAGGAGAAAATGTTCAACTGTGTTGAATGCTGCTAGGAGGTTTGAATACAAAGAAGACAAAGAAGTGAATGTTATTTTGGCAACAAAAAAGCCAACAGAGGCAAGGGAATAGGAAGCCTTATTTGAGTAATATATAACATAAAATGTTGAAAAGAGGAAATAGTAACTATACAGAGATATCTTTTATGTTGAGTTTTGCTATCAAAGTAGCAGAGAAAGCAGGTGGTAATGAGGGAAAGTCAGAGATTTAAGGGAGGTTCTTTTCTTAAGATGAGAGATATTAAAATTCTGTTTGTATGCTGGTAGGGACGATCTAGAAAAGAGGGAGATGCTGATAATGTGAGAGAAAGAGGTTAGGTATAGTACTCAATTTTCAGCAACTATCAATTGAATCTTACACATCAGCCATTGGTCTAGAACCCGGGATATGAAACACATTTTTTAGCTCAGATGTAGAAATAATAAACAGGGAGTACTAAATAAAATACACAATTTATCAGTTTACTAAAAAGAAAATTAATGCAGGCAAATTTAGCTAGGGTGGTCAGGAAAGGTCTCACTGAGAAAATGATATTTTAGTAAAGGCCTGAAAAAAGGTAGGCACAATGTCATGTGGATATCTGAGGAAGAACTTTCCAGAAGAAAGAGCAGCAACTGCAAATATCCTAATTCAAGAACATGCCTGATATGTTTGAGGAACAGCATAAAGGTCAATGGAGCTGAGGTCAAGTAAATGAGAATGTGGAAAAAACATCAGAGTGATAATAAATAGGAAGTCAGATCTTGTGGGCTTGGTGGATCACTTAAGGCTATTAGTTTATATTCAGAATGCAAAGGAAAGCCATTGGAGGATATTGAGCAGAATAATAGAATAATTTCAAGGTATATTGAAGGTTGAGTTGCTGATGTATCAAATATGGGATGTGAGAGAAAGAAGTCAAGTGTGACGTATGGATTTTTAATTGAGCACTGGAAGAATGGAGTTGTCATTACCGAGATATGGAAGACTGAGTGTGGGTCTGTAACAGAGAACAAAGAATATATAATCTTGTATTAACCAAAATAAATGTACTAACAAACCTGTTGAAATAAAAGCAGGAAAAAGAAAATTTTTTGCTAACAACCTCTATTTTAGCCTCTATTTTAGTACATTGCAGGGACCGGCAGTTTAAATTCTTGCCTATATAGGAGCTGATAGACCAAAGGAATTCAAATGATGCAGATCAATTCAACATGCTGAAACCAAGATTCTTATTGAAACCAAGTAGAATGCTGCTTGAACACCCCTATTTCCCTCCCTTTCCTTATAAAAGTCACCGGCTTGACCAGAGTTGTTAAGATGGTTTTTAAGACAGGAGTCCTCCATCTTCTTGAGTCACTGGCAACTGAACAAACCTATTTTCTTTTCACCTGCACCTGTCTCATGAGTATTGGCTTTCCTTAAGGCAGGCAGTGGAAACTGCCTTCGGTAACAGATCTATCTGAGACAAATGTCATGAGATCAGTTTTGAATAAACTAAGAAGACAGACATTTAAATGGAGATACTTATTAGGAAGCTCTATACAGAAGTCTATAGTTCAAAGACAATGTCTAAAATAGAGACATAAATTTTGGAACCATTAGCAGATAGATCTGTGAAACTAGACGATTATGTAGAAAGTGATTGTAGATTTGAAAAATAAGGATTCCAAGGCCTAAGCCATGAGGAAATGAAGGAAATGAAGAGGAACCAGAAAATGAAAATGAAAAGGAGCCATTAGAGAGGTAGAAGGAAAATAAGGAGAGAAAGATAGTAATATTCAGGAAACCAAGGCTTTGGTTAGGAATTGTGCAGGATAGGAGTGGGTGGACAAGGTGCCAAGTAAAGCCAACATTTAAAAAAGAAGGAAGAGCCCGGCCGGGCGTGGCTCAGCGGTTGAGCGTCGACCTAGGATCTGGGAGATCAGGGTTCGATTCCAGGTCAGGGCACGTGCCCGGTTGCGGGCTTGATCAATGACTCTCTCATCATTGATGTTTCTATCTCTCTCCCTCTCCTTTCCTCTCTCTGAAATCAATAAAGATATATTAAAAAAGAAAAAGAAGGAAGACTATATAATTGTATCAAATGTCACTAATGGGCCAAGTTAAATGAGAGCTGAGAATTAACCATTGCTTGAGCAATGAGGATGTCATTAGGCACCTTGAAAAGAGTATTTCTGGTGGATTGGTAGAACAAAAACCTGATTGAGTGAGTTCAAGAGACAATTGTAAGAGAGAAATTGGAGACAATGAGAAAATACTTCTCTTTCAAGAAGTGTTGCTTAAAGAGATGGAAAAAAAAATTGTGGTAAGAGCTGGAGGAAAGTATGGAAATAGTATGGAAGAAATACCAAAACATTTGTATGCTAACAGAAATGGCCCAGTAGATAGAGATCTTTTTCCTACATCTCTGACTTTATCTTCTCAGTCTCCTTTTTTGTCTCCTGTTTCAAGTCTATGACTTCTAAATATTGGAATGGTTCAAGTTTCAATCCTTTGACCTATTTACTCTTCCATTTTCATTAACTTCTTAGGCAATTTGTTCAAACTCATGGTATCTACATAATCTCTCCCAAATTTATATTTGCAGCCAAATCTTTTCCCTGAACTCTAGATTCATAAATACAATTTTGTTTTTAACATCACTACTTGGATGTTTTAACAAACATCTCAAATATAGCATGCCTGACACTGAGAACCTGACCCACCCCCACCCTACCCTGGAAAACCCCTGATAAAGCTGCACCTTCCAGTCTTCTTCCCCATTATTCAGGTAAACAGTCATTCAGTTATTTCAGTTGTTTATGCCTACATGTTGTAGTCTACCCTTATCCACAGCAATGTTCTAAGATCTCCAGTGAATGCATGAAACCATGAATAGTACTAAACCCTACATATACAGTTTTTCTATGATAAAGTGTAATCTATAAATTAAGCACAGTAAGAGATTAACAATAACTAAAGATAGAACAATTATAAAAATATACTGTGATAAAACTTATGTAAATGTGCATTATTAAGTAAAATAAGGGTTAGTTGAACACATACTGGGATACTGCGACAGTTGATCTTATAACTTAAGACAGCTTTACCAAGTGCCTAATTGGTAGGGAGAGTAGCATATGCGAGCATGGATATGCTGGACAAAGGGGTGATTTACATCCCAGGAGCAATGGGACAGGACAGCACAATATTTCATCGTGCTACTCGGAATGGGGCACAATATAAAATTTATAAATTGTTTATTTTTGAAATTTTCCATTTAATATTTTTGGGCTGCAGTCGAGCATGAGTAACTCACTGTGGGAAGTGAAACCACAAATAAGGGGTCCAATGTACTTGGATATCCTTGAAGTTTTTCTTTAATAACCATTTTCCAATTCTCCAGTCAAATCATTCATTTTTATCTTCCGTATATTAAACAATTCCCATCACTTCTTACTACTTCCACTTCTACCTTTGGCCCAAACCACCATTTCTAACTTGAATTATTACAATAGTCTCCAGCTGAACTCCCTCTATCCAATCTTACTCATTTGTCTATTCTCAATGGATAGCCAGAGTTATGCTATTAGGACATAAGTCATATAGTAGTATTCCTATTTTCAAAACTCCTCAATGGAAACTTGTCTCATCCAGAATAAATGTTAAATAACTTGCAAAGGCCTGCACAGCCTTACATGTTTTGGAACCCTACTATCTCTCTACCCTTTCCTCCTACTGCTCCCCCCCTCACCCACCCAGCCTCCTTGCAAATGCTGAAACATTCCACACATGCACACAGCACAGGGCCTTTGCATTTGCTCTTCCCTTTTCCTGTAATATTCTTTACCCAGATATCTGGATGGCCTGTTTAAACAATGCCTTTGGCTCATTGTTTCAATGCCACCTTCCTAGAGCTGCTTCCTTAACTACCCTACGTAAAATATAACCCTCCCTCAGTTGGCATTACATTTCCCCTGCTTTATTATTTCCAGTCCACCTACCAAACTGAGTCAGAAATAAGGATATAATTACTACCTTTTTTCTTTCCTTTGCCCCCATATTCAATTACTGACCATACCCCGTTGTGGCTTTACATTCTCATAGTGTTTAAATTCCCACATTATTTCTAATTGAAAATATTATAATAACCTCCATGGCCTCATTCTTGTCCACATTAATTAAGCAAATAAATGTCCATCAATGGATTAATGGCTAAAGAAAATGTGGGATGTACACACAATGGGATATTATTCAACCTTAAAAATGAAGGAAATTTGGTCACATGTTACAAAATGGATGAAACGAGAATATTATTGTCAGTGAAATAAGCCAGTCACAAAAGGACAAGTACAGCATGATTCTAAATATATAAAGCATCTCAAGTAGTCTAGACTTTTAGAAACAGAAAATACAATGTTGGTTGCCAGGGGCTGAGGGAAGGGGGGAAAGGGGAGTTTTTCCACAGATAAAGCGTTTCAGTTTTGCAAGATGAAGTTCTAGAGATCTATTGTGCAACAGGGTGCATGTGGTTAGCACTGTACCCTTAAAAATAGTTCAATGGCAAATTTTATGTTATGTCTTTTTACCACAACAAAAAACAAAACTAAACTAATGAAACTAAGTCCTGTGCTGTTTGTTAACACAATATCAGACTCAACTCAAAAAAAGAAAAAAAAAGAAAGAAGAAGATGCATGTATAGAGGTATATTAGCTGGTGATAGCAGGTATGCAAATAGAGAGCGTTTAGTGAAAGAACAGATGCACCATTAGCGTCAGTTTCCTTTTCATTGCATCTTTCTTAGAAATGATGAGCCAATTTCACCTCCTACAACACTTACTCCAAAAAATAATAATAATACCATAGATATTTAGAGGCTGGGATCTACCTTATTTAAAAGCCTTTATCAGTCTTCTCAAGTATCCAGATTTCCTGAAATAAACCACTCCTTGTATTCTCATATCTGTGTCTGCTTCAAGTCTTAGTAAATTTCCTGGAGTGTTCCTCAAAATATCACCCCATGTCTATAATCTTCTTTCTCACTTTGGAACAAAACGACTTAATCAAAACCACTCAGAGCCAAATGTGGGGGTGGTGCGAGGAAATTTGGAAAGGGATGGCAGCACAGCTGTTGATTATGAACATAGTCTCCTTTACTTTCAGGCAAAGGTATTAACTGAAATTAGGTTCAGATAATTAATTACTATTGAAGCCTAAATACATGTTAGTTCACCAAAGGACCACAGGAACAAAGTATTTGAAAGAAGTTCAAGTTTCAAAAGCCCCTGAACAATAAAGATGTCTGCAAATGATAATACTAGTTGTTTTTGTTTCCCTTTTACATTTCATGGTTTGCAAACACGCAAATATATACTCGTACAGAAGGTTTTGGTTGAGGTAAGACAAATGTCTCTGCCCTGGACTGAAAGGTTTTGTTTGTTGTTTGTTCTTTGAAAGTCTTTAAAATTTTTTGCTCCTTTTTATAGTCTGGAAACTTTATGGTCACTGTTTCAAATAATCAGTGGAGAAAATTTTTCTTCCATTTTTACTTCTGCCCGCATTCTTCCTACTTAGACTTAGGTGCCTCATCTGCGAGTAGCTGCAATGGTTTAACTCCTTAGCAGCACTGGCATTGCTGAAAGATTCTTTTGCTAATATTTCAAATTTCTGAGAGTGCAATTGATGACCTCCCCCACCATGATTAACTATTGTAATAAAATTTTTAGAAAATCTTTAGAATTCCTTGAGAAATGTGTGTGTGTGTGTGTGTGTGTGTGTGTGTGTGTGTGTGTGTGACATCTAGAAGGTATTGTGAACATCTATTAAGTTCTTGAATACTAAAGTAATTATACAACAAGGTATTTGGAATCCTGGCTTGAAACTGTATTTCTTTATGATCTCAGTTTACGTAATTTCAGACTAAAATTGTTTTGTAGCATATTAAATAATAAACCATACCAGGGGTGGCTTATATTTATCCTGTGATCGAAAGAATGAATTCTCCCTAAAACAAGTTAGTGTTGAGTTGTTGTTTTTTAAATGAAGATCAATTTAAAACCTGTTTATTTTTAAATAATAAAGAAAGAAATAAAAATTCTAAACAAATATTTGATTGAGTTGGCTAATTTTTATATTCTAAATGTGTAGACTTTATGCTTATTTTAATTAGGAAAGTAATTCATAATTGTCTTCATTGTAGATATTTGTGGTCACTCAACCAGATCATTTTCCCACCCTCTATTGTACTTCATTCAATAGTAAAGATATGACAGAGGGAATTTGTAGGGAGTTCATAGTGTTAGACATAGACTGCTAATTTTACTGGCAATAAAACAAGAAATCTATACAGACTTCATATGTCTTGATAGAGCACCAAATTCCTGAACAAAGCAACATATTCTGCATTTTTCTGAGGAATGTATTTTCAATATAATATTCATGTACCTCTGCAAGAATAGGTGTCATCTGCCAAGAGGAGTTCATAAAAAAAAGAAAAGGGAGAATTTACTCCAGGACCTGTATACAATTTCTCTGAAATGCAAGTGATCATCATTGTGTTTGGATTTTTTTTTAATGGCACTGTTTTCCTTTTTTGGCAGATGAAACTCAATTTTTCAAACAAGTCAGCCTCCATTGTCTAATCCTAAATGTAGAGGCAGCTTTACCAGTTACATTTGGCATGAAAGGCTATACAAATCTATTTGGCTGATTTAATTCACTTGAAAAAGTAATTTTCTAAATAACCTCTATTGGCCAGAAAAAGTTAGGGTGCTGCCAGGTGGACATAAAGGAGATTGTTACTACGGGTTTCTGTACACACATACAAGTGCAGCACCTAACTAAGCAAGTGGATTAGTACACTTTCTGTATTAGTAGGATGCCTTAATCTTTGTAGCCAAAATATTTATTTAAAATGCATTTCTACTATTTATTTATATTATGAATTATAATTCACAGAAAAGTGTACAAAACAACTCTATAATGCAACAAATTATCAGAGAACAACATGTAGCAATCATCTCAGTCAAGAAACAGACCAGGACCAGAGAAGTCCCTTTGCATCTCTTCATGCTAGCACTTTCCTCCTCCCCAAATGCAATCATTTCCCTAATACCTGAGACTTTAGTTTAAATCCGCCAGTGTTGGATTTTGTATATAAATAGAATAATACAGTGTAATCTACTATTACAAAAAATTGAACTCTGAATAATTAGTTTAAAACACCATGAAGTAAAACATCAAGACAAAAGTCTTCATAATCTTTATAATTTTCAGTTGATATATTTCTAAAGTATGAAAAAGGAACATTTCTGCAAAGTGGAGAAGCATACATTAGTTGTGTGTGTTTTTAACATCATAACATATGAGCACAGAAACACTTTCATAGAATTTTCTATTATAATTTTACACATATTCCTACATTAAACACAGCACTTGTAAAAACATATCTCTTCTATTGTTATTGTCTTGGCACAATCAATAGCACTGGGTATATTGTGAGTTTTCAATACGTCTTATAAAATTGAATGTATTTGATAAAATTAAAAGAATTTTCATCAAAGAACTCAGGGGCTACTTTAAAGTGGCTACTTTTACCTTAGGTGACTACAAAGATGCATATAAAACAGCTATCAATGTAAAATGATATATCTTTGTTTTATTTGGTTCTGATGCCTAAAATAGTAAAATAACAGCACAATAAAGGAACATATAGAAGTCGTATATGCTAAAACAATTATTATATACATGTATCCAAATATATCAGCAAAAATATAATAATTTCATTAGGATAATTTACAAATAAAATATGCCTTTAAAATATTATATAATATTTATTAATAATTTTATAGTTTGTGCCTATGCGAAGCACTCAGTCACTCAAATTTATGAACTAAATGAGTTTTAGGTTTTCCATGTCCCGGTATCAGGTTCACTTGAGGATGAAGCCTCAGTCATCTTTCTCTGGTCTGTCTCTGATTTCTTTTGAGCAAGATCCAGACAAGAATTATCCTTGGTAGCGTATACACAGCTGCTATGGTTTATACTGAAATCACCTCTAATTGTGTTTGGTTTCATTTTAGTCACCAATATACTAACTCCTTCAGTCTCTCCCCGTGATACACTTAATGGCCCAGGGCTACTGGACAGTTTTGTCTCTAGCTGGTGGTGAAGAATCTTAACGTGGAGAAATGTTGGTACTCAGCCCCTTCTCCTTGTGACTCTTGTCCTTGAAAACAAAGGTGCTAGTTCATCTTTTTCCATCAATGTCTAGGGTCCCTCTTCTCCTTTTTCCAATCAGTTACCCCTTACCCTCCAGGTTCCCTTCTTCTACTTGGAACTCTACTTTTACGTGACCTTAGTCCGCTCCGTAGCATATAGCTGAACCTTCCTGTCACATAGGTACATGGAAGTCCTTGTTTCTGTTACTCACGGACAAGCTGAAGACAGATAACACGGCCTTAGCCAACAATGTGAAGAGGTTAAGGAAGATCCCCAAAGACAGACAGATTAATATTTAGGATGTACCTGTGGTATGTACCTTATTTATGTACCTAAAAATCAGAAAAGACATAAAAATTGCTGATATTATGCCTACTATGTGCCAGACAGCATGAAAAATGTGTTTACATTTAATAGGAACCGCAATCCCTTGAGGTGGACGCTTATAGGTGAGGAAACTAAACTTCAGAGCAGTTAATTGATTTGCCAAAAGTCACATAGTAAGTAAGAAAAATAGAATTTAAACCCAAGTCCTACTGGATCTAGGCGAGGCCTTCATTTTTCCATTTTATACTTATAATTCTTTAGGAGATTAAAAAAATCCACATGTTTTAATCTATGTCTTTTCTCATTTTAGATGGTATTATGGCTTCCTTCTCGTAGACTAAAGTAATTTTTCACAGCCCCGAATATCTTATTTCCTAATGCTCCAGCCAAAAGAGGAACAAAACAGGGTTGAGTCTCCTCCTGATCCACTTTGGCTGCCATTTCAAATGATTAATTGCACCAGAGCATCCAAGTTATTGTATAGCTATTATTTAAACAGGGTTCTTGGACGTGTGGGAAGAGGAAGGCTTGGGTAGGGGAATGGGCTAATAAAAAAGAATACTGATCATATTTGCATTTGGTAAACATTATTACTAGCCAGGCAACTTACAAAAAGGAAACTTGGCATATATTTTCTAATTATTAATGATACAGGTCATTAAATCTTGTAACCCTATTAAGTAGGTACTGTATCGTCCCCCATTTTATAAATCATGAAACAAAATGTAAAAGGCATAAACATAGTTTTTACTGTTGCAACAGGTATATTTCAAAATCAAGACTGTTTATAAAAACAACAGCTCAACTCACAGAAAAAAATGTTAAGACAAACCTGCCTTTCCCCTCCCTCGGTGTGCTTTCTGTGTGTGCTAAGTGCACTGGCACCCGCCCTATAGCAATAAAAATAGGTATCGCTTATAAAACATTAACTATGTTCCAGGAACTATACTAAGAGCTTTAAGTATATTATTTTACACAGTATTATCAGCAATCTATGAAGTGCTAGTATTATCCAAATTTATATATAGAAAGTAAACTGTCAGTTGAACTGTCCAGTGTCGCTAGCGCTGACTAATTTCAGTACCTTCTGATTCAACCCTTATCTTGCATTTCATCTTATCTCCTCCAAATTTTGCCATATACCAATCCCACTGCTTATTTCTGCCCCATACTTTGCTTCTTGATATTAGGCACCAAGACCTTTCTGACTTAGAATCTGGGCCCAGAGGTCGAGGCGAGGGTCAGAAGCAGGCTGAGGAGACAGTGGAACAAAGCAGTCTGCGGAAGAATCAAAATCAGTCAAGCTGGGGCTGGATTATGTCATAGCCAAGGTGACAGCCAGTAGAGTTGTGGTCAGGTTCAAGGCAGCAAACAAAAGAATGAGTGACAGGAACAGAATGTGGCAGGATCCAGAGCAAAGAAGGGTCGAGCACGAAGCTGGTTGTAAGGATCAAGGCGTAAGTGATAGTCCTGGTGGGCCATGTGGACTGGGTCCTGGCTCCGTAATCCAGCAGCACACCTGATGATCGGTAACGTAACAGACCGTGCAAGAATAAATGATTACCAGTGTTGGGACTCTGAATCTGGCTCTCCATGCTATCAGTGTCTCCAGAGACTGACTTCACTTTCCTGGCTTTGTACAGACGCCGGAAAATATTGCCAGTCAGACACTGCTCCGTGAACTACTGAATTTGCTCTAGCTTTATATTAGCTTTTTATATAACCACAAACCCAGTGGCTTCAAAAATCACAAATTTATTATTGTACAGTTTTGTGTGTTACAACCTGGTGGGCTCTAGAGTAAATTTTGTTTTCTTGGTCATTCAGGTTATTAGCAGAACTTGGTTTCATTCAGTAGTAGGACTAAGGTCCCCATTCCCTTGCTGATTGTCAGCCTTGTGCCATTCCCAGGCTTCAGGAGATTGCCTGTTTTTTTTGTTTGTTTGTTTTTCTTATGTCTTTCTTTTTTTACAAAATTGATTTCAGAGAGAGGAAGGGAAATAGAGAGGGACAGAAAATCAGGGAGAGAGAAGCATCCGTGAGCTGCCTCCTGCACGCCCTCTCCCGGGAAGGAGCCTGAACCCGGGGTGTGCCCTGGCCGGGAGTGGGAGCGGGACCCCCGGAGCATGGGAAGTGGGTCAACCAACTGAGCCACACCTGTCGGGCAGGTTGCCTGCGTTTTTTGGTTCATGGCACCTTCCCTTCATCTTCAAAGCCAACAACAGAAGATAGGTTTATTCTCAGGCTTAAAATCCCTCCTCCTCCTTCTGTCACATTTGTCTGTCTTTTGCTCTCTGGAACTAGCCAGAAAAAGATCGCTGCTTTTAAAGATTTATGTGATTAGACTGGGTCCACCTGGATAATCCAGGAAAATTTCCCTATTCTAAGTCTGTAATCTTAATCAAATCTGCAAAATCCCTTTCATATATTCATAGGTTCCAAAGATTAGGAGATGAGAGTCTTTGGGGGCTAATTATTGTCCCCAACACAAGCCTGCTATGCGAGATAGGCTTATTTTTGTCTGGTTTATTAGTGGCAAGAAGAGAGTAAAGTAAGTGAAACAGAGGATGGCTTTATGAAACAATATAAATTAGCCCTCAGAAGTTCCAGGAGGGCCAGAAAATTTGGTTTAGCAATTATGCTGCCAGAAATGATACCCAAACCACACCACTAAACTACTCACAGGCTTGATTCCAGCACAGGCACTATAATCCGTGAACATGGGACTCTTGCCCCAGCAATTCTATGATAGTTACTTCTCTGACTCAGTGTCCATGCCAAGCCCTGCCATATTATCATGTCTGGCTTTCTCAAAAATCCTGCTTGTTCCTTTCTACCCCCTACCCCCTGCTGAATTGAAGCACTGTGGAGGTTCATTTCACTTGGTTAAATGTCTGTCTCTTATTGCCAAGGGTGCACGGAAATTCAATCTTGGATTCTGTTTGGCATCAATTTTGCCAAATATAGAGGGCAAACATACAAAAAATAATAATAATAAATGCTGGGTCACAAATATGACCTTACATGTTATATGATCCCCTTTCCTAGATGAAGCTCTAAGAGGAGTAGTCCTGGCCTGATTAGTCTTCACCTCCAGGGAATGTTTATCCAGGCCTCCTAAAATGCCCAGAGTTCCATTTACACGGTGCTAATAATATTCACTGTTATATTTTGAAAAGATTACACTATTTAAAGAATAAAACATCACAGAATCATAAGAGTTAAGTCCCAAATATTTGAGAGCTCTTATAATCCTGAAGCATGCATAATTTTTATATTTGTAGATTTTCAAATCAACTCAGGATGTTTGTCCCCAGGTACAGTACTTGGAAGCCTGGATAAAATGACACTAATAATAGCTTATGTTGTAGACATTACTTCTCAGCTTACAAATCACATTAATCATAATATTTTCTATCAAATGTTCATAAAATACTATGAGCAATTGTATATTTAATGTTGTCTTTATTTTATCGAATGATAACTTAAATTGTGTTAACTTGGGAAGACTTAGGCTTGAATTTTCTCTCAGCATCACCTTCTTCATCTCAAACTGGTATGTCAATATTGAGTTCATTGACTTGTTTTCATAATGAAAAGAGACAAACTATACATACTTGAAAGCTATTAATTTCAAACTGGAAAGAAGTTTAGACAATATTTAAGACAGTTCCTTAACAGTGGCCCAACTAGTCAACAGGTGATTTAGGGTTAGAGGTGGGATATGGTTGAAGTTTGTTTACATCGGGTCCCAGATTTTTCCTTTAGAAAAAGACAGGCATTTTCAACTGGAGTTGGGTGTATAAACTCTACTGGGGGAAAATATCCCTAGAAAATCTAATTTTCCCTTTGAGAATTGAATCAGTGGCCGTAGCCATGAACTCTCTAGAATCATGGTATACAGCATAAACGGTAACTTAAAAGCATTTCCATAAATAGCTAACCATAAAATCATGTCACAAGAACAAATCAAGTTATTTGGTCAAGCCACTCACTATACACATAGTTTATTCAATAGTAATGTTTGAATTCACTGAGAAATATATCCATGAATTCGATGCTCATACCCTGTCACTTGCTAATTCTAAACAGTCCCTAAAAAGACTGAACATGGACTTAGCAGCTTGAACTTGAATTCCTTTCCCTCTCACTTAGTGGTTGGGGGCCCACAGTCACTGAACTTAAGGAACAATCTCTTATCCAGTGTTAAAAAAGCCCTGTGTTAGGGACCAGGGCTGTACTCATGGAGCTTATAATCTTAAGGATGCTAGTTGCTGAAGGGCAGACATTGAACAACTACAGAATTATTCAATTACACTTTGAATTAGAGTTATCAAAACTAAGTAATATTCTCTACAACAAATCTATTCCTAAAGAATGTACTATGCCACTCTGTAAAGACAGTAAAGTAGAAACTATACTACCTTTAGAGGTGGTTTAAGAATGCCAAATAATGGTAAAAGAAGTTACTTTCTAACATTTTATCAATTTGTGTCTTTCTTAAATATCATTTTTCATTTGAATGTAGCTTCTATCAATTTGTTATAGCTGGTCAGAATGTATTCCATGGTGCAACTAGGGAAACAATAGCTTCACTGGCAATGTGCAGTAGTAATTGCTGTCTGGTTATCAGCAGTGATCTATGATTCTTGGGCTCAGAGTGTTATTGCTGGTCATTTGAAGTGAGTGCATCAATACTGATGCATTCCAAGAAAGCATAGGCTAATAAAACTTTTGGTAAATTTTATCATATTTAGGGTGCTATGAATTCCATTATTTTAATATCTCAATTGTTAACAAATATAATCTATCCTAAAGCAGCATTGTAATTTGAGATGCTCGAATCCTTTAAATAAATAAGATTTAGGATAACCTTCTCAATAGTTAAATATTAAATATTTCTCCATAGATAAATATAAATTCTAGACTGCATTTGCAATACATTTGCTAACTTAAAAGTCTTATATTACTGATGAACTTAATCACTACACTTTAAATTTTTATTAAAAATAAGTTACCCAAAAACTTTTTGGAAAATTTAATTCTTTATAATTTTGTTATAAAATTTTGGCAAAGTCCTTGAGAAAAAATGTCTCCTTTCTAATTAAGTTGCTATTGTAAAATCAAATTATTCATGTCATCACTTGTAATTGATTCAACACATTAAAACTACAGCTCTCTGGCACTGACGCCAAGAATCATGTGCTTCTCTTTAACACCATGGTATCTCCTTTTGAAGCTGCTACAATATTACTGAAAATGGTTTAGCTTGTCTATGTGATACATTTTCAATAAAAATATCTCATTTGGAATAAATCATAGTGATTCAACTGATGTCTGCAAAAGACAATAATATGCACTGCCAGCGAGCATTAATATTATTTTTAATAAGGTGCTTCACTTTACTGGCAAAAAGATTTTGTTTGTATTAAAGAAGAGGTATATTATTACTATTTAGTGTCACAAATATTTTGCATAATTCAATATGTCAAATATACCTTCATTTGAAAGGAATGAAGGACTTGGCTTTTATGATTTGCTTGAGCATTCAACATGAAATGCTTCCAATTTTAGAAAAATATGCTCCCACCACTTCTATTTGTCAGCATAGCAATGCTTGAAAACTGATTTAATAGGTTCAGCAAGTTACAAGAGAGCAGGTTTAGCTTTATAAGGGCATGTGAGGAAACTATTTTTCCATCACGCTATCACACAAAACTAATGCACATACTTATTGAATTTCTGCCACAGATATTAGAGAAAAATAGTTAAATGAGGTTTTTTGTCATAGAAATTATTAATGATGAAATTTTTATCTGCTTAGCAATGGTAGTCTGTCCAATTAGTTTCTATGGCTCTGTGGTTCTGCATAAACATAATAAAATTTGCTTGTTTCCATCATGATTTTTTCTGAGGCTCTCTTTCCTGGGCGAATCTCCAGTTTGGCAAGCTCAAGCAGATTTTAAAATATCCTTTCCATATATCACCCACACTTGTCCTGCTTGCAGATGGATTGATGTCTAAGCTCAAAGAGTTGTAACTAAGCTGCTTTCCTCGGCAGAAAAGTTCATTTTGCTTCAACTGTTGCAGAGACCTCCCCTACCTCCCACTAATTCAGTGTTTTCCAGCCAGCGTCCAACTACTGGGGCACACTGTTCAAGGATCACAGCAAAGAAGGCCAAGTAAGGGTATCTTTTCCAGAGGGTAGGTCCAAAGTCATTCTTCTCTCTTGACACATTGCATAACTTGCCCACATGGATAAGGTATGATAATGTATTTTATTTGCCATTCTAGTTCAGCAGGAAACAACTGATTGAGTGGCTGACTTAAGGTTTGTTTTTGAAATTTAGGCACTTAACTTCTTAAATCCTTGTACTTTAACTTGTTAAATAACTTTAAAAATATTCAACAAATTCTGTTCTCCATGCACATTGGTTCTTTTCTAACAGTAAGATTTCTGAAAGATCATAGAGCAGGAAAAAGATGATCTCAAAATAGAAATTAAAAATGGAAATCTCAAAGCCAACAGTATCTGCTATATATAGAAAACAACCAAATGTATTTCATTTGGGCCTCATTTTGACTATTACCCACTACTAATGAGGCTTAGATTCTAGGATCATAGAATGTTAGAATATACCTAGAGGGAATCTTCAAGTTGATCTAGGTCAAAACTCCAACGTCCTCATTTTAAGAAGAGGAAAATGATTCTTATAGATTTAGGTGACTTGGCTAAAGACAGATGGCTACTTACAAAGTTGAAGTTAAAGCCAACCCCCACTCCCAACTTCTGTGCCATTGCTCTCTCTTCTTAGAAGGATTGTTATAGCTCATAAAATCCCTCATTAACTGCAAAATCAACCCACGCGTATGCCCTTAGACAGCAGATCAGAACCATCATCTCCATCTTCAAATAGCAGACTGCATTACTCAAAAAATAATAGAGTTGTGCTGAAGCACAGGATTTTTCCACTTGATCATGAGACTATAGCTAATAAATGCTCAGTGTTTAATGTTCTCAGAAAAACAAACAAGCAAACAAACAAGAAAAGCAGGGAAAGAGTACTTATGAGTTTGTAAGTTTCTAGGTAAATATATATAAAAATGGCTTAAATGTATATTCAACCATTTTAAGCAACAGTTAGGTGTACAGAGTAAATTTGTCTTACAGATGAATATACTAGTTGCAAAGTCAATTTTCTGAGCCAGAGTGACTGGGGTCAGGTCCCAGTTTGCTCATATGTAAAAGGAATGAACTCATGGGATTGTGTGGAGAACAAATATGTCAATATGCTTATGCTGATGATATTGTTTGCCACCACCATTGTTACTATTTTTTTTTTTAAATTAGAAATGGTAGACTATTTAAAAAATCCATGGCTATATTTTTTTCATAATAGTCTGTTCTCTATAAACAATGCATTCTTTTAAATAAAACATTTACTAGAAAATTGCATCTGAGGCATTTTCTGAGTTGAGTTTAGAGCCATGAGCAATAAGGTTTCAACATTAAAAATGTATTGTATATAAATGACTTTATACTGAACTCCAACTAAAAATAATTGCTGATCAAGGTGTTAAAAATGTAAAGTAAAAAGTTATCTCACACATGTTGTCCACTTCTCAGTTCATTTTCTACTCTCTTCCTCAGCTTTCTTATATGAAGAAATAGGACATTGACAAGAGGATCTCTAGAAGCTGCCAGTCCCAAACTCTTGTAGGGTCGTTTTCTTTGACTTTATCATTTTCAAAGGGAGCTAGCTTTTGCACTCTCAATAACAGGTAACTGAGTACCACAATCTTTGCTAAGATATAAGTGTTTTCAGCATTAATTAACAGACTGATCATATTTTGACTTATCTATGGTATTTTTGGTATTTTTATATGTCTTTCTGAATTTTCTGAGATATAAGTCTCCAAGAAGAACACTGCAGTAATATGACATAGGGAATAGCTTTGCTAAGGGTAAAAGATAGAGAACTGCATAAAAATTAAGTAAATTTAAAATCTTAAAAATTATTTTAGAATAGATTTGAGCTAAATGAGGGACTAAAATTAATATGAAACAAAGTTTGCTATAAGATAAAGTTGAAAAAGTCAAGATTTTTATAAGTGCATATACAAAACTACAACCTTCACAAAAGACTGACTGGAGCATTGATTGGGGGAGAAAGACTAGATGGAGAAGCTATTTGGATGTTATATGCAGGCAGTTTCCTAGAATATATAAAGCATATATGTCCTTCATCTATAATAATATACAGGACAGCCTGGGGAGGCTTGGGCCCTCTAATGAAAACAGGGTGCAAGCTTCCAGCACATGCCGTCGCTGCCCCAACCAGATGCCCCGAGACTGTTTTCCTGCTTCCTGGTGTGCTTCTGCCATTGCCTCAAAACGACTGACGTTTTCTGGTGGATTCCGTGGAATCTATCTATCAGGAAATTAGTCTAGGTTTTTCAGAGAAACAAAACCAATAAGATAGATAAAACAGGGTGGGACAAAATAGGTTTACAGTTGTTTTTGTATAGAAAAAAAGACAGTAATTTATAACAATACAAGAATAAGTATGCTTTGCATACTTACAACTGTAAATCTACTTTTGCCCAACCCTGTATAGATAGATATTTATATCTATATCATCTATATCTATACATCTTTATCTATATATCTATATCATCTATATCTATATATCTTTATCTATATATCTATATCATCTATATCTCTATCTACATGTAGCTATCTCTCTCTCTCTCTCTCTATCATCTATCTATCTATCATCTATCTATCTATCTATCTATCTATCTATCTATCTATCTATCATCTATCTATCTATCTATCTATCATCTATCTATCTATCTATCTATCTATCTATCTATCTATCTATCATCTATCTATCATCTATCTATCTATCATCTATCTATCATCTATCTATCTATCATCTATCTATCTATCTATCTATCTATCTATCTATCTATCTATCTATCTATCTATCTATCATCATCTATCATCTATCATCTATCTATCTATCATCTATCTATCATCTATCTATCTATCTATCATCTATCTATCTATCATCTATCTATCTATCTATCTATCTATCTATCTATCTATCTATCTATCTATCTATCTATCATCTATCTATCTATCTATCTATCTATCATCTATCTATCATCTATCTATCATCTATCTATCTATCATCTATCATCATCTATCTATCTATCTATCTAGAAAGAGTTTTAACAAGGAATTGGATCATCCAATTATAAAGCGTGACAGGCCCCAAGATTTGCAGCTGGCAAGCTGAAGACTCAGGCATGTTGATGGTGTAGTTCCTATAGTAGATTGAAGATCTGAGAAACAAGAAAGCCGATAGTGTAGTTCCAGTCTGTGGACCAGCAGACTTGAGATCAGGGAAGCGTTGGTGTTTCAGTTCAAGTCTGAAGGCAGGAAAAAACTGAATGTCCCTGCTAAAAACAGTCATATCGTAGTTACTGCTTACTCATTAGAGGTTGAGCCTTTATGTTCTATTCTGGCCTTCACCTGATTTGATGAGGCCCATCCAGACCAGTCAGGGCAATCTGCTTTACTCTATTGATTCAAATATTAATATCATTTAGAAAGATCCTCACAGACACACCCAGGATAATGTTTGACCAAATGTCTGGGTAACCAGTGGCTCAGACAAGATGACATGTAAAATTAACCACACATTCAGCTTCCTAAAAGTAAGTAGGAATAAAGAAGGCACCCTCTCCCTTCCTCCATGCTGCGACTCATAGTCAATTACAAACTTCACTGTTGGAGATGTACAAAAACCCTGCTTCTTGGTCCCAAGTCATGACACACCACCTTGCCATTTATTCTCTAAAGCTCCTAAGGGATTATAACCTAGACTATATCTAAAATGACATCTTGTGAATCTCCTTTCCAATCCCTATCCTGCTTCTCTCATACACTTACTAATTTCTCCTGAGAACACCCCCTTAATAAATTATGAGCATAAGATTTTCCATTGCAGTTGTGCTTCTAGAGAACCGAACATAAACAATAACTTTGTGGTCTTTGGAGAAATCTTGGAAAGTAAAAGAAAAAGTAGATATCATGTTTATACTTTTTTCAACATCTTCTCACCCAATCTTTATTTTCATTTTTGGTATTCATAAACCTTAATTATATACAGGTATTACATATGAATAAATTAATGTATATTTAATCATATAATAATTACTTATACAAATTAATATCTAGTATTTATGTACCAGCTTGTAATTATATTTCTTGTCTATGCTTTATTTATACATTTTCTAAAAGAGGATGGCCATTAAACAGCCCTTAAAATCTAAGATCACGTGAATAAGTGTCCAATTTTCTAAAAGTTGTAGGATTGGATCTATATGGAAAGAAACATAACCCGACGTTCTTCAGACATTATCACTCGAAGAAGAATCTTTCAAATCAAAGGTCAACAGATCTTTACAGTCTTCTTTCTTCTATGTCATGTTTATAATACATGCTATATACAGGTTTTATGTAACCTGGGCTGGTAGATAGAGTCAGGAGAAAGGGAAGCTGGAAAGGGAAGGTGAAAAACCATGCACTGGCTTATAAAGTTCCTGTTTTGGCCATTTATTTAGCTTCAAAGAGACAACAAAGGACAATTCTATTGTATGTCCAGAAGCAGGAGGGTGGAACATATTTAGTAAACAGCTGTAATGACTACTTTTGTCACCTACTTTCTGTTTTATGATTATTTTATAAGTTACAAATCACTTTCTGACACATTATTTCATTACAGGTGACATTAGGAAGCTACACTGGTGATGGCCCATAAATAAGCAGACATCCTATATATAATTTTAATGCAGGGTTTTAAAACTTACTTATTACCTTTCCATTTCACTAGTGTTTTCCTGGAAGGTAAACTAGTTTATCAGATCATGTAATTCAAGCAAGACAGATAATCATGTCTTTACTCAAATAAGTTAATTATACAAAAATTTGGGCGTTAGAGTTTTGTAACCAAAGTATTATTTTGAGACAGAAACTGGTTACATCCACATAGGAAAGCCATTTAGTTCAAGGTTTGGGAAAGAAAGAAATATAGTGAAGCAAGCTGGATATTTCTCTCTCTTTTCTCATATATACACTTAAATGTAAGTAGAAAAAGCACATAATTCAATTACCCACTCCAGAGCATTGCCTATTTTAAAGAATAAAAGGACATATTTAAATAGTTGCAGTAGGAAAACAAGTACAAAGCAGCACTGTTCCACATACAGAAATGTATTATCATCCTAAGAGTTGAAAGGGAAACTATCATTTAAAAATCAGTTTATATGCACATACAGTTCCGGTTGGGAAAGCATTTTTGCACCTGCTTGCTTATTTGATAAACATTTCCGTGTAAACGTCAGGCACTGTTCTACTTCAGAGAAGTATTAATTTAGTTTATATGAGAATTACAAAGTGGAATTCATAGTTAACAAGTGCTCAGTTTCCTGGACATGGCCAGCAGCATGGTGATTATTGCAGGGGGATTGGAGGGAGTAGAGGGCAAAGAGGGGATAAGTGGTGATGGAAAAAATGAAATAAAGATTAGAAGAAAAAAGAAGTGTTAAGCTGATATGTTTTGTAATACTTAAATGTAGATAATGATATCATAATTAATTTTGCAGGAAGCTTTAAAAAAACATTTTCCATTTCTTAAAGTTAAATTATTTACTTCAGTTTAAAATTCAAAACTATTTCCAGTATAAATATGAATCCATATATATGTACCTATACTCTATATTTTTATACTTAAAAGTAATGTAAATATAAATAGATTGGATTTTCACCTACAACTTTTGTTTAGTGATCCAAGTCTTACTAAATGTCTTAGTTATCTTAAAAATATTGAATTTGAAAACAAAAAGCACCCGGCCATCACGGCTCAGTGGTTGAGCGTCGACCTAGGATCCAGGAGATCGGGGTTCGATTCCCAGTCAGGGCACAGGCCCGGGTTGCGGGCTGGATCCCCAGTCGGGGGCGTGCAGGAGGCAGCCGATCAGTGACTCTCTCATCATTGATGTTTCTCTCTCTCCCTCTCCCTCTCCCTTCCTCTCTCTGAAATCAATGAAAACATAGTTTTAAAAAAATAAAAAGAACCATGCAATGAATAGAACCTCTTTAAAATGTTCAGTAATGGTGGAAATGTTTCATACTCGGACTTGAAAAGAAATAACATAAAGATTTTTAAGGCATATTTTCCAGCTCTAATTTTTTTTTTTTTTTTAAAAGATATTTCAATGACTTTTAGAGAGAGAGGAAGGAAAAAGGGTAAAGAGAAAGAAACATCAAAGTCAGAGCAAAACATTGACGGCTGCCTCCCACCCCCACCGAGGCCTGAGCCCTCAGCCCGGCCGGCACCCTTCAGTGCACAGGACAGCACCCAATCCACTGAGTGACACCAGCCAGGGCTCCGCTCTAATAATCTTAAGTCTACGTAGTTAAGAAGGGGCAGGAGTATATTTTGCTGTGCCCTTTTAGATTTTGTAAAAGTAACATTTTTGTTAAATTATTTCTAATTATTTCTAGACAAATTAAAAAAACCTGGTAGTATCTTGAAGTAGTGAATATTTGAAAAATTATTACTCTATTTTAAAAATAGAGAGATCAATTTTTTTGAAAAAAAAATTGTGAGGTTAAAAAGAGTTATGTGGTTTAAAAAATGACAAGGGGATTTGGAATATAGAAAGAATGTAATGTAAATGTTTTAGTAAATAAAGTATTTTAATCATAAATCAGTTTTATTTGAGAAGAATTTAAAGTGTATCTAAAAACATATAAAGATAAATTCAAACTCATTAACTATAGTAAGGAATTCCCCTAAAAATAAATTATATCTATATATATATAATATAAATTATAATATATATAATATAAATTATATATATAATATAAATTATAATATATATAATATAAATTTTATATATTATATATATATATATATATATATATATATAAAATATTTTAAAAGCTAATCTAAAATACCAGTGATGACTTGGCTACATATTCAGGATTTTCTGCTGTCGGGGAGGAAGAAACTTTCTTCTACCCTTAAGGTTCTTTCAGCTGGTCTAATAATCAAACATTTTCCATTTCTTAAAGTTAAATTATTTAACTTTAAGAGACAGATTAGCAGGAGAAAGTGATCAAATTTAATTAGATACATATGTATGAGAACCCCACACACAGGAGAGGGTCAGAGACAGAAAGGGAAACTGAGGTATAGGAGACACTCTGAGCTAGGGTTGAGGTGAGGCACCTTGGGGCTTCCGCAGCTGCAGGGAGAGCACATATCAGCAATCAATAATTTGGCCTGCCAGACAGACAGGTTCTCTTGGATAATCTCATTATGGCAAGGCCTCTAATTCAAATACTTCTAGGAAGTTAAGAAGGGGCAGACGTTTCTCTCGAGCTGCCTGCAGGTTCCCGGCTGCCTTCAGCTCCAAACAATCTGTAGAAGATTTACACTGCACTTAAGAAACTTTAAAATCAAGGGACCCAGTAAGTGGACACAAAACCGATACCACATGAGAGTCCCATAAATACAGCTAACAGCTAAATACTAAATAGCACCTGAGGAAACCCACCTCATGAGAGTTAGTAAACACACAGCCCACTTTACCTTTATATGAAAATTACCTTCTAATATTACCTTAACAGGTGTTCCAAAAATATTTTCAAATAATTACTAAATTGGTTTGATAGAAAAGTATATGCCATCAGGAGTGGTGGTGATTTTCCAGCAACAAAATATCCAAGTGTGACAAGAAAGAAAGGCAAACATAACTCACTGGTATTTGTGACAGAATTGCACAAAATCTCAGAATGAGTAGAGATCGGTGTGAGGAAATAGCGAAAGGGAAAGCAAAGCTTTTCAGTAACTTAGTGCAAAGAGAAAACAAAAAGCAGCTGTAGATGTACAGACTCTGGATTTCAAAAAGAAATTACCAAAAGCATCTGATAAAAACGACAATAATAGGCCAACAATATGTCAATGACAACAAATGCCTCCTCTGTGCCCTCTAAAGACAGAGGGCAGTGAATGAGGGAGTGACGGACCCCAATTTCCCTTTGAAAATGCAAGACTCGGTAGGCTGCAGAGCAAACACCCGGTGAAGATAAACAGAAACAAAAGAAAGTCACATGTCCTTTACTGTCAGCCTTCTTTCCGATTGCACTGAGCTGCCAACACCTGCAGCTGCTCGCCACCTCTGTCCGCCGCGCACTGTCGGCCTCCTGAGCGCCCTGGGCCCGTGTTCCCGCCTCGCCCCACCTTCCCGTCCCACTCGCCCCTCTCCCCTCTCCTTTCGGCTGTTCCCTCTCACAGAGGCTCAATGCCAGGCAGCATTTTGTCCTGCTGCAGTAAGACTTCGATTTTATGAGCACGAGTCTAAAAAATATTTAAAAGAAAGCGTAAGGGGAAGTGTAACATACTAACAGGAAGGTTGTGTTCCATATTTTATCATGAACACAGCCACAAACAGGCAAGAGCGTGTCCTTCCAATAGTGTCTTTACAAGGATACTCTTTGACTTTTGGAAACAAAGTAAATTTTAGCAAAGCATAACTAAAGGGAAGACTCAGACTGCCAAGCTTTAGTTCATTATCAGGAAATTGTCATTTTATCTATTGAAAAAATGTGTAACACAAAAAAATGCATATATCATTCTATTTGAAATTTTCTCATCATGTTCCAAATTTGAAATTTCATATTATAACAGTAGTATAAATAATAAAAGCAATTGTGAGGTATATGTATATACATACATATATATACGTATGTGTGTATATATATATATATCTCCAGATATTCTGCCAAGTGTATTATTCATAATAGAATTTGAGCAGAAAGAGTCACACTCAAGTTCTTGTCATGGTCACCATTCTCTTCTTAAGACTTAATCTTTATTAAAATTTTTTAAGTCTTCTTGTAAAATATTTTTTTAATTCAAGCACTCAAAATATTAACATATCAGTATTATTTACATTTCTATTGTTGAAAAGAATTAGCTAGCATTCGATTCATTTATATCTATCGTTATTTCATATGTTCAGATAAACTGAGAAAAGGAATATTGGAGAAAATTTTCCTAGAATGTATTTGTATGTTTATAATAATTTACTACTTTTTTTTCCTGTGTTATGTCCTGAACAATTAATTTTGTTTTTAATTCTCAACTCTACCCCAGAATTTGCATGCTTTTGTTCTATTGTTTAAATTTAACCAACCTAACTAAAGAGTTCTGAGTGTCATATCAAGGCCCTGTCAGGGTCAGAGTAGGTGGCTAGACATTAATAAAGGAAGGGATAAAGGGAGTCAGACACTAAGAAGCCTAATGCATGGGGAGCTGAACAGGACCGTGAGCCTGCTTCACAAGGAAGCTACAGCTTCACTCACTCCCTCGGGACCTAATCCAGGACGCAGGCAGGAAGGATCTTAGCCAGGACCCCTGAGGGAGAGAGAAACAATAAAGGGGAAACTCCTCTGCTTGGCGCAGGCACAACAGGAGCCAAGACGTAGATCATAAAGGCCTGTGAATCTGGGGTAAGGATCAGATTGGATAAGGGATACAGACACCCAAAAGATCTAGGCAATGGATGGCTAGGAGGAGGGCCCCCACAGCCTGTGAAGGACTGGGAAATTGTTGGTTAGTTTAAAAGAGCACCTGCTCCTTCCCAAAGACGAGGTAACACACAGTCACTCAAGTTTAACAAAGGCAAACTCTCTCACTCGCAAGAGTGGCCCTGCTCATTTGAGCATTCTCTCTCTTTATAATAGCCGTATATACAGGCCCAGTGGTCACCTGGGCCAGGTAGCCAGGAAGCTCCACGCATGGGTTCGGATGAAATAATGGGGCTTCAGCCAGAGCTCAGCTGGGAACAGAAACTATGCTGGCTGGGCAGAGACTAAGGCTGAACTGGGCTAAGCTTTGGCATGAACTAAGAACCAGTGGCACAGGATTTCTGGTCCTTGGCCTTTCCTGGGGGCTTGATGAAGACAAGGCTGAACTTCTTCCACAGCTGGATAGAGCTGAACTCAGGACAGTCCTTTCTGTTGGCTCCATTTTTGATATATCTTTCCACCAGACCTCATCCTCCCATGTGTGGTTCCCAAAATACTTTCCTCGTGACACTGCGAGAATCCCATTTCCGCCAGCAACATGGGGACCCACTGAGACTACAGAGTTGGTTTAAACATATAATGGAAAACCACTTGAGTTACAGAGGATGCACAAAGAAATCTTATTTGAACTTCTCTTATCTGACTAAAGCAGAACCTCCTGGAAATACAGCTGCTATTAACCTTTCTCTGAGGAAATGTCCTATGCCACAGAGACAGACCGCCCATTACAATTAACATTAAAAAAGCCCAATATAACCTTTTATAGCTTCCAATTGATGCCCTAAACCCTCCCATCTTCTGTTAAGTTTGGTATATAAACCTTTATCTCTAGCCATTCAATGAGTTATCACTAAGTAACTCCCATATGTAAATGTGAATAAACTTTGTCTCTTCTCTTGTTAATCTAACTATTGTCAGTTAATTTGCAGGCCCCCATCACTGGATCCAAGTTGGAAAAGGAAAGCGTTTTTCTTTCTAACAGTTTTGTTGACTGCTAGGATTGTTGGGACTCTTCTGCTAGCTCCAGGGAATGCAGCTAAGATCCCAAGACCTCTGGCCAGTCCAGCAAAAGTAAACTGTTTTTACCAGTCAGACTCCTGGATCTCTGTTTGGGATCTGGTTGAGCAAGGGCAGCAAGAGGCCCTCCTTGTCTTTTCTAAAAGGGATTTTTCAAAAGTTAGATTTACAGCAGAAAACTTAAGGTTAGAGCTAGTTCCTTGAATACTGTGACTCATAATATATGTATATACCTGGTGTCCTCGTTGTCTCTTTTGTGTTGTTGCTTGTCATAAGGAGGAGAATAATTGGGCAGAACACAGGCATAGGTCTTAAAGCCTGTTGTTATAGCTCACTGGTGAGTTTGTGAGTCACCAATAAAACTGGATGAGCTTTTCCTTCTATCTCAGTGTGGTGTCCTAAGAACTTGGCTTGGATCTGTAGAGTGTTCTCTCTGGTTTTCTGCCTTCCTGGGGTGGGGTTGAGGAGCGGATTGTAAGATGTGATTAGAGGGCAGGTTGGGGGCCTAAGAATTTTTAGCCAACCAGGCAGAAATGTGGGCAGCCCGGATATCACATTTGCAGCTGATATCTTAATGACCATTGCCAGCTCTTAGGAATTTTGTTTTAGTCTAAATAATGGGACTCTTGTCTCATTCCTGACTTTAGCAGTGAGGGTCCTTGCTTTCTCTCTCATTGGCTGATTTTGAGTATATGGGCTATATCTTCTGTGCCCTCTCTGGGGACACCTTTTGTGCCCATGATTAAGCCATAAAAGCACTTATTGGATAGTTTATAAGTTTAATGGCTCCTTTGAGAAAACATATGTCTTCCAAACAGACTCTATTAAGACCTTCATTTCCTACTTCAGCTCCTCAGCACCCTATAGTTACTGAAACTTTAGGCCACCCTGTTACTCCACCTCCTCAGGGCCTCTCAGGGGCTCGGGGCCTCAGAGGGACTCAGGAACCCTCATAAAAAGCAAAAAATGGGGGATAGTTGGTAACAAAATTTAGTCCATAACCTCCATAAAACTGTATATCATGACAAAAAAATCTTTAAAAAGTCTTCAGAAATATTCATGGGAAGTTTTAGCTCTCATATTGAGCCGGTAACAACTTCTTCCATCTGCTAGAAGCACAATTCAGATAAAAATATAAAGTGGTCGAAGAAGAGAACCAACTCATATTTAAAGTAGTAAATTTTTATTACTGTATTTATGACTTATTCATTACTAAAATTTTATAATGAAAGTCATAAAGATCTCTATTTGCATTTGTCTATCAGTATATGTTATGTATATGTGATATTTTTCCACTAAATTAATAAAGGAGCTCTATTCTAATTCACTTAGAGAAAATAAGCCTTCATATAAGTTATATATTTCTAAAACTCTCAGAAACATAGGAACTAATCTAAATGCTTTTCAAATTCATGTGATTTAGATAAACCTTTGGTAAACTAGAGTAGTTGACTATTGTTGGTTCAATAAAGCTGGTGTGCCCTCAGAGTTGCCAGCATTACCTATCATACAGCCATACATTTGTATTCTACCCAAGCTTACTAGTCAAATGAGCTAATATTATATCTACTAGATGTTTAAGATTATAACATTTATAGATTTAATTTTAATAAAATTGAGTCATTTCCCTGACAAACTTTATTTCAACAATAATTTTGTTTTATTATATGTCTGCCTAAAAGTAGTTTCAAAAATCTTTTCGATAACTTGAAACCTTAGAGCTGTTCTAAGTAATAGATATTAAAAACTATACCTAGATTATTTCAAAATAAGTTAAAATGCTGATGCATTAGTTACTAAACATAAGAAATATATATATATATATTGACTTCTTGTGAAGAGTAAGGAAATTTGGGTCAGTTAATAAACATGTTCTATCACGCTGAAAAATTGTACTATAAAGAAGTATATGTCTCTAGAAATTGTGAAATGATATAGTCATAACATTTGCTAATCTACTACAGAATGTTGGATATGACTGATGACTCATAATCATCTATTTCCTAGTTTTCTCTGTAAAATGAAGGTCACTAATAAAATTATAAACAAAATATACAAATGAAACTACTATAAACAACAAGGATGAAGGGAAAAACCTTTGTATAAAAAGTATATTAGTAAAGGTTCTCCAGAGAGACAGCATTATAGATATATAATAAAAAATATATAAGTATGTATGTATCTTGTAAACTTTTTATCACGAATTGGCTGCAGTTAGGAAGGCTAATAAGTTTCATGATCTTCCACTACAGTTTGGAAACCCAGAAAAGTAGGTAGTATTGTTCTGAGAACTAGGAGAGCCAATGATGAATGATCTAAGTTTCAGTAGAGGGCAGGAGATGACTGATGTTCATCAGTCAGGCAGAGTGAATTTGTTCTTATTGTGCCATTCTGTTCCGCTCAAGTACTCGATGGACTGGACAATGCCCAGTTACATTTTGGAAGGCAATCTACTTTATGCAATCCACTAATTCAAATCCTACTCTCATCAAGGAACAACCACACACACACACACACACACACACACACACACACACACAAATAATATTTAATCAGGGTATCCTATGCCTCAGTCAAGTTGACACACAAAATTAACCACCATAAAAAATATTCAAGGTATATAGGATGTATTTTTGTTAAGGGTTAAAGAGTACTTTTGCCCTAAAGTAGTTGTTTAGAGGTTAGAGTTTGTTCCAAAGTGAGAAAAAGGAAAGTGTAAGAGAAAAGCCTATATAGCTATAGAAAGCTATAAGGGGTCTACCGTAAAGAAAATAAAAAAGGTGGGGTGGGGAGAATATCTTATCTTATGTGATCAAGAGCGCTAAGGTTAATTATATTTTTGATAAGCTTTAATATCAAAAGTGTATGAGACAAAATTTGGTTTTCTCGCTCTTAAAAAGACAATTGGTCTGCTGTTAATAAGAGAATAAAAGCTTTTTATTTACCTATTGACTCATCTGCCTAGGAAGGAAAAATTCAGTGTCTTATCAGAATGATTTCCTGTGCTTTATGTTGTTACCATTTCCCCATTATTTAAGAGAAATAAGTTATCTGTTAAAAGATTTGTTTTGTTTGTTTGTTCTACAGTCATGTTACCTCCTATTTATATTTCATAAATATTTTATTCTCGCTTTGGGTGACTAGATAACTAGGAATTGTTTTATAGTGACCTGTGACCCTATTTAATCGTTTAAAACTTTTGACATTTTTGACAACTTTTGATATTTTGCATTTCTAAAATAAAATCCTAAATAAAATATTGGTCTTGAGCTGACTTTCAGGTTCCCCAGAGGGCCCTTAAAATTCTCAAATAGTTTGTTTTTTTTACCTTGTAAAAAGCAACATGTTTTTAAGTAACTGGTTTATTTGATATTCTGACTGGCATGAAAAGCATTGTCAAGTAAGAAGAGATGCTTAAACTTCTCTTGGTTACACTGTTTGGATATTTATGTTAGCACTATAAATATTTTGGGAATTATATAAAATTCCTAGGAAAATTGTAATGCCCTTGCTGCCCATAATATGTCCTTATGATACTTTGTCTGATAGTACAAAACAGTGGTATAATATTATCACTTATAATTCTACTTATTATTTAAAATGTTGTACATCATAGAAACAACAAAGTTTCCTTGTCAATTGCATTATTTTAATGAGCTCTATTTAGATTTTTCAACTCAAGATAATAATTATTGTATTCTGGTGCTTTCCCAAAACTTTTTGCAATCAGCTACAAGTCAGAATGCTTCATCTTCAACAAAAGGCACTGTTTCAGAGACCCATGGAAAAGATTATATAGCAGGTATTCTGAAGTATATGCTTCTGATAGCATTAATAGCTTTGAAATTATACCACTGGGCTGAGTAAGGATTTCTAGAATTCTGGTGGAGAAGTTGCTGGGCTCATGAAACTACTAATCTAAGATCAAGAAAAGTAAGAATTACCTGGGATTAAATAAAATAATAAATAATTATTATAAGTTTTATGAATCTTTTTGGAACATTACTTGTTCTTTCATGTTCTATTCTTCAGATTTAAGGAACCCCTTTTCTCATTTTCTTAAGCTGTCTATAGCTTATACAAATTTTGTAGATTATACTTTTGCACACAGAGGTAAAACATTTATCTTTTCTCCCAGTCTGATCCTTCTAGAATTCATTAAATATTCTCTTTAAGCATCCTTACAGGGCAATATAGTTATTTGCATAAATTCAATGAGAATGTGTTCTTCTTAGAACATACCTGGGAAAATTGATCATATTATCAAGGCTTTAACTGGAATGTCATATTTGAGAATGATATATACAGAATCACATGTAATTAGACAGTTTTAAGGAACTACGGTTGACTTTATTAGCTAATGTTTACAAAGCCCTCTTTGGAAAAACTGCAAAAATTAGGTATTAAGGGGATACCCCTAATGTCACAATAAGGACTATTGCTAGTCCCTTACACAAATCAGCATATTTCACCCATTATGTGAATGAAGACTCAGGGAACATTGGACACTGAAGGAAAAAAATCAATAAAGTAAATGTAATGAATAAAAAATTGAAAATGGAAAAAATGACCCTTGGACACATAGAAAAATTCTATTTACTACATCTAATGACATTTAAAATAAAACCATAAGAAAACAAATAATAAAAAAGGAACAATCTGAAATAGAAAGGTCCTGATAAAGAAAACTACATAAAATGTGGAGATAAAGAAGACAGACAGAACATGGGGAGTACTAAGCGTTCTGCAGTGCAGCGCTGGGCTTGACTCTCCGGACTTCTATTTCCTGGGCTCTTTAACAAATATAAAGGATCTGAGCTTAATGTGTGAATTTTTGATTGGTAGAAATTTAGGCTTTTTTTTTTTTTTCTGTTGCAAAAGATCTCCCCAAAGCTTACAGGTTGTGGACATTAACCAGTTTGAATCGAACCCAGCAATCTTATGTTATCTTCATCTTAACATTCTAGCTACTTAAATGCTCCTTGGTATGGCTTTATCATGGTATTGGTTCCCTCATTAAGTTAAATACAATCTTTGATACCGGTTTACTTTATATTTGCATGACAGTCATGTTTTTTAACCCTTAACAACTGTGGGGGTCATTTACTTTGATGCCCAAGTAAACTTACTTGATGAAGTCAAGAAAAATTGCATTGCCAGAAAATTACACCTCATGGGCGCTTTAAGCCCAAGCAAGTCTTTTTTTTGGCTTTCAAAGTGAAGTCCAGAACCTTACATTTCCTGACTTTCCAGTTGTGCTTTTTAATTTTTTTCCTAGCAAATTTACGTTTGCATCTTACTTGTGCATAGCTGATAAACCGTTCCCACTGATGGCTGCAGTACTTGGGAATCTGGTTTTATGGTTTGAGCATTTGAAGCTCTCTGTCAGATGGATGATGGTGATGTACTTTCAGTTGGGTGAGAGAGGACAACATTGTTCTGTTAGTTTTCTTAGATGCTTGTTATCTACTTATGAACTCAAGTCTCTGAAGAATACTGTATCCACTGGAAAGGGAAATAGCTTTTTGATATCTGAACTGGTGGGTTCTGTGGTTATGGTTTACTTCTGACTTGGACTGATGCAGAACTAAAACTATAAGCTCTCTGGGTGTCCGGAATTCAGACAAGCTTTTACCTTTCCTGGTGTGAGAGTGACGTCTTTTCCTACCACCAGAGGGCATTAAAACAAATGAGATGATTAGGTTTCTTAAAGTAGCTCGGCTCTGATTGTTTTGTAAAGATAAATACACGCGTATAAATGTAATGTTCCTGAAATTCACAGACAATAAGGAAAGTGAGCTTCTAATACCTTAAGGATGCTGGACATCTTAAAAATAATTCTTATGGAAACTGCTATCTCAGACACATTTAAAAAATTCAAATCACATAGTTAAAGCAATTCTTTGAACAAATCAGGCTTATTTAATACTTTTGGTTAAAAATATAAATCATATCTCTATGTCTTTGCCTTGGGTTTATCAGTATGGGTTCAATGTGAGCATACATTTTATTTTTTAAAGATTTTGGATTATTATTTCATGAAGAGACTAGTTAATCTAAACTACCTAAACTTATTAATACTGATTTATTAATCAAATAAGCTAATATTACTCTTACATAATGTTTAATGTTATAAAAAAGTAAATTTGTATTTGACTAAATTGAATCATAATTATAACAAACTTTGTTAATAACAGTAATTATATTTGTATTATGTCAGACTAACCATAAATTTCAAGATTCTGAGGCAGCTTAAAACCATGGATAATTACTGGAATCTTAATTTCAGAGTATAATTCAATATTGAAGCAATGATTGTTAAACATTATTTTAAATTTATATAGTTTTTGTTATCTTCATGTACTATAAAGTGGCCATATCTTTGGGTTATGATAATGAATGAGTTCATATTTGCAAATTTAAAATGGTGTCACTTGACTTGTAGGCCCTTTGGGTCAGCTTTGGTGGTATAGTAAAATGCTTATATATGAGAGATACCAATTACCTGCTTCTCAGTTTGCTGTACAAAATTGAAGTTAGTTATTTTGGTAAAAGTTATAATTAATAGTTAGTTGAGACTATACTTGGGACAACGGTGGCAGTGACATACGAATGTGGAGACAAAGTAATGGCATATGTTTTGTTCATCAAAATAAAAAGCAGTTATTCTTAAGCTGTCTGCAGTCTAGAATGTGAGAGTTCAATGAAACACAAAACTGGATAGCCCTAAAAGTTGTAGGTGTGAAGAATGGAAATTTTTGTCTGCTTTAGTTTAAATTAATACCTGCAGATATTAAGGTCTGAAAAAGCAATGAAATGCATTAAAATTTTGCCAAAGATCGCCCTGTTTTGATAGGTCATAAGGAAGAAGCCTGTAGCCTTTACTGCCAAATATTATATTTGACTTTTTCTCTACTAAAATGATAAATTGGTCTTAGAATTGTTAATATGGAATGTTAAAAAAATTACTCTTTGCCTTCTGCCCTGGCCAGTATGGCCCAGTTGGTTGGAGCACAGTCCTGTGCACCAAAAGGTGGTGGGTTCGATTCCTGGTCAGGGCACATGCTCAGGTTGCGGGTTCAGTCCCTGGGTCGGGGCACATGAAGGAGGCAACGGATCGATGTTTGTCACTCACATCTCTCTTTCTCCCTCTCTTTATCTCTCTGTTCTTCTCTCTAAAATCAATTTAAAGAAATATTCTTTACCTGCTGTGTAATTTGCCCAGATAGAGATGAGATACCAGGGCTCTCTAGGATAATTTTCTCTACTTTGTGCATTTTTTATATCCTTGATTACTTACAATAAATATGACCACACTGAATAAAAACACAGAGAACAAAGTTTTCTCTTTTGTGAAAAACTAGAGTTCCTTATAAAATTGCTACTTTGTTCTATGTTTATTTTAAAACATTACATCACCTTGATTAAACAGGTACACAAGTACAGTTTCTGAGGCATCTAAGATCTTAACTTTATTAAATAACCAAATCTCCTTTGACAGTTCTTTTGATTTTTCCTTCCCAAGGTCAGATCCTAAGTTAAAAACTGAAATAAAATAAAAATTTCACGTTATCTTTCATAGCTAACATTATCTTTGAGCTTTTCCAGACAACCCCAAGAAAATCACAAAGATTTGTTATTTCCTCTTGTAAAATGAAGGTGGGCTGTAGAATGATTGAGTTTGTGGGGCAGGCCTTATATTACTTAATTAGCTCAATTCCATTGTAAGAACTTGTTGTGCCAAGGACTATGCCAAGTGTAGCGGCCACTCGGGGCCAGGGAGGTTCACTCTAGATCCAGGGACAGTCCCAAGAAGGCCGTGGAGCCGAAGGGGGATGAGACGTTTACTTGATTGCGCTGATGGCCAGGCTGACGCACAGAGAAGCAAACCGTCTCCCTGGCGGCCAGCCGGGCATACGCCGGGCACGCGCAGCAAAACTGCACCCCAGGGGAATAATCGGACCCTTGGGGGACAGACTTCAAACTGCGGGACAACAGCTAACAGGGCATCTGATGACTGTGCTGGATCATGTTCACATAACTGCGGCCTTGGCCTGCAGAAGGTGCCGAGAAAGCCTGTGTATTTTCACTTTCCCTACAGAACAACATGGGGGAAAACTCTCAAATGAGAAGAGACACCTGCCTTCTTTAGGTTACGTTTATAGGGAAAGGGTTATTAATGTCAATATTTCAAAAATTGTATTCTTTTTTGAGAAGGCCCTGGAGTTTGGTTGATGTTCTCACTGTCCCTAAAATATTTTTGCCTTTCATGTGACATACTGTTCAAACTCTTATAAAATAGTTATACTGTATCCCAATAGAGAAATTTACTTTTTTCCACCCTGACAGCATCGGTTTTTAAAATAAATGAGTGGTCTCATTATCAAATATGTATCCCCTTCCTGATGTTTGCGCGAAGGCTCTGCTCTAAGTCACAGACTAGAATCCCTGCCTTCCCTGAAGACAGAGCCAGCGCCGCATGGAAACTCTCCACCAGATCTTCTGAACTGTTGCTACCTTGATGCACAGAGGAGAACCTGGGTGACCTTGGGTGTAATAATGGGTTTTTATCTACAACATAAAAAGCATGATCCATAAAAGTAAAAAAATCAATAGCTGGACTTTAATGAAATTAAAAACTGTTGTGCAAAAGACACTGTTAAGGGAATAAAATTTTTAAAAAGCCACAGACTAGGAGAAAAGGTCTGTGAAACAAATATCTGATAAAGAACTGTTATACAAAATATATGAAAAATTCTTAAGCTCAACAATAAAATAAAACCAAATAACCCAATTGAAAAAATGAGCAAAAGATCTAAACAGATACCCCACCAAAGAAGATATCCCACTGGCATACAAACATGTGAAAAGATGCTCAACATCATTTGTGATTAAGAAACTGCAAACTGCAACAATCATAAGACACAACTACACACTTATTAGAATGGCCAAAATGCAAACATTTGACAATGGCAAATTCTAGCAAGATTTTGGAGCAATTTCTTTCATTGCTGGTAAGAACTAAAAATGGTTTTGAAAGACAGTTTGGCAGTTTCTTACAAAACACTTGCCATGTGATTCAGCAAGACTAACAAGTTCAAATTCCTACTTTACCCCTTGATATTTTTGAGGTTTGGGGTAAGATCCATGAACATGGCTTCTTCATCTATAAATGGGGAGGAAACAAATACACATTACCTAGTATGGTGTTGAAAAATATGCCATAACATATGTCTTAATATATGAAAAACACTTGAAACCTTTAAAACAGTGTCTCATGCATGCTAATTACCATAAAAATGTTTACCACTATAAAAAAGAAATGAAGATATTCTCTGTATTTTCACATGAAGATAATGTTCAGTTAAAACAAAAAAATATATAAAACAGTGTGGCCATCATTAATGTATGAAGAAAAATAAGAATAGATATTAATTCATGCTTACTAGTATTTGCATAAAGAAAATCTAGAAGCAGAAACATGCTAACAAATAAGTGTGACTTATCTATAGATAAGGGGAAGGATACTTGTGGGGGCAAGTTGGGAGACTTTTTACTGCATAGCTTTTCATATTGCTTTGATTTTTTTCAACTGCTTGAATGTATAACCATTGAACATGATATTACATCCAAACTATAAATATTTATAAGTATATATAAATATATAAGGTAGATAGCAGTACGTGTGTCTCATGTGTCTCATTTAATATTTATATCCATCTAATGAGGTAGGTTCTATTTTCCCCAATATGCTGAGGAACTGAGAAACAGGGAATTAAATAACTTTTCTAATGTTACAAAAATAGATTAGTTGGTGTTCAAGTCCAGATCTCGCTGACTACAAATTCTATGTTCTTAGGCACAGTTTCTTCCTGATTTGAAAGGCACATGTATGACAAGTCAGGATGACACTAATGGAAAATGTTCTGGGAGCCAAGCACCGGTCCTAGCTCTGCTGCCTCCAGGGCTTCTCTTTTCTCATCACTGAAGTGCAAGTTTTGGGCTAGTGAATCCCAAAACCACCTCTACCCATAATACCTGATAATCTCTATCATCTCTTTAAAAATTAATTCCTTGGCACAAATCTTTAGTAGGGGACATTAAATACTAACCCACTTTGGAATATATAATGTTAGTATATTTTTAAATGTTAAAAATTAAATTTTAATATAACATATTAGTTATAACTGATTACATTCTAAATTACTATTAAACAATAAAATATTTAATACATATTTCTGTATTATAAGAAAATAGTGTTATATTTCTTAAAATATTAAGACATTTCAAAATGAATTAAATATATAATTTAAATTCTACTTTGTGTAGTTGTAAATTATCTGCTATTATTAATTGAAACATTCTTGACTGTTAATCTAGTCACTTAAAATAAGGTAAAGATTCTTATGGAATATGTGAATATTCTGAAACACAGGCCAGTATTTCTTATTTTAAGAGGTACTTTTTAAAAATGTAGGTTCTGAGTCCTAACTCCTAAAGTTTCTTTGTCAGTAGGACTAGAGATAGGATTAAGAAATTTTTTTTAACAAGTGATTAATGGAGATAGTCCTTAGAACAGTCTTTGAGAAACACTGACATAGAATGCCTCAAAGGAGGAAGCACAACTCTCCACCCCAGCCCAACCCAGCACACGACTGGTGTGATTTCACTTCAGTATATCACACCAAAGGAAGGTTTATGATTGTGTGTCACATGACATTTTTACTAATATTAAGATTTCACAACTAAAAACAAAATATAATGCTGAATTGGACATTGGTATCTCCCAAACCAGTAACCTGCCATTTGATTCTCTCGGCCAGGTGATATTTGTGTAAAGAAAATGCTTTTCATTTTTTATTTTCTTATATGAGGAGGGCTATAACTGAGTCCATTTTTTTAAACAGTCATTGATTTTGATTTTGTTTTGGTTGTTATTTTTAAATTGAGAGACAGATGAGGAATCATATTGGATTGAGTGCAATTTCTGAATTCAATAGTGTTATAAATCAGATGAAAAAGACAAAATAAAGATATCCATTTCTCAGCAGAGATACATAAAACACTATAGTATATCAGTCAATATAATCCATAAGGAATAGAGACCTCCATTCATATTCCCTGTCTTCTCTACTTTTTGATGGAACTGGTAGATAGTAAAATATGTTTAATAATGCCATCAACTACTGAGAGATTAAAAAGAAAACTTTGTAAAATTGAAATATATCTAAATCCTCATGGCTATCTGCTTTGTTACTTTAAGTTTTGAGGCTTAGTTTTTTCAGTGGTTGTTGAGTGTCACTGTATATTGCTTTTAGAACTTTGAATTGCATTCCTAAAAAGAAAAAAAGAAATGACTCATATTTAAAAATGTGTTTTCAATAAGTGAATTTAGCTTTCTTGAATTTATTCCTGAGCTGTATTTAGGTTTACTAATATTCTAAATCTGTCCCTTTACCAGCAACTTCAGACTGTGAGTTGAGACCCAAAGGTGGATTAAAGAGCAATCCTAAGCATTGCATGGTCTTCAAAAAATAACTATATGAGATTTTAACACCTTCAATTTTTAGTTTGTAGTTAACTCCTGTCAGTTTGTAGAAAAGTCCTGACATAGTACTCTGAAAATAATAATAGTAGTAATTATTATTTCTACTACTACTAATATAACAATGAAACGACAACACAATTTGGTTACCAAAATATGATTGCAAGTAATTTAAATCTTCTTGCAATTTCTGAAGAGATCACCAATAGAGTTATTTTTTAGGGCAACATGCCATAAAATGTCTTTGTCTTTTGTTCTTCCCCTCATAAGCAGGATAGAGTCTCCTTAGAATCCTCTCTCCCTCTCAAGCTCAGGAGAGCACTTTCCTGACTCGCCCGGGGCAGGCTCCCATCTCGCTAGCTCCCGTCCCCTTTCTCTGTCAGTTAGGGAGCTGGTGGAGATGATTCTCTACCACCAATGCCCTGAGTGCGAGTTCCGCTGCTCCTCTGATGTGGCCTTGGTCTGGGGCAAAGCAACTGAAGCTGCAACTCCCAGCTCGTGCAGGGCAGTCCCTGGGTGGTGGGAGAAGCTCTCAAGGGCTCCCGGTGGTAGAAAAAAGAAATGAAAGACAGAAAATCCTGAGTACATAAAGGTAAAATTCTCCTCAGCGGCCATGGGAAGAAATAAAGCATTGAATACACCTATGCAAACCTTGTCCTTGTCTTTTTTTTTTTAATTTAATATATCTTTATTGATCTCAGAGAGGAAGGGAGAGAGAGAGAGAAACATCAGTGATGAGAGAGTCATTGACCGGCTGCCTCCTGCACGCCCCCGACTGGGGATGGAGCCCGCAACCCGGGCCTGTGCCCTGACTGGGAATCGAACCCCGATCTCCTGGATCATAGGTTGATACTCAACTGCTGAGCCACGCCCGGCCCGGCACCCTGTCTTTTTACAGAGTCAAATCCCTACAGTGTAGCACACAGGGGTAAAGTGCCACCAGCGACAGCCACTGCGCATTGCCCTGCAGGCCCAGCACAGGCTCCTTCGGCCCTTTCCCGTGTAAGGCGCCCTCCCTCTGCTAACCGGGCCTGGGGCGCGGCCCTCCTCGCTGCCTGCCCTCGGGGGCGCTCCTGGCCACCCCACCCTTCCCACGGAAGCGCTGGCAAGTCAGGGCTCCCTGACTGTCTCTAGAGACGCGCGGCTGCCCGGAGGAGGAAGATGGGGTCTTTACCAAGCCCTGTTCTCCATGTGTGCACTGAACCCGAGGATGTCCCTTGGTGCTTAAATGTCCAGGCAGACAGAAGAGCATGTTAGTTTTGTCCGTCCATTCTGGGGCCTGGAAAACACCAAGGAGCAGCGATCGTTTGTGTGACTGGCCCTAACACATTTTCTGATGGGAACACTAGACTGGCTTCCAAGCAATGTTTGGTAAACTGGAGTAGCAAAAAATATAAATAAATTAATTAATTAAATAAATAATCAGTTAACTGAATTGTGTTCCACATATTTCTTGATAATGCTGAATTAAATGGAAAATATCAGAGTGCAATGCATGTATTAAGTTTAAAATTGCTTAGTAAATGTTTCCTTTCAATTGTGTGTGCAGGTGTTTGATGTGTGTCTGTGTATAATAGATTACAATGTAAAATGTCCTTTTTATGTGGGTCGTGATCTAAAAAGTTTGAAAGAGCCTAAGGGGTCTCATAATTGGGTTTGAATAATTCATATTTCCTAGTCCAACAGGAATGTGTCTATTGCCGACCTGATTTCCAGAAGTGTGGCAAAATTTTTATCACTTTCGCCTATGTTGATTTCTGATTTAATTTTTCTGGGCTTCATTGGTTGGCCTTACTCCCCAAGAGCCACCATCTCTCCCTCTCCCTCTCTCTCTCTCTCTCCCCCTCTCTCGCTCTCGATCTCAATCTCGCTCGCTCTCTCTCTCTCCCTGGCTCTCTGGCTCTCTCCCTCAGTCTCTGGCTCTCTCTCTCTCTGCCTGGCTCTCTCTCCCACCCTGCCTCCCTCTTTTCCTCTCTCCTTCCCTCCTACCTTTCCTTTCTCCCTCACTCCCTCCATAGACCTCATTTTCTAGAGCGGTTTTATGTTGACAGAAAACTGAGTGGAAAGTACAGAGTTCTCATCTACCCCTACCCCACACATGTACAGCCTCCCCCCCATCGACCACCATCAACATCCCCAGCAGACTGCTGTATTTGTTATAATCAATGAACCTACACTGACACATCATCATAATTCCAAATCCATATTTTACACTAGAGTCCACATGTGGTGGTTTTTCATTCTATGGGTTTTAACAAATGTGTAATGACATGTGTCCCCATTACATTATCTTCATACAGATTAGTTCCACTGCCTTAAAATCCTCTGTGCTCTGCCTGCTTATTCCTTCCTTCCCTCAGACTCTGGCCAGGACTGAGCTTCCTACTGCCTCCATAATTTTGCTTTTCCAGAATGTCATATAGCTGTAATCATATAGTGTACACCTTTTCAGATTGACTTCTTTCCCTTAGTAACATGCACTAAAGTCTGCTCAATGTCTTCTCATGGCTTGATAACACTCCGTCATACACTGTGGTAGAAGCAGACGATGAAATACTTTATCCACTCACTTACTGAAGGATATCGTGGTTGCTTGCTAGTTTTGGAAATTATGAATAAAGCTTCTATAGACATCTGTGTGTAGGTTTTTGTGTGGGCATAAGTTATTAACTCATTTGGGTAAATACCGAGGAGCATGATTGCTGAACTGTATGGTAAGCATATGTTTAATTTTATAAGAAACTATGAACTTTCTTCCAGCATGGCTGTGCTATTTCATATTCCCACGAGCAATGGATTAGAGTTCCTGTTGCTCTAGATCCTCACCAGCATTTGGTGGTGTCAGTGCTCCAGGTTCTGGCAATGCTATAGGTGTGCAGTGGTATCTCATTGCTGTTTGAATTTGCATTTCCCCGATGATATATGATGTAGAGCATCTTTTCATATGATTGTTTGCCAAATGTTTCCTTCTTTGGTGAGGTGTCTGTTTAGATATTTTGCCTATTTTTAAAAATGAGTTATTTTCTAATTGTTGGGTTTTATAACTTCTTTGAATATTTTGGATAACAGTCTTTTCTTAGAAATGTGTTTTGTAAATGTTTTTTCCCAGTCTGTGGCTTATCTCCTCATACTCTTGATAGACACCCCTTTTTGTGCCTGATAAAAATTAGTTCCTCCAAAAGCAAGGATTCCAGAAACTGCTTAGGTTGCTGAAGGAGCCTAAGGGATCTGATCTTTTACTATTTTATTTCTCTTTAAAATTTGTGACTGTAAGTTGTCCAGCATTGATGTCACTGATGTTCAAGTGTTTTTAATTATTCCAGCTGTACTCTAACCATCTGTGTCCCACCCTTGTCAGGCCCCTCGCATGAACAGGCTATAGTGTAGAAGGTAGTTCTTTCATGCTGAATACATATCTGAACATTCACCCCCCTTCTGTTTATGTTCAGTGGTGGACAAAAGTAGGTTTACAGTTGTGAGTATGCAAAACATAGAGTTCATTATTGTATTATTATATATTAATGATTGTATTATTTTACATACAAACAACTGCAAGCCTACTTTTGCCTACCCCTATAGTTATGACTTCAACATATATTCCTCAGGCACTCTGCCCTCTGCTGAGTAATCTTTCTAAGTGTGGAGTCTGTAAGCCTATTCAATTTCACACTTAAAAAAATTGACTCAATTTTAAAACATACACACAAAAGATAATTTTATGTTAGCTAAAAGCTTTTTGATAGTAGGCATGGAACAAATATAACAGATATGATGTATTATGAACTGAATTAATATTTTTCAGTTCTTTGATAATTTTTAATTTATTTGATAATTTAAATTTCTAGCAAAAATTTATCCCAAATAAAGTTATTAAAATCACTGTAACTGACTTAGCCATGTGCAACCTACTAATAAAAACATTACTCATAAATTACAGTTAATGATGTTTTGAGCAAATTTAATTAGAATAACAAGTTATATCAAGTGAGTTTAGATAAGTGATGGTATGTCAAGATGACATTAATTCATCTAGGAGTTTATATTTAACTTTGAGTGCATTTTAAATATAAATGTGTTATAACAGAAATAAAATGCATTAATAAACATATAGCCATCAAATGTTTATGCATAATATTTTAGATAATGTGTCTACAATCAGTAAAAAAGGGATATAATAAACCTAGGACACATTTTATATCTGAAATGTGCTTTCTACCACAGCTGTTTAAAATAATAATGAAAAGGAACCCCAAAGACACAGCAGTGTGCTGAAATTATTCTTATTCCCCATAAAACTAGCATTGTTTAACTGTGATCAGGGAAAGCAAATCCCAGGCTTGAAATATGTTATTTTGACTAAAACTCTTCCCCATTTTAGTTTTGCCTAGTTTAACTATTTAGCTGTTGGAAAATAAAAATTCCAATTCACTTTATATATTGTTGAGAAATAAAGTTTACTACTTGCTACCACAGAAATATCAAAGAATAGGTTTTTCATGTACTGGGAAAGGAACAAGACGGCTTTCATATGTGTAGAACAGTTTAGATTGTTTTCTATCATTAACACACTGAAATGTTACTCTAGACTAAAGGATCAAGTCTTAAACCCAGGGTGTGGAATATTTAAAAATATCATCTAGAATTTATCTCTCAAATTTTAATCCCTTACCTAGTAATTGATTTTATAAGTAAAACAGTGATAGGGGTCATTCTATCAGCCAACCAGAAAGGAGAAATAAAAAAGACAACAAAAAACTTTAAAATTCTTATATAGTGATTCCCTTGCTTTTTTCTAATTAAAAAAACAAAAAAAACAAAAAACAAAAAAAAACTTTTAATGCCATCAGTAAGATATCTACCTTTTTGGAAAGTCTCTGAGAGCTATAATGCTGAGACTGACCTAAGTATATCAAGAATTACATGAAATTTTGTTTCTTTTTTCATAATTTCAGTTGAATTAAATTACATTTTGTTAAACATCTTAGATCTTTCATTTATCACTTGAGTGCTTTTGATGTCAAAAAAGAAATCTCAAAATGGATAACTGGGCTGAAATTAGAAAACATTATTACAAAACAATAAATGAGGAACATGGAATTAAAAGAGACTATTTTGCATATTTAGTGTTCTTTACACATTTACAAAATGATTTTTCTAATTCCTTATACAATAGTCAAGGAAAAGCACGGAGTATTTGGGTACAAATATTTAGGTTACACACTGTGCTACCACTAGAAAGAATTTTTAACTAAAGGTTTTCTCCTTAAATGTTTACTGACATTGTAATACTTAAGAAAGCTATATGTTTTGGGTATTATTAATACAATAATCTTGTTTAACAGATTCAAAAAACAAACAAGGACCTAAAAAGTTGATTATTTCTAGAATAATAGATAATTGTGGTTAGGAAAGTAGATTCTATAGTCAAGCAACCTGGCTTTGGATCCCAAAATCTCAGTTTATAAGCTGGAAACTGTTGGTAAATTTATTTTAATTTTTTTCAGCTTACTTCCTCCTTGGTAAAAAAGAGGGCAATAGTTGTATTTTCCACATTGGGAATGCAAAAATTAAATAAAATTCTTAAGGCAAAAAGTTTAGCACAATGTATGGCCAGTTCAAGTGGTTAGCAAATGCTAGCTATGAGAGTAGAAATAGTAATTAATATTAGCATTCAATATTATTATTGCTATCAGAGCAAGAGTCAAGTTCTTCTAATGCCAAAGCCATTAAATTGGTATCTTAGTCTTAACTTTGCAGTTAGCTTCAGTGAATATTTCCCATGTTTAAAATATCTATGTTTCCTTCATGAGTTAACAAAACCTCTGAACGTTTCTTGTTACTCTTCTCTGATTTTGGTAAATTGGTTATTTCAAGGGTTTATGTTTTAACATTTATAGCCTCTATCTGAGATGTTGATGAAGTCAACAACTTGTTAAAAAATACAGTAAAACTATGCCTATTTTTATTCAACAAATTATGCTACTGCAATTAAATAACCTAAGCATTAATAATGTATAGAAGCATTCAAAAAGATTTATGGAGCCTTTCTTCAAGCAAGGTTGATTTCACTTTATTACATTTAAAGAACTTCAAGTAAATATGTTTTCTTAAGAATTGAATAAACCTAATGTAGATAGACAATAGGTAGATAGAGAGATAGAGATGGATGGATGGGTGGATGGATGGATGGATGGACAGATGAATAGAGAGATGAATGGACAAGGTCACTATCCAAATTTTAGCTTATTTATGTTTACAGTGACAAAGACATAAATGCTGTTAAAGCCTTCATGACTTCGCTAGTGCCCCCAAAGAATATGTATTCTAAGGAGGGCTGTATAGAAGAAACCATTATTGTAAATAATGGGGTGTAGAAAAAAATCACTTTTGTGATAACATGGGTAAACCTAGAGGATATTATGCTAAGTGAAATAAGTCAGATAAAGAAAGACAAGTACTGTATGATCTCGCTTATATGTAGAATCTAAAACAAAAAACAACCCTAAAATAAATGAATATACAAAACAGAAATAGACCCATAAATATAGAGAATAAGCTGATTGTTGCCAAAGGGGAGGCGATAGGGGAATGGAAATTTTAAAAAGCACTATGGTACTATTACAAAAAAACAAAACAAAGTAAAATAAGCAATGTGTATAAACAATTCACAGAAGAAAAATAAGTGGTCAATAAGTATATGAAAAGATTTTCAAATTCACTGGCAATAAATTCCATGTTAAAACAATTTGTTTCTTTAAAAAATTCACTTTAAGTAGATAACACAATGGATAATTTTGAATTTTCACTTCTCTACCAGAATAAAGCAATTAAATTACTAGACTAAAATTCTTTTAAAAATCCAAATTTCTAGGAAGAAAAAATAGGCTCCGTGTTATTGGTCTTCTGTTTCACATATTTAAATTTAACTCAGATACATTATTATCAAACTTTGTCACTTTTAAATTATGGATTTTTAAAACACTTGTTAAGATTCATATATAACTTACTTGACAAATAATATCTGAAATTTATAACAGCAGTTATACACATGCCTTTATATGTATACTTTGTAACATGTATGTAGCATGCTTTTCATGAAATTTAATAGTGACATTTAATGTAAAGGTTCATTTATGACATTTAATAAGGATGTTACATTTATAGACAATAAAAGTTAGACTGGCTTCTGAATCTCTCAAGGATAAAATTTATATTTTTCAGTTAACAAGTTTTATCTGTTCCTAAAAATTTTGCATATATACAGGTACACATATGCTCATGTGTTTGTGTGTGTGTATGTATATGTATGTGTGTGAATCTCTACTAATTTTAATGGGAAAAATATGATGCATTTCATCCCAAACCAACATACCCAAATAATTTTTAACAGAAAATTATATCAATTGAAAAATGAAATATTGTACATAAGTGATAAACAACAGTTTGAGAGTGAATAACAATTTATATATAAAATGCAATTTACTGAGGAAGAAAAAAATATTTTAGAGAAAGTAGTCCTTGGTGGAGGAAGGGTATGAAGGACTCGTGTTTAGAAGGTGATGCAGAGTCAGGTGGTTGACCTTAATGGCAGATATTTAATGTCACAATCCGATGTAATTGATGATAAAAAAATAAAAATGACTATTCATTTATAATACTTTTATTCAGAGATAAATTTGTAGCTTTTGGTTTCCTGATAATAGACATTATAGAAAAGCAATGGAAAATGTAATTCTAAATAATTACATAAGCAAACATCTATCAGGCATGTAAATGCCACATTCACAAGCATTACTGTAACTGTGGATTGACAATATGCTGGCTATATATTTTATTTCATTTCTACTATTGTGTTGGGAAGAGCAGAATAAGCTTGATTGTGAGTTCAATGCAATTTTTTCCCAAATAAGATTATGAAGGAAAAAAACCCGAAACTACTGAAACAAAACAAAAAAATATTCATAGCTCTGGGGAGCTTTTGATTCAGTACAGATGTCTCTTGGGGGCTGGTTCGCCCGGTGCTTTGCAGGAATAGTTTAACGTGTTCTAAGCAGGCTGTTATACAATTTTAAACAAGAAATTACGTATCATTGTTAGACCAGTATTGACAGACAGAAGAAAGAAACGTAAATAAGTGGTAGTTTAGTGTAAATGTAAAGCATATACTGCATGGGTAGTAATGACATTAAAAGATAAAGGACAGTTTTGCTGTTTGACATCCTTTCTCTGACCTTAGCCGTGTGCATAATGAGATGGTTAGCAAGGGTATAATAAAAGATCTGGAAGAGATAAAGAATCAGCTCCATGAATAAAACTCACTTTACCTAAGCCATTTCTTCACCTGGGCAGTACATGGAAAGGAGATGGGTATAAAACAGAGGAGAAATTCAGTAACTTATCCAAGGTCATATAGCTAATGGATGATAGATCTGAAATTTGTATCTGAGTTTCCCTTCAATAAGTTCTCTCAGAAAAAGTGTCTGCTGTACATGTTTATGATTCTCGAACCTATTAAATTGTGAGCACAAACACACACAAACACGTACCACACACACAACTGAACAGTGAAAACATATTTTCAAAGAAATAAACAATAGATTGAAAATGAATTCATATAAATCTCCATCCTACCAATAAATCTTTCTGAGACTGAGGGATATTAATTAGCTTTCCCAAAGTCACTAAATTAATATGTAGCAAAAGCAAATTTGAACACAGGCATTTCTAACTCCAAAGCCAACAGCTTATATATTCCCATCTCTTCTATCAGAAAACAAAAAAATACATAAGCAATTGAGAGTGTCAGTATAAAATTATCTTCCCTCCTCCTAAGTCACCATTACAATACACAAAACTGAAGGCCTACGTCAAGGCAGGCCAGGAGAGCTGTGTTTTTTTTTAATTCTAAATTATGTGGAAATGTGTTTTTCCACTGTTAAGAGTGTCCTTGGAGAGAGTACAGAGAATTTGACAAGAAGAGAAACTGAAAGTTGAGGGGAGAGGTTATTAAAGTACAGAGAACAGCCTCATTCTGCTTCTCCCCAATGATATTCCTTCACTTATCTCAGAGAAAGGATTAACAACTTTAGATACATTTCCCTTCCCCTATTTATATAATAAAGTAAAGGCATGACTTTACAGAAAAATTAGAGTTCAAAGTTTGTAACTCAGGGCTAAATCACTTAAATTATTTCTTCTGTGGATAGCACCAAAATCTCTACGGAAATTTACTATTTTCATATCTACGTTTTTTCTCCATGTTAAGAGAATTCTAAAACTAAGTATCTTTGAAATTCATTTTTTTTAACTCATTCAATCATTTTTTAAACTGCAAAAAAGGAATTATAGGGTCACTCAGTCCCATTTATATCTTTAATAAGTGATAGCTGGAAAAAAAGTCAAATATTATCTAAGTCTATTTCCACATGCTTCAGAAGCAAACTTATAAATGTATACTAATGGATATTCTACAAACTTTCTCAGAGGCAATTAATTTACCAATGCATAACAAAAGTGGCAAAAGGAAGAGAGAAGGTATTTAGACTAGCAATTTTTCTTATAGGGATTTTCCCACAGAAAATAATCTAAGAAATTCACAAGGAAGTGTTCATAATGATATTTATCACAATGTTATATGTAATAACAATAAAGAGGAAATTTAGAAATAGCATAAGTAATTCAAACTAAGCAAATAGCAAATTATGGCACATTTATAAAGATATATTAATTAAGGGTTATGTTAAACAAAATAGTAATATACTATAAACCACATTTTGTTTAGAAATAATAAAATAATGGTAGAGCTTAAGGGATTTTATAAAAGCATAAAAAAACAGAACTGGTAAATATATTAAAGAACAGCATCATTAAAATAAAGTAGGAAACAATATGTGTAAAAATGTGGCAATTATAATTAGGAGAAAATTAAATAAAATTAAGAAATAGACTTAGGGTAATCATGAGAGACAAAAGATATTTTTAAATTATAAAATAATACATTTCTCCTGGTAATTTTGAAAAATCAGATGCTACTTAAACTTTGCATGGCATAGGAAAGCATGGAAACCAACGAATGTAGTATAAAAAAGGAAATCATTTAGGACACCTCAATTAAAAGACATTTTTTAAATAGCAAATAAAAAGCTATCAACTGAATAATATAATGTCTCAGAATGCATGGATGATTTTAAAATTATAAAAGTACAATAGAGCCTTTTACAAATAATGTCATAATCTCAATGTTCAACATGCATTTGATAAATTCAATACTTCATGTACAGTTTTTGAAAATGGTAAATAATTATCAGTGAGTGTATAATTATATAACTAGAAAGTAAATTGATTGTACTTTGTTTAGGAAGCTTATTAAAGGTCCCATATTTAAAACAAATGTAACAATCTTAAGATTTTCTTACATTTTTCTATAGGATTAATAACTGAGTGGTAATTCATGCAGACAATAAAAGATACAATATAATCATTATAAAAATCTTTGTATAGAACCTTTAGGTTGTCTCTGGCTGAATATATTGAAAAAACTCAACAACTGAAACGGGCTTACCCAATGAGAACACGTATTAGCCCACATAACCAGCGCACAAATGAGAGCAATTTTTGCATCAGTTCCTTCAGCCCTGAGTGAGTTCATCAAGGACCCAGTTCCTGATTCCACCCTGCCTCCTGTGTTGACTTTATCTTCCCTTATTCTTTAAGGTAACCGTATGCTTGGGAAACTCAGTGTAGTACAAAATACTGATCAGGTACTTGGTGCACGTAAAAGAAAGTTAGGATTTAGGTTCAGTCATATGGCATTCTGTTTATTGTTGGGCACTCTCTTAGACACTGCAATAATGTTTAGTGTCTCTAGACTCCTTCACTAACAAAATGACAACAGCCGCCACCATAACTGTAGCCACTAAAACACACATTTCTCCTACATATTTCTAAATGATGGCAGTAATACCACTGATAGCATAATATGCCAATATGGACAACTTGAATTTGACTAGCAAAATTAACAAATGATCTAAAGGACATACTTGGAGCAGCATACACAATATGTAGAAAATACATATATTTTCTTGTCAAGTACCATTCCCAGAACTATTCATGTGAAGAAATAGTTTTCAGCTGTACTAAAATACTCTCGGGGGGTTGGAAAATCTGAGAGATCTTCTCATTTTCTTGTGTGGTTATGCCTGGGCACTTACTTTATATACTTTATCTTAGCATGGTTTGGCCCAAAAAGGAAAGGCTAAAAGAGGCTTTCATGGAAGCTTATTTTGGAAAATGTTTTCAAATAAATTATAGCAGGGAACTGGGCAACTAGGGAGGGTGAGAAAAGCAAAGAGAGAAACCCAATCAATCCTAGGATGGTGATTGAGTAGAAGCCCGGGGTAGATTCCATTGGAGACTCTCTGAGGAGCTATGTAGAGCATGTTTAAGATTTATCTACTCCAGGAATGGAAAAAGGAAGTATTTACTTACTGGCTCTTGTTCCTATTTGTCAAGACCCCTTTTTATTCTACAGAGTGTTAACTCCCTTGTACTTCCAAATTTGTGCATGGGTTAGAATGGCTAAGTAGGTTTTGGCAACTGTCACTCCCCAAATACATTCTATATGTTTACACTTATTCAAAATTTTAATATAGTGAAAATTATCTGTAATAATGAAAAGTCAATCAGTGGTTACCTAGGGAGCTCTTTGGGGTGATAGAAATACTTGCTATTTTGATTGGGATGATGGCTACATGGGTGCATACATTTGTCAAAACATATGCATGTACAGTGATACTGAACTATGTTGTAAAGGGGTTTTTTCTAAATTTTGGTCACTTGTTTTTCAAAAATTTTTTATAGGAAATCTTTTTAAATTGTCAAAAATGTCTACTTTGACAATTTTAGAAATTTGAAATTATTGACACCAAAACATATAAATAGAATATTTTTTCTACAGAAACAAAGGAAAAAGGAACTTGGGAAATCAGGTGATGAGAGCTCTAACAGGGTTCATAATTTATTTTTTTTTAATTATATATATAATATAGTCCACTGAACATTATGAGTTAGGAGGAGAATGATGTATATCCAGAGAAAAAGACTATTTATACATATTATTAACTCTCCTAAATTTAAGAACACACACTGCATTTCCACATTTAGACAGCTTTGGCCAATTTGGGATTTTAAGAACTACGAGGGTGGATTCTTTCTAAACTACATCATTGACCTTAAGACCAGTATGCAGGTGAGAAAGCAGAGATCCCGGAACCGTGAACATTTTAGAGAAAATTATTTAAAATTATGTGATTAGTTTTCTTACATAATACACATCTAAAATTGAAATATTCTTTAGTAAACACTAAGATCATGCAATATGTTTACTAGAAAGAAGGAAATACAGAAGTATTGCAGAACATAAATACCATTCTAAATATTCAATTTTGTAGCCAAAAATTATCCCTAAATTGATATTTTCCCATTTTTGTTTCTGAGCTATAATATAACTTTGTTAAAAAGCTTTTTTATGTTTGGTTTTTTCAAATGGTTTTCCGGAGAAATGCTATTTTGCGATTGGGTACAATCCCCAATAAACTACTACCGACATCAAAATAGAGAGCTACTCTGCCTAAATCATGTGCTCCATTTCATTGCACAAACGGCCAACAGTTTTCCAGTAGAGAAACCAGTAGTGATCATACAGTTGAATAATAGCTACATACCTGCCAGGTTACTGTGATTTTTGGCATCCTTGGCATACACTCTTAATTCGGCCAAATACGATTTCAGTTGCTGCCATGTCATTCCCAGAGGTGCTCTTTGGCTTTTTAAACTGATCTGACATCTGCAGTGCTTCCAGGAATGAAGTTTAAAAATATAACAGTGTCTGTGGAGAGCGATATAGAGACATGGGAATTCAAAATAAATATATATTTTTCATTTGGGAGTTAAAATACACTCCCTATCTATGATAAACCTTTTGAAACATACATATGTGCTCTTCATCTAAGCCTTAAAGCAAAATATAAATATGTGATGAAAGTTCAAAGCCCTACAGCCATGTTGGTAAAATTTTAAGTAGCTGAAAATCATTTTTTTTAAAGAGCAGCTTTTCAAAACCCTCTATCCACAATGTAGTTAAATATAGATTTTATACACTTATTCCTCTCAGTTTAATCTCCCCCTTGACTTAACTTTGAATTTCCGATTTTACCTCGCTTTCCCTAACTATAACCAGGATGCTCACATTGATGTTTTCCAATCTTTTTCAGACTTCCTAAAAAACAAGTTGGATAATTACCCTTTTTTTTTATCTGACTATGTTACTTTCTGTTCAAAAATTCCCAATAATATTCTAATATTCTTCTAAATCTGGAACTAATTGAAAATATCCTCTTTTTTATTATTTTTTTAAAATTTTGCTATTATTGTTTTGTGGATTTCTACTCTTGGTAACTTACCTGCATATTTTTTCTCTTCTCTCAATGCAGTTATTTCTAATTCCCTATTACATTCCCCAAAACAAAGATATTTTTCTTATTTATTGAGGCTTTATTAAAAAAAACAAAAAACAAAAAAACTTTCATAAAAAGATGTTGCCCTCTTGCTACCTTATTTTCCAGGGGGATACTGTGTTGATTTAGACCAGTATTTTCAAAGGTTAATATGTTAAGTGTGGAAAAAATATTTCCCAGGCCAACTAATTTTGGGATTCATTTAATTAAGTATCATTAAATAAGTTTCTTTGCTGCAAAATTTTATAGAATAATAGACTAAAACATTTTATAATTCTCTAATAGAATCCTACAAACTCATTTACCTGTGGAATACTTTTTATCTAAGAGTACTTTAGGTAGACCAGCATCTACCTAAACCAGATTCGGGGAATATGGATTAAATGTCAATCACTTCCATACCATATTGTCACCAAACTGTCTCTCTGTCTGTCTCTTATGTGCCAATACCTTCCCAGTATAAATACTAAGTATAATCTAATTATTCTTCTAGGGGGTTAAAGACAGTGACGAAAGGGCAGAAAAGGTCACTGTTCAAATAGAGTTTATATATTAAAGAATAAAAAATAATATACAAGTAAGATAAATTCAAGTCCTGATGAGTGCTATGGTCAAGATAAAAGTGGGTAAGTGGAGAGAGCTGAGAGAACCTTGGACAGATTGTCAGGGATGGTGCCTCAGAGAAGATGGCTTTTGGGCTGGGACCAGAATAAAAATAAGAAACCACGCGGACGCGGATCCAGGGCCGGGGAGCTCCAAGTAGAGGGAAAAGCAGCAAAGCTTCAATGGTGGAAATAAGTTGGGTGTTTCCAATCACCTGAAGTGTCCCAGCGCGGTTAGAGCGAAGGCGGGGAGAAGGTAAGAGAGGGAAGCCTGGGACTGGAGAGAGTGGCGGTGACCATGTCATGTAGAGGCTTGGATGGAGCTTGGATTTTATTCTAAGTGCAATGAGAAGCCATTGGAGGCTTCTGAGCAAGAGGATGCAATGAATTTTAAAACATCACTCTGGCTGCTCTGTGCTAATTAGGGAGCAAAAGTAGAATCAGGCAAACCATTACATAGACGATTGCATTAGCCCAGATGAGTGAGGATTTCTTGGACTAAGGTAGATGCAAATAAGGTGCATTTTGGTAAGAAACAACAGGCTTTGCTGCTGGGTAAGGTGTGGGAGCTGAGAGAAAGAAAAGTAATGATAATTCCTAGGTTAGATTAATCCATAGAGTGGGTATGATGTCCTTTAGTGATATGAGGAAGACTGGAAAAAGAAAGAGGGAAGATAACAGCATAATTATGTTTTGAGACCCAAGTAAAGTAGTAATCTAGCAGACATTTAGACATATGAATTTGAAGCTGAGAAGAGAAATAGAGGCTGTAAATTGTTTAGCATAGATGATATTAGAAGTTATGGGACTGAACAGGTCATCTAGAGGGATACGGTTGATAGGAAAGAATGGATGACCTAGGACCAAACCCTGGGAGATAATATATATTTTGAAAATTATACATTTAGAAATTTTAAAATTACCTTGTGTCTTGAGAAGTGGGCATATTCAGGAAGCTTCAGTATTATCTGAGAATGTATAAATCACAGTTCTGGGGAAACCGAAGGAAAAAACCACCGGATCAGACCAAAACCAGATATTGGAATTATGTTCTCAATCAAAGTAGGTAACTCTGTGAAGGCAAAAATCTGAAGTCATATCATTCAGAAGAATTACAACTGGCATGTTTCCTACCCCCTGATTATTTTCTAAAATAAACAACAACAAACAAACAAAACACCTTGCATTTAATTTCTGATATATTAAGGCATAACACTTGATTTTCTGAGAGCAGAACTGAAACATTAGTACTGATCCAGGCAAGGAAATTCAGCACAGTTACCAGGTCATGCACGAAGCAAAACTTTATTTACACTAAGACATCTATTAGAATATATGCTTCATTGCCATGAGGAATTTAGGGTCTTCTTTTTAAATGCTACCGTTAGCATAGGTAGCTAGATAGTTATTGATGAAGGAAGGGAGCCAAAGGAATCAGACACTAAGCCTGCTTCAGCAGGAAGCGGCAGCTTTGCAGAGGCTGGGTGCTGAGGGGTAGACAGAGAAGGGAAAAGCCTCTGTCGAGGCTTGAAGGGTAGAAGCCAGATGACAGAACATGAGGCCTGCCGGTAGGAGACAAATGGCAATCATCAAGGCGATTCTACCCTGGAAGATGCAGGAAAGGGGTTGGTTAGGCAGGTGAAGAGCCCAGCACAAGCCAGCAAAGAACTGGGAAGAAGACTGGTTAGTGTGAATAAAAGCCTGCCCTTTCCCAAGCCTGAGGAGACTTAATCAAAGCTTAACAAAGGCGGGAGTTTGTTTCTTCCTGTTCCCTTTCTCCCTAGTGGCTCTGTGAGCCTGGCGGCTGTTGGCCCAAGCGCAGCACTGGTCTCAGCCCTGGGTGTCATCTGGCCTTGGCTCTGGGGGTACAGATGGGGAAACGAGACTGAGGATTTCTGCATCTTTGGATCTTGGCCCTCCTGGGCCTGACAGGCGCGGGTGCAGGTCTGAGATCCCAGAAGCTGGACTTCTGCAGTGAGAAGGCGCTGAGCCACCTGGTCTGAGACACAGAGCACCTGAGGCAGTCCTTTTTTTCGTTCCAATAAATCTTACCACCATGGCTCAAGTACTCCTCTGCATGGGTCCCTGAAATGCATTTCTCACGGCTCCGTGGAAGCATCCTATTTTCACCAGCAACACCTCTACTATTGCAATGCATATGATATTTAGAAGTTCCAACCTGAAAATCTGTTTCAGCATTTAAAACAACTGAATGGAAACCCAGTGGATCCACACTAATGAAATTCACCAGCACCTATCAATTAATCCATTCATCAATCAATCAATCAATTTATTATCTATCTTTTTATTACTGCATTGTTATATTATCCATAACTAATTATCCAGTTTATAATTTCCTTTAAATTTGATCTTTAAACAGCTTAAAAATCATCCAAAGTTTTTTATTTCTAGAAGAAAACATCTTACTAATGTTATTATATTTTTTCTAAGATGATTGAAAAAAAAAGTATAATGAAGAGATTCTATTTAAAAATCTGCCTAAATTATGATATCTCTTGGGGAAAGTCAACTTTGTGTTGTAAGAAAAAAATATATTTAATCAGTCACTTAAAAACTAATTACTAGACATATAGCAGTATATGTTATGTATATATACCTACATATATACCTACATATACATATACATATACATATACATATACATATACATATACATATACATACTACTAAGTTTTCACAAGGAAATAGTGGGTTAGGGTGTCAGCACTTCCCCTTTTATAAAATATGTGTAATCTCCTTCTGGCTTTGCACTCTCTAGATGCTGGGGGTTTACAAATGAAACTAGGTTTCTGGAACCAGGGATGCTTATAAATTCTAGTAGAGTATTCTTTACAGTCCAAATCTGCTTTAGCTTAGATAAACTCGGTTCTGACTATTCTTTTGAACAATGACCTAACACTGCGGTGGTAAAGAGGAGGGGAGCAGAGGAAACCAGTAATAAAACTGAGACTGAAAATATCAGAAGCATTGCAGCAGGTGGATGGAAAGGGAATCAAGTATCACCAACTGGTCTGAAGGCATAGTCCACTTGAAAATCAGTTGCTGTGATAAAAAAACTTTTCTACACAGAGAGCGATAAAGAAACACTTTTATTTAACTTAATCAACACTTTCAAATAACATAACACTGTATCATAGCCATCTTTTTACTTTTTCTGCTTTTTCTTTCTTAATGAAATGCCTGATTATTCAGTATTAGACGTTTTATAGCACATTATATAAAATTACTTAAAAGCTGTGTCATCGCACTGTCTATGAAAAACATAAATTTAATTATCGTGCTTTTACTACCTGCATTTACTTTAGTGTTTATAGATCAAATCAAATTAATACACTTGAAGACTTTATGAGGCATCGCACCATGTGAGGAAATTTGGGGTTGTGAAGAGGAGAGAATGGTCTTGCCCTCAAGCATCTTGAAACTTGGTTTGGAAAACAAATTAAAATCACATGGGAATGTAATTCCTACAAAACAGGAATTATATTGCAATTTAAAGAAATATTTTTATAGATCACTAATAAATAAATAATCATTAATAAAACATGAAAGGCCCAGAAATGCTCACAGTGATGTTACAAAATAGTGCATTAGGAAGTTCCAGCCCCCAACTCCTCATGGTAACAATAATCTGAACAACTCACAGACAAGAATAATATTATGGGAGTCCCAGCGTGCAACTGAAAGGTTCAAGCACCTCTGTACAGCAAAACATTCAAAAACAGATGCAGAAAGAAGGTAATAAGAACAGTTTCACTTTATTGGCGTCGCCCTTCTTCCAAGGTGCCGCAGCTCAGTGCCCGGGGAGACCCCTCAGCCAGTTATTTCTCCTGTGGAGAAGAGTGAAAGCTGAGTGAGCGCCTGGCTTCTCGGGCATCAGGAGGCACTGCCCAGGAGGTTCAATTCTGTCTCACCAAACCCAGTACGCTGAGGGAGTCAGACGGTTCAGCTAGGATCACCGGAAAGAGGGGGAAGCTCGCCGCAAGATAAGAGGAGGAAATATTATATAACTCACCTTGTGAGATCAGCATTACCCTGATACCAACACTAAACAAGAACACTGTCAGAAAAGAAAATTATAGGCCAATATCCCAGATACGCATACATGCAAAAATACTCAACAAATTATAAGCAAACTGAGTTCAACAGCACATTGAAACGATCATACACCTTGATCAAGTGGGATTTGTCCCTGAGATGCAAGGATGGTTCATTCACAAATCAATAAATATGATATACCACATTAACATAATGAAGGGCAAAAATTAAATAATCATCTCAATAGATGGAAAAAAAAGCATTTGACAAAATTCAACATTCGTTCCTTTATTTTTCCCCCCAGTTAAAACCAGAGACTTTAATTCACATAAAATGGGTCAGAGACGAATTACATTTACTGTACAAAGAAACAAAAACACACACAGCACATCCCAAACAGCTCAGGAATGGTGCGACCATCAGCAGCAAAGGGGGTGTTTGTGTTTTGAACATAAGATGGTCCACACCCTCGAATAATAGTCCATGTTCTTTGGTTCAAAGTCCAAAGAAAGGGGGCTTCGCTGGCAGAAAAGGTCAGGCGCGTCTCCCTCTGCCTGACGCTGCTGGCGGCCAGGCCTCCGCCGGGGTCCCCAGGCTCCCCTGCCCACCTCGCCCCCCAGAACACAGGCACTGAGCTCCCCCGGGGCTCCCCCGGCGCAGAGGAGCCGCAGGCTCGGGGGAGCCCAGCAGGTGGGGCCGCGCTGGCGCCCGTGTGGCCGGGAGCCGCAGCCGGCGGGCGCGGGAGGCCAGGCCCCGGCCCAGGGCTGGCGCGGCGCCACTGCCCCAGGCGCATCACCAAGGACCGGGGCAGGGTGGCTCTAGTGACGCGTGACTTCAGAGAGGGGCGATGCCGGGCCAAAGAGCGGCTGTGGGGTGACCCCCAAGGTCAGGGACCAGAGGCCGGTGAGGTGGGGTCCAGGCGCCCAGGAGAGCCCCAGCCTGCAGAGCGCGGGGCGGCCCTGGCGTGTTCCACCCGCGGACAGCGGCTCTGCGTCTTCATGCGGAGACGTGTGTGAAGTGACCAACGGCGCCTCCGCGGGGAGGGATGGGGGTGCCCGGGGTGCCCTCTCCTTCTCCCGGGAACGCAGGCCTCGGCTTGGGGGCCATGGCCCCGAGACACACAGGGATACGGCCCGGGAGCTGCAGGCCCCCGCACATGGCGGGCCCGCACCCGCACCCGCACCCCCGCTCAGGCCGGCGGGCCACTGGGCGCCGAGGGCAGGGCCGGCTGGGGCAGCGCCCGGCTGCTGCCCAAGCTCCGTGCGCCCCCGGGCCCATGGCCCCCAGCCCACGCGCAGTGTGGGTTCCCCCCATCTCTGCCTCCAGTCCCGCCGTCTCCAGGGTCCCAAGGCCACTCCCACAAACACCTGACTTGCGCTCACCTCGTGGCTGCACTGAGGCTCCCTGGCGGGCCTTTAAAAAGGTACGAAAGTGGTGAAGTGCCTTCTATAAAAATAAGACAGTGACCCAGGCCCCGCGGGCCCGGGACAGCTCCCTCGAGGGGCCCGGGGGGGGCCCGTGGGGCGCGGGCCTGCTGAGAATCGCAGCTCCGCCGTCCGCCGGGCTCCGCAGGCTGAGGCCCGCCCACCGCGCGCCGGGCTCCCGGGACCGTCTTGGGGCCACAGGCCCCGCGGCTCCGCCGGGAAGGGGCTTCCCCAGCCCGAGGCTTCGCTCCCGCGCCCGCCCGCCTAGGACACCTCGCAGTTGCTCCTGGAGCGGTCCTGGGGGGATGGGGGGACTTAGACCCCTCCAAGCCGCTCCCCCCCCCCCCCCCCCCCCCCCCCCGCAGCAGGAGCGCCTGGTGCCACGGGCCGTCGGGGACTCGACGCGGCCCGGATGGCGAGGGCCAGTGAGAGCTTAGATGAAAAACTTTCAGCGAAGCAGGTGCAGAAGAAATGAGCCTTCGCATAATGCAGGTCATGGCATCACGCTGAGCCCACGGTCACATTGCACTAAACCGGGAAAAGCGGAACAGCGTTTCCTCTAGGACCGCGGACACGGTGAGAGGCCGTTCTCACGGCCCGCGGTCAGCAGTGCGGCAGGGCCAGCGGGGCAGGGAGACGGGAAACGATGGATGAATACGAATAGTGAATAACAGCCATCCAAACCGGAATAAAGGTGGAAAACGGTTTGCACTGATTACATGATTTTATATATAAAAAAGGGTAAAAAAAAATCTAAAACACTGTTAAAACTAATAAATTTAGTAAGTTTGCAGGATACAAAATAAATATACAAAGAGTAGTCATGTTTCTGTATGCTAACATCACATGTCCAAAGAAGAAATTAAGAAAACAATCCCCTTTATAATAGAATCAAAATAATAAAATATTTAAGAATAAATTTAACTCATAAAAGGTCTACACATTGAAAACTATAAATCGCTGATGAATTTGAAGACTAACAGGAAGATATCTCATGTTCATGGATTGAAAGAATTAATATTGCTACAGTGTCCATACTACTCAAATTAATCTACATATGCAACTCAACCTTATCAAAATTCTAATGGCACTTCTCACAGAAACAGAAAAATCAATCCTATAATGGAACCTATGGAACCACAAAAGACTCCAAATAGCCAAAGTAATTTGGAAAAAGAAGAACAAAGCTGAACGCATCACAGCTACTGATTTCTAATTCTATTACAAAGCTTTGGTAATCCACAGAGTATTGTGCTGGCATAAAAACAGATATACAAACAAATGGAACAAAATAGAGACTTCAAGAAAAAACAACCACCATGCATATATGGCCAACTAATCTGCCAAACAACTCCTTGAAAACAAAATTGGGAAAGTGTAGTCCCTTCAGTAAATGATATTGGGAAAATGATATATCCCCATTCAAAAGGTTGAAATATCTTACCATACACAAAAATCAACTCAAAATGGATTAAGGACCTGAAGCAGTGAAACATTTAGAAGAAAACACTGAAAAAAGCTCCTTGACATTGGTCTTGAACAGTGATTTTTTTGAATATAAAAAACCAAAAGCACAACAAAAAACGCAAAAATAACTAGGTGGTATTGCACCAAACTAGAAAAACTTTTGCACAGCAAAGGCAACCCACAGAATGGGAGAAAATATACGCAAAGCATGTATCTAATAATTTCAAAAATACATAAGGAACTCTTACAACTCAGGGTTGGTGGGGAAGAGGAAATGGGGAGGTGATGGTCAAAGGGTACAATGTTTCAGTTATTCAAGATAAATAAATTCTGGAGATCTATATAACATAGTGTCTATAACTAACAATACTTAAAAGAGGGTAGAACTTAAAGGGGCAGGAGGAAAGTTTTAAAGACGATGGAACGTCTGTGTCCACATTGATGGTGGTGATGGTTTCATGAGTGTATACTCACTCTTAAATACATCTAGTTGTACATATGAAATATGAACAGCTTTTTACATTTTAATCATACCTCAATAAAATGATAAAAAAACAAATTCAAAAATCCTGACATATTTTATTCATGTAGACAAGTTTAGCTGGAAAATGGTTATATGGAAGAATTCTGTGTTCACCTCCAGTGCTGTCAAAAGCTCTCACATTTTTGTGACCCATGTTTCTGGCTTTCCTTCCTCAGGAAGCATCACAGTGAAATAGATGAAGAAAAAGGAAATCTTACCAAGAAAAAAGTTTCAACAAATCCATCTCCAATTCAATGGAAAGAAGCAACAAACCAAATAAAATGAACAATTATGCATTCTGTGTCTAAAATGTGCAAGGCACAATGCTAGACATTTTTAAAACAGGGTTCTGAATGTATTTTTTTACTTTACTTACTTGTAGGATCAACCAAATATAGACTATTGGGACTGTGGAAAAAGTGGGCTGTAAGACTGGCCTGATCCAGAAAGGTCATTTATTTGCTATTCTATGTGAAAATGTTCAGGCTATTTTGCATATCAAACAGCTCTGAATTGGGAAGACTTAATTCTATAGAGACAGTGTTAAAAGGTGAATGTAATCCAAATGAAAGCTCACCATTATTTTCTTTTAAGGCATATAATCAGAATGACTATAACTTACAAATTAGGAACTTGTTTGAAGGCTTAAAACTTTTGTATTGAAAAAACAGTGAAAATACGAGAATATTTAAATTTGTGTACAGAGTCAAATTTTCATTCTCTTCTTTTTACTCTTTTGTGCACTAATTATGAAACGAATACTTCATCTTAATAGTTGAAATAATAGTGTTTATGATGTTAAGAATATTTCTGTTTCTTTTGAATATACACCAATAATCTTCCCCGTCCAAAGTGATAGTAGTTTGGCTATTAAGACTAGAAAAGTGGTCAGTCCAAATTAAAATGTGTGGTAAGTGTAAAATATGCACCAGGTTTCAAAGACTTAGTAGCCAAAAAAAAAAAAAAAAATATATATATATATATATATATATATATATATATACACACACACACACACACACACTTATGTATGTGTATATGTGTATATGTATCTTATTGATGTCCTTTACATTAATTACAATTTGAAATAAAAATATTCTGGATATTTGGTTAAATAAATATATTGCTAAGATTAATTTTACCTCTTTCATAATGTGGCTACTAGAAAAATTTAAATTGCATTCTTGGCTAACATAATATTTTATTTAAACAGAGCTGGACTATATAATATTCCTGTTCTAATTTTAATGCTCAAATAATATTTCTATATAATAAATGATGGCAGTATTTATTTATTAAATCATTCTAACACTGGGCATTCTGGCTGATTCTATCAAGTTTTTTCCAATCCTGGAGAACAGCTTAATGTTTATAGCCTTCTATTTCCATAAATTATTTAATGAGAGCAAAGTGGAAGAAATATATCAAGCTAAAGGTCATAGATACTATTATAGGTCTTGTTACATATAAATAAGCTGCCTTTTAAAAAGGGTAATATGCCTTTATAGTGCAAACAGCAATAAATTAGTACACTAGGTTCATCAAAACCATTCTAGAATTAGTTGTTTTATGTTTAAAAACATTGCAATTTTTATAACTATAAAATGTTCTGTCAAGGTAACTTTAATTCACATTTTTAGTTTTTACAGAAATTGAATATTATATATTTATGTTGATTACTTAATGCATCTTCTGCAAATTGTCTCTTCTTATCCTTTGCTTACTTATTTGAATTTTTATGTTTTTTTTTATAAATCTGAAGAAATTGTTTCAATTTCAGTAGAAGTGGGGAGGATGTGGGTGAGATTTGACAATTCAACAACGCCTACTCCATTCCAAGTACTATCTGCTAACTTCACATATTTACTTTACTTTTAATCTTCACATTAACCTTAGTTATTATTAATTCCATTCAAGTAACTTAAATAAAAATGTTTTACTAAGCTTACCAAGAATCACAAATCTCTTACAAGAGATGGCCCAGGCAGACTGTCTTATAAGCTTGTATTATTTCTACCATATAACTTTGTCCCTGTATAATAAATCATTACTTTTGTCTATTATATTTGATGTACCTATTTTTCACTTTTTTGCTACCATTTAAATATCCATTTTGCCATTTAAAAATAACAAAAGCAAACAAATCAAAGCCCTTTCATACTCATGGCAGTATTTTTCTGGAACTTTTTAATGTGGTAAAATGTTTGGGGATAAATTCTTGAAGAATCAGAATAAGAGAGGTAAAAATGCTAGGTTTTAGGAAATGACTAGGATAAAAAGTGAAAGTTACCACTGAATTTGGGCAAAATTCTATAATACAGGCATTTGTGGAAAGATAATATTGCATTCATTTAGCAAATATTCAGTGAATACATAAATAATCTAGGTGCTAGAGAGATGAGAGAGTGCCTCCTTACTCAGGAGCCTACCTCAAGTGACAACGAACTATGAGCAAAACAAATGCTCTCCAAATGTCAGAGAATGATTCACCAAAAAGGTAAGATATAATCTTTATGGAGCAGGAGGAATTTATTTAGTAACCAGTGTAGAAGAGGGTATTCCAGGCAGAGCAAATGGCACGAGCAAGTGGATAAGAAAGGACCAGACACTTGAAAGATGCTGAAAATCTGTTTTATTGATGGTAAGGGTGGGCAGCAATGTGTTAGAAAAACCTCGATTACCATTTTTAAATACCTCCCGTGTTCCCAACACTGTGGTGTTTTACATATACTTACTCGAACTGTCATAACATTTCTTTATTTACAGATAGGGATCCTGTTCTTTAAAGTAATAATAATTCGTTTAAACTCAAACACAATTGGTTAAATGGTTGCGCCAGTCGCTAACCCACATCTTTCTGACTGCAGGGTTCCACTTTTTAATATGATGTCGCTAGGCTTGTGAAAGGGATTTTTTTAGATATTGTGATGTATTGGGTGTGTAGATTACATTTAAATTAATATTTCTATTTGAAGAAGGCAAACCAGATTAATGCTGCTGCTTGTGGCCTGAAGGCTTGGGAAGTAAAGAGCCATTTAGAAGGTTACTGTGATAGATCTGACAAGAATCAGTGGAGATGCCAACCAAGGCAGTGGAAGTCAGAATAGAAAGTAGGGAAAGGTTTCAAATCTGCATAACGATTAGAATAAATAATATTTGGAAACTACCTACATTTAGACAATGAAGGAGAGAGAAAAATTAAGAGTGACTACTATTTTCCAACTTGAAAAATGTGCATGGCATTTTTGGAAACATGCATGACATTTTACTATTTCCAAATACAGCTACTCATATACATTTTTCAGAAGAACAGTCTCTTTGTGGGAAAATTTCAGCAGCTTTGAGGGCAATGAGAGCAAATCTAAGCCTCAAAGTCAGACCTTCTAATTCCAGACCCCACACTCTTTCGGATCCATCATAGGATGCCTCTTTTATTCCATCAAGCCCTAGCTGTTTTGGACAGTAAGGGAGAGGCTGATGCTCAGCAGAATTAACCCAGGATTTAGCATTTGGGCTTAAATAAATCCCAGGCCTGCTATGCACAAGCTGTGTGAGCTCATTCTCTTGTCTGAACCAGGGGGTAAAAATACCCTTTCTTGAGCTTGACTGTGAAAATTAAACTTGAAAGCAAGTGAGAAACTTATCATAAGGAGCTAGCACTAAATGTCTTTCTCTTTAAGTTCTGTAAAAGAAATACTATATGCTTATTTTTAAATATGACCAGCTTTATTTGTAACAATTATTTTTTTAAGCAAGTGCAATAAACACTGCTAAAACACTGGAATTAAAAAAAATTAATGAATCAAAGGAATGGAGCTATGTTCACAATCAGAAAAAATAACCCGTTATCCTGTCTCTGCAATTGCTTTACAGGCCACCTTGTACAGTTTTGGGTATTTCAGATTTCAAATCTCATTTTATAAATTTAGGTCTGAAATAAGATGTTGCTATTGCTAAGCATTCAATAATTTTTTTTTTTTCAAAAGATCTCAACATTTCCCCCCACAGTTATAGATATATAGACACTTGCAGAAAAACCTGTAAATAGTTTCCTATAGACAGGATGATTACATTTTCATATTTTCTGTTACATTTTCATTTGTATAGAAAAAAAATCACTTCTGAAGCAAGGATTTTATAGAAATATTTAGAATTTTTAACAATAATGTTGTCTAGTAGAAATAGAAAGAACTAAAATCAAGGATTATATTTGCAATTTTGCTCTCAAATAGCTGTTACTTCTGACAAGCCACCGAGCTTTCTTTCAGTGTCTTTAATAGAGGAAGATAATAGCAAAAAATATTAAATATTATCTTCTAGGCATATTGATGTCCATGTACTAAGTAATTGAATCTTCTCAAAAAACATATGAGGCAATACTTTGTGAAAGAGAAAACTGAAGAACATGAAAGGTTTAATTCATGCTGCTAATAAGTGCTAAGCCAGAATTAAAACCAAGGCCTCCTGACACCAGAGTTTATGCCTTTGACCATCGCTGCCCTGCCCCCGGGGACAGCTGAAGCCACAGAATTCTAGGGGCAGAAGAGCATCTGGAGAACACTTCCGCTGCCCTCATTTTACACATGAAGACACTGAGGCGAGCGCGGGTCGCATATTGCGTTAGGTGTTACCACAGTTAGATCTGGCCCTGCAGCACAGGCCTCCCACTTTTCCAACACCTATTCTACTATACCACCTTGGTCCCTCTTTTCTGTGCATAAAATCATGATTTTATAAGCTAGTTTAATAAAGGTTAATCTTGTCACTGCAGCTTCTAAGGGGCACAGAAGAGCATAATTGAACATAATTGGCATTGTGTGCTTTGACATAACACAGTCAAGTGTCGAGAAGTGGGTCTCACAGATTTTCTGGTCCAAAACTGTTCCAGTTATGTTAACAGTACAGTTAGTTCTTTGATGGGTCTCATCAGACTTTGGAGTTCAATACGATCATTCAAAAAGAAACTGTGGCAGAGGCTATTCTTACGTGCTCTTCTAGGTTTCTTAGTCACCCTGGCTATCACATTGGTCATGTGCCTGCCAATGAAACACAGAGAGATGTAAGAGACTCACTGCTCTGGCCATTTAAAACACTCCGTCAGACCTTCTGCCCCTCTCTTCTGCCACGGTGACTTGTAAGCAAGCTCTTCCAAGAGCATGGCTGAAAGATGGAAAGAGCTTAAGTACATGAGGCAGTGCTTGGAGGAGAGACACCCCGCAGGGACACCGGGCATGAATCAGATTATGTCTCTGAAGAATTAACATTTAAAGTATGAGGCCGTCAACATTTGGGTTTAGTTGATTCTTCAACATACTCTAACCTGTCCTGAGCAACACATCCAGGGTGGGGCAAAGGTAGGTTTACAGCTGTTCAGATAAGAAATAATACAATAATGAAAAAATAGTGATACAAGAGTAAACTCTGCGTTTTGTGTACTCACAGCTGTAAACCTACTTTTGCCCAACACCGTATATCAGTTTTGGAAATGAAGTGTTACCATAATAAAAATTATATAATTTCTGGTCATTAGTTTAGTAAGTGATGGCAACTAGTTAGCTACTGATAGTAGAGGCTGAAGAGATAGAGATAGTACATATTTTGCAAAAGCAAAACCTTTAGTAATGCATGTCTAAAGGTAACTTGAAATTCTGCCCATATCTCACCAAGTTCTCTTTAAGATAAGACCCCTGACTCTAGCATCTCTACCATTTCTACTTCAGGAAGTTACGATGGGGTTTTCACTTAGATGCTTAAATTCTCAAAAGCATTTATAATCCCTATAAAATGTTAAAGGGGATAAAAAGCAGAGTATTTGAAAGTACTTAGCATTTGTTAATATTTAGGTGGGTCTGAAAAACCTGAATGAATGTAGACAGTAAACAGTGAGAAGCAAGCTCTATTTATTCATTTCATATGCATAATGAAGTATATTGTCACTGGCTAAAAGCACAGATTTTTCGGTCCAAAGATCTGAGTTTAAATGAATTTATTGACTAAATTACTCTCAATAACAACACTTTTAAGCTTCAATTTTATCTAGAAACTGCAGAAAGTAAAATTACTTTATTTGTTGGTTAAATTAATTGAGAAATGTATGTTAATTACTTAACATATTTTCTGGATTATAAAAAGTGCTAAAGTATTGGTAGCAAGTTTGTTGCAGCAAGCACTGCCACGGTCATCATCACCATCTTTCTATGCCCATTGCCTTTCACCAAATAGCTGATGAACACAGTCTTGGGACATGGACCCTTACATTTACCACACTGGAGTTATCAGAAACACTGGTTTTACACAGAAACATTTTCCCATCTTTCAGTGGGATGTGTAGTTTCTCTGAAAAGGATTTTCAGGAACTTTAAGGATTTAAAAAGTACTTAATTTTTTAAAAATCTGCTTATTTTAAAAAGCCAGCTATGCCATTCTTACATTCGATATTAATGTGAAGAGTGAAGAGACTTTGAATAGGAAAAAGTGAATATAAATTTCACAATGAAACAAAATAACATCATCTTTAATACCTAACAGAATCTCAGCCTTGACCATTAGTCCTTATGTGCATTATTCTGTTTTCTTCATTCAGATTTTTAGGTTTTAAATATGATTTTTAAATTTATGTTATTCAGCGAGGTTGCAGTTCAGTTTTGTACTTAATCTTGGCAGACTGTCACCCATTATTCTGAATGAGCTTTCATCAATTTGAAGCATGAGGTTGGTAATGTTAATTTTTTTTTTTTTAAATGCAGTTAAAAAACATTTTGCCTCAATTTGTGACACCTTTTCACAGGTCTTTTCATCTGGAGGCCTCTCAGAATTCTTAACTGGCCTCATTATTTCATTTCAAAGTTTTGTGGGGGACTTTTTAAAGTGCGCAGAAGACTCATGGTTGACAAAGGGTTATCTCTGAACACTGGAGCCCTGCTGGACAGCAGGGAGAGTGCTGGGCAGGAAGCACTTTGCGACAGGCTGTGAATAGGGAGCTTTGACAATTCCTTTGCCACTTAGAAGAACTTCTGAACTACCCTTAATCTAAGTCCCTGCCTCCTAACTTCATGGCATCCACTGTATACTGGATCACCCCAAAATTTATGAGGAAATATACCTATATGCATGTGTATAAACAGTATTTCTCCATTTTTTCCCAAAAGTGCACAAATTTATCTAGATATTAAATTGAAAAATAGTTGAGAAGAAAAAGAATTCCTCTCTGGACATTAAATTTGTTAATCATATCAATGTATAATTAATCAGAGCAAAGGCATGCAAAACATCTTAAGAAAGCAGAAGGGATCTGAGGTTACAAGACCTGATGCTATCTTTACTGGTACATTAAAATATATAGAAAAAGTATATGTCTCTAAGAAAGAGAATTAGCTAGACATGAGATAAATCTAAAATTATTGTGCACTTACTGCATTCCAGGAAGTATTCTAAACTTTTAAAAGTATCTTATATTTCACTCTCACACAAACACTATGAAATAAATATCACTATTATCATATGAAACTGAGGCACAGCGGAAAAGAAACTTGCCCAACATTATTTGGCTGGTTAGTGCTGAAACCAAGTTAGACAAAGAAAGAGTCACAGTGGCAAAAATGTTCAGGGCTCATCCTACCATAGTTCTGAGTAAACATATTCCCATCCAATGGACTCTTTCATTCCATAGGCAAAGCTACTCCTACTGTGGCAGTGGTGGGTCAGGTTATCTTAATCTGCTGTCATTAGACATTCTTTTCTTCTAAAAAAATCCATTTGTGAAGAATCCATACTTTCCAGGCAATTTATAGTTTTGTTTTCTCTCCTACAAGGATACAGCTCAATACATTGAAATAAGTATTCTGATAGGTTTGATAAGTTTCTCATTATAAATTTATAAAGTACTATTTAATTTATACTCAATTGTTTGTAACAGGCATATTTTCACCCAAAAATGACAGAACACCAGACCAACAGTGGCTACAACATAGGGGTTAATTTTTCTTTCATAACAAGAAGATTAAAGGTAGCCATGTGCTGGTGTTGGTTTTATAGCTTGCAATGCCAGGACGAGACCAGTGATTAGATTAACGTTCTCTTTGTGGTCAAAAAATAGTTAGTTCAGCTTAAGGCATGAGGTCAGCATTCAGGGCAAGAATTAAGAGGAGAGGTCTGTGTCCATTATATCTGGATATTTGATCAGAAAAGAGAAAGCTTTTTCAGAAATTTCTCAGCAGACACTGGCCAGAACTGTGTAACGTGGCCTCTCCTATCAGTAAAAAGATTGGAAAAATGAGTGTTTGTGTTTTTCAGTTATATAGTAGGGAAGAGAAAGAAGAAGAAAGTTGGGAGTGTTGTGTAAGAATCAAGAATAACACCCGTGAAAGAGTTGTTGACACATTTGGGCTGTGAGTTGTCTGCAAGTTTAATAGCCAAACTCTGCCCATAATAGATGCAGAAAGGTGAAGAAAAGTATCAGCGAAAGAGAGCAAGACCAATTTCCCCTGGAATAACTTTTACAATACATTTCAATTCATTTTGAAATGTCTAAAACTACAATGGAAAATTCCAAATAACCAATGGCCATCACAGTAAAAACATTTGTCTTATAATTACCATAAAGTTCTATCAAATTCATTTCACCATATCCAGGTCCCAGAGTGGATTTTTAAGAATAGGACACACCCGAAGTCTGGGTAGGTGCAAAACTGGTGGGGAACCATGACTAATTAAGATTTTATTTATGTGAACACCTACGAGTCCTATAGGAAAGATACTTAGTTGAGTCCTATGGTTCACCAAAAATCAGGACAAAACAATGACTCTTATCCACCATGGGACAAGAACATTGAGAAAGAAACCCCACTTGAGATAGGGAGTCCAGGTACATAGTCTGAAGATGCTAGTGGGTACCAGGGAAAGGAGATGGTTTTTAGAGTAGAAGTGGGTAAGCAAAGAATATGTGGTCTGACCTTATTTTCAGGTATCTAAAAGCAAGGCAACTGTGATCAATTTAAAGAACCAGTGAACTAAAAAGCTATGAATCAAGACCATTCTGCTGTCCTATTAATTCTATTCACAAGCTAAGGTTTTAAGTTGTTGGCAAATAGTAGTTACTTAATAAATGTTTGATTCAATAAGTCAACAAATATATTTATATACACATAATATAAACTCCAAGTGCTCTCGAATTGAAAGTATGAAGTTCAATAGAATGGTCTCATGAATATGTGACGGTTATCTTTCTATAGTCCTGACCTACAATCAGTGGAGGGCAGTGAAAGAGCAATGACACTGCCAGTGGGAGTGATGGTGAGGCTGGGGGTAAAGGCTTTCAGCCTACTGGACCTGCAGAAGAGAGGGAGACAAGGGATTTCAGTAGAGCAGTTAAAAACACAGGTTTTGGAGATAAACATGATTGGTTTGAATCTAGGTTCTTTCAGTAACTACGTGATTTTGGTCATGAAACTTTGTCATGGATATAGAGGCATTCTGCTCAGAGGCTCCTTCTTGTGCCCCAGTTATTAGAAGAGCTGTGAGCAGAAAGCCTGCAGCCATCAGCTGGTAATGGATTGAGTTGCAGACCCATCTCTCCCAAGGTTACACCCTTCCTGGAAGCCATATCCACTGAATGTAGAGTCATGGGTATAAAAGCCCTTTGTAAACATTCTATAAACTAATTTTAGATGTTTGTGATTTATTAAATATTTATATTTGTTGGAGGAGACATGGGTCTTTTAAGTCATTTAAGTGAGTGGTACTGGAGACTCTGGGAAACAAAGTACATTATCACTATTGTTACTGCCATTCTTTTTTATTTTTGATCCTTACCTTACTAGTGAGGCCGTGTTTTCCATTGATTTTAGAGAGAATGGGAGGAGGGGGGAGGAGAGAAAGAGAGAAACATTGATGTGAGAGAGACAGATGGATTGGTTGTCTCCTGCACCCACCCCGACCAGGGGTGGGGGTCAAACCTGCAACCCAGGTACGTGCCGGTGACTGGGAATCAAACCTGTGACCCTCCGGTGCACAGGTCAACACTCTAACCACTGAGCCACACCAGCCAGGGCGTTACTGCCATTCTTTTTATTAAATATCACCATAGGCCATAGAAAAATTTAACGGTAAATTTCCTAGTGAGTTAATATAACTATCATCCAGAACAAAGATTATCTTTACTGCATTTAAAACATTCCCTGAGCTATAGAGACATATAAAGAAAATAGATGACACTATATTAATACATTGGATAATATCTGCTATAATCTGAAGATATAGTTGAATAAACAAAAAGGAGACATAGTGTCAAATGAAAAACTATAGACTCTGTAATAGCAAACAAATTTGGGAGCTTATTATCTATAAAACTCCATGTTAAGCCCTTCAGGGTATACAAAGATGAATACATTTACAATTTAGTATGCAAGAAATAAAAGTGCACAAAAATCAGAATATAGTAAACATGAAAATATTGACAACTGCTGGCGGGGATCAAGAGAAAGAGACATCATGTGTGTTTGGTTGAAGAATTCAGAAAATAATGACATAAATAGGTTTCATAAATGATATCTATGATTTCAACATTTAGGATTGGGGAGAGGCAGGGTGGGAGAAGCCTGTCATACTGAAAAAAAGCAAGAATAGTGGTTCATGCTCAGGATTATACAAAGGAAAATGTTTTGTGAACAGAAAATAGTAGAATTGAGAATTCAGGGTATTTTTTAAAAAGTAGGTGAAGATGAAAGTACAACAGATGATTGGGAGATACATTATTGTTGAATAAAGTTATACATTCATACAATCTTATATTCTAAAAGTATATCCCTACTCAATACATATATGCATGTTTGTCTCATTTCATACATAGGCAGAAGAACAAGAGAACATGGACTTCGAAATGATTTCTTTAAGAACTCTCCTTCCCCTTGGCTTCTAATGTCAATTAGGAGACACATCCTTAAAGGGGATGTGGGTAGAAAAGGTGGGTGCCCAAACTGTAAAATAATAACTTCTTAACTTTCACCCTCTCAGTTTCACCCTATTTAAGCCTCTAACACTTCTTATAAATTTGTGCGCTTGCAACTATGAAAGCTCAGCCTCTCCCTGAGCACTCATATTCAAATAAAAGGGTTGTGATCATTCTAGAGGTTTAGTAACCTTCCCATCTACTAAACAATAGAATATCTCAGAAATGTGACTCGTTTCGATACCATTGTAATTAGCTAGTTATTAATAAAAGGAAAAGAGCAAAGGAAAGTCAGACATTGTAGGCATGTTCCCTGCAAAACACTGGGGGAAGGGGACTGGGCAAAGGGGAAATAGGCGCATGTCCAGTAACGGGGTGACATAGGGAAGGTGTTTGCTGTCGGTCACACCTGGGAACAGAGGTCATTGACCAGAATGTGCATGGTCACTACAAGCCTGCTGAGATTTGAGATAGGTAACCCCCTAAAAAGGAGTGCGCTCTCCTATGCTCTTGTGCTCCTGACTTTGTGGGAATTCATGTGACCGGGCTTGTGGGGCTCTCGCTGCTGCTCCCCTGCATTCGCCCACATGGCCCTGGCCGGGTGGACCCCCGCACACACAGTGGGCTGGTGGACTGCAGCTGGCCTGGTGCCGAATGAGACCGGCTCCAACGTGGAAAGGAAACTCTGAACACTGACTCTGATTTTAGTTTTACTGAAACCCCGCCTATACTTCTGTGACTGGACTAAGGGAAATGAGATTTTAGAAACATAGGGATTTAGTTCCATGCAAAAAGAAATCACTCCTTTCCCCTTTTGAGTCTCAGAAAATTCTTTTTCTCAGGATATCGTGAGAGCTCCATCCCCAGCAGCACCCAGTGGGGAAGGTGACCCCTCACTTCATGCTATGTTACTTTAGCTAAAGGAAAATGAGCCCCTGGATGATTTTTATTTTTTTCCATCTTCCCCATCTTCTTTTCAATGCCATTTTTCCTACTGCCAATCACTTCCTACCTAGAAGCTTCTTTCCTTGACACCTGTTATATACAATATATATAATCTGAAAGAGAAAACAGTTGAATCAAGAGAAGACCTAGGATCAAATGAAAACCCAGAGTCACAGTATGTCCTACAAGCCCCACATCGTACTCTCATCAGCATGGGCATCACACAGAACCTCTCCTCCATCAAGATCTCAAATGAGGTGCCTTCCCTTCATTATTATAAACCCTTTTCTCTCTTTCTCTCTCTCTCTCTTTCTTTCTTTCTTTCTTTCTTTCCTTTCTGTATTTTACACGATTTCCCAAAATGAGCTCTATACTCCACTGAAACAGGGATGGACACGCGCTGTCACAGTAGACATTGCTAAGGTCCTTTCGGTTGCCCAGTGCCTTTGAACACACTTCATGTGCTAGAAGAACTTTCTTGCTTTATGATTCCAGCCTCCACTGCCTTTCTTTCTTTCTTTCTTTCTTTCTTTCTTTCTTCTTTCTTTCTTTCTTTCTTTCTTTCTTTCTTTCTTTCTTTCTTTCTTTCTTTCTTTCTTTCTTTCTTTCTTTCTTTCTTTCTTTCTTTCCTTTCTTTCTTTCTTTCTTTCTTTCTTTCTTTCTTTCTTTCTTTCTTTCTTTCTTTCTTTCTTTCTTTCTTTCTTTCTCTCTCTCTCTCTCTCTCTCTCTCTCTCTCTCTATCTCTCTATCTCTCTATCTCTATCTTTCTTTCTCTCTCTCTCTCTCTCTCTCTCTCTTTCTTTCTTTCTTTTTCTTTCTTTATCTCTCTCTCTCTTTCTTTCTTTCTTTCTTTTTTCTTTCAGGTTCATTAAACTTGCCTTTTAAAAAAAAAAAAAAATTCTCAGTATGTACTCCTCTCACTCCTGCCACATTACTCAGTTCTTTAATCTCCATGATCAACTCCAGAATTCATCATGACCTTTGTTTCCACCACTGAAAACATTTCCCCAGAGTTTGTTGCCTTTTCTCTGCTTCCAGGACATGAATTATTGTTGATTCAAGATTTAAATGCATTAAGCCAAACTTCCCTAAAAAAAAACCAACATGGCATTCATCTCTTACTGGGAACTCACTAATGCAAAACATGATTTAATTCACACTTTTTTTCTCTCTCATTACTTAGCATACTCCCAAGGAAGCAGTACCAAAATTTACATATCCCATGTCTTTTAAAATTCCCAATTAACATATGCACATTTTAGTAATAACTTCCAGTGTGAGCTTTTCCAGGTAATATTTTCCCAAACTCAGGAAACTACTTTTACCCTATTTATCTTTTATTCTTATATTTGGCCTCAGAGAAAAAGGTGTTTCTCTTCTAATTTCAATCCCAAAACTTGTATTTTTAAATGCTCGACTTATCATACACTTAGCCCCTTTTTCACCAATGTTTATGCCCCAAAACTGAAAGTCTACCAGAATGTTCTACCCCAAACCCTATCAAGACAAAAATCGAATTTGTCACCTTGCTCTCTTCTTTTCATATAATTAATATAGTAAACCAGCCTAAACTTTTGGACCATTTCTTTTCACTTACCCTCAAGTCAGTTGTCAAGTTCTTTAAAACTATGTACACAGTATGTATATCATGGGCCTGTCCCCACCTTTTTTCAACGCTGCTGCCTCCGTGACTGAGAAGCAGGACTCATGAGACATCTTGACTGTTGCAAAAATCTCTTAACTACTTTAATTGATTCTTTCCTTCTTTCTCTTCCATATATTACTGGCAGGCCAATCTTCTGGGAACAATGTACTATTTCATAGTTTGCTTCCTTGAGTGTACCATCATTTGCCAAATAGTCTTAATCCTTGAGACTCTCCTGAACTGAGCAGCTGTATTTTACACGATTTCCCAAAATGAGCTCTATACTCCACTGAAACAGGGATGGACACGCGCTGTCACAGTAGACATTGCTAAGGCCCTTTCGGTTGCCCAGTGCCTTTGAACACACTTCATGTGCTAGAAGAACTGTCTTGCTTTATGATTCCAGCCTCCACTGCTGTTAGGAAACAGGCACGTAACCCTGGCTCCCTAATCAGCTAGAGTGGCTTGAAATGAAAGAAGAGAAAAATAAAAAAAGAAAGATGCTGGGTGAAATAAATCCCGGTGAGGGGGCTAGTGAGATGCTCAGCATTAAAAGGCAAAAATGCAAACATTTCTCCAGAGAATCCTCAGCTGAGTGTTCTGTGTCCACTAGTTTTATTACAATCCCCTCCTCTTCTTAATCTCCTCAGTCTGTCTTATTCACCTACAAGTATATGAACCTGCACTTTAAATCTCAAATTACTTTCCTGTTGACTAATCAGATGTGCTCTGCTAGGTTTTAGTTCCTGCAAATCTTGCTGTGGTATTTGTCGCTACTGACCCAGTCCTCAGTCTTGAAAAAGATCATTTTGCCCAACACTGCACGTCCCTAGAGTTCCTTTTACCTGAACGCAGGCCATTCCCTCTCTGACTCTGCTCCACATTCTCTTTTCACCATCCTCCCAAACAAGCTTCCCCGAAGCTCAAAGAGTGTTTGTTTGTGTGTGTTTTTTCTCTCTTTCTACCTTTCCTCTCTTGGGATTTAATCATCATTAATGGCTGTATGCGGATGATGCTAAAAATATATTTATTTCTGGACTAATGGACTGCAACTGGCCTAATGCTAAACCCTACCCAACTCCACCACAGAAGGGGAACTTTGGACGCTGGCTTTGCTCCTAGCTCTGCTGAAGCCCCAGCTGCACAGCTTCTAGGACTGGATTAAGGGAAATGGGACTTTAGAAACCGAGGGATGTAATTCCATGCAAATAAAAATCACTCATCCTCCCGTGCCAGTCTCAGAAAATTCTTTTTCTTGACATATCATAAGGACTCCACCCCCACTAGCAACAGAGAAGGACCATTCACACCTTTTTCCAAAAACAGTAACACTGGAATGTGAAAAAGTATATAAAAATATATAATCCATGGCATCAGGTGAAAATATCGATAATGGAAACAAATTAATCTAACAGTAACATAAATAGAAAGATAGATGTCATGTGCCTACAGATGCTGTAAACAATGAGAATGTATCAAAATAAAAATTTATTGACAAAAATCATTTCGTTTTCTTCCTGTGTTATGACACAGATTAAGGATTGGCCAACTGCACCTCACAAGCCAAATCTGATCCAGCAGTTGTTTTGTGACTCTAGTTTTATTGGAACAAAGCCATATTTATTCTTTTGCATATGATCTATGACTGTTTTTGTGCTACAATGGCAGTTAAAGAATTATGATAGAGAAAATATGAACTGCATAACTTAGAATATGTACTATCTAGGTCTTTACAGCAAAAGACTGTTGACCCCCTAAATGCTTCTTGGTTTCAAATGCATATTTGTAAAAAAAAAAATTGTATTACTATAGTTTCCAAATCTTCAAATTCTTCACAAAAATAAAAGTTATATTTCTTAATGTTCTCTAACATTTTAAAACTTCTAAAATAAAATAGCTTTTTAAAGTACCATTTTAATGAAATATTTAGTTTAATTAATTTTATATATCTGAATTATCACAAGGGAATTCAAACTCTACAAATTGTTCTTTGTTAAATGAACTTGGTGCCTTCATGTACATATGCAAAAATAGTCTATTCTATATCAATGGTTAGTTTTATCTGTTATTAGCAAGTATTTTTTAAAATTTTAAAAATATATATAATGAAATATTTTCTCATATATGTGCCATTACCTGTATTTTTATATTTATTTAAACAGATGTGCACTGATTTGCACATTTTTTAGTCAACCAAAGAAATGCTATGATTAGAATATGTATATGTTTTTATAATTCTATCCCAATGTGCCTCAATTTTTTTCTGATTTTTTAAAATGAGCAATTCTTAGCTCCTGGCAATCCATAAGCTGTCTTCTTTTCAAGAAAGGCAACTTTTGCTCTGCTACAGAGATATCTTTATAAAAAGCACAATTTCTGATGATGTGGAGATCGACATATGTGAGAGTCACTCAAGTAGTTATCATTCAATGTAAATCTAACTTTTGCATAATTAAATAACATAGCTTCCAATCAGCTGTTTAATATTCTTGATATAGTGTAATCTCAGGGTAATTACTAACTTAAGAGCAACCTCTGCTGGCAACCAGAGGCTGAGCTGCACCTATTTTTACTCTACTTTTACAATATAATTTGACCATATCAGAAATAAATATAAAAAGTATATTTGGGGGAAGGTTTTAACATTTTTATTGTATACAGTGGGGGGATAAATTGTTTATTTTCAATATAAAATGAAGGTAACCATGGTATATTTGTTTTAGGACTAAACAAAAATCAGAAGTCTATGCCAAAGACTTGATTCTCAGTTCTCAGCTTTGAGACCTGAGAGTCATTTAGAAAGGACAGTTAAATGAAGATAAAAATCAGATTTGACAGGATTCTTAAGACTGGTGAATGAGATGATGTAGCCAAAATATTTACTGTAAAATACAAAGTTCTATATAAATAAGTTAATTCTAAATTTTAAAGATGGTTTCAGTACAATTAATCTAATGGAGGTGAACACCATGATGCATTTTCCTTTCCAGATAAATGTAATTGTAAATAGGAGATCATATAGAAGGGATAAGATAATGCTCCCCTTTTAGAAGCATATAAAAGAAATGCCACCTAGTTATACCTTTCAAAAATTACATCTATTGCCTGGCCAGGCGTGGCTCAGCAGTTGAGCGTCAACCTAGGATTCAGGCGATCGGGGTTCGGTTCCTGGTCAGGGCACATGCCCGGGTTGCGGGATCGATCCCCAGTTGGGGGTGTGCAGGAGGCAACTGATCAATGACTCTCTCATCATTGACGTTTCTCTCTCTCTCTCAATCCTTCCCTCTCTCTGAAATCAATAGATATATTTTTTTAAAAATTACATCTATTAAGAACAAAGTCACTCTTCCTGGGTTTATGTTACTGAAGTACACAGGGAGTTTGACTATAAAATAGGTGTTGCATAGGAGTCGGTAATTGTTCAGTAAGTATAGGTAATTAACGTGTGCTTTAGGCTGGGTGCCATAAAAGATACATATCATGTAAAGACAAGCACATCTACGCTGACAAAACTACATACATGAAAGTAGCACATCTGAACAAAAGCGAACAGCCCAAAGTCACAAACACTGTGAGGACTATTTAATTACATGGCCTCTATCCACTTGACTGATGTACACATTTTGGATAGGATCATTTCTCTTTGCTTTATGGGGACATCCTGATACAGCTTGAAAAGCAAGTAAAATGGCAGGTCTTGTTTTGTTTAATGTTTTTAATACAACAGAACCCCTTATACAACAGAACTTTACAATCTGGCTCTTACATCTCCAAGGGTATTTCCTACATGAATCTGCCATTCACATTTATCTACTCTTGCATGGAGTATGGCTCTTCCTCTTTAATGGTGATAACAGCTAAAATGAATGCTTAGCACAGTGGTTCTCAAAGAAGGGTAAAAATCCTGGAGGGCCCCAAGACACTTGCATGGGGTTCATGAGGTCAACATTACTTTTTGTAATATGAAAATGTAGCTTTATATTTGTGATAGAGTGCAAAAGCAATGGTGGAGAAAACGGATAGTGTTTTTGCACAAATTAAGACTGAATCTTGTACTAGCACACACACAGTTAAAGGAAAAAAGAAAGATTCACTTAAGAGTATCCACTAATTAGCAAAAATTAGTTTTATTGAACCACAATCCTTGAATGTCTTTTTTACTTTTCCATGTGATCAAGTGGAAAGTTTGCATAAGCACTTCTGCGTACTAAAGTCATCTCCAGACATATCAGTTGTGTAATTATTTGAATTGAGAGTGGTACTAGCTGCTTTTTACTTGAAAAATCATTTTTACTTGAAAAAACAATTGACAGATAAACTAAAATTCCTCAGATGTGTATTTGGCAATTTTCTCAAAAATAGACAAAGAAAGTTTATACTTCAAGGAAAACCGATGTTATTTGTTAGTAATGAAATTCAAGATGTTAAGCAAAAAAAGAAATATAAAAAACTTGCATTTATCTCATAAGCTTAAGAACTTCCCCATAATTGAAGACCTTTCTAATGTGATTAGTGGTGGGTGACATCACTGAATGTGATTTTCTGATAGAGTATAATGAAATGTGTCAACATCTGGAAGATCCACCTAATTCAGTTAAACAACATTTTTCAAATGACCACACAATGCTGTAAAACTGAGCATTGGTAAAATATCCATTCAAAGTACATGATAGGTCAATGGACTTTGATATGAGTGTTTAAAAAGTTCATTTATATATTGTTTCACATTCTACATTTCAATTAACCTTTAAGAAGCTTTCACTTGTTGACTTTTTGTATATTATCAAAGAAGACCACATGTAGAAGAAGATGTGATAATCCAGCTCTGTTTTATTAAGGCAAACAGTAAGGACTTGCAGAAATATAACAAGGTGACAATGCCACTCTTTTCACTAAATATTTTTGTCTGAAAAATATCGTTATTTTTTCTTTAAAATTTTATTTATTTTAGCTTGTAATAGGTTTATTATTAAAACTTTAATTAATAAAGGAATATTTTAAAATTCTTATATGGTAAGCTATAACCCACATAAAAATTACCTAGGGTGCACATAATTTTTAAGTTTATGAAAGGGTCCTAAAAGCCCAAACTTGAGAACTATTAGCCTAATACAAGCTAAATACTACTCTAAGCACTTTGCAGGTATTATTTTATTTAATCCTCAAAACCACCCTACGAATGAGTCAGATTATTTTTATGGTTTATAGATGAAGTGCAGGTGTGGTCTTTGTCAGAGGCCAAAAGCTAAAATGGAACAGGGCCAGGATCTGAATGCCAGGCCCCATGCTCTTTAGCCTTAGAATACCTCCATGGCTTTAGTAATGAAGCTTCCCAGAAAGGGCCTTCCTGATGGTCTAAATCCTCTACTGAATGGCATTGGGTCACAAACAGGATAAGCAACAGAACAGAGTGCCCGAGTTTGATCCCCAGCTCCATTGCGAAATTCCTTGAGGTTCAGTAGCTTAAAAAAATATTCAAAATGTTAATAATGTTCATGATTTTTCTAAAAAAGCAAATTAAACAACATTCATATAATTTTTGCACAACTGTAAAACATGCTAAAATTATTACTGCCTTTTCTTTATGTCCCAGCTGAAGCCATTCCTCTCCACACAGCCTTTGTAACTATCCCATACCTTTATGTCTGTGGCCTTCCTAAAGAATTATGGTGATTTTTAATGCACTCCATTAGCTTATAAATCACTTTTCTTTTTTTGTGTGTCACCTATTTCCCCACTTAAATTTTAGGTTCTATAGATCAGGCAATCTCTTATATCTAAGTGCATCCCTAGCTTCTTACCTAAGGCCTTGATCCCATTAAGCACCCAATAGGTATTTTCTGATCAAATCAATGATGATTACTCTCATCACTCAGGTTTAAGATTAGTCAACTCTGAGCCTTATGGGTCTGACCTAGGTTTTATTAGGGAAGAGAGCCAGTAATGATCTTCTTACTGAGTTATATAAAAGCCACAGGTAGGAGAGATTTTAGAAAGGTGTTCATCTACCTTGTACATTAAAGTAGACAAAATGAAACTACAGTTAAAAGGAAAGTCTATTTATGAGCTATATGTAAACTAATATATCATGAAGATCTACCTATATCCTGTTTTCCTGTTTGGACTCTTAAGTCCCCATACCCGGAGGCTGCATTTATCTATTTGTTTAATCTTCACACAAAATATATCATACAAAAAACAGGACTAGACCCAGAGGAAGGAGGAGTGAAAATTGGTGGAAAAAATATCAATAACTTAAGATATGCATATAGCACCATTATGTTGGCAGAAAGTAGTAATACTTTCATATGACTTACGATTAAAGTAAAAAAAGAAAGTGCTCAAGCAGGACTGCATTTGAGCAACAAAAATCATGACTACAAAACAAATACACAACTTTAATATAGACGATGAAGACACTGATATTATTAAAGATTTTGCTTACCTTGTTCAGTCATCAATTCAAATGTAGCCAAGGAATCAAGAGAAGGCTGATCGTTGGGATGGCAGCAATGGAAGAATTCGGAAAGAGCAAGAGTAAAGATGTGTCAAGACCAAGGCTAAGGTCATCTACACCCTCCTTACTATGTGCAGATGCAACAGAATGTAGAAAGGGTGATAGGGAAAAAACGGATTCATTTGAAATGTGGGAGAGGAGAGCTCTACAGATACTCTGCAGCATCAGAAACATGAACACGCGCGTCCTATGGCAAACTATGCCTGAGACTGCTGCAGGCAAAAATGACAGAACTGAAGCTGCCCTACTTCAGGCACATCATGAGAAGGCCGAATTTGCTGGAAAAGATAACAATTCTGGGAAAAACAGAAAGCAGCAGGAAAAGAGGAAGACCAAATGTGAAACGGATCGACTCCATAAAAGAAGCCTCAGGCATGGGTCTGCAGGACCTGAGCAGGGCTGTTGAGGACTGGACACTATGGACATCCACAGGGTCACCAAGCCTTAGGGTTGACTCAGTGGCACCTCACACACACACACACAAAGGCTGTAAATATTTTCTGCATTGCCTTCGAAGTGTGCAAACCTTGAGGACTTGGTGTCTAACTAATGCTCTTAGATATATCATACATTGAACTGTGTTCCTGGGTACTACACATATGAAACCACAGGGCTGAAGAGGACAAGTTTAATGAACCGGTTTCTTCATAAACCCTAAAAACCTGTCAGTGCCAGTGTCTAGTAAAACACTGGGCTTCCCTTGTCTCCACTCAGCTGGAGATGTTTTCCATTCCCATAGATTTTATTTTTCCCTTCTACTGATAGGATGTGTGCTATCTGCTCACGTTACCACCCTCTAGTCCCTACTAGACTGCTTATACAGTTTATTTTTAGACACTGCCCACTTGAGACAAACTCTCATATTCTTCTTTCTCTTGTGTCTGTGTCCTTTCCCTTCAGGACAGCACAGCAAAGCCCGAATTTAACGGCCACGGGTATCTGCCTGTGCCTGTTTTGTCCCGAGTAAGCCTTATTTATCCCTTGAGTATCCTGTAAGCAATGTTTGGGTCAAGAACGCCACATGCTTGCTATAGTGTAAAATGTTTAAATGTTTGAATGTACCTTTTTCTTTTTTTAAACAGGCTTAATTCACTTGATTTTTTTTGTATAAAATGATGTGGTGGCCACAGCTGGAGCCTGGGTCCTCTGCACAGAAACTCCGATGCGGGTCTTTACAGGACGGTCAGTGAATTTCTGGTGGGGGGCTTCCTGAACACAGTCTCTTTCCAGAGATCCCGGGTGAGACAGCTGTGGGTCTTAGAGATGGCATCAAAGGTGGCCTTGGCAAAGTTGCCCAGGGTGACAGTGTAGCCCCTGGCCGAGGTGTAGCAGTGGTGGAGCCCGGCCATCAGCAGCAGCTTCTTGGGCACAGGGGCTGGCAGTGCCAGTGGCCTTGGGGGAGGGGGAGGAGCACCAGGACAGAGCCAGCGGCGGATCACCTGCAAGAGGTCTGGGGCTTGCCCATCTTGTTTCCCCAGCAGCCTTGCCGCACAGGGACAACAGAGAGCTAGATAGTTCTTATTACTGATATGTTTTATAATATTCATGAATTACTTTCCAAAAGTTAAAAACATCCTATTAATTAAAAATAATGACTTTTTTATTTTTTAACTCCATGTTCCTTTGTAAGTTTTAACTACTTCTAAATAACATCAGACCTCTTTCATTGGAACATTTAATTGTTCATCTTCAGTTCACTGATGCATCAGGGTGTCGTTTTTGATAAAATATCGGCTCACTTACTGTATCAAAACAAATTATTGTGCAGTAATTTAATGACATAGCTCTTCCCTTTTATGAGCTCTGAAAATATCTCATTAACAGTTTCACAAATTACCACAATAACTTATGCTGACATGCTCATTTATTCTCATTTATGAATAGATTTGGTTGACAAGCCTAATGAAATATTGCTAGGAATTCCCGGCCTCCGATATGGATCAAGCATCATGAGAAAACCTCCAATTGGAGATTATTTGAGCATAAACACTTCACTATAAAAGTGCAATGTTAGGTTCTATCAAATATTCCAGTAAAAAAAAGTGCTTGTGAGCTGACGCTTCTCCATGGGTACAACATGGAAATGTTCTTACTTTCTACTCATCAGGAACCACAGTGATCTCCACCGTCTGCCTAATGCTTAATGAGGGAAAACAATCCTGTAATGTTGAATTTTTGCAGTCTTTAGAATATTATTTTGTGATATTTTTGCTTCTTAATTATGATAGGTCATCCTCAATAATTATTTTCTATAAAAGAAAAAATAATACACAGAATTATTTTGGAGTTGATCTAAATCCATTGTATAGAAAAATAGCAAAAATTATTTAACATTGCTTTGATGAGACTAATTAGAAAAAAGTTATATTTCAATCTTTGAGATTTTAAAAAATAATTTTTTAATCAAAGGTGAACTTTTAGGACATAATTTGGTGTATGAATTTATTTAATTAAATATCTGTGTAAAAGATAGTCAAATATTATACAAAGACTAATAAAACACATATAGTTCCTACCTTTAAGTGAGATAGTCTAATACATTTTGACTATGTCCATAGAAAGATTAATATTCACAAATTCCGCAACTTGTTTTCACATCTTTATGTGTCTCTTCCTTTGATATCAAAGGTTCTTTTGTGCATGACTAACATGTCTATGGTAACATTTTGTATAGCTTCAGACACATTTTTAAAAAATTATGGTGCAGAAAGTATATTGTCTCTGATATGGATACTACACTACACTACACTACACTACACTACACTACACTATGTATAACAGTACTTGGCCCTTATTGGGTTGAAATACAGGGGTGGGAAAAAGTAGGTTTAGAGGTGTTCATATGGAAAATAATACAATAATTAATAATAATAAAAGAATAAGCTGTGTTTTGCCTACTCACAACTTTAAATCTACTTTTTAAAAAAAATTATCTTTATTGTTGAAAGTATTACAGATGTTCCCTTATTTCCTCTCATTGACCCCCTCCACCCTGCTCCCGCCCGCCCCCCCACCCCCCAGGCCTTCACCTCACTGTTGCCCGACCATGGGTTATGCATATATGCCTATAAATTCTTTGGTTAATCTCTTCCTACCCCCCCTCCTTTCCCTTTGAAATACATCAGTCTGTTGCATGCTTCCATGTCTCTGGATCTATTTTGTTAGTCACTTTATTTTTTTCATTAGATCAACTTGTGTTTAAAGGTAATGGATATAAATCTATTAATCCATTTCCTTTTTATCTGGTATTCTTTATTACACAGTTAAAACATATTAAATTAATATCAATTCCAATTATTATTTTAAAAAATGTACTGAACTTATTATGGTTCATGTGGTCTTGGCTACCTCTGCTGCGTGATCTCTATGTTCCTCCACCTTTACTGTATCCTAGTGGCACTGGCCTTCTTTAGATTCCTTAAACCACCAAGTTCACTCCTGATGCTTAGGCCTCATTATTTCCTGTTTCCTTTGTCTAGAACTCTCTTCTCCCGGGTCTTTATTCAGCTAACACATTCTTATCACTCAAGCTCCACTTTAAGGATCACATACTCAGATATGATCTTTCTGAACATTTCCCTTAATTTGTACCAAGTCTAAAATGCCTTTTATTACATTATTGTTTTATTTCTATAACAACCTGAAATAAACTTATTTATTGTACTTATGTGCCATCTCCTTTCAAAAAAAGAAAGAATAAAAGCACCATAAAAACATGGTTCTTTTTTCTTCATCAGTGTTATGTCACTCAAAATAATACTTGACTACTAGTCTGTCCTAAAATATTGAATGAATGAATGGATGGATGGATGATTATATAGTCCTGAAATCTAAAGACATATTTTCTAGAGCGAAGGACAGATTACTAAACAAAAAATGTTAAAAGTGTTAAATTTTATAGCAAGCATTTTTTTTAATTGCCATAAGAACATAAAGAATGAAACAAGATTCTGCTAATGGGAACTGAGAGAAATTTCACAAATGCATTAAATGTACGAACTGCACCTTAATAAAGGGATGATTATATCAATTTTCATCCATATTGGGAGACATTTAAGAGAACAAGGGTACAATGGCGTAAACTAAAAAATAAAATTTTGGGGGGCGGCCTGAGAAACTGGAAAGGAGACTAGTTTGGCATAGCATGGGGTCAAATTATAAAGTGTATATAAAAGAGTGTAGATTTTATGCTTGGGGCAGTGGGTTTTATTAAAGGCGTGGGGATGGCACGATGGCATCTGTGTTTTTCAGATGCTCCTCAAACATGCAATCTCTCCTTAGAATTCCCCTAAGTTCCCATATGCCAATTTGAGAGTGAAAAGAATGTAGCCAAACTAACTGCATGCACTGACACAATAAGTATTTAATATATCTTTATAGAATAGTGAACATACAATTTTTTGGCCATTTCCAATATGAAACAACAAAAAATAAGCAAAAACAAAAGTAAGTCCTCTGCCTTAGTTAAATTAATGAAACAAGTGTAAATCTGATTTATACTTTTTATGACTTTATGTTCTATTTTAAACACTATTTGCTTAAAATTTCACTGCAGTTGGTGAATGAAAGCTATTCTCAAGGTAAATTTTTATGTTAGAATTTAAAATAACTAAGCAAGGTAAGGATATAAGAGAAAAATATAAAGAGAACGCTGGATCGTGTATATTAGCTTGGGAAAGCAGGACTGTATTACTGTATTTCATACCCCTAAGGGATGCTAGCCTCTGCACAGGATATTTATAAAATAGCCCTTTCTCTCTTTGTTAAAATGCAGAGCTGTTTGATCTGCTCAAACAACTTTTTTTGCAGTAATGGCTTTACCAGTAGATGTGCAGAATAATTCATCTAATTGAAACTTAGAATGCTATAGATAGGCGGAAAGTAATTACCTATGATACAAACTGCCCGGGTTCCTGGGAAGGACATCCATATCTTTACGAAAAGAGCTGTGAAATTATTCAAGACCACAAGCATCAGGACACCCATTTACATCTTATCTGCACCTCTCAGAGTTCTCCAGGATGCATAAGTAGAAGTAGAGTAAATAAGACAGCAAGGTAATCCTCCTGTTATATTCAGCACTGCTGAGATCCTACTGTGTCTAGTTTCACGGCCCAGAACTTAAGAAGGGCGAAGACAGTTTAGGATTGAGGAGCATAAATGATTGAAAAGTTAGAAAATGAGAACTCCAAGAAGGGTTAAAAAGATTTATGTTACTTAGGATAAAGGAGAGCTGCTTGAAGTCTTTTTTAATGGTCTTCAAAGAAGGGTTATTCCGCAGAGGTGGCGATCAGCTATTTTCATTGTTGTTGTAAACGTAACAGACAAAAATAGATTTTAATAGCAAAACAAGGGACGAAAGAAAGAAGCTTTTGATAATGGAAAAGGCTGCTCAATGCTAAATGGGTTCCCAAGGGATTTCAGAGCATAGCAATTGTGGAAATCTTTTAAAAATAGAATTTCAAATATATGAGGCTTGGAGGTCAAGGGAAGGACAAGATGACCTTTTAAGATGATTTCCATGACTGCAGTTCAGAGGCCATTACAAAAGAGGACCGAACTTCCACTAATCACTGAGATGGACTGTGCAGATAGAGGAAGCAGAAATCAGTACAAAACACAGACAAATGTGCCATCTCTTCTTGAAGCTATTTACCTAATTTGATTGTACAAAATTTTCTTCATGTGAGGGCAAGAGAAGCACTTTAGTTTTGCCTTCCTAAGAGATACTCTTCAAAAACAAAGAAGAGAAAAAGAAAACAATTGCTTCCAACAGTTCGGATTTTTCTTCTCAAGACAGTTTTCTTCCTGATTCGTATGTGGGGGAATCTCTCACATCATGTTATAGCTGGAATAAACAAGGGAAAACCTTACACAGCGGCTAACGTAACCCTTCTGTGGGCAACGCGGGAATGTTTGGGACTAAGAATATAACATGAGGCTTCTAAATTTTAGTGTGCATAGAAATCAGCCATGGGTTTGTTAAACATGCAGATCCACGGGTCAAGCCCTCAAAAATTCTGATTCAGTTGGTCTGAGGTGGACCCAGGAATCTGCTATTTCAGTAACAGCTTAGGTAGTAATGACACAGACTGAGTACTACCGTGTCAGAAACAATGGTCTAGAAACGTTCGTTCTGGTTCATGTATACATTTACTAAATATTTTTTGTTCTAATAAATACATATATATATACATGTATATATTATATGTATGTGTATATATATGTATATATATAGTTGTCTGTACTATGGAAATTATGATATAAAATCACCATGGAAAAATCATGTGTAATCAAAATTGTCTTTGAAATTCCCATAAATTACTCATAAATTACTGTACAATGTTGTGAGATGTAAAAACCTGAATACTGATATAAACACGCCGCATGGTTTACGAAGTGCATAGATATACCATGGCATACTTAACCGAAGGCGGTTCTGATTGCCAAAGCACTGATATTTACAAGAACTTCCATGGTGCTTAGCATGAAGCAAATGCTCACTGATAAACCTCCGCTTAGATGTCTTATCCTGACATGGTCATCACCACTTCTCTTAAACCTGCCTTTTTTCCCCTAATTTTTGTTTATATAAGGATAAAAGACATATCATGAAAAATCATAACTGCAAAACTGGAATGTCAGCAATTCATTAATTAGGATCCTGTTTTATGCTATTAGGGCTATGTTATTATTACTGTAAATGTAATAATATATTTTAAATTTTCCTCTCAGCTCCATCAAGTAATAGTTCTTCCTTTTTTTAATTTTGAAGTTTATGTCAAAAGAAAATGATGTTCCCCCAGGTCTGCAGAACAAAATATTTCATAAGTTAAGTTTAAGTGTAAAAGATTACTTTTATAACAAAGAAAATTAAACTTTTCAGAATTATGTTGAATAAGTTAAATGTTTTCTAATGCTTGCTTGGAATAAGCAATAATACATAAACTCTACCATCCATTTTCATTTGGAAAAGTGGTTTTCAATTTTCATGTATTCTGGTTTCTATAAAGTTCTCATATATGTATATGTGGCATCTATTTTCATAGAATTAACATACATAGGTATCCACTAAAACTAATTTAAGCACAACTTTATTACTGAAGAAGATTTAGAAAGCAATTCAAGAAGTTCTTGTACTCTCGGTTATCATTTGAAAATCAGCAATCATTATAACTAGGAATTTCTATTTCATAGACTCCTAGAAACCACTGTTCCTACATCTACTTTATAATTTTCACTCAGTTCTCTTTCTTCCCTACAATGTTCTAAACTCATCAATTCCAGGTGTCTCTGGAAACCCAGCCCTGGCTTCTTTCTAGTCCATCTTTAACATTTCCAACAGGTTTTCTTCAAGGTCTCCTTTCATTTCTACTATACACACATAAAGAAGTCCTTCAATGTTAAACAAATCAAAGGAAATGGGGGAGTGCTTTCAATTTCTTTTTTTCCTCAGTGTTCAGTGGTTTTCTAGCAGTGACAAAACCCTTCAAACTATGGTATATGCCTCATTATTTCCTTAATGCCATCAACCCATTCATTATCTTTTCAATACCTGAAATCTGGTTCCATTTCCAGAAACTTCTTTCTCAAAAGTTTCTACTCCTATCACTGATTTAATCTTCTGAAATCATTGCTATTCTTTCCCATAATCTGCAATAGTGTCCTATTGCCAGCTACATCAAGTCTAAACTTTTCTGTCTAGATTTCACGAGTTGCCATGATCTGGTTTAACCTATCCTACCCAAGGCAGAATAAGCAATTAGTCTCCAAGATACACACACAGTTACAGTCATGCCAGTATTTTCACTATCCCCCTGCATAGGTTTCCTTTTAAAATTGTCTTCATCTTAATCTTCTTTCTTTCTCTGTATCAATTCTGTATTCTCTGTATCAATTAACATCTGGACATCCTTCCTGGCCAGGCTGATGCATCATTTTCTTCAAGGACCCATCATTTACTCAAATTCTCACATTTTAATCTCTTGAATTTCTCCAGCATTTAGTTACTTTCTACTTGTTTTAATTTATAGCAATGAATTTCTAACTAAAAACTTTTCTTTTTTTTTTTTTTTTTTGCTCACTGATGAAAATCATGTTTTTTATACTTCTTTTCATTCTTTTTTTTCACCGACAAAAACACTGGGCTCTATGTGATGGGAAAAAAAAACATTGGTAGTTCCACTGACTATATACATAGGGGCATCATTTATGTAGACAAAAATGTGAGTGTCACTCCCTAAATGTTTGAGGAGAAAAGCCTACACTGTCACAGAAGGGATCCTATATTCATAAAATATTTCTTTGAATATATGTTTCTTACTTAAAAATTACTGTATTTAGGTCAAAATCAAATTATAGATGAAATATTGCTATATAATTACAAATATTCAAATAAATAAAGCAGTTTATATGCACACCTACATGTGTGTGTGTATCTGTGTTTCTGTTCTAATACTCATGGATCTGCTATTAAGAAACAGAAATAATATACTAAATCAAAGATCCTTCAACAATAAATTTTAAAAATTTGTATGTTTTGAGCATAGGTCAGCAGCTATTGCAACACTCTGCCTTCAACATAGTATAAAATAAGCTGTTCATAATATAAAAGAAGCTTGGAGAAAGATTGCCCTCATATTCCCCCTCTGCAGATTGCAGTCACGTCCAATAGAGAGGGCATAGCAGGAGACCCTCAGCTTACTCTTCACTCCCTGCCCCCAAATCTTATGTTTGGAAGCATTGTAATGAGCATCTATACACAATCAGTAATTTAGAAGAAATCAAAAAATGTCCCAAAGTTTGGAGAGCCTTGAACTACAAGAGATTCTAGAGGTCGAATAGAATTGATGGTTTCTTAGATGAATAATTTCCCACCCAAATGTAACTCAAGCATAGAAAAAAATAAACCCTTGTTTATAATAATAAATTCCCACACAATTTTAAAATACTCATCTTCTTATCAGTGTGTGTATATATATTCTTTCTCTATTTTTGCCAACTATTTGGAAATATAAACTACAAATGTCTGTAGTTTTAGGTTCATTTTCTTAAAACAGATTTTGGCATCATTTTTATATTTTCTGATAAAGTAATGCAGATTTGAATAAGCATTTCTAACTCTAATAATGTAAATACATTATATCGATAGTGCTACTAGAATGCAGACATGAAATGGTATTATTATAATTATTCATAAAGATAATTTGTATCATTTCCCAATATTTGGGAGAGTATCACTTGATATATACACTTGAATTCAAAGAGAACTGAATCCTTATGTCTATATAAGGATTATTTCAGAACCTTTGCTATATTTTTATTATATGAATTTTGCTAAGACATTATTTTGGTGGGTTACAATTATTTTCATAATGTTTTAACATTTCAAATAAGGAACTCACTGTGACACTGTGGAACTCAGCCTATTCTTCACAGAAAAACAATAATTAAGATAAAGAAAAACTATCTTTTGTCAATCTGGAAATGTCAAGTGTAAAAACAAATCCCTAACTTGTTCTTGAGGAGGGAGTTCTCCTTCCAAGAGGGTCTGATTCAGGGATAAATAAAAATGTTCCTATTCTAGGAGGCAGGCTGTTCTCTGTCAGATACAAACGACCCAATGAGAATGAAGGAGATGATTAAAGGGAAAAAATCGGGCCTGTCATGAGGTCAGAGTAGTGGCTCAGACCTCCTGCTGTTCAGAGCTTGTGTTTATACTCTTAAGTTGAGCAGCCTTGACTAGTATCTTTCTGTAGGGTTTGGACAATAGGGGAAGTAGGAGAGCTAATCTGAGACAACAGAACAGAAAAGGATCTGCCTTCTGTACAGGCACAAAAAAGGGAAGAGTTCATTCAAATTAATACAGTTTTTTCTTTGGCAAGAGTTGTTTTTCCCCCATTCACAAGCTTTTATTTGTCTATTTTTTTCCATTGGTATTTGTGTTTTCTTTGTTGTTTTGCACAGAATGAAAACAATAAAACTGAAAACAAAGTAGGCATTCACATAGTATGCATCCCTTGAAAATAAATGAGTATTACCTTTCTATATGCTTTCTAATGAATTCATCAATTTAGCTTACATTTATATTGGAAATTACAGCCTGTCAACTATGAAAAATGCCGTTTATTTACAAAGCAAATTGTTTACATTACAAACAGATTTAGAAAGGGAAGCTATTCCCCAACTTGAAATGCAATAAACTGAGAGATCCCACCATATCTGGGTCGCCTGAAAGCAGACTGCAACCAATCTTGCAGAAATTTTATATTCAAATACAGTAATAGTAAAGTCTCAGACCCTACCTTTAGGCCAACTTCAATGTAACATTTATTAATAATACTAAAAACAGCAATAACCTGAATAAATAAAATGCATTTTTTCCCTAGGATCTCAAAGTGCTTTCCCTAAATTATCTCATTTATTCTCATGACATATTTCTGTAAGAAGAAAGCAAATATTGTAGGCAATCTCAGTCCACACTTTACTAAACAACTTCGAGAGGATCGGTGACATTCTGGCACTAAAACCTGCAGGTTTATAGCCAACTGGCTGCACGCCTGGTAGGCCGACAGCAGCCGGCTCTCTAATGGACATCTTGGAGCTGGAGGAAGAGCTGGCTTTACAGAGCGGGTGGAAAGGTGATTAGCCAAGACAGTGTGCTTGAGGGATGCTGATTATATATGCTCACATATGAAAGCACATCCTACCAAAGCACAATATGTGCTGATACAGGAAATTTCACTATTAGTTGGGGTTTAGTCAATACCCTACTTAAGTGCAAGTACTTAAGGTTACACATTCACTTAGGAGTAACTATAATGATCTTAGCATGAATTATTTTACCAATGCTTTTATTGAGAGTTTACAATGGAAGAGAAAAACATCAATTCAGTTTGGGTAAGAAAGATAAAGTTAATATTTTCATAAGAATTTTACAATTAAGTTGTCATTTATGATCCTAAAATTGTAATATGTCAGATAGAGAACAAAACAAAGGGAACCAAGGGCATTCAGGCATAGACAGGGCTTCAGGATTCTAGAGAGGTGACAGGAAAGCCTAGGACAGAATACATTAACTAAAGGGGAGGTATGGCGAGGAAGATAAACCGTGATATATTTCCTAACTTGTATATCATTAGAGCTAGAAATTAGGTGCCCATAACCCTGGATTTTGTAGATTGTTCCAAACTTTATGCTTTAGTGCTAACCTTCATATCTAGAGTTATCACAGCGATTTGCTCTCTAATGAGAGAACCAAACATATAAGTAAATCTGAGAGTGTCCAAGCAACTTTGGCTAACTCTCTGGGCACAAAGCAATGTCCATGTATTTTTCAGGTTTGCTGGAACAGAGTGAAACTCCTAGAGAACATAGCTTGCAGTAGCCATCATCCAAGAGGGATTAGTTACATAACCTAAGTCTACTATCATTAAGGTCACCCCAACTATTGCAAGATTATTTTAGGTATAGCAACAAAGATATCCAAATGGCTTATCTTAGTCTTATTTAAGTTATACAGAGTTAATACATGAAAGGCTAAGTATATGTAAACTATATCAACCTTTCCACTTAGTACAAGAAAATATTTCACATTACTATACCCATTTTACAAATGAGGATGTGACCTATTCAGGAGAAAGAAATAACTTGTCACCTATCTGCCAGAAGATAGTTTATTTATTGGTCCACTACATATACTGTTAAGTATTCTTCCTCACATAATTTCCTCTCTCTCTCTCCTCTCCCACTTTCCTCTTCTAAAATTATCTTATTTTTAATGCCAAAAGAAACTGACATAAATTAAGCTAGGAATCTCTTTACATAGGCTCTCCAGAGACAAAGTATATTCCCATTTAAAGTGTTCAGTAGAATAATATTTTAATGAAATACTATGCAGCTATAAAAAAGAAGGATCTCTTACCCTTTGCGACAGCATGGAGGGACCTGGAGATTATTATGCTCAGGGAAATAAACCAGTCAGAAAAAGACAAATATCACATGATCTCACTTCACTATGTGGAGTCTAATGAACTAAATAAACTGATGAACAAAATAGATCCAGAGGCATGGAAGCATGGAACAGCTTGGTGAACCTCAAAGGGAAGTGGGGAGGGGGGCAGGAATAGATTAATCAAAGCACTTATATGCATATACGTATTGCCCATGGACACAGACAATAAGGTGGTAAAGGCTTAGGGCGGGGCAGGAACAGGGTGGAGGGGAACAGTGGGGGAAAAGGGGGGACACCTGAAATACTCTCAACAATAAAGATAAAAAACAAATGATATATTTTTATTTTCAACATCCTCACTCTGAGCCCCATCATAATATGAACCCCATCAAATTTTACTTAGCTGTGGCCTGGCATTCTGGCTCACCTCCTTGTCAGCGATGTCACACCATTTAGGGTTTCTGAGCATATGTCAGCAGACCTGCTGAAATGGGGGAAAATCATGGATATGATGGATAAAGCTCTATTATTTAGGAGCTGCTGACCTCAAACAAATCATGTAAAATCTGTGAACTTCAGGTTTTTTTCCTATGTAAAACATGAGTATCATCTGTTTTGTTTTCATAATGAAAGTGTTATAAGAAAAGAAAAAGGTATGTAAATGTGTCTGAGGGCATTTCTAAATATAAAGCTTTGTTACTGCGGGCCCATCCTGTACTAATTACTTTGACAAGCCTTTCCTAGGCTACAAAGGACAGAAAGATTAGATCATTGGTCTCTGTCCTCCATGTTCTTACAAGCAATCATCCCAAAAGAAGATTTAATGAGAAAAATTAGGTAATACAATGAGGTTAAACTGAGAAAGTTAACAAATTTTATAAACTCTTGATCTCAGGGCCACGGTCAGCAAAGATCATCTCCTCTGGTATATAAAATCTATCATGGCTGTGCATTAATAGTTATCACAAAATCACAAATTCCTGTTGCCTTTGAAAATGACTGTTTCATGCCACACTGCTAATATACTTCTGTAGTTCCTGTGCAAAGACTTTTTTCCCCTATTGATGTAAAAATCTAGAAGTGATCATTCCCACTTCGGTATCTGGCTGCCGGTTTCTGGGACTCACTGTGCTGGAACACTATCTCAGACCATCAACAGCTACATTTCTAGGTTTTTAGCACTTACCATTTTTGATATATCTTGGGGCCATCACCTCTACTTGCTTTCAGTCCTTTGTATTAAACTACCCAGGCATTTATTTATTAATAGCTAAACCAGAGGTAGTGAAATTCTGCAGACATCTCAAGCTCAGCATCCATCTGTGTTGAGGTTTTGCCACAGGGTCTTGCATTGATTATTAGCTGGGATAAATCCCAAAATATTGTGATCTCTAAAGAGAACCAGGGCATGGCTTTGAACCCAAGGTAGATGAGACAGCAGAGCTGCTGCAAAATTATAATTCATCTGCAGAATGAATGCATGCATGCACTTTTAGAAAGAAGATCATTAGTTGTTATTTTTTTCTTTAAAGTGAATAATTAAACATAAACTCATTTGCTTCTATAATTTAAATATGCTTGCTTTAGGTTGGTTGCTGAATTTTCCTTAAGCTTTTTGTAATACACTTGTCTATTCCATTTACACTGTAGGACTCTTAGAATTATAACACTTAAAGGCCATCTAGCACATTGCCTCTATTTTTACAAAAGAAAGTAAAGCTTATAATGAAGTAACTTATGCAAGACTATTCTCCCAGTTAGTAGAAACCGTGTTGTAATGTCTAGTGAATATTGTTTTTACTGCAAAAATGCTGCCTTCTTGGGGACAGAGATCTTTTCTATTATTTCCAATCTTATTGCCTGTTTACCCAACATTCTTCACTCTGTACTATACTAATAAAGAAAATAAGAATATTTTCAGTGTGCATATTCAATGTATGGCTGAAGGGATGGTGGAAGAAAATTAAAATGTGGCATTAATAGACAAAAAAATTACATATAATTTTAATTAAAATCCATAGAAGACAGAAATAAGAGCTACATTTAGGAAGTATTGATAGAAACTAATTTATTAGAAATATTTAATAATAATTGATGATTACTTAACAAGTCTGTGATACAAGCTTTTATTATTTCATTTTAATCTCAAGACAACTCTAGCCCAGGTAAGGTGGCTCAGCTGGTTGGAGTGTCGTCCATACACCAAAACGATTGTGGGTTTGATTCCAGGTTGAGGGATCAATCCTGGTCAGGGAGCTTACAGGGAGGCAACCCATTGATGTTTCTCTGGCACATTGATGTCTCTCTCTCTCTCTCTCCTAAAAATCAACAAAAACATCCTCAGGTGGGGATTAAAAAAAAAAAGATAACTCTATGTCAAAGTTAGGTCTTATTTTTACCATACATTTTTGCAGAAGAGAAAAGTGAGGTGCTATATGACTTCACAGTTAAAATGTATATGACATTTTTTATTATAAATATTAAATTATTTATTACAATGTATTTATCTGTTTAAAAGATTTAAAATGCACAGTACATGCATACATATATATGCAATTATCACATATCGTTATTACTGTAGCTCTTTGTTTTCATGTGGTCCCTAATTTTCTGTATTCCAAGCTTCCTGAGAGAAATAACTGGGTATCTCAGAAGATATATACTGCAATAAATACTAACATAATAAATAAATAAATGCATGCTGTAGATAAATACATGCTGTAAATAAATAAATACATTCTGAAATTGGAGCAAACGGTAAATTGAAAGAAACAATGTTGAGGACAACAACTAATTTCCTTCTTTACCTGTTACTCATTTTTACAAGGCTTAGAAATATTGATTTACAAATTTTCTATCCCCTAAAAATATGATTTATAATAGTTTTGTGTTTCTCTTACTACTTGTGTTTTACCTCACTAGGAAATTGAGGTCAATCTGACTACTTTTATCTAAAGTAATTGTTATCTAACTATCTCAAAGACCAACGACCTCAAGCAGATATAAATTATAGACTTAATAAAATTATGAGTATTTTTAATAAATGACTACTTAATTTTTACAAGTACATAGTATGTCTACAGAAATACACTGACAACCTGTAATCATACACAGAGATTATCTTTTAAACTTTCTTATTGAAATGATAAATTAGCAAATAATATTCTTCATCTAGTTTTATGAAGGCAGACACATGAGAGCTTGGTTAATGCAGAACCTAAGGACTTCAAAGCATGTCTGTTTCATAATGGATGGAACATGTAGTACTGATGTTACTCAATAAATCTTAACAGTTTAAGCCAGGGCAAAGCAGTGGAGTGAGAAATATTATTCATTCTCTCAAAATGAAAGATGTCATCTATTGTTTATATTGTTAGATATTTTACTTCCATAAAAAAAAAAAAAATAGTTGATTTAACTTGTGTTAGCACTACAGAATGTAATCAGAACTAATCACTTTCAAAGACTTGAGTTCATTATTTTTTTATTTATTTTTAGCTGGAGTTCAAAATTAATTTTGGAGATCTTTGACTCAGGCACATCTGACACATTTCAATACTATATTCTGCTAATGGAGTTGTCAACATCTCAAGAGAAATTGAGAACTCATGAAATAGTGAGTTTTTCTTTACTAGAGTTAATCGAACAAAGGTTCTCCTAACATTCATCTTTGTTTCCTACCAGCCAAGAGTCTATGATTAGCAGGGGTATGATATAGTAGAATTGTATCCCTAGGGCTTATACAAAAGAAATCACCACTAATCACTACATTATTACATTGTTCTTATTGTAAGATAGAACCATAATCACTTCCACTTCATAGTACTGAGTTTACTTCCTATTCTGCTGGTGCTGAATAGGAAAAAGCCCCAGGCATTAAGAGCAATGCAAAAAATTACCATTTCAGTTATTAAAATGTACTATGTTAAAATATATTACAAAATCAATATTGTGATATTTGTTGTTCATAAGACAATTACTATTTGCTTTCATAAAACATAATTCTTAATACAAAAATATAAAATCTTTTGTTTTAGTTCACTTACAAAAATCTCTTTTAAAATAAAGAGTACATAGATTAAATTTGCTGAAATAAAGCATATTTCATCAAAATTACAGACATTCTTGGGAGATACAGCACAACAGACCATCCTATAATGCCCTAGTGACAGATTCTGTGAGTAAATCAGTTACACATTTAACCCTACAAAAATATGAAGCTGGTAAATAGAATTTTCATAAGTCAACAGCGTAAGCTTCCAACTATGTTAAAAAATTGTACCTAGGAAATGTGATTTACTAAGAAATACATACATGAATATAAGTTCTTTAAATTGCATTAAAGGAAAAAAAGTGCGCAAAACAGTCTATTAAGATAAAATAAAAGTGTTCCAAAGGGACAGCAGCCTGTAAACCAGCAGCCCTACTCTTGCCTCCATCTGTAAACTCTACTCATAACGCAAAGCTCTGATTTAAACTGAAAATAAGCATTCTAGACACATTAAGTGAATAGATTTTTCCTATGTGTTTTCTGTCACATCATATTATGGAGTTGTGGCTGCCACACAGATTATACCAAGTAGCATGTAAAGAACAAGGTACCCAAAAAAATAACAGTTCAACACAACTAAACGGAATTATTGAATACACAGTGGCAATACTTGTTTTAAGCAGTTACCAAAAGGCTTTATTTTTTGTTTCCTTTCATGTTATAGTCTATATTATATACAACTGATAGTATTTATATTTGACATAGATTTGTATCAAAGTTTTCATTATAGATATACTTTTCTGACTTTAGGGAGACTGTCCATTAAATATTTAAACTATCACCAATTTTAATATTTTAATACTGGTTATCTAAAAATTACAATTGTGAAAATGTATCCTATTTTAAATATAATTAAGTTGAATTGTGAATTCTGATACATGAAAAGAAACATAAGCACAACTTAATACCCTCTCAGACTTCACATTCTAGAATTTAATTAATTGAATAGAATCACCACATATAAAGAAACTTATTTTAGGATTTTCCTAGTCCTCAATTAAGAAATAAATTAATGCTTATATGATATTACACCTGCTTATTAAAATCAAAATGCTCTAGATTAAAAAATTATGTGTAAATGTACACATTTGTACTAGGAAATACGTATGTAAAAGCCCAAGTTAATCAGTACCCTGGAGTATTAAAGTTTAATATTAGAATTTAAATTTGGGAAATATGGGCTTCCAGAATTATTCCTAGGACATAATCTGCCAATAGCCCTGGGTATGTGCATTGGAACCTGGTAATTTTCCAAATCTCTAAGTTGTTTTGCTTTAGACTCAGCCAGGAAATGGCTTAATGTACCAGTATAATAGCTCAAGAGGGCGAAAAATGCATGTATTGGGTCTGGGAGATCCAGGCAAGTTTCAGATGATAATGATGATAATGTCTTAAGTTAAATATGATGCTAGAGTATCATATGCAAATATGCTTCTATAATGCCCTTTAAGCACAATCAGGTAAATAGTAGGAGATAAATGGTAAGTAAGTAAATAATTAAATAGCTAGATGGGGCCCTCATCCATCAACTCACTCTAGCAGATTTAAATTTGTGCAGGAAATGGCTTTCTTCTGACAATTCCAAAAATATTGTTGGTGCTCAAGTTTCCATTTCAGCCCTCTGCATTTATTCATCTATAAAATCTTCCCAAGCCACCAATTAATTCACATTCACTTTAAATCCATGTGTTTAGATTTTTTCCAGACACCAAATCTGGAAGAATCTATTAGTAGCACTTACATCTGTGGAAACTAAAGCCTTGGTGAGTTAACACCTCTTTACTAGGATAGTCCATACGCTCCTCAAGATGTCATTCAATATTTCTACCTAAAATGGTAGGAAGCGCTCAAACCAGTACGCAATTGTTTCAAGCCTGCTGTGCACTCCTTCTGGGAATCTAGTCTGACTGTGCTTGCTGTAAGATTTTTGTTTTAACAATATGTTATTTATTTGGTTTGAATACTATAGACCATTTTTTTCCAAGAGAATTCTTCCAATAAGGCTGAAAAATTATTGTTCTTTATTTTATGAGGAGCTGGTCTCCCAAGGTAATTTGTTCACTCAACAAAAGCCTGATGAGGATCAGCAGAGAAGCCAGGTTTACAAAGACGAAGTAGTTGGCGGAGAAAATTTACTGAGTCCTCAGACTAGCAGTGAAGATGGGCAAGTAAACAAACGAGTTACAATATAAGTGACAGGGGTGTAAATGTCATGCTTCGGAGGACTCATCTCTGTGTGAGTCAGAAGAAGCCTCACAGTAGATATGGCATTTAAATAGCACTTGAAAGCAGAGCTTGCCATGTGAAGACGGGGGAAGTGACTCCAAAGAGAGGGGAGAAAAAGGACCTGGCGAAAGGCAGAGTCAAAGAAAAAGTCTCATGTTTGTAAAGCAGTGAGAAACATATAAACAGCATAATGTTTATGGGGGAGAAGACAAGGGGTATGACTGAAGGCAAGAAACTGGACAAAGGTGGAGGTTGACCAACGTAGGAAGAGGCCTATCTGCCAGTCTAAGGAATTCTGATTTACTTCTGTAAGCTAATGGGGAGTGTAAATACCTTTTTAAAAAAGTAACTAATGTGGAAGACGATTAACAAGGGGAATGACCACAAAGAGGAAGACCAAAGGGCAAGCAGTTTCGAGGTAGACCAGAGGGTAAACAGTTACAAAAGCCCCAGGAAGGGATGATGAGAGGCTAACTCTGCAGGGACACTGAAGGTGTAGAGAAGCCAGACCACCCGAGAGGCTCTCCAAAGCTCAGTCAAGAACAGTAAGAGCACAAGTGTCAGCTTTTCCGCGTTTCTATGGCTGAAATCTTTCAAGGGCCACCTGATGCGCCTTAGAAAGCACTTTATTTGCACCATATGAAATCTTCATTTGCTTTTGCATTGAATAATTGCTATACCAATTATTCTCGGTTTTGCACTTTCTGTGTACTCTACACAGCTGACAACTGCTTCAGCTATCAGAGGCCATCTCCTATTTTTGGAGAAAGCCCAGTAGTCATGAGATTGTTTCTCTCAACTATACTATTCTTGGTAACTGTAGGAGATATTCTTCTCTTATTAGTCTAGGTGCCTTTCTCACGCTGTCTCCTGTCAAATTTTCAATGCAGATAAAAAGTTAGGGTCCCTCAACTTAGGAATTCTTAAATTACTGAGACGTCTAACATGGATCCAGACTTGCAAGCAAAAATTCCCAAACAAAATATCTGAGAGGCAAATGGCTTTTAGGCAACTAGTTTTCAGCAGTTCCAGAGTGGCAGTTGCAAATGCCACTACATATTCAGTTAAATAATTAGCCTAGTAACCAAATATGACAGTTTTGTTGAGGGGAATTGTCATTGAAAACACACTGAAGAGTTGATGGCCAATGTGAGTTCATGGAAAGGCTGGTGCACAGACCACGTAGACACACCAGACCAAAAAAAAAAAAAAAAAGTTTCTAATGTAGATTCACTTTCCCTTTTCTAATAGAATCAAAACATACCTATACAAAGCTAATTCATTCCATCAACATGTTTTAATTAAGTGCTTCCTCTTCACATTTACCAGGCTAAAAATTTGGACAAAGTAGACATGGCCCTCAGCTCACTCAGAGAGTAAACCCCAGTAGAGATGGCAGACACAAAATAAGCAAAGTAGCAAATAAAAGGATTACAAGTTGTGAAAAGACTGTGATGGGAAAGAGAAAGATACATTTGATCACATTCTGGTCCAAAGGGTAGAAGGGTGCAGGAGGCAGGCTCAAGTGATTCTCCTCTCTGCCCGTCTGCCAATTAATCTCTCCCAAGACATTAAGCTAACTCAGGGGAAATCATATTTACTCATTCTACAATTATTTGTTGAATAATTATTAATCGCTAAGTTCTGAAAGTTGGGAAAGCCAACACCATTCACTCTCACATACTAAGTAGTCTCTCCAATTGTGCTTATTCTTTCTTTGTGATGCAGTTCTTAACATAAATGCAACAATTACACATTTTTTTAAAGGTTCTTCTCCTTTAAAAAAGAAAGTAAAGTAAAGAAAAAAGGAAAAACACTTGCTTGAGTGCATAATCCCCAGTAAAAGTATAACCTGAGAACAGATTAAACAAGATAAGGTCCAGAACAATATAGTTTCTACCTTACTCAGAAAGAGGTAAAGGATTCATTGTCATGTGAGAACAGTAAATGGCCATAATTTAACATATCCAGAATTAGAAAATTTCATGTTTTAATGAAGTGCAACTTTACCAACATTAAAAATAAAATAAAATTTTAAAGTAATGATGAAGGCAATTGAGAGTATTTTTCAAATGTATTAAAATGGTTTTAAGCAACAGTGGAACTGTGGACCACGTGCCAATGTTTAGGGGGCATGCAGGTGACAGCCGATCAATGACTCATCATTGATGTTCCTCTCTCTCTCTCCCTTTCCCTTCCTCTCTCTGAAATCAATAAAGATATATTTTAAAATATATATAGTTCCTATTTCTATTAGGAAGTCTGTCTTTCTCTCTCTTCCTTAATGTTTTCTTCCATTAGGTATAAGAATGCTGTTAATTTCGACATACTAACCCAACATCTTCCTTTGGTTTCATTCGCTATTCTCTTTTCAGCTGTTAACTGTTGTTGAGTGCTTGGTTCACACGTTTTTAGTGTGAACATAAGGAATATGTTGAAAGATAACAGTTTTCTCTTAAACCCTGTACAGGCCTTGCTTTGTGAGTGTAGATTGGTAGCATTTTCATTCTAATTATTTTGTAAATAGAGTTTTGCTTTTCACTTTAATCCAGGAGTATTTTAGAAGGCTTAAAAAAAACTTTTTATAAAGTGGTTTAATATCTTTATAATTATTCTGTTTGTCAATAACATGATTGAAGAGTATGTCTTAAATGAATTATAATTTGGGAGTATTTTTATCTAACGTACGACAATTACCACAAAAACAAAAACAATGATGGTGGGGCAATATTTTGCTTCAATTTTCTAGATGACTAATTTATTTGGTATTTTTATTCCCTTATCTAGCTCTTTCATTAGTTATTTGTTTGTTTTATTTTAGCAATGGTATTCTTAATACACAATAATTTTTAGTGTTCTTTGCTTCTTTTTATAGCAGACTTCTTATTCTACAAATGTGACTCTAACTTCCTGAATATAATTTTTTTTTAATTCTGTTTCCTCTGTTAACACTTTCTAAATCTGACCTGATTTCTCTATTAATTTTGGAGTATTTCTTGCTTCTGAATTAGTGAGTTTCTAATTGAGAAAGGAATGAAAACACAAATGTAAGTTGCAAAGGAAAACAAAACATAAAAATAAAGAAAAATAAATTCTACTTATGGAGTAAAGACAGAAATGACCATGTTTTTATAAAATGCCTTTCCTGAGCAAAAAAGAGTTGCAGTAATTTTTAGGGCAATCTTCCAAGATCAATATGCTTTCTGTCCTATAATTATTGCCATAGATTAAATATATGAGAATTCTGTTTGTCATACTGGCCGTTTTAAATCTTAGAGCAATTTGATGGCCTTTTATGATTGGAAGTGGCGGAGATTTAGATTTGTTTACAGAATTATTTGGTATTTTTAAAAATATCAACTCCTTTCTACCCACACTGCTGTGTTGTTTGCTTGAAGCCGGCATCAGAGACCACAGGACCTGGATATTCTGAAATCAGTGGCAAGGTTCTCTGTTTTTTTGAAAATGCCGGAAGGGTTCCATGCATTTGCTATATCCCCTGTATTGGTGGTTTCACATAAACAACTTCTGTTTCTTTCATGCAAAGACTGAATGGATAAACTATCTGCTATGCAATTATTTGGTGGATTTCAATGTAGAGGACATGAGTTTGATCCGAAGAGAAACAGGAAACGACTCATCCAGAAGCCAAAGGGTGAAAGAGTGGTTATATTTTCAAAATCTCTTCTAGGTGAAAGATAAAGATGCATAAATAGATAATCATATCCTTGGAAAAATAAACCTTGACTGGTTAAAAAGAAGACTAAAGCAGGAATAAAAGACCATGATAAATAAATCAGAAACTATCCATAATATTTATGACAACACTCGAATATAAAACCTTAATGCTGAGCTGCTGGTGATCAACCTTAACATACATGCCTAGATGGAAAACCCGAGACCACACTCCTTTCCATTCATTCACAGAAGACATGTGCTGTGTACAAATCCAATACGAGCTTAGTTGGTCATGGTAAATAGGATAAGACTGGAAAAGCCTACATCAGCAATAGAAAGGGCACGAAGCCCTATATGCCTCTATTTCATCTCTCTAAACATTTGAATAATTGTGCCTTGTTTGGTAAGTTATGCAACGTGTTTTTATGTTTTTAAAAATAACTTTTAAAATCAGCATAAATAATTAAAAACAATTTTTAAAAAGCCAGTACTTTAATAAAAGCATTCGATTTTGTGGTAGGAGCTGAGGACATGGAAGTGCATAAGACCAGATCCTTGAATTTTGATAAAACCACAGCATTCTAACTATATTAAATAATTACAAATGTGCAATATAATCTAATGTTAAAACTGAAATACTGAAACCCTTGGTTTCACATGTACACAGAGTTTTAGCATCATTTCAACTCAGCTACAGTTTTAGTTTATTGGGTTTAGTTAATTCTGAAAAATAATCAGTCGTGAGCCAGGCCCAGGCTCCTTCAGTCTGCTGATTAACAGGGGTTTCTCATATTTTCTATCACCAAACCTCTTATCCTGACTCGGCACAGCATTATCCTCGTTAAGGAGCCGGCCTGCTCGCTATCAGAGCACCAGGTCGAACGGGAACTCAGAGATCATTTGCCCCTTTCATTTCAGAGATTAAAAAGGGATTTCAGAAAGATGCTACCTTTTGAAAAATCTCTTTTGTTCTGATTAAAGTTTTTCTTTTTTGGGGACACAAATGAGATTCTTATATCTTCTTTACATAAACTATCTCACTATTACGGAGGACCAGCTAACTGGTGGTGTACTTCAATCAGAGATTACCATGCTGGGGAAAGAAAAAAGATTGTTTTTGTTGTTTGTTTGTGTAGAATTCCACACATAGGTTCAATGTTCATAAATTACATCTATAAGTTACAGTTATCCTAAACAAGTTCTCAACTATGAGCCAATAATCCCTATCATGTCTTATTTTTCATTTGTTCCATTTTCTATTCTATGTTATTTAAGTGAGGTGGGCTCTAGAGATTCCTGGGAGTAGTCATTTTAGTGGTATTTCTAAAAATAAAGAGATATTTTAGTACATTTTTTTTCTGATCAATAAAGGAATGCAAACTATGGAAATAAAGAAAAGTAATAGCATAGATAACAGTGGTCTGTTACATCAGCATCCAGAGTTTGAATATCTTGAGACATTTCTATTTTGTCTTAATCCTGTACTTTTTTTTTTTTACAAGCATATATACATACATGTTGAATTTGAAAGCCTGGCTACTGTCTTAAAAAATACTTTACCAGGTTTTTTTTAATGTAAATCACCAAGAACAGGCCTGCAGAGTCACTGTCAAAAACGTCTCCTTCCATGTCTGACGTTAAGTCTTGGCTCAACTCAGGAAGAAGAGAAATATGACTTAGAAGTAAGAGAAAAATTCACCTCATTTTAATCCTGAAAAAAATTATAGAAAAAGAAATGCTTTGCTGGAAAAAGTAGCAACAGCAGGAAAATCTCTCCTGACTACCTACCTAAACCATGGTCAGGAGGTGACTTTGCAGGGTATTTCATAAATAACCTAAAGTGTAATCAAGGAGAGAGAAGCTGAAATTTACCTTTCTCAGGCTGATTTAGCTTCGTGTATGAACTGGAAGTAAATTGAGAGCCAGAGGACACCCCCCCCCCCCCATGGCTTTGCCATGATGTCCTGAGCTCACATCTATCACACCCCAACGGTTGGCAGGTCAAGTGTGGAGGGGAAGGTGAGTCCTTAACAGGAGGATGGCGGTAGGGTCTTCAGTACCCACCCCAAAAGAATAGAGCAAAATCACCTGCAGGATGTGTCCTGAGCAAGTAGAAAAGCGTTATCGCCCTGGAGGCCTGTAGGTGCTTTTACACATTCAAAAACCAACACAATGGCTCTTCACTCCCAAAGACCAACGCAATGTCCCCTTATCTTCCGATTTACAAAGACACAAAAACCTCACTCCTAGTTTATATGGATGATAGTGGTTTTAGGGGCAAAGAGGTAATTTGAGAAATTAAATTGTGCCAAAATAAACAAACTACTAAATGATACTTTAAATAATTTAATTATTTTTTACAAAAGCACTTGGGGAGACACTCCTCTCCTCCCACCTCCCCCTCCCCAGCTGCACACACACTGTTCCAAGGTTGGGGTTCCGGAGAAATATGCACAGATTACTATAGCAAAAATAAAGCAGTTCCTTTTTCTCTGTACATCCACGCTATAGAAGGAGTTAAAATTCAAAGATCTGCTTCATATGTATTTACTTTCCTTAAATATGTTAAAGCATTTCACTGTTAGTGATAAAAGCAGGGATTTAATTCCAATGTTGACCAATTTGCTCTTTGCCCATCTAGATGTGAACTGTTCCTAAAAGTCATCAGGCAAAACATGCCATTGTGCAGAATACAATAGACACTGTGAGGATGGGTGCCTCTCCTCTCTACCAATGTGAGCAATACAGTGAAAGACGCAATCTGATTTGGTGAGACGATTACAATGAATAGTGTTTTAATATGAACCTTTTATACAAAAGTTAGTGAAGCACAAAGTTATTATTGTCTTTGCTTAAATTATGTTTATTTTTAGTTAAAAACTAAATCCTTTTGTCATATGTACTAAAGTTATAATACAAAAGATAAGCCCAAAGCAAAGATCTTTACCACTGAAAATGTATTTTGCTATGTTCCATCTTCTCTTTTTTCAAAGGAATTCCCCTGAGTTATGCATTCAGGATTCCTGGTTTTGAATAGAGCCCATCTTATAATCACTTTGTACCTGTAATTAGTTGTTGCAGGTTGCTACCCCAGGATTCACCCCTCTCTTTAAAGTGAGATTAAGAGAAGTGATGATCATTAAAGAAAATAAGACTTAATGGAAACTTTACAATCTGAAGTCCTAAAAGAACATTAAAAAGGGAAATCTTTAAAGAAATAATAGAGAATTTTCTTAAATGTTTTATGCAAATAATCAATAGTTCGTTACTTTGCTTATTTGAGTGGTTCTGTGACTGAGCAGATATTATGTATTAGAAATATTTTTTTAGAATGCTGGGAGACGTGTAATTTTCCATAACTCTAGATTCACATTTAGAAAATGGAGAGCCATGAGGTAAAGTAGTGTTATTCTTAGGCACAGAAACAGTGGACAATTTAACATGGCTCCTGGAATGCTAATTCTGGAAATTATGTCTTTGAACTTAGTTTAGGGCATCTACAGACTTGAATGCTAATGACAATCAGCTAAAATATTATAAAACTTTACCGTTTACAAAACAATTTCACAATTTCTAAAAGAAAAGGGAGCATAAATATCCTAAATCTTACTTATTAATAATAAATAACATTTTTCATGTTTAGTTGATCCTATTTTAGTCCTCTGTTTAGAAACAGAAGGCTTAGCATGGTTAATTAACTCACCCTAAGTTGTACAGCTTGTAAATGTTAAAGTCAGAAATCAAACACAGGGCTTATAGTGGATGATGACTTCTACTCCATTAGAAGTTCAAACTGAGAATTTTTTTTTTTAATGTGTTTATTGCCCTGGTTGGTGTGGCTCGGTAGCATGACATTATTTTACCCTTCCATAAATCTCTTTATTGGCTCAGTAGAAGGCAGCTGGACAAATCTTTGGCACTAAATCAGGTGGCCTCTGGAGAACCCACTATATAGTCATGTGAGAATAAAAGTTAAAAATAAATAACACCTAAAATCATTATGAAATTAGTCTTGACCTCACAATATTCCAGAAAGAATCTCAGAGATGCCTAGGTTTTGATTAGAAGAACTTTATAGCCCTGGATTAGAAGATATCTATGGTTTTTTTCAATTTTGCAATCCTCAATCTTAATTGGTGGTTTACATCTCTGAAACCAGGCTTTTGCTTTGTGGTTATGATCAGATTTTTTTTTTTTTAAAGACATCTTAAGTCAGCACTGAAGGAGAGAGCCTGATAGGAAGACAAGAAGAATTCAGAAAACTACAGTAATAAGAGATACACAACAGCGATAACAGGAGTACAGAGCAGAATAGATTCAAAACCAATCTAAATAGAATCAGGCCCACAGTTGAAGCTGCACTGAATACAGATGGCATAAATGCATGATTGGATATTGATTAGTTCAGAGTCACCCACGAGAGGCTGACAGATGATTAAATATTTGCCAATGTTAGTCCAGTCCTATGACACCCAGCTAAACAAGGACCAGAGATACTTACCACTGCCTTTCTGTTAGAACCACTCTACCCAGTTTTCTTAGAAGATGTGCTAAAATAATTGGAAATCGAGGGAAAGCAAAGTCTAAAAATGATACACCTGCCAAACATCTCTCACCCAAGATGAGATAATATTTTAGTATGAAATCCTTGAGCAAGGTACAAAAGTTCCATATCTATTAACTACTTCAGAGGTAGAGGTAAATAACTTAATCTCTCCAGGGTTTCATCACCTGGTAATTCTAAATGAAGGAGATAAACAGAATGATATTTAACATTTTCAGAAGTCCAATACATTATGTAGCAAATAATACAGAGAGAAGACATTATGAAACATCTGATTAGTGTTTCCAATTTTATTTTATTTATTTATTTTTTAAATGTATCTTTATTAATTTCAGAGAGAGGAAAGGAGAGGGAGAGAAAGAGATAGAAACATCAGTGATGAGAGAGTCATTGATAGAGCCCGCAACCCGGGCATGTGCCCTGACCGGGAATCGAACCCCAATCGCCTGGATCCTAGGTCGACGCTCAACCGCTGAGCCACGCCTGGCCGGGCTAGTGTTTCCAATTTTAAATAAAATCAAAATATATTTGATACCCTCATTTTGTCTGGAGAGGCTGTGGTTATTTTATCATTACTTTTGGTATAGCTTTAAAATATTTTCAAAATATGTATTGAAGAATGTTTTAACTACTGTAAGAAGAGTTTGATTGAAGTACTGAGAGTGAGAGGCAAGTGACCAGTTTAGAAATATATCACAGGGAATTAGGAGAGTATAAAATGAGACTTATGTCCTAGGTAAGAAAAAGGGTAGAAAAATGTCCCAAGGACTCCGGATCAATCCCTGTGCTCAGACAGCAGGCACACAGAGCCCAGGACAGACAAGCAGACTCTGTGAGGAACCGAGGAATCGAGTGGAGAGATCACGTAGGAACTTGCACTCCCTACGGCCGAGAGCAAGGAAAAGGGACAGGGAACGTGGCGATGTTTCCAGGAACATGCGTCCAAAACGGAGATGAGAAGAACTGAAGCAGAAGCAATCATCTACATTATAGATTAATCATAAAATTTTTCAGATTAAAGAGGATGCAGGTCCAAATTATAACTACATTCTAAGAAAAAAACCCCCACAAAGATATAAACCATAGGTAGCCTAACAAATGTTGATTTATAAAGATAAATAAATCTGAGTCTTTCTTACAGAAAAATAAATAACAGGTTAATTTCAGATCCTTTTTCTGAAGAAAATAGAATGTGATAGGATTTTTAAAATAATGTTAAAAATCAGAAGTTGTATGTCCCTTCAAGTTATTTTCTACTCATGCAAGAAATTCAAAGACATCCTCAGACATGTATGGTCTCAAGGCCAATGGGAATAAAAAATCTTAAACTGAAAATAAAAATATATTGAATCTAAGTCCAAAAAATCAGGAGGTAGATAATAATTTATAGTTTACCAAAAATGTCATATTAATGTATTTACAGAACTTTTTATTCTGTTTGGACCCTAAAGTCAAAGTCAATTCTACGGCCTAAGGTGTGAGGCTTAATTCTGTAATTCTACCTTCAGCTGTGTTTTTGCTCTTTTCCAGCACCAGGAAATACCTCTTGAGCACACATCCTTCATCAAGAGTGCAGGCGGAATCTTTTTCCTGAGTCGAGAGAAGCTGAAAACATACAGCCATGCTTTTTTCTTCAAGCACTTGCTAATAATACCTAAAATATACAATTGAGCTACTAGGCTCAGTGAATTATTAAAACCAAAGTTTTGTTTTGTTCTGTTTGCCTCTCTCAAAGTTATTAGTTTGCTTAGAGCAGCATAAGAGGCATTTTAATAGCCAACAAACTTAATTAATATTTTTTGATAATGAAAATTCATATTGGATTACTTGATCCATTGTGTTGCTTTGATTTTAATTGAAAAAATATAAATATATAGCTTAGGATGTGATATTGTTAGTTAGCCCCCTTTGCATATCCTGTTGAATCTCAGACCAGTGGTATTCCTTCAATATATCCTTATATTTAATATGTAACTGCACATGCATACACAGGAGTAGTATATTAAAAACTATGCTGTAAATATTGAGTTGTTATTTAAATTCTAGGCCATTTTTAGCGTTTTTAATGTACGCATTTTTCAAAGTGAAAATTTGGTTTCCTGCATGGAAAACAAGACAAAAAGGTAAATATTTTGTATATAGAAAATAATCACAACTAAATAAAATTGGAAAACTGCAACTAAAATATTAACCGTAGTTTTCTCAAGATGTTGGCATTGTGGGTATTTTTATCTGTAAAATTTTATACCTTCCTCTATTTGTCAAATAATCCACAATGAATATTCATGTTTGTAACACAAGGAATGCACTAATGAATATAGTATATTTTGTCATATTAGTCTACTTTTTGTCATGACTAGGCGTACGTGGCATTTTGGAACATGCCATTAGAGCTCTTCACAGATACATGCTTGGGTGGTTGTGAACATTTTCTCCTCAACTAAACTGCTGTCTCCTAAAAGAGCAAATCTTGCCTGCTCCTGGCATTAATAGGACCTGGGACATGAGTACAAATGCAGACCCACATATCATATATTTTAATATTTAAAACTATAACTTAAACTAACAAGCTGTAAAATACATGTTCTACCCTCTTACCTTAGTGAATTTACCTTCCTAATGAAATAATAAAAAATATGTGTCAAGTTATCTTTTTCAAAGATTGAGTTAGCAATATATCAAAGATAAATAATTATAGCTATCATTCCACATGTCTGGATGCTGTCTGGTAAGCTGCTGCTGTTAGGATGCACAAGTACTCTTTCATTCTCTCTCTCTCTCTATATATGCAGTTCATCATCAGTGTCCATCTCCTCACCTACGTAAAGAATTGGTATCATGCTTTATGCATATTACGTTTAGACCTAAATTTATTTAAAGTTAAGTGTATACTAATTATTAAATATTTAAGAATCACAAATTTAGGAACAAAGAGATGCAAAAAAATCAACACTCAGCATTCAAGAAAAATAATACATTCATTATGTAAGAATCTAAACTACTCATGTTAGCTGAAAGAAAGGATTTTAAACATGAATTAATTTGTTTTTTTCTTTTAAATGCTTCTACCCCTCAAATTTTCTTTGCACTCCAAAGCAGTATGTCAGACTTTGACATTGGCAGTGGTGTAGGCCAGAAATCTTCAAAACACTGGATGCAGTTACCCTTGGCTTCAAGAACAAGTGCCAAGATAGTTAGTGAAGCTTTCCTGGGAACTGAACTGTGTCAATCATGAAAGCAAATGTTTAAGATTATGGGGTGTGATGAGCAGAAATGACCGTGTGTTCTTTAGTATTGCATTTATTTATTTTTATTCAAGACTCTCTAACTTGTGGAGCTCTTTTGCAATGACTCAACCCCAGTACCTGTGGTAGCCATGTTCTGTCCACCTTGCCCACACATTTATTAACAGAGCACCATACAGAACATTAAGTGCTCAATAACTATAAAATTCATTGAACTAACTTGAAATATAATAAGTAATTGCTAAAGATGTACATGGGAGAGGGTCTTAAACATATATTATGATACTTTTTTTCTTAAATATGTCTTTATTGATTTCAGAGAGAGGAAGGGAGAGAGAGAGAGAGAAACATCAGTGATGAGAGAGTCATTGATCAGCTGCTTCCTGATGCGGGGATCGAGCCCGCAACCCAGGCATGTGCCCTGACCGGGAATCAAACAGTGATCTCCTAGATCCTAGGTTGATGCTCAACCACTGAACCATGCTGGCCGGGCTATTATGATACTTTTTTAAAATCCATCAGGTGAATGTGTAAACTAGCATAGAATATAATTACTTCAGATTAAGAAAGGAACAAAACAAAAGAGGATACATGGTGGGGACTGCCTGCAATATCCCCTCAACAACATCCCCTCCTTTTTTGAGATATAGGCTATGCATCTGACAGTTTCTAGCCTTAAAAAATAAAAAAAATAAATTGTTAAAAATAATACTAATGTAAATAATAAAATAAATATTGATAGCCCTTTTCAAAAGCAAGTCCAACTTTACTTCTGAAAAGGAAGCTGTTTGCACTATATATTCAAAGCATGCATCGTGAATCCAAAGAATGTGTCTTTTTGTGTGCTAGAAATATCTTAAATTTTATAAGCATGAAGCATTGTTTAACACAATTGTGCCCCTAAGAGAAATTAGGAAATATAACTTAATGGATATTGATTAAGGAAAAAAGTATTTTTTACTGTCAGTTTGTTGAAGAGAGTATCAGGTAATATCACTCTACTGTGGTCATAGCTCAAGATATCTCTATTTTTACTCCAAAATAAGAAACACTCTGTAAAGTATTTGTATATCTCAAGATGATTTCACTGAAACCAGTGCAGGGTTTCAATAAGGCAATCAAATCCTTCAGAGACACTTCTAAATATAATTCTTGACATGTAGGGTATTTTATATTCTCTTAAAAGAATACCTTTCAGAAATAAAATATGAAAGGATTTCCTTCTTAGTTGCCAAAGACATGTAGTGGGTCTGAGCCTGTTTCAGCCCGAGTCAACAAAAGGTATTAATGGAAATACTACAATTCAGTATGCTCCACATTGCTAAAGTTGACAGAAATAGACTAAGGGTAAAAAAACAAGCTAGCAAAGTTTAAATTTCAGTAGGTCACTTTGAACCCTGAAAGTTCAAGAGTTATTAAGGCTGTATTTTGATAATACATTCTTTGAAATATATATTTATATAGTATATATATATTTTTAAGTGAACCATTCTCAGTATGTTTCTGTTTTATATCACTACTTAAATGGTTCAAACAACTATTTTGTTCAGAAATAATCTGTATTTTAAACATTTTTAGTGCCATATGACAAAATATCATTTTTCTCCTGCTGTGTATACTCACCTTAGATTCCAGTTAAATGATTTGTAAAATACTATTCTGACAAGTCTTTCTCAATAACTAGAACATAATTTTGTTTTCCTGAAAATTCTGAAACTGATTTAAGTTTTGATTTAAATTTTAGAACCAGAGCAGATTTCTTAGCTGATTTATATTTGACTTATAGCTTGTTCTGAAAGATGGATCCTTTCTGTTAGAATGTTTATTTTCGATTAAGGATTAGTCAAATACCACTGGCAAGAAAGAATAATGTCAATATGATGTGGAAACTGCATTGGTTCATACATGGCTTTGATGATTTTTGTCTAACTTCCAGACTAATGCAGGGACCTCTCTATTACATTTCTAATAGGCTGTCATCCAATAACTGTCTGAAAATTCCTACTGAAGAAACACAGCTTCACAATACAGCCCATTTAAATTAGAGTCTTATAACCTCCTATGGTTTCTAAATTACAACTTTTTGAATTATATTTAAATCTTACTTTTTATTTTTACTTTCACTTATACTAGTATTTTTCTCTGAATTTGCATTTTTAAATAGATTTAAAATAGCCTTTCTTTAGGTAAAATAAAACTTGATGAGGTGACTAAAAGTTTGGTACAATAAAATCTTAGAAATCTAGGAGCAATAAAATTCTCTAAGGAGAAATTGAAAAGTAAAGTTATGACTTAGATACAACAACTAAACGTTCATCATCTGAAGAACACGTAAACAAAATGTGGTATATCCATAGAATGGAATATTATTCGGCATTACAAAAATAATACAATACGGAAGAGCCTTGAAAACATGCTAAGCGACGTAAGCCAATTACACACACACATACACACATTTTATGACTTTGTTTTTATGAAATGTCCAGAGTAGGCCAATCTATGGAGCAGACAGGAAATTTCTGGTTGCCAGGGAATGGCAGTAAAGGGTTATGTGGAATGAATCCTAATGGGTTTCTTGTTGAGGTGACACAATTTTTCTAAGATTAGATCACTGTAGTTGCACTTCATGAATATGCTAAAAATTACTGAATTGTACACTTTAAAATGTGAATTTTATGATATATGAATTATATCTCAACAAAGCTGTTAGAAAACAGACACATACACAACAACAACAACAAAACACACTAAACAAGATCCACATGGTATCAGTAGCTCTGAGGAAAGAAAAAGGGGGATCATAAAGGGAATTTGAATAGACCTGTGAGCCTGAGAACCTTCATGTCACCTCTAGGTGATACTCTCTAAAAACTTAGCCAAGCTAATCAGAAAACAGCAGCAAAAACTGGTTCAGGGTTGTGCACATTCTGACACCTGTGTAAGGGGACTGTGCAAAGCCTGTGATGCAAGAGGCTGGGTCCTACGGACCATGAAAACCACTAACCAGATATCCTTTCCAAAACAGCCACACATTCAGAGAAGCTATAGAATATTGAATCTAAATTGAGAAAGTTCAGCTAGAATTGGGAAAGAAAAAGAAAGCCAACAGGTTTCAAAAATACACGGCTATAATTTTTCAATATAACAGCAAGAGAAGAAGTTCTAGAGCCATGGAGGTAGGAAAGCTGATATATATTCTTCAATACAAGTACACAAAGGAAGAATGTTTTATTTGTACATAAGAAATAGAAAAGAATTGTCGGAAAGCCCATGCAAATATATTACAAATGAAATTAAGAGTAAGAGCAGAATAACTTACCTGTAACAAAGAGAAGCATATGAAGAAAAACAACCACTTGACTTTTTATTTCAAAACAAGCTAAAGAAACTCAATAAAATGATAGAACAATGAAAGACAAAGAACCATTTGAATTAGAAAAACTCACATATGATGTGAGTGGAGGAGATAGAATTGCAAAGAGACCTTACATAATTTTAAAAATAATCAGAAGAAAAGAAACCATTTCAGAAATAGAAATTAAACTAGAAGTTTTCTATTTCCTTTTAAGAGAAGTAGAAGATGGAAAGAAGTAAATTGTTTTAATTAAAAAGAAGAGACTAAATAGATACAAAGTACTTAAAAGATATTGAGAAACACAGACTGATAAAATCAAAGCAATGAAATGTAATAAACATTAAAAAATAAAATTTAAGAAACATTTTTCTGAAATACAAGAAGACTTGGAACAACATATTGAAATGGCAGACTATGTACCTGGAAAAATTGACTTAGAAGAGCTAAAACAAGACACACTGGTAAAGCCATTGGGCTTAAAAAACAAGACTATTTTTTTCTTATAAGCAAAAAGAACAAGTGACTTAAAAAAGAAATCAGGTTACTACCAGATTATTTAAACTTAACATGCCAGAAAACAATAGAATGATATGTTTATCAAACTCCAGGAAAGAAAATGTGAGCCAAATATCTTATTTACAACCAAACTTACTCTCCAGTCAATAAGCTACAAACTACTGTGAACAAAGAATATTGTTCCTTTTTTCCTTTTGTGCTCAATTCCTCTGCCCTGGCCAAAATCCCCCAATAAGCCCTGCCCTGAGTAGTTTAAGTATCAATTATACCTGAAATTAAATGATAGTTATAAGGAAGTTAAATAGTACACCACGTCTATATAACCTAAAAACACACGACTATCAAAAATGGTGTGGGGGAGAGTAAATGAAAAGTAGACAGACTTCCTGGCATTAAGGCAAAATAATATTTTCAAATAGGTGTTGTGGAGATTCATCATACTTTTCTCCCTGCTTTCACATATGTTTGAAATTATTCATCATAATAGTATTGCTAAAAGAGAGAACTTTGAAGTTGACAGTTCAGACAGCCTCGCACTGAGCCAGAAAACAGACAATGAACCCTTGAAACACAGCAGTGACGCAAGAATTAAGGGGGAGAATGGATATATTATTAGACGGCCTTGGCAGGAGTTGGTGATCCGTGGAGTTAAAAAGAGCAGAGGTGCCAAAGGCGACGCGAAGGTTCTGGCTGAGGTGACTTGGGGTGGGGGGAGCTTTCATAACTGAGACAGGAGACGGGACCCAGGAAGGGGACCGGGCGCGGCTCACTTAGATGGGGGCGCACAACAGATTCGGCACACAGGCGGGGACACACATCTGCACAGATTAAATTCACCAAAACACCGCTATTGTATAGAGGAAATGAAAGAGATTCATGAATCGGGATCTGTCGCATTTTGGTGAAGTAGTCAACCTCAGTTCATAAAAATGTGAACTGTAGGGAACCATGAAAACCATCGGTATTTAGCAGATTAACTTTTTTTTTCCCCAATGGGCAACTGAATACTTGATATATATTAGATGTAATTCTTATTTCTAGGGAAATAGAAAAAATAATAATAATAAAAGGAGAAGAAAAAAGTAGAAGAAGAATGCATTATTTGTCCTCAGATACCTTACATTCTAATGAAAAGAGACTGATAAAAAGCAGATAATCAGCTTTGGAAACATGCTATCATCAGAAAGTGATCATTTATGTAATGTGAGTGACGAGGAGACTGGGAACGGCTGTAGCATAAAGAAAAAAAGGTGAATAGTGGCATAAGGTAAAATGAAGTAATTAGCTATAATAACATTTTAAATTTTAAGCCCAAATTAATAATAAAATCTCTCAAATAACTTCAGAAATAACTCTCTTTCTTCTCTACTTCGGTTGTGAAGAGCTTTGCTTTGTTAATTAATCTCTCCTGCTTTATTCTCTGTTCTTACATTTTTAAAAAATATATATATATTTTTAGCAAAAATTAAATGTGCATATTCTTTTTTCCAGAAAGGAATCTATCTTACAGAAATATCTTTATACCTCAATATATCTACAAAGTATGTTATTCACAGCGCTTTTGGTAAGACTGAAAAACACTCAATGTCCATAAATAATGAACGGTTAAATAAAATATGCTATGTTTGTCTTAGGGAACACTTCAGACTTATTAAAATCAAAACGATAAAATACATCTTAATTACAAATTTGAGGGACATTACATTTCAGTGAGAGGATTCCTCTGTAAAATATATGACACCTTATTTCTTTTTCTTTAATTCAAATTATGTCTGGCCTTGAGCCCACACAGAAAAAACATTGGAAAGGAAACAAAAAAAGAGACTCCTTAAAATAGGACTAGGAGAGATATATCAAAAGGGGATTTACACATATTATTCTATAATCCCTTATATATGCATTCATTTACTTATTTTTTTAAATATATTTTTATTGATTTCAGAGAAAGAGGAATGGAGAGGGGGAGAGAGATAGAAACATTGATGAGAGAGAAACTTCCACCGGCTGCCTCCTGCACGCCCCCCACCGGGGATCTAGCCTGCGACCTGGGCATGTGCCCTCACCGGGAATCGAACCCCCGACCTCTTGGTGCACGGGACCACATTCAACCAACTGAACCACAAAGGACGGGCATTTGTTTTCTTAATACTAAGCATCTATTTGCCTTTTACTTTAGTCTTGAAATATTTTTTAAAAGTGTAAAGAAATATGGTAAATGTAGATTCTAATTTCTTAGCATCTTTGATGCTTTCCCCTGCAGTAGTGTTGTTATCCAGTTTTAGTGCCTATTAGCTGCTCTAGTTCCAATTACTTTGGCACTGCCTTGGTAGGTATACAAAATGAAACAAAGTTCAGTAATGGTTAGTAAAATGATGCAAAAAGTTTAGGAGAAGTGATGAAATGAGCAATATCACTAAGCTGCTGAAATGTGCTGAGATTCACCAAGTCCTACACAAAAGGAAGCAAACAAACAGGACTTCATTACACAGTTGACTAAGCTCTGCAACTGATGGCCAATCCTCATTGTCTTGTGACATTCAGGCTCTCATTAGTGATTTCAGGCCAGCAGAAGAGACAATAAAATTGAAATCATGCTGCCAAGGTGAAGTTTTAAGAGTTATGATTCTGAATTCATTAGGAAGCATATAAAATTAAGAGATAACAATCAGAGTTAGAACTTTCTTTACATAAGAAGCTAGGGGTTCTAGTCCTAAATTCAAATAACTTTTTTTTTTAAAATGACACAAGAAAACATAGAAGAAAGAAGTTGTCAAGTAAGCTCAACTAACATTTTCAGACATTACTTTGTATAAAAGCTAATAATAATGAATAATGACTATGCCCATAATTCTCCATTATTTTCTCCTAAACTTGACTTTAAGAATATCATATTAATGCTTCCTGGGGATGAGATATACAAAAAACTATACATTTACCAACACATAAAATATAAGATGTATAGTGACATCTCTGATTGCCTGCAATGTGATTCAAAATCCAAATCTGTATATTATCATGAATAACCCTCTCAGCAAGAGAGGCAAATCACAGGCCATATTTCTAATCTTTTCATAGGAAGAGAGCACCTTACAAAACCAAACAGATTCCTCTGCAAAGGCTTCTGAACTTGATTTTTTTTTTTTTTAATCACAGACAACCACTAGCTATCAATAGTAAATCACAACCAAAGGATTCATAGAGCTTAATCTACTAGATTAAATGGAAAAGCAGTTTATAAAGCTCCCTTGGTCTAAATAATACTGGCATAATAATATTTTAGAGGCATTACGAGGATTTCAAAAACCTGGTTTCAGCTTACTAAAATTGTGGTTAAGCATTTCTGTTTCCATCAATAATTTTATTGTGATCACATTTAGAGTTTTCTTACTGAAAAATAAAATTTAGCACTATTTGATGCATAATATAAAGTTCTTCGACATTATATAAACCTAGACATATATATATATTTTTAATTCTAACTAAACCATAATCTTTTTCTTGGATATTTTAGTTTTTGTTTTGTTTGTTTTTCTAGATTGTAAGAATTATAAAAGTACATTATGTGAATTAAGAGAAAATAGTAATTTCAATAACTAAACAAAATTAAAATCATACTAGTAAAAATTATATTAGTGATATTCTTAAATGACTAAGTGACAAAAATTATAAGATAAAATATCTGTTTCTTAACCATATAATTTTAAATTTAGAATATTTTTCACATATAAATCTGCTTTTGAAACAATGTGCTTTTAAAATATGGGCACTTTTGCAGTTTACTTTGGTATACCAAGTAGCCTGACTCTAAGAAAGATCATTTGAAAAAATAAAAAATATTTTCCATATGTATATGGAAAATAAAAAGGCCTACAAGTTGAAACATATAATTTTAAATTAAGGGTTGAAGTCCAGTGAGAAGCCAGCTCTAGGACCTAACATCTCCTGATGACCAGTCTATTTTTTCTCCATTCCTTTGGGCTATCATTTTCAATTAAATACTAATAAACTATGCTAAAAGTTTATATAGTTGGATAAATAGAAGCAAACCATTGAATGTCTTACAAACTAAGCAGTGTTTATCATTAACAATCTCACACATATTCAGTAAAGAAAACATTTATAAATTACAAGTTCATCAGATTCTGAACTATCATAAACCATATCATGTCACAGAAAAGCATTTTATGGTAGGAATACAGCAAAACTTTAAACTTGAGTTTAAAGGTAAATTTCATATTATGGAAGCCTCACATTTTTATCAGCCATCATTAAATATTCATTTTTATTCACACACCTGGTCTTCTTTGGATTAGTGGCATTACTCATCAGTCCTCAAATACTACTGTATATTTAATCAACTTAAATCTACTCATTCTGTTAAAATGACTGCTTAACTGTGGAACTCCAAACCATATGTATCTATAAACTATAGAGACATATGCACAAAGACAGAAAGACTGTTTTTCACTCTTCTTATTAAATAATTTATACCTTATATGAGTTAGGGCTGAGCACCCTCAACCTCACTTACTCAATAAGGAATTATTGCATTCAGCAAATAGCATTTCTCACATCCCATTTTCACCTCCTTTCAAGCCAAGTTCCTACCAAACTTCTACTTAGTTACAAAGGCCAACTGCAAATACAATCCTTTGAGGCATTGATATAAGGTGATTTTACTCTCCAAATTCAAAGAAATGAGCAGTTCAGCTCAGTGCAAATGCTGACTCAGAGCAATATATGTTTTAGCACTAGGCTCTTCACTAGCAATGAAAAGTGTGCTTCTGCACGTTGTATACCGAAAAAAGTCAGTGATTCTCAAGTAAATAGCTCCCTCCACTGGCCCAACCATCATTTTATGACCTGAAATCTAAAGTCACTTTCTTCTGGCCATTGGCCAGAAGAGCTTGAGTTCCCCTACTACCAAGTTTGCATACAGACCACAGGAAAGCTAGAGTTGCTTGAGAATTCAGAAATAATCTATCATAAGGTGACTCAGCCAGCAGCTAAGAGGTGGCAACCTCTGTAGAGTACTAGGATCTCAACGGAAATATGAGACGCAGAAATACCTATTAATACCAGAACTTTCAGGGAGAGAAAGACTGGAGGTTGGAAAACACACTCTAAAAAGTAGGTTGTAGGAGATCCAAGATGACAGTGGACTGAGTGGAAGCTACACTGTCACTCTCCCGCGACCAATGTAGATTTACAACTAAAACACAGAAAAACCATCCTGAAAACCAACTGAAGACGAGCTGGGGAGCACCCTCATAACCAAAGAGGAAAAGTGGAGATGCACAGAGACTAGTAGGAAGTGCAGATACGAGAGGGCTGGCTGGGCTCCCACAGGCAGCAGCTGAAGGTTGGGAGGGATATGTCAGCTGTGGGGGTTCCCACTGAGGACTCTGGGGCCTAAACCCCAGGCTGGGCTTCCCAGCCAAGAGCCCCAGAACTGAGAAAGGTGCCCACATAACATCTGGCTGTGACAAGCAGCTGGGTTTCTGTCTGCCAGGGAGAGGCGGCTGGAACTGCACACCCCTCTTAAAGGGCCAATGTACAAAGTTTCATGTGCAGCCACTCACCTTGGGCTCCGGGGGAGGGGGAGCAGAGTAGACTGGAGCTGTGTGGGGAGAGTCTGGGTTGTGGGCTCTTGAGAGTGAGATCAGCGGACGCCCATCTGGATTCCTGTGCTGAGTCATTCCCCCAGACTGTGGAGGACGTCTTTCTCTGGCTGGGAATTTTCTGTTTTTGCCTGAGGGGGGAAGCAATTGCCCCACCCTGCTGGAAAGCCTCTCATCCTGCATAGAGGAGTTTCTACAGCCTGAGGCTTGTTAAGAGACTGCTAACAACCAACCACCCCACCCTGTGGAGCTTCTACAGCCTGAGGCTCATTAAGAGAATCAGAGTAATCAGTTTTCGGCAGAGGGAGACCTCCAGGTGCCTTAAGTCTTTGCCTGATCTGCTTTGGGATCAGGGACTTAGAAAAACAGTCTTGTTGTACATCTTAATCCTGTCCAAACACACCCAGCCCAGCAGTGGAGACCTCAAGCCTAGAGTCATTGAAGCTCCACTCAGGGCCAGTCACAAACTGTGTCTGATACTGGCCAGTACCAGAGACCCTCCAAAAACTGAGAGTCCTAGCAGATCTACCTAACACTTAAAAACATACCCAAAAATGTAGCCAAAATGGGGATACCAAAAACAAGCCCCAAATGAAAGAACAAGTCTCCAGAAAAAGAACTAAATGAAATGGAGATAAGCAATCTCTTAGATATAGAATTCAGAATACTGATTGTAAGGATGCTCAATAGCATGGAAAAAGACATAGAAACTGTGAAAAATGACCAATCAGAAATGAAGAATGACATAGCAGAAATAAAGAATACATTGGAAGGAATAAACGGCAGATTAGAGGAAGCTGAGGATCGGATCACTGAATTAGAAGACAGGGTAGAAAAATCACTCAATCAGGGACCCAAAACCAAAAAACAATTAAAAAACAGGAGCACAGTCTAAGGGAGCTGTGGGACAGCATGAAACATAACAATATTTGTATTATAGGAGTGCCAGAGAAGGTTGAAAGTAAGCAGGGGTTAGAGAACCTGTTTGATGAAATAATGGCAGAAAACTTCCCTAACTTGGTCAAGGAAAAAGTCACACAAGTTCAGGAAGCACAGAGAGTCCCAAGCAAAAAGAATCCAAATAGGCCCACACTTAGACACATCATAATTAAAATGCCAAGAATCTAAGACAAAGAGAGAATCTTAAAGAGAAAAGCAATGTTACCTACAAAGGAGCTCCCATAAGGCTGTCATCTGACTTCTCATCAGAAACCCTACAGGCCAGAAAGGAATGGCATGAAGTATTCAAGGTAATGCAAAACAAGGATTTGAAATGAAGACTTAGAAGTAGAAATAAAGAGAATGAGAAACATAGGCATAAAGAAACAAAATGGCAGTAGATAAGTATCTTTCAATAATAACTTTAAATGTAAATGTATTAAATGCCCCAATAAAAAGATACAGGGTGGATGAATAGATAAGAAAACATGACCCAAATATATGCTGTCTACAAGAGACCCCCCTCAGAACAAAAGATTCACACAGGATGAGAGTGAAGGGATGGGAAAAATTTCCCATGCAAATGGAAATGAAATAAAAACCTGGGGTAGCAATACTCATATCAGACAAAATAGACTTCAAAACGAAGGCCATAACAAGAGAGGTCATTAAATAATACTAAAGGGATCAATCCAAGGAGAGGATATAACCCTGATAAACACATATGCACCCAAATAGGAGCACCTAAATTTATAAAAAAACTTCCAGACAAAAAATCAACAAGGAAACAGTGACCCTAAATGACCCACTAGATTAGATGGATTTAATTGACATTTACAGAACATTCTACCCCAAATCTGTAGAATATACATTCTTCTCAAGTGCACACGGGACATCCTCAAAGATAGACCACATGTTAGGACACAAAACAAGTCTCTACAAGTTCAAGAAGATTGAAATTATATCAAGCATATGAGAATACCACAGTGGCATGAAATTAAAAATCAACTACAATAAAAACACTAAGAAGCATTTAAACACATTGAGGCAAAAGCATGTTTTAAACAATGAATGGGTTACCAAAGAGATCAAGAAAGAAATCAAAAACTTCCTGGAAATAAATGAAAATGAACACACAACTCCAAATCTATGAGACACAATGAAAGCTGTCCTGAGAGGGAAGTTCACAGCACTACAAGCACTACCTCAAAAAACAAGAAAAACTTCTAATAGACTCTCTAACCCTACAACTTAAAAACTTAGAAAGAGAACAACAAGAAAAGCCCTGAGTAAGTAGAAGGAAAGAAATAATAAAGATCAGAGCAGAAATAAATGACATAAATACTAAAAAAACAATACAACAGATCAATGAAACCAAGAGCTGGTTCTCTGAAAAGATGAACAAGATTGATGAACCTTTAGCCAGACTCATCAAGAAACAAAGAGAGGACCCAAATAAACAAAATCAGAAATGAAAGAGGTGAAATAACAACTGACCTAACAGAAATACAAAGGATTGTAAGAAAATACTATGAACAACTATATGCCACCAAGCTGGACAACCTGGATGAAATGGACAAATTCCTAGAAAAATACAACTTTCCAAAATTCAATCAGGAAGAGTCAGAAAGCCTAAATAGGCTGATAACTGCTGATGAAGTTGAAGCAGTAATCAAAGGGCTCCCAGCACACAAAAGCCCTGGACCAGATGGCATCACAGGGGAGTCTTACCAAACATTTAAAGAAGAATTAACACCTATCCTCCTCAAACTATTTCAAAATCCAGGAGGAAAGAACAATTCCAAACTCTTTTTACTAGGCCAGAATTAGCCTAATTCCAAAACCAGATAAAGACACTACAAAGAAAGAGAATTACAGGCCAATATCCCTGATGAACACAGATGCTAAAATCCTCAAGAAAATATTAGCAAATCGGATCCAGCAATATATTCAAAGGATCATACACCATGACCAAGTGGGATTTATTCCAGGGATGCAAGGTTGGTACAATATTCCCAAATCAATAAACGTGATACATCACATAAACAAATTGAAAGACAAAAATCACATGATCATATCAACAGGTGCAGAAAAAGCATTCGATAAAATCCACCACCCATTTTTGATAAAAAATCTCAGCAAAGTGGGAGTAGAGGGTTCATACCTCAACATAATAAAGGCCATATATGATAAACCTACAGCCAATATCATACTCAATGGGCAAAAACTAAAACCATTTCCCTTAAGAATAGGAACAAGACAGGGGTGTCCACTTTCACCACTCATTCAACACAGTACTGGAAGTCCTAGCCACACCCATCAGACAGGAAGAAAACATAAAAGATATCCAAATTGGAAAGGAGGAAACAAAACTGTCATTATTTGCAGATGACATGATATTTTACATAGAGAATCCTATAGACTCCACCAAAAAACTACTAGATTTAAAAAATGAATTCAGCAAGACAGCAGGATACAAAATTAACACCCAGAAATCCATGGCATTTTTATACACCAATAATGAACTCTCAGAAAGAGAAACTAATAAAAAAATCCCATTTACCATTGCAACTAATAAAATAAGATACCTAGGAATAAACTTAACCACAGGTGTAAAAGACCTTTACTAGGAAAACTATAGACACTGAGAAAAGAAACAGAGGAAGATATAAACAAATGGGAAAATATACCATGTTCGTGGATTGGAAGAATTAACATCATTAAAATGTCCATACTACCCAAAGCAATCTATAAATTCAATGCAATCTCTATTAAAATACCAACAGCATATTTCACAGACCTAGAACAAACATTTCAAAAATTTATATGGAACCAAAAAACACCCCAAATAGCCACAGCAATCTTGAGAAAGAAAAACAATGTTGGAGGGATCACAATACCAGATATCAAGTAATACTACAAAGCCACTGTAATCAAAACAGCCTGGTACTGGCCGAAGAACAGACATATAGATCAGTGAAACAGAACAGAGAACCCAGAATTTGACCCATGACATTATGATCAATTTATTTTTGACAAAGGAGGGAGGAACATACAATGGAGTAAAGACAGTCTCTTCAATAAATGGTGTTGGGAACACTGGACAGGTACATGCAAAAAAATGAAACTAGACCACCAACTTACACCATACACAAAAGTCAATTCAAAATGGATAAAATACTTAAATGTAAGACATGAAACCATAAAAATACTAGAGGAAAATCTAGGCAGCAAAATCTCTGACATCTCTTGTAGCAACAGGTTTGCTGATACATCTCCTAGGGCAAGAGAAACTAAGGAGAAAATAAACAAATGGGACAGCATCAAAATAAAAAGCTTCTGCACAGCGAAAGAAACCATCAACAAAACGAAAAGGGAGCCCACTGTCTGGGAGAACATATTTGCCAACGACACATCAGATAAAGGGTTAATATCCAAAATATATAATGAACTCATACAACTTAACTAAAGGAAGACAAACAATCCAATTATAAAATGAGCAAGGACCTAAATTGACACTTCTCCAAAGAGGACATACAAATGGCTAAGAGAGAGATGCAAATTAAAACCACAATGAGGTATCACTTCACACCTGAGAGAATGGCTCCAGCAACAAATCAACAAACAAGTGCTGGCGAGGGTGTGGGGAAAGGGCCCCCTAGTACACTGCTGGTGGGAATGCAGACTGGTGCAGCCACTGTGGAAAGCAGTATGGAGTTTCCTCAAAAAATTAAAAATTGACCTGCCATCTGACCCAGTGATCCCACTCCTAGGAATATATCCTAAGGAACCTCAAACACCAATCACAAAGAACTTATGCACCCCTATTTTCATAGCAGCGCAATTTACAATAGCTAAGATCTGGAAACAGTCCAAGTGCCCATCAGTAGATGATAAAAAAGCTGTGGCACATTCACACCATGGAATACTATGCAGCTGTAAAAAAGAAGGATCTTTTACCCTTTGGGACAGCATGGAGAGACCTGGAGAGTGTTATGCTAAGTGAAATAAGCCAGGCAGAGAAAGACAAGTACCACATGATCTCACTTATATGTGGAATATAATAAACAAAATAAGCTGATGAACAAAATGGATCCACAGACATAGAAGCATGGAATAGCCTGAGGGGTCTCAGAGGGAAGGCAGGGAGGGGGAAATGGGTGGGGAGAGATTAATCAAAGAACTTATATGTTTATAAGCATAACCCATGGACACAGACATTGGTATGGGGAAAGCCTGAGGGTGGGATGGAGCAGGATGGAGGGGATCAATTCACTGGGGATAAAAAGGGGACAAAGGGACATCTGTAATATTTTCAACAATAAAGATAAAGAAATTAAAATAGTAATAACAAAGGAAAAAAAATTAGGTTGCAGTTCTGAGAGGATATGATAATAACCAAGTGAGAAATAATATTCATTAAACTATCATCAAAGGATAGTGGGTCTGGCTGGGGTTTTGTTTTGCTGATTGGATATTAAGTTTAAGGATTGAACTGAATTGCTTGAGTCAGAGTACAGATTATTTTGTTTTACTTCTTTGACCTTTTCTCATAAAAACTCATTTTTCCAAAAACAACATTTTCCATTTGAGAAGATACTCATTATAAGCCTATATGGGGTGCCTATATTCCTTTGTCATAGATACTATGCAGTCCAAACTCTTTGATTTACAAATGAGCAGCTTCAAAAAGAGGAAATGGTTCACTGAAAATGTCCTTGCCTGAGCCCTGGACAGACCACTTAGTCTGGTATTCTATACAGGAGGTGGTGTTTCAAAGTGGAGTCCCTGGACCACCAGCAGCATCAGGATCACTTGGGACAAGTGCCAAAGTTGGTCCCCACCAATAAATTAGAAACAGAGATGAAGGACAGCCCTCTGTATTTTAACAAACCCTCCAGATGATTATGATGTACATTAAAGTTTGAAAGCTTTACTCTGACAGGTATAATCAGAATTGTAAAGTTATTTATTTATTGACATGAATAAAAACAAGAAAGCTCAACAAATGTTTATGAACTAAATTTTAGTGAGTAAAATTAACTTTTGAGTTACGTGCAGGTTGATTGTCTTTAGTCGTTCAAAGATGGACAAATTGTCCTCACCCATGCTGACTGTATCCCTCCTAAGTATTCCATTCTATTTTGGCCAAAAATAACTATTTATTGTTCAGGTTCACTCAAGGGACAATTCCTGGATGATTTTTTTTCCTCCTAGAACTCAACTAAGTTCCAAATCAAATTGGCTTTTCCCTATTATTATTGGCATATTTCTACCAAAGCAATTTTAAGACTTCACTTACTTATAACTGACTTTCATCATTAGATTCTATACGTTTGAGGGGTCAAAAATGTTTATTTTTATTTTTTTAGGACACAAAGTTTTCCTTAATTATTTTGGGGGGAAGGGACACCACAGTTCTACTCAATTAAGAGAAACACTTTATCAGTACAGAGATTTTCTTTTCTTTTACACTTATCATGCCATGAATTCACAGGGAATGGGTTCCGGCAGCTCAGGCTCGTTTCCATGGTTCTCACAAAGGGTGCTTCTCTGGGTGGAGCAGGCTGATGCTTCAGCTGAACCCAGGTACCTTTTTCTTTGGCTTCCTCTGTTTCCTGATCATGTTCCTTCAAACATTTCAGCAAGCTCCCTCTGTTCTTAGAGGGCTTAATATGCTCAATATTGACATTAATTTACTTGGCAAGAATCTTGCCCTTAACTTGTTTGTTCACAGCCATGCCCACCGCATGCTGGGTGACACTGTAGACTCTTCCAGTTTTGCCATGGCAACATTTGTGGGGCGATCCTTTTTGAACAGTGCCCATTCCCTTGACGTCCACAGTATCACCTTTCTTGTAGATGCGCATGTATGTGGTCAAAGGAACAACTCTGTGTTTTCTAAAAGGCCTGGAGAACATATAGTGGGTGCCTCTTCTCCTTCCTTTGTGTCTACTGATTTGGCTTACTGAGTTTATCTATCCACTTCATGAAATAAAAAATAAAAAAGATGTTTAGAAAATTAGAGATTTCAGTGTTTAGAGAATAATAATGAAGGGAGACACTTCTGAGCCTGAGAATACACACTAATTGCTTCAAATGTCTTACCTAAACCCTTCTCAAAGTCCACAGTTGACAGATTGAAGTATAACTCTTATAAATAAAATCTTGCAAGCCTCTGCCTCAGTCAACAATAGCATTCTGGGGATTCTATGCAAGATTTATTTGCTTGGCTAGACAGTTTCTCAGAGCCACATTCTGGTTCTTTAATGAAAATGCTGTTCTTGGCATATCAATTCTAGTGCCAACCATTTGAAGAGATTCCTAATAGATTTCTAATATAACATTAATACAGTCTTACTTATAGTACCCTTTTTGAAAAACATCAAACACTTTGATCAAAAGTTTCAAACTAGTGCTCCCAGATATGGATGATACATTCATTATATCCTGAAGAAAACAGGAAAGGGAAAAAGGAAAAGACACAGAGAGAGAGAGAGAGAGAGAGAGAATGAGAGAGAGAGAGAGAGAGAGAGAGAGAGAGAGAGAGAGAGAGAGAGAGAGAACTTTTTAAAAATTTGGGTGATTTTGTTTAAAATGTAAATTCTGGTTATTTTTAAAATTAAAACTGTAATATTTAGCATAACTGGGTAGCAACCCTTCATGACATGTGAGAAGAAAGCCAGAAGCTACATTTCCAGTGCTTGCTCTTTATGGGTCTCCCTGTTGACTTTACCTGTGTTAAAACCAGTTCTACAAAGTGATCAGAGTCAACCTTAGGAGAACTGTACACAGTCCAAGTATTTTAGAAAATAACTAAGGACATGGATGGGAAGTGGGGAAAAAGAGAATGAAAAGAAAAAATATGTGAAGAAAGAAAACTCTAATTTAGAAAACACTGCCTGGGTATAGAGATGGTTTATGAATTTGAACTGTCAATATGTCTTGTAAATTATAATTCAGAAGGAACTAACTAAATCAGTTTATACATGCGCATGTGCACACACAGTAGAAATTATTTCCTCCCAGTGTCACCTTTTCTCTTTGTTCTTGCTTAAATTTCAGATAATTGACACTTTCCACTGGCTTTGTTTTGTGTATTTTGTCTTTACAAATGCTCTGATGTGGGTGACTACAACTTATGAAGTATCTTTCTTGATATAATCCAAAATATGTCAGATATAGGAGTGTAGCCATTCTAATTTTGTTTTGAACTGCCTCCAACTTCACTGACTACGTTTTCTTTGACTGTCTTTCTTTGATCACTTCCTGTGGTAGACAATTACTATCCCCCAACCTGAAATGTTGTCTTCAGGTGGTTGCATGTCTATGCATACGAATTTCTAAGTTAAAGACAAGAAGAAACTCTCTCTGAAATATGCCAAGAGAAAAATTATTTCTGAGAAATGTTTTAATGACATAACTTTCAAAGTTGCCTTCTTTTTATCGCTTCACTCCACACTGACAAAGTGTGAAGGGGTCACACGTAATGATGTTCTGGAACTTGAACGTTTAACTTCGTACTATGTCATCTGTATTCCATCATCCATTTTTGTGGTTATTTTGGACAGGGGGTCTAATCTCAGAACGAAGGTCATTCCTTTGCTCATTCTATTTGGAACTAGAGAATATTCATGTCATTAGAGAACAACTGCCAACCAATACTGCAGCATTCTCAGAGGAGATGGTCATCCATTGTTAGAGCTTTCTAGCCAATAAGAGGAGGGGCAGAATTTCAGAATTTCCAGAGAATCACTAACACACATACTGATACACACTATCTAGATATCTACCCACATATTTGCTCTATCTGTTTATAAACTTACTTAGCCCAGGGACTCACAACCTCAATACTATCGACATTTTTGGAGCCAAATAATTCTCTGTATTAAGAGACTGTTCTGTTCACTGTAGGATGTTTAGTAGCCTCTACCCACTAGATGCCAGTAGTACCCCCAAATTATGTAGTCATAATCAAGAATGTTTTCAGATATTGACAAATGTCCCTTGGAGAGTGAAATTACTCCCTGCTGAGGACCATTGATGTAGTCCTTTCTAAATGGATATGGTTACTCATTTCTAAGAAATAGATTTTACATATGAACTTTAAATGAAATTTGAAAGACTATTAATATCTAGTAATATTATTTCTGCTATATTGTAAATCATTATAGTCATCATTAGTAAATAGTTATGGAGCAGCATAGCTATTAATAGGACCCTTTTGGTCCTATTAAAATTCAGTATGAGATACAGGGTCAGAATTACATAATGACTTAATCAGACATGACATGATTTCAGGTAGTTAGAAAGTTAATTTTGAACCAAAAAACTGCAAGAGGCCACCCTGCACATGCATATTCTAAGATAAAACCCATCTCTGTACTTTCTCAATAACACCATTGATTTATGAAAACCATAGCTGGGTCCTTTTCTGAGATGTTCCACAGTGATGAATGTTCTCCCAATTGTAATAGCCAGAATAAAATCATACCCTTAATTGTTTGGTGCGTCTTGTCTTTCACAGTGTTTTGTTTGTTGTTGTTTTTTTAATTTAATTTTTGTTTGCTTACATGGCTTTTTTGTTTATTTGTTTTTTTATTTTCATTTATTTGTATTCAGGTGGGGTGAGTGGAGAAGTGTTGTAATCTCTGAAGGTCATGAGACTATCTTGCAAGCAAGATAATAAGATTTTAGATTATTCATAGGCACATTCAAATTTGAGCTTCATTATTGAAAATTTTTCCTTTATAGTCCTTCTAGTAATTCATTAACTGTCGCATTTTCTTGTCTTTCCTTGCTTCTTATATCCTGTGACTTTCTTCCATTATTGGAACAATTCAAAGTGGGTAAAGTTATGCTCGAATCTCAATGAGTATCACCGTTTTTGCAACATATCAGGTTCTTTCATACCAGCCTTTTCATATGTTTCTCAACCTATAATGACCTCCTCTCCTATCAAAATCCTACTTGTATTAACACATCATTAAACATGTCTTTCTCCTCTAGATCATGAATGTCCTCGAAGCTGAGGCTGTATTTTCTTCACTGTATCACTAACACTTAGGAAAATAACTGGAACACTGTATGCTCAGTAGATGTTTAGATAAGTACCTGAACTGAATAAAAAGAACATAACAGAACAAGAATTATTCACTTATTTATGTAACAGTCATGAAGGACCTATTTCCATAGCAAACGCTGTTTCAGGACATGGGAGTCAGAGGTGAGCAAGACATACAGAGTTCTTACCCACAACTGGTGATTTCACATCATGATATGTACTTTGTTTTTTTTGTGTGTGTGTTTTTAAATTAATATATCTTCATTGATTTCAGAGAGAGGAAGGGAGAGGAGAAAGAGAGATAGAAACATCAAACCTGAAACCGAGGTATGTGCCCTTGGCTGGAATCAGACCTGGAACCCTTCCGTCCGAGGGCCGATGCTCTGACCACCGAGCCAGACCGGCTAGGGCCACATCTATGTTTTAAGACAAAAGGAAGATATCAGTTTTTAAAGAAGTTAAAATGCATACCTTTCAACTTTCTAAAGTTAGTCTAATTATTGGTTCTCTATCATTTTCATCAACTAAGGATTTTTTTTATTGTCTCCAGTAGTCATTCTTTTCACAGTTTTTCTCACTTTATCATTTCAGAAAACCCAACCAACAAGCTGTGAATTTTTTTGTCATACTAAGAAAGTTAACTTAAAACCAAAGGTGGAGTTTGATGCTGTTTTCAATGACATTTCTGTTGTTCTATAGAAGCACAGTACAACCAGAATAATTTTTATCAAACAAAATCCAAACAACCCATGATCTCCCAGCTTCCTGTACTGCTCCACACTTTAAACATAATGATATACTTGCTCATTTTAGCTGAACTAAGGATGCTGTAATTACTGAGGCATAAGATGATAAAAGAAACTAGAAAATCAGTCAAAGGAAGGAAAAGGGGGGTAAGAGTTTTAAAATGAGGATACACACGCACACCATGCTATGGCTGAGAGATAAAGTTGTCTTAAGTGAGGGGGAAAATGTAAAAAATAATTGGTAATATTGGAACCCAATGATTTACCATTAAGGTTGGTCCAGAATCACTAACAAAACAAACACTTGGTATATAGTAATACCTTTAAGACAATTCAAAAGCATCAGAAAAAAACATAAAGGGCCATGTTTCAGTTATGTTAAAATATACTGTCCCTGAAAATCAACGTTACAAATATCGTCTATCACCATAATACTGATGATTACTAACATTTGTATCCTATCCAACAGACTGAAGTTACTTTCATATCAAGAGAGGCAGATGATAGATTAACATGGATCTTACTATGTGCCAGGCACTTCACTAACTGACATAAATTACATCATTTAGTCCTCATAAAATATCTACAAAGTAACATTATTTCCATTTTACAGACAATGAAATTAAGACTCAGAAAAATCAAGCCACTTTCCCAAACTAACATAATTAATGGCATAGCAAAAAATTAAACTCAGATTTGTCACTATTGAATAGAAATTTAAGTTCAGGGAGAGAACAAAAGAAAACATACTAGGGTGGCAGATTGATTGGAAGCTACACTAACACCCTCCCAGGACCAAACTGGAATTACAACTAAAATATAGACAAACCACCCTGAATAATCAACTGAAGACTAACTGGAGAGCATCCTCATAACCAAGGATGTAAAGCAGAGACTATATAGAAACTGGTAGGTAGTGCAGATGCACCAGAGAGCTGGCCAGGCTCCCACAGGCAGCAGCCGAAGGTCCTGAGGGATATCTCAACTGTGGGGGGTTCCCACTGAGGACTCTGGAGCCTAACCCCTAAGCTGGCTTCTGAGCCCAGAGCACCAGAACTGAGAAAGGAGCTTCTACAGCTTGAGACTCATTAAGAGACTGAAATATCAAGCATCTTCTCAGGCATTTACACAGTGAAATACTATGCAGCTATAAAAAAGAAGGGTCCCTTACCAATTGAGACAGCATGGTGGGACCTGAGGAGTATTATGCTAAGCGAAATATACCAGTCAGAGAAAGACAAGTATCACATGATCTTACTCATATGTGGAATCTAATGAATAAAATAAACCAATGAACAAAATAGATCCAGAGACATAGAGGCATGGAAAAGGCTGAGGAATCTCAGACGGAAGGCAGGGGTGGGTGGGTGGGGGTTGGGGAGAATAACGTAAGAACTCATTATATGCATATATACATAACCCATGGACACAAACAATAGTGTAGTGAAGGCCTGGAACTGGGGGTACAGGGTGGAGGGGCACAATGGGGGAAAAAGGACATCTGTAACACTTTCAACAAAAAATATAAATTTAAAATAAATAAATAAATAAAATTTTGAAAAAGAAAAAGTAAACATAGTAGAAACTTGTTAAAAATTCCAGTTCAGACCTGGCCGGTGTTGCTGAGTGGTTGAGCACCGACCTATGAACCAGGAGGTCATGGTTTGATTCTGGTCAGGGCACATGCCTGGGTTGCAGGTTTGATCCCCAATAGGGGCGTGCAGGAGGAAGCCAATCAATGACTCTCTCATCATTGATGTTTCTATCTTTCTCTTCCCCTCACTTCCTCTCTCTGAAATCAATAAAGACATCCAGTTAAGGATACTTTAGCAATGTTGAAAACAGAAATCATGGGCACTAATAGAAACCTGACAGAAAAAATTCAAATAACAGAAATTTAGAAGAAAAGAAATTCACATTTAAAAAAAAATCAAGGCCTTCTTTGTTAATTTGTATCTATTGCCTGCATTTGATGCTACAAACTCCTGGTCCTCAAAGTTTAGCTGTGTCAGAATCACCAGGAGGGCTAATAAAAGAGACTGCCAGACTTCTCCCCAGGAGGTTCAGATACAGTGCCTCTAGGGAATGAGCCTGAAAATTTCAATTTCAAACAAATTTCCAGTGATGGTCATCTGCTGGTATAGGGACTGTACTTTGAGGAACCACTGTGTAAGCTATTTAACCTGGAATGTCCAGTTAACATAAGGTACTTGAAAGCTCTGTGATATCACTTAAAGGAGCAGTTACTTTCCAAAATAATTCATTCAAAAAACAAGTTTAAAAATTATATATAGATGATTAAAAAATAATGAAATGCTCTAACACTTGTATTACATATTCTTTCAATATTGCTCAGTAAGTATTTCTATAGTATATTTTTAAGTTGAAATACCAAGCAGAAAAAAAGAATGTGGGATCATATTGCAGAATTTATTTACAATTAATTTATTTTCCATAAGTATAATAGACTCGGGAATTAAAGAAGAATGGTGTTTGCTGATTATAAGAATTCAGAAGAAATACTTTACACGTGAAAATAAAAATCACTCATCAATGGAAATGCAACTGTCACCTATTGGAGCCATGTGGGAGTATGTCTTTATATACAAAATTAAATTATACTGTTTGAAATATCTTTATATAATTTTATGAATTATAAAACTCCTGGTTTGGCGCATGTCTGATCAAGGCCAACCTTAAAAGAAAGAGACCTTCAACAAATTTAAAACAAGAGAAAACACAATATCGGCTCTCAAACCACAATGGAGTTAAACTAAAAATTAATAGCATAAAGTCACCTGGGAAATCCCAAAATACGCGAAGACTGAACAACACACTTCTAAATAACATCCGGGTCAAAAAAGAACTATGTCCTTTTATCCTACCTATCCCTGCTCTGTGGCTCACCCTTCATCTGATAATTGTCAACTAAGGAGATGGTTAATAGTCTCCATTACAAAAGTCTGATCCTCCTCTCGCATTTTCTCTCAACACTTCCAAGATATTAAAATAAAATTAATAAATGACAAATAAATGACCTCTGCCTCGGGTTAATTTTGATTTGTTGAATTTCACAAATGGTCTTTGGGGCAACTAAGTCAACTAAATCCCTGAGGCTTCCCTTGAACCCTTAACCCCAGGCAGAACACAGAGAGAATTCCTTGGGCGCTAACTTCGTGTCAAGGTTGCAAAAACTCTTTCCTTATGGACTCTGACTAGAGTTCTCTGTTTGTTTCAAACCAGAGATTGACTCCTTCAAAGAAATGGTCTCAGGGAGGAGAGATCATTTTCTAAGTAAAGATGGACTATTAGTTTGAATGGCTTTAAATCTACATAGTCTTCTATAAATGTGCAAATTACACCCTGAAGGGTTTACAGGGAAACCGTGCTCAGATCACATCTTCATGGAGATTTGTTCTTGAAGAGTGGAAAGTAGTATGAAGGACTTAAGGGGTGGGGTAAGAAGTAGTAGTTATTTTAAACTCTAACTCTGTGTACCAGATACTAGTAGGCACTTTAACTCTGCACAGCTGGAGAAAATTGAGACCAAGGCACTGGATGGCTAGAAGGTCACAGACCAGAATATATGATTCCTAGAATCTGATTTTTCCACGAATTGTAGCAAAAGTCTAGAAAAGTCCCAGCACAACTTCAAAATGGAATGCTTAAAATCATCTACCGCACTAATACCTGTTTTGTTAAAGGGTAGTCATTAAAGGATTTTGAACTGAGAATAAAACAAGAGTTATTCTGATTTGACAGCTAGAATCCAGTATTGTGATGATCAGATTATTGATTATGAAGGCTTGAACTTGGTTTTAGAACTAAATAAGGGGAAAAAAGTATTCTAGGCATATCATTAGAGATGAAATCATTGAGATTTTAAAACTTTTTGTTATGATGGGGATAATGGATAGAAAAAGGGGACCAAGAGGAACAAGGGTTCTAGGTGACCAGGAAAGATGAGTGTTCTTAGGGGAAAAGACACCTAAAGGACTGGGCGTGTTGCATGCGCATTTGCATGGTGGGTGCTCAGTGCAGGGCTGTGGATCTGGTCGGGTTTTATAAATGTTGAGTTTGAGTATATGAAGATAACCAGAAGAGATGGTTAGCAAAGAGTCAAGAAATGTATGACTGAAAAAAGTCAAGGCGAATTTAAGTCATCAGCACAGAGAAGACATTTTAGATCACACGAATCGATAAAATAAAAATGATACAGATATAAAGATGAACGGGATCAAACATAAAATCTCAGTGAGCGCCTAAAATTCGGAAGCAGAAGAGGAGGACATCAAATGCTCTTTATCAGTCAGCAATAATATCAACAGATCATCTGCTTTGCCAAGATGGCAGAAGAGCAGTGTTAGTTCTTGATCATTTATAATAGCGCTATGTATCATTCCATTTATCTTATCTTGATAAAAAATCATCATGATTTTGCAAATATTGACAGCAATGAGACTCATCCACTATCCATGCATAAGATATTTACTCCTGGGTATAAGGTCATGTGGGAAGTATTGGGAGATGTATATATTAATACAACATGGTCCTGCCTTCAAGGAACTTCCCCTGTAGAGCGGTCAGGCATTCCTACTATATATTGATGAAACACAATGCTTATTTAAATTAAACTAACTACAACTTAAACACCTTTCATCACCATCTTACCCTTGCATAAGTATCGTGTACAAATTTTCATATTTATCATCTCATTTGAGCTTTATAACAATCCTGTTAAAATAGGTAGGAAGGTATGTTTCCCCATCTGACAGCTTGTTGTGGCCTATCTAGCCACATCTGTCATCTACGACATCCGTAAGCAGGGGCAGAGTGTTGCTGATGGGAAATCTAGTACAACTCCAGCTCCCCTTCTTAGGGAATACTGAAAACCTGTGGCGTCCTTGGAAAGATGTCTCCTTTCATTAAAGGTCAGGCTTTTGGTCATCAGAAACACAAGCATTTTCCTCCCGATTCTATTTTTAATTTTATTGATTCAAAAATATATAATACAGACGTATACTTTAATATTTATGTTCTTCATATAAAGGTGGCAAATTCACGTAACATTTAAGAGTAGAAAATAGTAATAAAAAATATCAATCATAATGACCACTTTAGAGGCAACTATCATTAAGGTCCTGGTGTTCTCTATAGATATATCTAAAAAGTGGTCTATATTTATATCTATATTATCTATATATAGTGATGCCATATTTGGTATTCAAATTTATAGCTTGCCTTTATCACTTAATAAAATCATTTCTCCATGTGACAATATGCCATTCCAGTATATAAATGGAACATAATTAACCTTGCCATTTCTTATATGAGGATTATGTTTGGAAGTTTTGTTTGGGAAAGGTTGAACATAATGTTTATTCATATGATTCTCATTTCTATCGTACTTCATGAAAATAAAAAGCCCTGTAAGTAAAATATAGCTGGAAGAGCACCGATAAGAAAATCCACAGCACTATGTAATCCCATTAACTCTGGACTTAACCTACTCATTTTTTTTATTAATGACTTGGATAAATGTGTCGGTGGGGTTTGCTGGTCAACTGTGCAGAAGGCATGAAACTGGGAGAAACAATAAAAACGGTGGATGATGAAATCATAATCCAAAAGCAGACAGGTTGAAATCATGGGCTAAATGAAAGAAGAATGCACTTTTAAAAGGGTGAAAATAAATTTCCATGCTTGAGTTAGAAACAAAAAAGCATCGCGAGTAGATGATATGGGATGTGATTTAACAGAAAGTTCATGCAAAATAAAAATAACAGAAAGAGGATGGTATACTGTGGCTGACAGAAAAGCTAATGCAATTTTGAGATGTTTTAATAAAAATACTGTGACAAAAGCCAGGAACCGGCAGGCTTGTTTTCCTCTAAACTGAACAGGTCAAACATGGAGTTTGTTCAGTTCTCTGCTTATACTTTTAAAAGGATATTTCAAAGGGTCACTTTCTAATAGAGTGCTCATACTGCAAAAAGTCTCAAAATATAACATATAATGGCAAGTTAAAAATCTTAAGGATATTTATCCAGGAGGCAATAATAGTAAATTTTAGAAAATAATTCAATAGCTGTATTAAAATACATGAAAGGATTTAGGAAAAATAATTTGACTTGTCCCAATGGACTTATTTTGTGTTCCATGAAACCAAAATTAGGACCTAAATAGGTTCTGGCACCAATACCAATGTGGGGAGGGGAGGTTCCCACATCAAAAAGCACTTCTTGGGACAACAACTGGGTGTACTACAATTCAACTCAATTCTGACACTATCTATCCAGAGAGGGCATAAGATTTCACAGGTTATGGGCTCAGCCCCACAAGACCGTCATCCACTTCAGAGGCCAACTGCAAGCGCAGGTTACCTGTGCTTTAGACCTGATCTACAAACTGGAGGTTCCAGTGATTCCCTCCAACTCAGTATGTCAATCACAAGTCCAGACTGTGGCCTGTGCTTCTGACGGGCTACCTATATACATCAGAGGTTCCTACAACTCCCACCTTCAGTTTGATTAATTTACTAAAACAGCTCATAGAACTCAAAAAGAACTTGTTTACTGACTAGATTACCAATTGAATACAAAGAATATTAAAGGATATGTATCAACAGCCAGATAAAGAGATACATAGGGAGAGGTCCCAAACAAAGGAGCTTCTTGTCCTCATGGAGTTTAGGGCCCAGCACAGTGGAGAACGGAAGCATTCTGGTTCTCCAAGCTCTCTCCTTTCGGGTTTTTACAGAGGTTTCATTACATACTCATGTAACTCACTGGTCACTGGTGATTGATTCAAACTCTAGCCCTTTTCCCTTCTCTGGAAATCATGAAGTGGAACTGAAAGTTCAACTCTGTATCCATGGTTGGTTCCCCAGCAACCAGACCCCACCTTTAGGTGTTTTCCAAAAGGTACCCTCATTAACTTAAACTCAGTTTGCTGGTAAAGGCTTGTTATGAATAAGACATACATTTCAACTAAAGGCTCAACCATTTTCAGAAACTGAGGACAAGAAACCAAATATTATATAACAGATGCTCCCACTGCTCTTATTGGTCAGAAATTTCTAATGTTTTGGGAACTGTGAGCCAGGAACTATGGATGAAGACCAAATATATATAAAAAATATATTCCTTATAAGTCACAATACCACAGAACCAAAGCGAAGAGTTACAGAAAGATTAATTTTGACTCAATATAAGAAATTTGGCTAAAATGCAACAACACAGAACAATAATAACAATAAAAATATTTGAAAGTATCCAAAAATAAAATGGGCTGCCTCACTTTACCTTGTGAGTTTAGTAATTCTGAGTCTCTGGAACTGTTCAAACAAAATTACTTTACAGTTAACCCTTGAACAACATGAGGGTTAGGGATGCTGACCCCCCCATGCAGTCAAAAAACTGTGTATAAGTTTTGACTCCCTAAAACTTAGTTTTCCTTGGGTATCTATGGAAGATTTGTTCCAGAAACCCCCACAGATGCCAAAATCCATGGATGCTCAAGTTCCCCATATACAATGGCATAGATCAATGTATACAGTCGGCCCTCCTCACCCGCAGACAGAAAACAGTAGAGGTATTTATTGAAAAAAATCCACATGTAAGTGCACTAGTGCAGTTCAAACCTATGTTGCTCAAGGGTCAATTATATAATCATCTGTATTCTTCCCCTGCACAACTTCACCTACTCACATTGTTTAAGTTGCCACTACTGATAAATCTAAATATTGATTTCATGTCTCATCAGTATCCTAAACTCTTGTCACATAATTGTACCACCCTCCTTTTTATCCCTGTATCAGTGGTTCCCAACTGAAGGTGATTTGTCCCTGCCTCAGTGTATACTTGGAACAGTCTGGAAACATTTTTAGTTGGTACAAGTGAGAGGGGGCTGTTATTAGCATCGCCAGACATCCTACAATTCTTCCTACAGCAAAGAATTATCCAGCCCAAAATGTCAATAGTACTAAGGTTAAGAAACATATATGTCTAACAGGTAACAAACTAAGCATGACCCACTACAAACTCACTATCTCTACTCCACTATCCTGATTTCCCCTTGAAATCTGAAATTTCCTTTCAATAAAGCTTAGTGGTTACTCTGTATTATGATTAATGGCATCATTAGTTACCCAATGTTATGACCTAGAAATCCTGTAGTCAATTTTAACTCCTCACTTTCCATTGCCTATTGATCTACTTCTAAAATGGCCTTCTAAATCTTCCCCTTCCTTTCCATCACTACTGCTACTCACCTCGCTCTGTCTATATTTTCTCCCAACAAGATTTTTTTTTCTAACTTATCCTTCACATTGTTGCTAGAATTATCTTTCTGGAGCACAAAAGCAATATTCCTATTATCCCATGCAGAAACCACGGGGAAGCCTCCTGTGTCCAATAAATAAATGTTCAAACTTTGAATTGATACAGAAGATGCTAAACTAACTGAGACCAAGTTCTCTCAACAGTTTCATCCCATACCATTTCCTCCTCCCCTTGGATACTAGATTATAACACTTTTAATGTCTTTATAAATACTGAGAGTCCATAGCTCGGATATGTTTTCACCTATGGATGAAACAGACAAGCATTCACATTAAGTATGTCCCATTATATCACTATCTTTAGATAAACAGAATCTTGTCTAGGATGGGGTTTTGGTTTTGTGTAAACATTCCTAGGGAGACTATACCAAGAAAGGGAATGTAAAAAGGTCCTTTCCCTACTATAGTGATTATGGCTGTTTAATTGGTTTGGAGCCATTTATGGTTGACTTTTCAATATTTAAAAATATTTAGATTTTACAAATAAATACTTCCAAAGATGAGGAATCCAGAATGCCATCACGTGTTGTATCCTCCCACTGGACGAGTGAGAGAATCATTTCTGAATGTTACACTTTCTTTTAATGAAGTACTAAAACTTCTCCAGGGAAGGTTGCAAAGCTAATAGTCCTTTGAGGGTAGCACTGAAAGGAAAACAAATATTTGACTCTCTAATGCATGTAACCAGGGTGAAATAATTGATGGTTAAATGTTAAGTATGAAGCTAAGGGAGACCTCATGAAGTACATTTGAGTATGCACTGCACTGAAATATGTTAAAGGTACACAAATCTCAAAATCCCTTTTAATAAAAAGGTGGGGAAAGAGGCACATTGTTGAGAGCAGAACACAGTGCACCCAAATCCTTTATACTTGCCTTTGGAGCTGGGCCTCACTGATGCTGCCACATCCTTGTGCTCGAACCCTGTCCTCCACAGTGCCGAAATGAGTTCTTCCTAAGGAGACCATGCTGCTGGCAGCCAAGAGCAAAGTTAGGTGTTCCAGGGAAGCAAGCCTGGGGCTACAGCCAAATCTCCACAAAGGGAGAGCTCTCTAAATAATAAGGAGTTGACTGTGATGGCAAAAGTCTTCTTGCAGGTGCAGACGAACGTACTTTGGAATGCAAACAAACCCTTTCAGCTGCTTTCCCTGCCCCACCGCCACAACCTTATTTTCAGTGTCCTAATCTTAATGGAGTTCTTTACTCAGGGCCCGTCTTTAGCCAAACTGTTCCAGATGTGGGATGGAGCAGGAAAGAAAGAAAACAGGGGAGTGAGTGCCTTGTATAGAAATAAAAACAAAACAAAAATGGGGCATCGGGTGAAAGTATTTCTTCTGTTTCCCAGGCCTTACTCTTGCCTTTGGCAATATAATTTGGTGCATTCTGTTCAGATTTAATATCTGAAAATGAGCCTTCATGCACACATAGTTATTAATAGACCACTCTATCAAAGTGAAGCCGCAGACATCAATTAAGATATCTGTGTCATCACTGTGATTTAAAAAGAAAGCGTATTTCCTGGAGTTTTATTGGCTGACATTCTTTTGTTTCTATCAGTCTCCTGCATTTTACATTTATCTTTGTAACACATTAGTTATGATAGAATTTAATTTGTTACCGGACCCTCAGAAAGCATTTCACAATAACAATTTTGGAACATTTCATTCCCTACAGGAAATTTCCATACAGGGAATTTCCTCCTCAACAATGCTTTTCATAATAAAACCCAAATCAGTAATTGACCTGCTTAAGTACAGTTTTAGGCAAAATCAAACAGAGCAATTCCTCAAGCTCGGCGGTTTGTTTATCAGCAGTAAATGAAAGTTAACAATATGGCAGAGTCATCTGCAAAGCATCACTTTCTGATATCCAGCCCAGCAATTACACAAACCTGGATTCCTCATATTCTTCTCGATGCCACGCTCTGTGGGTCATCGAATCAGACAGTCTTTCTTCCTTACGACACGGGTTTTCATGGCTCACAAACTCAGTCCACAATCTCTTTGGCCTTTCGTCACTTGCCCAGCCTTGCAGTACTACAAAGGATAGGGTGACTCTCCACGCTTGTTTTCCAGAATAGGAACAACTGAAAAATATATCTTCAAAGCTGAAAAAGATGTATGCTTAGAAAATGTAGTGGTAGATACGAATAGTGTCTCTGAAGTTGACTTATGAAATCATAAGTATATAGCAGAATCATTTAGTGCCTGGATTATACCCAACGTTAATACACAGGTGCGAGTTCAGCAAAGCCAGCCTGCGGTGAGTCTCACTCCCTGCAGACGAGATATACGTATAATAAGCTCATTTGACACTGGCTAGAAGACTCTGTGTAAAAGAGTGGCAGTCACTGAGACCCCAGCAACCTTACCAAACTGAAAAATCCATAAACATGCCAGAATAGAAGGTGTCTTACAAAGTGAAAAAAATGAGGAAAAAAACATTGGTAACTAGAAAAATTTTGGTAACTAGAACTGGGTAGTGCAAAATGATGGTGAAATGACGAAAGATGACATATTGAAGGGACAGCAATATCAGGTTAAAGTTTTAAGCTAAAGGGTAGAAGTGGTCTTTACTTTGACAAAAAATCATTACTCAGGAACCAGGTTAACTGATCAGCATGGTCATTTCATCTGACAATATCTTGTTTTATCTTGTTTCTTCCATTCTATCCATAGTATTATGGAGCATCAGGATTGTTATTGGGATTCAATACACAGCAAGTGGGTGTTGATGTTAATGTTACTGTTGCATACATACATACCTCAAGGGCAAGGTTCACTCTTTTGCATTATTTATAAACCCACTTAATATTTTGCACAAAGATCTGCATGTGAATACTGCATGCCTAAAACGCAGTGATGATAGGTGTCTCTGAAGTTCACATATAAAATCATGAATATATGAAATCATACTGTAAAGCGCTTTTTAAGGATTCAGCTGCCAAGTTTTTCATTTCTGATTGCGGCTGGTCAAAAGTAGAAGTGGATCAGGTCAAGAAATGACAGCTAAAAAAATTTAGATAAAATCAAAACTAGGGGAGATAATTTTTAAAAGTAGAAATAAGAAAGCAAGGAGGCCTGGACAAGCCCCTCTTGTAGCTACCTGAATGCGAAGCATGCAACACTTCCCTCTGCAGAAGAAAATCATCAGGAAAACACAGGTGCACAGGTAACTCATCTGCAATATTTGCAGAGGAAGATTTCTGTAATAACTTCTAATATCTAAATGACATGTATTAAAAGGACAGTGACTAGCTTATCTCAGTCTCTACTAAGATCAAGCAAAAAGATGTGGGCTTATATCGCAGCAGGAGAGATTTTGAAAAGGGTTTAATGAAGAATTTCACAGCAATGCAGGTAACAGCACATGGTGACGGATTAGCAAGGGAAGTTACGATCTAGCTTCCTTGAAAGTGTTTTGAAATTTTAGAGATCTCGTCTCACCCAGAAAATCATTTTTCAATCTCTTTAACCCTCTAAGATTTTAAGATTAGGTGTTAAGGAAAAATTCAAACTACAGCTATAGAAAACTTATAGGTTATATTTAATAAGAAAAAGCCTATTAATAAACTAAGTATGACATTTTTCCTATCAGTAAAATATGTAGCTTTCATATATTTTATTATTCGTTAACATTAACAGATCCATAAAATTAATTGGTACAATGGAAAGTTTTTCTGTTGCTGACTGCAAGAAATTTGATACTTTTAATAATAATTTTAAAGACATTAATATCAAGGAGTTTACTAGTTTCTGGAAAAAAACAGTTTTAGAAAACATTGGTATTAGATATGAGAAATGTTTTCTTTAGAAAGTCACATCTAATACACACAATACAGAAAATAAAAAATGTCCTAAAACCTTTGGTATTATTTTAAAGAGTTTGTGACAAATGTTTTCAATAAATGACTTTTTTAAAAAGTTATAAAATGTTTCTGTCATGTATTAAAATTAATTAAAATATGGGTCAAAAATTAATTCACTCAAAAACTGTTCCTTCAAAGTCCTTTTTGAATGAGGTAGCAATCCTATGTAGAAGACAAGATCCATTTCATCAACAGCTATCCAGTATGAAAGGCTAGGAAAAAATCCAGTGGCAATGCAGAGAAAGTAGGAGCTATTCCTAAGATACCACTCTTAAAAAGCCAAAGAAAAAAAAAATCTTTTTTAAAAATAGTAAAATCAAAATTCCCATCCGATTTCTTAGTGAAGGTAGTGTACTTATAATTACAATCCACAGGATCAAGGACCCACTTTGGGAATCGACCTACTTTAAAGTGCATCCTAAGTAGCTCAGTCAACCTTTACCCTCTGCCGTTTCTGTTCGATTTAGTATTTAAATTTTTAAAATGGACTTTTAGAGAGAGAGAGAGAAAAGGAGAGGAAGAGAGAGAAAAACATTGAAGTGGGAGCGAAACATTGATCTGCTGCCTCCTGCATGCCCCCCACCGGGGATGGAGCCCACAGCCTGGGCACGTGCCCTGGCCTGACTGGGAAGGTGTACAGGTGCCCCAGATACCAGATGAAGACACTGAGTCTGAGTTTAGTTACTTCTCATCTCACAGGGGACTTTAACAAACACACTCTTACTGACATCAAAGCCCACACACAGTCATTTAAACATCATGCAACAGATAAGATTCATCAATATTCACAAACATACAGTAAACCAGAAACAGACACTGAGCAACACTGGACAAGACTCGGCTCTCGCCTTTAGACTAGGGAGGAGGGAGGCAGGTCTTCAAGCGCTAAGTGTGACGGCAACGATGAGACCATGAGGCCGTGACAGCGGCAAGAAGGGTGCTAAGGGTGTTCTAGAGGCTGGGCAACGCTCCCTGAAGGAAGCAACACTTCAGCAGCGAGCTGAAGAATGAAGCCGAGTCAGGCCGGCAAGCGGGTGAGAAACACCAGCCGGCTGGCACTCTCTCCCTGGTGTTCTGCGCTGGAGCTCCAGAGCCGCCAGCACTAACTTCGTGCCAGGTGACAAAGATCTGAGCGCCCACAGCTGCAGCTCCTGCTGTCCACCCTCTCCCTCCTACTTCCACCGTCAGTGAGCCCAAGACCAGAAAAGAGCACATCTTAGGAACCAAGAACTCTACTGTTAGCCTTTGGAACAGGAACACAAGAGTAGCCCTTCATTCCTGCTAGCAATGCAGTCACAAATCCTTTGTTATTTTCCTCCAGCATTTGCTGAAATAGAAGTTTGCTGCTACTAAATTCTCATTTTCATACATTTTGGTGGCAGGTTGTTGTATGCTTAGAAATATACTCATTATTGAAAATACAGGTACATGATTTCTCCCCCCCAGAACAGTTCTAACGCATGTCAATGTCCCTAATGTTCCCTAAGGTTAATTCTTGCTGCTAGGAGCTCTTCTGATTTGCCCCAACTCTCAGCAGTTCTGACTTCTCAATATTCTACCTGCAGTTACACAACACCCCAGGGACATAGGTATGCCAGAGGCATCTATTCCAGATGGAAATAGCTTTACCAAGTGAAGGCAAGCTTTGTGCCTTTCTAGATACCTCCATATTTCAAATATTATTTTTAAAAAGATGTCTTGTTTCAAACAGTTGATTTGAGGATAAGGAACTTTCTCCTTCTACCATGGTGTGCCGAGTGTAACACCCCCAGTATACAGAGCTTCTATAAAGACTTCCATTTTCCCCGTTAGAAATCACTGCTATATGTCTATATCTACTTATTTGAATTTGTGTGAAAAAAAAGAATTTAATCTTCATTTAACTGTCAACAAACAAACTTCAGTGCTCACTGTGGCTGGCAGTGTCTTTAGTATAACAGAGAGATTCAAAGGGAGCACAAAATTGATTTCCTCCCTTTAAAGGGTTTCCAGTGTGGTTGAAAAGGCTAAAAATCATGTTAAACTGATTCAGTGACACTGACCATAGTGACATCAGGACACCGAAGGAATTAGAGAGCTTTCCTCTACACTAAGAAAGATGAGCACAGTATGGGATCCAGGAGTAGAAAATGCTCATTATTTGTGAATATTTTATATTTGCATATTTTTAAATGCTGAGCCTTCCAAACAATAAAGAAAAGTGCCCAGCATGTCTTCCAAGACATGGTATTCGTATCTTCAAAAGGATCAGTCGGCTTGGCCGGCGTGGCTCAGCGGTTGAGCATCCACCTAGGATCCAGGAGACCAAAGTTCAGTTCCCATTCGAGGCACATGCCCGGGTTGCGGCTCGATCCCCACTCGGGGGCATGCAGGAGGCAGCCGATCAATGACTCTCTCATCACTGATGCTTCTATCTCTCTCTCCCTCTCCCTGAAATCAATAAAGATATCTTAAAAAAAAAAAAGGATTATTTAAACAAAATCACACACTCTCCTGAAACAAGTTTTTAAAAGTATAAGTTAGAGAATCTTGACCAAACTAGCTCCAGTGTATGAAGAAAAGTCTATTTTAGTTGGTAGAAGAAACACAATAGCTTTCAGTTAACCACTAGGGGGAAAACCTGCAGTGCGTACTACAGTATGTTTCTCTGAAACTGAATATCCAGTTTTATTTGAACAAGATATGCTTCCCCTAATCCATTAGTCTCCAGGTCAAGCCATGTCTCCAGGGCTTAGAACAGGTGAAAGTCTTGGGTTACTGTATTTTACTACCTCCCTTCACATGGGCTAAAAATAAAGCATTAGCAGGTCCAGCGGAATAGAAATTTGTCACTGACTGGTGTAGAAATTTGTCACTGACACTGATGTGAGAAAAAACCTGACCCTGTGCAGATTAGCTCAAAGTGAAACAAATCCTGCATCCTCAGTTTGACTCACACATATGAACCCCATCAACATACATTTTTAAACTGAGAAACTCCACCCTTGTATTCTTTATATGAATTAAAGTAAATTAAGATATATAAATCATCATCACAGTAGAAAGGTCTCTCTTGGGCAAAAGACGAAACTCCAGGTGTTTATTTTTTAATGTTGCTGGTTCAATGACACTGATGACTTCACCTTTTATGTGTTCAACACCATACATGCATTTATAACTTAGTTGAGTGAGCCACATTGATAAGTTCCTTTAAAATGCCTGTTTATTTTTATTTAGTATCCTTTCAAATAATTTTTTTTTTCTTTACTAGTTTCTTTACATATGCTTGTCACTGTCATTGTTTACACAGGGACAGAGAAAAGACCTACCTATGTATACTAAGCTGGGACCCCAAGCGTGCTACCCTAGTGCACCCCCAAACTATGGTACCAAACAGCTAAGGATCTCGCAAATGGTCACTTTGCACCCCTAGGGTTATAAAGAGACTCTAGAGAGTGTGAATTAAGTTGCAAACAACCAAGTATTTGGAGCATTCATATAAGAAAGTAAATGTATATTGCAGAGTGCAAAGGCATTCCTCAAACTCTTCAACTGTTTCTCTGAATTCACTTGCTTAACATGTGTTATAGCTCCATTATAAGTCTACTGCAGAGACACAAGGATGAATTGGTGAATTCAGCCTGAGTAATCATGCAGTGTGTAATTGTCTTAATAATCCTTTTAAAATTGTGAAGGCAAGACTATTAATGTAAGAGGTTAAAAATAGAGTAAGATTAAACATCAATAGTGGTTATTCCAGGGATACTACTTTGTGCTACCTGAGCCATAAGGGAATCAGCTGGAGCAGCAGCTTCAAAGACTTGGTGAACTTTGAGGATGTGAATCAGTGATGACTATTAGAAAAACTAAATGTAAATAAAATAGAATCCTGGCCTTATCATCATTTTATCATCCATTACTCACTCCTATGGCAGATAAACATTTTTCAAGAAATTTCTAGATTCTATGCATATGATATTGTAAAAGACTTCCATGTCTTAGAACCTATATTCTAAAATGGTAGACACTCAATAAGTGAATTATAAAATTATTGTAAAACTTTGTACTGGCTCTCACTATTATGCACAGCACTCAGTGTTTCTAAAAAGAGTACCAAATGGCTGTATTGTTAGTGGTAGTGGATATGAACCTAATGAAGAAATCCAAAATTTTCAGCCTGATGTTCAGGGCCATATCCAATATGGCCATACCTACCTGTAGAATGTTATCTATTACTACTCACATCCGAGACCAGTGAAGAAGGCAGTATCCACCACAAACTAAATATCTGACTGACCATTACCAACTTCACCCACCGAAACTGCTCTTTCCACCCTGAGAGGAGTGCCTCCCAACAGAAAGACCTTCCTAAAATCCCTAAGTCAGATTTCTCTGTCTGTCTAAGTGCTATACACCTTGTGCATGCCCTCAAAAGAAGAGCACTTATTTTGATTTGTATTTTACTGTACAATCACATTCATGAACATGTCCATTATAGTCATTTGACTGGCAGCTTTTTGAAAGCAAAGACTGTTCTACGTTTTCTTGGTATCTCAGGCTGTGTTTAGTATATTATCTTACATAGCTCCCAATTCATATTTCTTATGTTGAATTGTGTCATATTTGCTTTCAAGAAATGGCAAAACATAAAATTTTGTATCTGCTTCATGTACACATTTGTTACGAGAGAATACAGGCAAGTTTATAAGTAGACTAACATTAGTTTTAGAGTAATAATACTAAGTAAAACCTAAGTCTCTTTTATTTCCAGTTTAGTTCTGAACTTTCGAATCTTTCAATTTTCTGGCTAATTTCTAACATAAATTCCCAGTCAGAACTCTCAAGTGTTCAGAGCTCTTATGGATTGCAGCTATAATAACCTCAAGTCCAGAGATTCTATATTTGTATATCTATGCATCCTATTTCCATATAATCACTTCAGCCAATATTTTATCTTCAGATATAAAAAACAACACTTTTCCCCAGAAGTTAAAAGCAGAGAAAACTAAGTGCTGAATGAAACTGTAGAAATGTAAAATACAAGTACACTTTTAAAAATTTTTTTTTTCTGTCAAAAGATGATCTTTATGCTAAGTTATCTAGCTAGAAATATTGTCTGTGGAGGCACAAAAATCTGCCCCTATACACCACAATCACTTTTATAACTGTACAATAATTCTAGGTAACATATATATATTACTTACACATACATAAAACATTCACATGGCATATTAGACCATACGAAATGTAAATACACATGTATTTTTCATCACAGTGTTTGCATAGCTACACAGCATTCTTTCTAGCACATCGATGTAAAAAGCATTCGTATCTTACAGATGTACTTATGTCTGCACCCACAGGTAGAATGATTTAACATCTAGTCTACAGTAGTTAAATGTATATACAGAGTGTCCTCCCCAAATGTATACACACTTTTAAGCCATTATTAATTCCAATGGGTTAAAGCTAAAAAGAAAGAAACATCAATTGAGCCATCAGCGTTTAAAAATGTGATTATTGGATGTTATACATTTTTTTGGGACACCATGTACATATCTATCTATCTATCCTCTATCTATCCATCTATCTATCTATCAATCATCTATCTATCTATCTATCTATCAATCATCTATCTATCATCTATCATCTATCTATCCTATCTATCTATCTATCTATCTATCTATCTATCTATCTATCTATCATCTATCTATCTATCTATCTATCATCTATCTATCTATCTATCTATCATCTATCTATATCTATCTATCTATCATCTATCATCTATCTATCCTATCTATCATCTATATCTATCTATCATCTATCTATCTATCTATCTATCTATCTATCTATCTATCTATCTATCTATCATCTATCTATCTATCATCTATCTATCATCTATCTATCTATCATCTATCTATCATCATCTATCTATCTATATGGCTATTTTCTTTAAAAGTCCTATCTGGTAAGACTACAGGGTACTCTGGGTTAGGTTTACTTCCCTCCTTTTCTCTCCGACAAAGAACCACAGAAAGTGTTTTGGTGCGGTCCTCAGGCGCTCCGGGCGGGCCGTCGCCCGGCTCCCCCCGTCGCCAGCAGTTCGTGCAGCTTCAGCCGCGCCGCCGGCGCCTGAGGCCGCGCCCCCCGCGCCCGGCGGAGCGCAGCGCGCGATGCCGGCCGGCTCCGCGGGCGCGGGCGCGGGCGCGGGGAGAGAGCTGCCCGCGGGCCCACCCGGCGCGGCTCCTCGGGACTTTCGCGCCCGCCCGCCCGCCCGCCCGCACGTACCCGCTCAGCCGCCGGAGTCCGCGCTGCTCCGAAACACTACAGGGCACGTGCGCTCCCGCCGCCGCCCGCGGAACTTCCTCCGGCGCGCTCAGCAACGCTGAACTCGGGTGCTGGGCGGGGCCCGGCCGCACGCGCCCCGCGAGCCCGAGCCCGAGCCCGAGCCCGAGCCCCCGGCCACCCGCGTCTCCGCCGCGCCGCCTTCAGCGCGGCCGCTCCCAGCTCGCGCTCCCGGCTGCTGGCCCCCGGGCGGCCGCCGCGCGGCCAGAACGGGCACTCGGGCGCCACCTGGAGGCGCCTAGGGCAGCTACAGCAATCGTGGAACACCTCGGTAGAACCAGGTCAGCACATTCTTTGTTAAAGCAGCATGCTGTTTTTATTTACATTTTCCTGTACACATGACAAAAAGCACGCAAAAACCCTCATTCTGTTGCCTATGAATGTTCTATTTTTTTCATACTTCACAAGAAAGTAAAAATTGTGATTTCACGTAGGTACAAATAAGAGACGGAAAATTAATTATCTACTTCTTGACTCATCCCAAAGGAAAGTAATTAACACCAGATTCTACCAGGAGTTTCCAGGATTTGGGTATTTAGCTCACAGGCAGCTTTCCAAAAGAGAATCTGATACCTCTGAACTAACACATAGCATGCGTGTCAAACATGTTTCGCTACTTTAAAAAATTACAAACCTTACCTCTGGAAATGTTTACTGTGTTCCTTCTTGATGCATTATACTGACTTGAGTATAACAAGGAAACGGAGTTTTTGTTATAGTTCGTGTGATAAGATGGTCATATGACTTTAATATTTCAACCAAAGCTCCTCGAATTAATTTCCCTCTATATATCTCCCAAAGCTTCTTTCCCTTAAAGAGGATAATTTGTATACCTGAATGAGATATAGGCTTAATTAATTGCATAGAGCATTTAAAAAATTATCTACGGTGCTATGCATTTAAAAACGTGATTTAAAAACATCCAATGATGTTTCCGTACTCCCTACAGTTCAGAATGAACATGCGTCGCTATCCTTATTTCCCATTCCTATTCCTACTTATACCAGGCATCAAAATTGGGGGTTTCACTTTTCCTTCAAAATTAAAAGTTGACTCTGAAACTATTGAATAAAAGATCCATCTACAGGGATTGTATATTTTTCCAAGCAAATGAGGATCAGAGCTTGATTACATACCCCATGGAGTCCCCTTGGGAAATAGAAATTCTTAATAACTACAATTTCAAATCAGTGTTTGAGAATTTCTGGCAGGATAAACATAGAAGAAATTTGTTTCATCAATATTTCACCTCAATTGTTTACTTCCATGTAAGTGATAAACATATTGACTTTTCAAACACATAGCATTAAAAATATTCTAAAGTAAAGTAAGATTTTTCTTTTAAATGGAGAGTACATGTACCAAATATTTAAGCCATGACTTTTATGACTTTGTAAAGTCTCTGAAAATTTATGTCCTGGTGGGATTAAAAAGAATCTTAACTCATCGTGTCTCTATACCCTCAAATTCGAGCACTGTGGAATATAAAAATCTATTTAGGAGTTAACTGACTCTTAAATTATATGACTTATATTCTGCATTATGGTTAGTGTTATATAGAACTTCTTAGAAAGGCAAGACACTCAAATATACAGTTGAAGATTGTAAGCAGAACAAAGGATGCTTGGAAACTTCTCATAAAATAGTAATAAACACCGACAGAACACAGATATGCCCGACTTTTACCAAGTAAATTTAACATATGAACATTTAGATGTAACAAACAGATAAATTATGGGATAAAATTTTCCATTATAAATGTTAAAATCATTAAAAAAATGATTTTGTAAGTCCAAAATCTCACCAGAATTTCAAGAATGAATTTATTAAAAACTAAATATTCACATGCTTAAGCAGAAAAAAACACAGACATTAATAAGAGGAATAGACATGTAAATTTCATAGCCAAGGACATTGTGTCTATGCTCATCAGAAGTAAAAGCTGAAAATGATAGCTGTTGACACTATATGCAAAAGAGATGGCTGTGTGGCTAGGGGCAGAAGAAAGCATTATGGTCATGTGGTGTTCTCTGAAAGAAGGTCTAAAGTTGGTCTTAAGACACTGAGACAGCAGAAAATATAGGAAAAGAGTAACTTTCCAAATAGGAATATACTAAGGAAGTGAAGTAAATATTTCTGCTTCTACTATTTAGCATGTAAAGCTCAAAGAAAGCAAAAAGGCCCAAGTCAAAGTAACAGAGTGGAGTCTCAAGGACTAAAATAACATGGGGACTCGAAATATGTCTTTTACAGTGATCTAGGATGAAGAATCTGTGTTCATGTTCTACGGCTACATAACAAATTACCATAACCTTAGCGGGTTTATTATCTCACAGTTTCTGTAGTTTAACAGGCTATGCATGGCTTAGACGAATCCTCTGCTCAGAGTCTCACAGGTTGCAATCTAGGTATCAATTGGGCTGTGTTCTTATCTGGAGAACTGATTAGGGAAGAATGTATTTCCTTTTAAAAAAAAATTATTGATTTCAGAGAGAGGAAGAGAAAGGGAGAGAGAGAGACAGAAACATCAATGATGAGAGAGTCATCAATCGGCTGCTTCCCAGGGCCCCAGTGCTGAGGATCAAGCCCACAATCTGGGCACGTGCCCAGACCTGGAATCAAACCGGGATCTCCTGGGTCATAGGTCGATGTCCAACCGCTGAGCCACGCCAGCCAGGTGGAAGAATGTGTTTTTAAATTCAGCCAGGTTCTTGGCAGGATTTGTTTCCTGGGCTTCTTCAAGGCCACCAGAAAAATGGGTCTTCATACCCTGGAGGACATTGGTCTCTTTTTAAAGGACTTTTAACTGATACAATTAGGCTGACCCAGAATAATCTCCATTTTGATGAATGCAAAATCAACTGATTTGGAAATTTGATTACATCTGCAAAATTCTTTCATCTTTGTCATTTTCTATTGGGTAGAAGCAAGTCACAGATTCCTCCCACATTAAACTAAAGAAGAGGGGATTATGCAAAGGTGTGACACATTGGGAGTCACCTTAGGGTATGTCCACAACAGGATCTCTGAAAAAAACACATGGGATTCCTTTTTTTTTTTTTTTGCGTTTTAAAAGTATAAGTGGAACAGCCTAGGGGAAATGGCACTGCCAGGATATTTCTTTGCCCTTAGGATCAAGGCAGAGACATGGATATATTAATCAGAGAAGCTTTGTAGGTGCATAGTTATATCTAACAAAGAAACATAAGGAAGAAAAGTTAGAGAAGTCATTTGATCAGGAAGGGACACTGCATTGAGGAGTGATGTCATACTCATAAGCAGGATTTGGAAAAATAAAGAGCTTTGGTGTCAAGGTGGCTGCAATGGCTTTATGTACTAGACATGTTTGTGTTGCCTGGCTGCCGGCCCAGAGCCCTTCCCTCCTAATCATCCATGCAGTGAAGTTGCTCAGCTTTATCAGACCAGGAGCATGAATACCTTACCAAAAAGAGTACATCCAGAGACTAGCCAGAAACTTGCGGTTTTTGTGGCCTTACTGGAAAGTTAAGCCGGTCCAATTAGATTTTCAGGAACTTGAACTAAAATAAGAGAGAGAAGTTGCCAGTTGGTGGAGAATACTGCAGCTGGAAGGCCATGTAGCAATTCTGAGCTCTGTGCTAGCTGATGCAGAGAAAGCAGCTTACTTAGAAAGAAACAAAAATGGTGCAGATTCAAAAAGAAGTAGAGATTAGAGAGAACATTCCTTCGTTCAATTCCTTCAATACATTGATATGGAATTCCTATTAGGTATACTGGGCACTGTTCTAGATGCCAGGGAGATCCCAATGAATAAAGAAAAGTCCCTGTGTTCATGAAGCTTATTCTTGTGATGGGAGAGAGATAGTAAATATGCACAAGTGTACAAACTATATTTCATTAGGTCATAAAACTGTAGATATAAAAATAAGTCAGGTTATGAAGTTTAAAAGTAATGGGGGGGGATTACTACCTGGGTAGCATGGTCAGAGAAGCCTATGGGATGCAGTGAAGGCACCAGCCATGCCGATATTTGTAGAAAGGCTGTTCTGGGCAGAGTGCATAGTGGGTGCAAAGGCCCTGTGACAGGTGTGTGATTGGTGAGTCAAAGGAATAGTAAGGGGGAAATATGCCTGGGATAGTGGGATCAGGAGAGCAAGTAAAAGGGTATGAAATTACATCTAGAGTGAGCAAGAAGATCACATAGGGCTTGTGAACCTGTGTCAGAAGATTGGCTTTTACCTAGAGAGATGGGAAGCCACCAAAAGAATACTATACGATAACATCAGACTTTTGTTTTAAGAACTGTCCTTGCTGCTGTAGAGAACAGATGGTAAGTGAGGGAGGTGACAGGAAGACTATGTGGACCCTGAGAGAGACAAAGTGTGGCTTAATTTCCAATTATGTTTCCCATGAAGTCTGGTTGTACTTGTCTCAGTCTTTGAATTTCCATGAGATAACAGTGTAAATCATTTTTAACCTCCCTTTTCTTAAACTAGATTACCAAAGATTCTAAGGAATATTAAAAGTATTCAAGAATTGGATATTTTGTATTTTCATATATTTTCCCATAAGAGCTAAAAATAGTCGAATTTTAAAAATAACCTTTTTATAGATGATAGAAAGTGCTTGTACATGGGAAGTTGATTGATGTCAGCCTATTAAATTGTTTACCAGAGTTATTTTTCCAGGGTACTTACTTTTAAGCCCATAGAAAAAGATCAGTTCCTAAAGACTATCTATCTGATTCTTTGTGAAATGAGTGTTTCAAAAGTTTTTAACATAATGAATATTATCACCCAATATCAATAAAAGGGTATTTATAATATATAGTTCAATTCTAACATCTCATGGATACCTATTTTGTTATACTACAGAATCTGTGAAACTAGCTATGTTTCCCTTTATAGAGACAAAACAATTTTAGAGACAAAACAATTAAAAGATTTTATAAAGAATCCATCAGTTTCCAATTTTGTATACTCCCAACCCACGTACATACAGAGAGAAACATGTCTCCTTTGTATATATGTAGGCATATTAGGACTACTTTCCACGGCATTTCAAATAAAATATTACAAAATCAATCATAAAGTGTTTCAAAATGGGAGGCAGGGGAAGTTAGCAAACACTCTGTCACTGTCTTGATCTCATGAAACATTACAACACTACCCTTTCAATGAAAATATCCAACTGAAACAAGAAATAAGATTAGTTTTAGATCAGATTATCCTTTGAAAATCTTAAGGGTCAACATTAAAATACATGTGAAAATATGCAAATATCTGTATATTTTATTCAAATTTTTGGTGAAGCTTTCTAAAAGGAACTAGATGAGTTTTTTGGAGGGGGTAAATTTATAGCATCATAGGTTCTACATTATTTGATCATTTTGACATCCTTAAAAAACAGTGAATGGTATCTTAGCTATGCCACATGTTTATTTTTTTCTTGTTGTTATTTAAAATATTTGTTAAAAATAACATTTGAAATAAACATTTCCCCATTCACCAAATTCTTAAAAACACTATCATCAAAGGAAATAAAATTCAGATCATTCACCTGTGAACTGTGTGTTTTGTTGGATATGATGAGAAAATTCTGGAACTCAAGGAATCATAAATTTACCTTTCGACACCCAAATGTGAAAAAGAAAACCCATAAAACACCAATTTCAGTACTCAAAAGAGAGACCTACAGATATGGGAATCATTAAACATTCATTGTTAAACAACACGGAAATGCGGAGAGCAATATAGAGTGAACACAAAAGCTAAATTAAAGTCTATGCCTTAGTATCTCAGTAGAGTGATATAGGAAAGGCAGGTAAATTCAAAGAAACTTTACTTTTTTGAATTTTAGTTACTTCAGGAATTGCTTACCTTCAGATATATTTTCAGTGTTTCATAATATTCTTGTTCTATCCTTAAAATGCAAGGAGGTACATAAGATTTTTTGTTATATAAATTCCAGCACACAATCATATTAAAACCTTTTCTTGTCCCATGATTGGTGGGGAATTTTTCATCAGGCTTTATATTGAAACCAGCCTCACTTTAAGATACTCATTTCATATTCACTTTCTCAAATAACTTTCAAAAATCCAAAGGCCAGGAGAAATTTTTACTTCTCCTAAATGTCCATGTGTATTGTTCGGGCTTTCTGGGCTTTTTAGCTGATGCCAGTATAGGATGCTTCTGTGAGGCGGCAGTTGATTTTAAGTTAGAAGATTAAGAGCAAACTCCTCAAACTTCAAATGTGGCCCAAAATGTATTTACATGAAAAGCAAGTAAAATATTTTGAATATTTCAGTAACAACTGTCAAGTATTTTAATGCCGTCCAACATTTTGTTGTGTTAGGAGTTACAAATTCTATAGCTTCATGGTTTCAGTTATCTGATCAATTTAAGTGACTTCTTCCAGAGCCAGAACTCATCTCTTAAAGGTTGTTTCTGCATTTCTACCTGCCAGGTGAGTTTCTCTGCTTGATTATAAACCTAACTCAAATAAGTAGAAAGCTTATTACCTTATGTTTTTAAACAGATCCTCAAGAGGTAACGAAAACAAATTAACAGGAAGTAAAAGAAAACTTTATTCAGCTTGCTTAAGTTTTTTTCTATCAATTAGATTTGTCCAAAAATAAAAATGGGCTACTCAGAAATGTACTAAGTTCCACATTATAGGCAATTAAAGCTTAGTCTGGATAACAACTTGGCAAGGGATAGTGAAGTAGGGACTTGAACACCACATAGTTATTCAGACTAGGTAACTTTTCAAGTCCCTCCTAATGCTGAGATTCTGTGATGTTATAAAATAATTCTCATTCCCTTCTCTCATTATATACGTTCAAAAATTTCTTCACTGTTAAAACTTATGTAATGTACATCTTTCCACTACATTTCCACCTATTATTTATTTTCTAATGTATTATTCAAAAGTACAATTCAACAAATATTAATTTCTCCATATCTTTGTCTTTTAAGCCTTTCCCCCTCTTCTCAGTAGTTTTAATCTTAACATCTACAACCTATTAATTCAAAATAATTTTACAAAGTCTCCTATAAAGGAAACAATAACTTTCTATACTTAATCCAGATGACAAATACAACTTTGAAAACTTTGTTCATATTCCACAGATTAACTCTGGGAGTCCTAAAATAGTTCACTTAACTATTAAAAATGCATGTTTACTTCAAAAATAAATTGATATTTCCTTAAGCAGATGCCTGTAATGTGTATCTAAATGTTTTAGTGAAACAAGATAGAAAAGATTCATGTCTAATTGAATATCTTGTAATTTTGCCATATTTATAGTTTCTTATAATAATAATGCAGCTATCGCTGACAAATTTATGTTGACTCACTAAATTTTATAAGACACTTTTGTAAAAAAGTTTTATCAATTGCTCTGGAACTTTTAAACATGACATGAAATGTCGCAAACATGTTTCTTCCAGGAAGGCACAGAAAGATCCTGCACAAATAAGCATTCATGTACCCACGTAGCCCTCAGTTAGAACTGTTCAATTCTTTGAATTCTTACAATAAATACTAACACGTTCCAAAATAAAACAAAAGGAAAAACATTTAATTTCAATTTTTATCATATTTTTAATTTCTTATTTTTTGCAGGCAATATCTCCATTTATAAAATGATACATGTAACTATATTTACAATTGTTTCAATAGCGGTATCAAAAGTTAATCAAATAAGGATAAGGTTAGTTTTTTGATAATTACCAAGCATGTATTTTATTGGCCTAAACATGATTTGGAATCGACAAAGAAAGAAAGAAGTAGGCTTCATGAATCCTTGTGTAATGGTTAAAAACAGATGAATACAATAGAGAGATAACTTAGGCATCCTGTGTAGAGTCATAAATTGCTATAGAATTTGGAACTTTTTTGGGTGAATGCTCCATTATTCAACAAGATCTCTAGTACTACTTAAATTAGCAGTAAATCTTTCAAAAGATGCATTCATTTATTTTATTTAAATCAGAGTGGGTAAAATATATGCTAGACAAAAATATATGCCTCCTTGACTCTCTTTAATACCATTGTCCCTGCCTGGAAAATGACAGTCATTTAAAAAAGTGTGAAACACTGTAATGTCTTTGTAACTAAAAATATGCATGTCAATCAGCAATATAAACAGAATTTTTGTTGTTGACTGAAAAGTACATCTTGTATGTTATTTCTCTGTATTCATTTTATCTATTCTGCATCATCAATAAAAGACACTTTTTTCCCCCATGAGAGTTCTTTTTCACAATGTAAATTGTTTGCTTAAAATAAAATTATGGGCATGTAAATAAATGCCTTTGCAGAATGCACTAAAAAGCCAGAACATAGAGTCACTCAGAGGTCCATCACAATTACTTACCCCGCAACATTTTCATCTGGCCTGACACATTTGTGTTGGAAGTACTCACCTTTAACATTAACAGCCCATCCTGGCTATTTAACCTTCCATAGCTCCCCAGAACCATCAGGTCATACCAGCATCTGCTCAGAGTAAATCTATTAACATATTCAGAGTTCTCTCATCAACAAATAACCTTGAAAATCAAATCAAATAAAAATAGTCCCCAAAAGTTGAAGGGATTCAGCTATTTTAGGGATGATTTCCTTCAGGATTGCTCTATACCCTCTAACCAGGAGGCTCAGGGGCATGTGTGTGATTTCACACTTGCCCACACAGAATATGGTGTACCCGGGCGTGATTCTCCTCCAGTGAAGCAACTACCTGAAAAGGCCAGAAACATCTCTGTGACTCATCCGTCTACTGATGTAGCTTGGTTTCTCCTAAATCAGACTGATTTGTTATAGGAACAGATCTTTTTTGCAACCTTTCCTGGATACATCTCAACTTGGAGACTCGGTGAGTGAAAAATCCAAGGAATGTCCTTTTCATATACATGTCTTCACATATGTAAAATTCATGGAGGCATTTCTTCAAAAGAAGATACTGAAGAGAGCTTTGGAATTCATGTCAGTAGATCATAAAAGCTATGTTTAAAAGAATGAGTTTTGATATCATGGTGCTTTTAAAACTTTCTGGGTCCTTGTAGATACCTTGTTAATCTAAATAATTTTAAAGAACACTGAGTATTTTGGAATAAAAAAATTGAAACATTGCAAACGTATTTAAAAAAAGCATTCTAAACTCTGTACTCAAACTTTAAGCATAACAGCACAGCTGCCTTACCGAATTTGGTACACACACACACACTCCAAAAATTCCACAGGCCCCTGGCTTTAAGTGACCAGTCCTATCCCTTCCTCTCTTTTAATAAAGGTAATATGGCCACTAGACTTATGTCATTTTATGTATATAATATAAAGTAACAAAATAGTATAACATGGTATATAGAAAATCTATTAAATAAGTGCTAAAATCATACCTCCAGCCCTGTTTCTCAAAGGCTTTCGTATATAAATTAGAAGAGTGCACTGTTTCTTTGCAAAGGCTGAGTTAGAGTTCCTTTGAAAGCTTTTGAAAATAAGGTCGAGTTCATTTTATGTCTACAATTACAATAACTGCACAACTTCGCTGTCTTGGACAATTTATTGCATTCCCTTCAGAAAGGAATGGCAAGGGAGAGGGGGTGACTCCCGGGACTGCCTCCCTTCAGCCTTCAGCCTTCAGCCTTCGCCCGGAGGTGGCGGGGACGGCCCTCCGCGCGGTGGCTGATGAAAGGGCCCCATTAGAGCTACGCTGGCTCGCACTGCAGGCTGGAAGGAGCGCTAAGTGACTGCATTAGTACGGCTGCAGTGGGGCAGTGGTCGCCTCCCGTGGGTCTGTAACGGTGCAATGATGCTTCCACATAGGGGCAGTAATTGTTCTAGTGCCTTTATTTAATTTGTCAAGAAACGGTACCCAGCATCTCTCCCGCACATGCCCCCCACCTCCCCTCAGCTTTATCTCCTCTCCCTAGCAAGTGTAAACAGATGAGGAAGTGTGCACTTCCCCGGTCGCCTGTGTATCATGAGGGGGCCACTGCGAACCGCTCGGGAAGGGCTTCGGGGCGCTGGCGACACCGCCCACCCGGCGCTCGGACGCTCTGGATGTGCTCACCCCGCCCGCCCCTCCTCGGGCCTGGGCTGTAATTTTCCAAACAGCCATCTCTCATTTGCAAATAAAGTTAAAATCAATCCACAGATAGAGAATGCTGACTTCCTGTCACTCAGTTTTACAGGGTTTCTCTTTGTAGAGCTGCCAGATTGTGACCGACGGGGGGATTGAGGGAGAGGGAGAGGAGAGGAGAGGAGCCTCGCTCGCCGCCTAAGCAGGGATTTGCCTGCGATGCCGGCGAGAGGACTGCGGCGACTGATTTACACAGTTGGCGCGGAGGAGGGGCCGGGGGTGCGGGGGGGCTGGCGGAGGCTCCGGCGATGGGCTGATCTGGGGGCTCCCGAGCGCCTCTCCCTCCGTGCGCGATTTTGGGGCGGCTGATGGGTTTGCATTCGGGTTCCAGCTTGGCGCTCCGCGTATTGCCTCCTAACACCCGACCTGGCGCTCCCAGTGTGGGTGCAGACGTTGGTAAGTAACGTGTAATCCGATTTTAGTTATTTCCTAGGCCATTAAAGTGGCACTTTTAAAGCAGGTCAGCCCTCAGAGATGCTGGCGGCGCGAGCGTCTCCTTGGCCTGAGCGCCCCGAGGTCCCCTTCCCCGCCCCCGCGGGGAAGTGAGGGCGCTCGCCTGGCGAGCTGTCAGGGGCTCCCTCTCCGCCAGCGGCGTCGCGGCCCCTCCGAGCCTTGCCCGCGCCCCCAGTTCCCAGTCGAATCCGGTGTGCACAGCCATACTGCTGTATCTGTACCCTCTTTCTCTCCTTCCTCCCCACCCCCACCCTTCCGTCTGGCCAATGCTGGGATCTGGGATCGAGTCGCCCCCTCCCTGCGTCCTTCCCGCCCCTCCCACCCTCTTCTTCTCTCGTCTACACACCACCCAACCCCACTCCCACGTACCCAAAGAATCAAGAGCAAAGACACCTGGAGAAGGCGAGGGCTAGTCCCATGCGGGACCGAGGAGGCCGCGGGCGGGGATCGCGCCGGAGGGACCGCCTTTCGGGAGCGCGAGAGACCCAGACGCCGACCAGGGCTCTCCGGGACCGCGGAGCTCACCGCTGAAGCGAGAGCACGGAGATTTTAAATTTAAAAAACAAACAAACAACAACAAACAAAACCCAGTTCTGGGACACTGGCGCTGCCTGCCTGCCTGCCACCGGGCGTGGGGAGCGGTGGCCGTGAGCTCCGCCACCGGCCTCGCCGCGCGAGGGGAGCGCCCCGCTCGCCGCTGGTCTGCAGCGACCGTCCCCCGAGCCTAAGGCGGAAACGCTCAGGATTACAGGCGTGATTTCGTGGCCTTTCTAGAAGTTGGTGGCTGGAGGAGGAACTGCTCGGCTACGGCACGATGGATACAATTCAGCCTTCCGGAGAGTTTGCGGCTCCCGCTGGGAAGTCCCCCGGAGCAAACCTGGGAGGTCGCGAGCGCTCTGCCCTGATAGGTACCCGCCGCCACCCTTCCCTACTTTGCCTGATTGAAACCAGTGTTTCTTGAATGTAGGATGTGCACTGTAGAGCGCATGGAGTTGACCGCGGTGGCTTCTGTACGCTCACAGGTGCCAGGGGGTTGTTGCATTTTTTGAACTGGATCCTTTAGCTGTAAGGACGATGGTAGAAGGAGAGGTGCTGGAGACCCACATAACCGCGGACCCCTTTTCTGCGGGAGGAAACCGTAAGTAACTCCACCAACTAGGCCAGGTGCAGGAGCCCAGGGCCCCTCCCCCAGTGCCGCGCGCTCGTGTGGTAAGGAAGACGGCTCGGGCTTTCCATCATTTTCCATCTCCACCGACCCACTGTGGGTCTCGCCTGGCGACAGCAGACTAGAAAGCGATCTGTAGAAGGCTCAGAGCTCGTCAGAAAATGAATGATGCAGCATTTTAATTACTGTTCCAGGGGAGATAGTTTTGCTTCCATATTGGAACATTTCATCTTGGAGACGTGGGAACTGGTGGGCTTGGCGACCAGGCGAGAGGGAGGGAGGCAGGACCCGGCGCACTGGGAGAAAGGGCTTCTTGTCCTCCCCGCGCACAAACGACGCCGGGCGCTCCCAGCGGGAAGCGGCCAGACCCGGGGACCCAGGGCCCTGCATCGCAACTTTTGGAGCTCTTCCTGTCGCTTACACACGCTGTACTAAGATAAAGGAAAGGACACGGGTGAAATATCCTTTAGGACATGGCCCAAAGCAAGAATTTATGGGGTTGTAGTTCAAGAAAGAACAGGGAAGGGTTGCAGGAGGGCCCTTTTACCGTCACTGGGATGCTGAGGGAGGTTCCCCGGTTACCCATCGACTCCATCGCATCATGGGTTGCGATAAAATCCGTGAAACAGTAACCGCCTCTGCACATTGGATACAAAAGGTGGTGTGTGTGTGAGAGAGAGCGCGCGCGAGCGCGCGCGTGCGTGGGAGGGGGGAGGCTGGCAGCTGGTGATGGAGACGGGATTGCTCTGGTTCTGAGCTCAGGCTGCCGGTGTTGGCCTGAGACCTATCTGAGAAAGAGGGTGGGTCTGGGGTATTAGGGACCTAGTGTGTTCCAGAATCCTGCCCACCTGCTTACTTGGTTTCTGACCGCTGCTTCCAATCTTAGCTACCAGGGAGCAACCAACACTTGTGTGGTCATTTTAAATGCAAAATATCATGCAAATGTACTATGAGTGACATTAAAGGGATGTTTTGTTGACTTGGGTGATTTACATACATATTTTTAGGATGGTAAGAAATTGACACATAAACTGTGTTTTTCTTTAAAATTTGGTTTTGTAAAAATAACTTTAGGGGAAAGCCACCTCTACTGGCTAACTTTGAGCCCTTGGGCAATTGAGGTTCAGTGAAGGATTTTAGCAACCAGAGTCACTCCCTTCCCCATGAGTTGGTGACAGGATTGTTGTGTGTCAGTGTGTGTGTTGAGGGTGTACCTTGAGGACACACAGTTCCCGCTAGCTAAGTGGACTTGTTTGCCGCACACCTGCCCCTATCCAGTTTCTCCACTAAGATGCATTTCCCCCCAAGCAGGTAGGACTGCAGGAACTGTCCACTGAGCCTTTAAAAATTCCCCTTAAAAAGGCCTCCTGTGAACTATAATCTGGTAGCCTCTCTATACTGCAACATCTTCCCTCAATCATCCCCACCTCATGATTCCCTACCATCCACTTTCCCAAAATAGTTGGACCAAATATATGTGTGTGTGTGTGTATGCATACACACACATATATATTTATAAACTGCTCTCCCCACCCCGTTGAGGTCTTTCTCTGTGGAGGAAAGTGAAATCTGTCATTGTTACTCAAGTGTTCATCATCTCCACCAGACTGCTGGCTTCTCTCTGTTCTTAAAAAGGTAGAAGGGAACACATGGCTGTTGAATCCAGGGGCAATCAAAGGCTTTGGGCTGCAGTGCAATAAAAGGATTCCTGGTGCAAAGAGATCGAAGCAAAATGCAGGACAAACTCTGTCCAAGTCGCTGGCATGCCTGAGCTCTGATTCGGGACACCCAAGCAGAATTAGCTAGATTCAGCTCTTCTGTTTGGGGGACCAGAATTTCTTTTTACCCCTCCTTGGAGAGAAGTGTCTGTGCTATGAAAAGGATAATTCCAAAAGACAGTCATAGTTTTGAACCCTGTCTACGCTAGAGAAAGGAGCTTTGGAAACTAGAGGAGCAAAGCAGTCAGGTGATAGTTTCCTTGAGAGTTAAAAGAAGAAAAAAGAAATGCTTACACCTCTCCCCTCTAGCACCTCTGCCTTTCCCACTAAAGGAATGTTTCCGGGTAGGTTGGCCTCTTCTTCCTTGCTTATGTTGATAATTTAGCTCAACCTCTCTAGTTCCTCTCTCTCTGCTACACACACACACACACACACACACACACTCTCTCTCTCTCTCTCTCTCTCTCTCTCTCTCTTAGTCTGGGCTTCCTAGTGCTCGTGCCCGGCCCCATGCTGTGCGCGTTCCCTTTCTTGGAGCTTATTTGCGTGACGTGAAAAGCCGGTTCCAGGGTTACAGCACATATTAAGAAAAAAAAAAGGGCAGCGCAAGAGAAGTCTGAGATTCTGCACTGTGATTGAGCCTGCCTTCCTCCCTGCCTTCCACCCAGTGCCCAATTCAATGCTGAGCTGCCGGTACCCAGAGAAAGCAGCCTCGGCGGCAGCAGCAGCAGCAGCTACAACGGAGCTGGAAGCCTGCAGCAGCCCCTTCTCCTCCCTCCTCTACTGAGTGTGCCAAGTGGCAGTTCTGCATCCAAAAGCGGCCCATTGAAGGGCCCATTGCATTCCCAGCACGTCTCAAGCTTGCTGCCTTTTTTTCTTTTAGTCTCCCCCCATCCCATTTATCCCCCTTTGCTCGAGCTTCAGCAAAAGGAAGGAGGGAGAGGGAGAGGGAGAATCCTTAAACTCAAGCTGTTCTTCCCCTCCCCCCAATGTTCAATGCTAAAAATAAAAAATAAAAAATCTCCTGCAAAATAGGTAAGTCAAAGACATATACATCCTTGTTTACCTAAATCTCAGGGACTTCAAAAATAAGAAAATCATTTAAATTAAAAAATGGTGGAGAAAGAACTAAAGTAAATTTTAATATTTTATAAGGGAAACTGATACTGCAATGTAGTCTCATCTGCCTTCACTCCCTCTCTCTCTCTTTTCCATTTAATTGTTTCTAAAAATTGAGTATTGCATGCCTGAGGCAGATTTCTCTTTGCTTTCTCACTGGCTCTCCTTTCCTTACAGCTGTGTACATTATATTCAAGTTGAATGTGCAGATTTATTCTTTTCACTCTCCCTATAAATTATAACATCGTGTTTTAAGTTAGAGGGTTGACTGAATATTTCCTTAATGCATGTATCTAAGTGTGGAGAGAAAATATATGCTAAAAACTCCAGTTGCTTTTTATTGATTAAAAACAACCTTTCAATTTCGATGGACATTTCAGTGACTCCAAAAGGGCAATCTAATAAAGCTGCATTATTATAATTTATTTATGTACGCATTTTCATATACTGATGACATTAGGTAAGGGAAAAAAAGTCATGGGGAAGGCTCTGTATTATTAGTATTGTGCACTGTATTTGTTTCTCCTGATTGAAAAGGAATGATGTGTTTCCTTGAAATGTATCTCATGTGATAGATCATTTATCAGCAGGTAAGTGTCAAGGTTTCCCCCTTTCTCGGCTTTAACTACCCAACTGTCTTCTAAACAGCCACCTGCCGTTCTAGTTCCAGCTTTTGACAGGGTTCTTCAGCTGATCTTGAAGGCACAGATAAGCTGTTAATACAGACACTCCTAGGTCCAGCACCCTTCCACTCTCACTATCTTTAGCTCTGACAAGTGCACGGGCTTGTTCTTTAGAAAGGATAATCACTTCTAAGAGGTTTAAATAGCCAAATGATACACATATATAGAAAATATTTAACTAAAGGAGAAGTTAATAATCTGTGTTTGGGCAAAGGAGATGGGGGTATAGTGTGTTACTGAGCAGACACTGTAAGTAGGCATGATGTGATCACTTCTTAGGAAAAATCTTAAGATTTCCTAACATATCAATCATTTTATATACCTCAACATCTGATATCGGGCAATGAGCTCACTCTTTAGTCTAATAACTTTTATTTTAATCATGTCTTCTCATGAGTAGAAACCTATAATTTAAGGAATATTTTTTCCCCATCAGAGTTCCAATCAGATCTATAATGGGCACTTCTGATATCAATGTGAGTTTTAACAAGCAAGCAGGAAGCAGGTGTAATGGCCAAATTATTGCCATTTTTACTGAATCTTCCTGTACCTAAAAGGCATCACTGTATACCAGTTCCCTTGCCTGCTGTAAGTGGCAATGAAGGCTTCTTTTGTTTGTATGACATGCCCTTTACCAAGTATGGCAGGATAATGTCATCACATGGTACAGTATTTCAGTTTCCTAAGTTTAAAATATAGGACAAATTAGGCATGTTGAGATGTTGTTTTCAGTGTAAGCTGAACAATTGCTAAGGTTTTTATTTCACTCTTAAAAAGCCCCAACGTAGGAGTCAATTAGAATAGTGCATATGACTAACAGCTAAAAATCTGCATCTTTATTTCTGTTGCAGTTTTGTAATCAACCACGAATGATGAAACCTTCCATAGCTGAGATGCTTCACCGAGGGAAGATGCTGTGGATTATTCTTCTAAGCACAATTGCTCTAGGATGGACTACCCCGATTCCCCTGATAGAGGACTCAGAGGAAATAGATGAGCCCTGTTTTGATCCATGCTACTGTGAAGTCAAAGAAAGCCTCTTTCATATACATTGTGACAGTAAAGGATTTACAAATATTAGTCAGATTACCGAGTTCTGGTCCAGACCTTTTAAACTGTATCTGCAGAGGAATTCAATGCGGAAATTGTATACCAACAGTTTTCTTCATTTGAATAATGCTGTGTCTATTAACCTCGGGAACAATGCCTTGCAGGACATTCAAACAGGAGCTTTCAATGGTCTAAAGATTTTAAAGAGGCTGTATCTACATGAGAACAAACTAGATGTCTTCAGAAATGACACTTTTCTTGGCTTAGAAAGTCTCGAATATCTGCAAGCAGATTACAATGTAATTAAACGTATTGAGAGTGGTGCATTTCGGAACCTAAGTAAACTGAGGGTTCTGATTTTAAATGATAATCTCATCCCCATGCTTCCAACCAATTTATTTAAGGCTGTCTCCTTAACACATTTGGACCTACGTGGAAACAGGTTGAAGGTTCTTTTTTATCGAGGAATGCTAGATCACATTGGCAGAAGTCTCATGGAACTCCAGCTGGAAGAAAATCCCTGGAACTGTACCTGTGAGATTGTGCAACTGAAGAGCTGGCTGGAGCGCATTCCTTACACTGCCCTGGTGGGAGACATCACCTGTGAGACCCCTTTCCACTTCCATGGAAAGGACCTGCGAGAAATCAGGAAGACAGAACTCTGTCCCTTGTTGTCTGACTCTGAGGTAGAGGCTAGTCTGGGGATTCCCCACTTGTCATCAAACAAGGAGAATGCATGGCCAACGAAGCCTTCCTCAATGTTGTCCTCCGTCCATTTTACTGCTTCTTCTGTTGAATACAAGTCCTCCAATAAACAGCCTAAGCCTACCAAACAGCCCCGAACACCAAGGCCACCCTCCACATCCCAAGCTTTCTATCCTGGTCCAAACCAACCTCCCATCGCCCCTTACCAGACCAGACCACCCATTCCTATTATTTGCCCTACTGGGTGTACCTGTAATTTGCACATCAATGACCTTGGCTTGACTGTCAACTGCAAAGAGCGAGGATTTAATAATATTTCTGAACTTCTTCCAAGGCCGCTGAATGCCAAGAAACTGTACCTGAGCAGCAATCTGATTCAGAAAATATACCGCTCCGATTTTTGGAATTTCTCTTCATTGGATCTCTTGCATCTCGGGAACAATCGTATTTCTTATGTCCAGGATGGGGCCTTCATCAACCTGCCCAATCTAAAGAGCCTCTTTCTCAATGGCAATGATATCGAGAAACTGACACCGGGCATGTTCCGAGGCCTACAGAGTTTGCACTACTTGTACTTCGAGTTCAATGTCATCCGGGAAATCCAGCCTGCAGCCTTCAGCCTCATGCCCAACTTGAAGCTGCTATTCCTCAACAATAACTTGTTGAGGACTCTGCCAACGGATGCCTTTGCAGGCACATCCCTGGCTCGGCTCAACTTGAGGAAAAACTACTTCCTCTACCTTCCCGTGGCCGGTGTTCTAGAACACTTGAATGCCATTGTCCAGATAGACCTTAATGAGAATCCTTGGGACTGTACCTGTGACCTGGTCCCCTTCAAACAGTGGATCGAAACCATCAGCTCAGTCAGTGTAGTGGGTGATGTGCTTTGCCGGAGCCCCGAGAACCTCACTCACCGTGACGTGCGCACCATAGAGCTGGAAGTCCTCTGCCCGGAGATGCTGCGCACTGCACCTGCTGGAGCGTCACCGGCCCAGCCTGGGGATCCTCACCTTCCCGGGGGGCCTACAAGCGCATCACCTTATGAGTTCTCTCCCACCGGGGGCCCTGTGCCACTTTCTGTGTTGATTCTCAGCCTGCTGGTTCTGTTTTTCTCAGCAGTCTTCGTTGCTGCAGGCCTCTTTGCCTATGTGCTCCGCCGGCGCCGGAAGAAGCTGCCCTTCAGGAGCAAGCGGCAGGAAGGCGTGGACCTTACTGGAATCCAGATGCAGTGCCACCGGCTTTTTGAGGATGGTGGAGGAGGTGGAGGTGGGAGCGGAGGGGGTGGTCGACCCACTCTTTCCTCCCCAGAAAAGGCCCCTCCTGTGGGTCACGTGTATGAGTACATCCCGCACCCGGTGACCCAGATGTGCAACAACCCCATCTATAAGCCGCGTGAGGAGGAGGAGGCTGCCGCTGCGTCGGCCCAGGAAGCAGGGGGTGCAGAGCGCGGGGGTGCTGGGGCACAACCGCCGGCGGTGGGTGAGGTTCTCCTGGCAAGCGAGCAGTTCGCTGAGACACCCAAGGAGAACCACAGCAACTACCGGACCTTGCTGGAGAAAGAGAAGGAGTGGGCCCTGGCGGTGTCCAGCTCCCAGCTCAACACCATAGTGACAGGCAACCATCACCACCCTCACCCTCACCACCCAGCCGTGGGTGGAGTCTCAGGGGTAGTGGCAGGAACTGGGGGAGACTTGGCTGGGTTCCGCCACCATGAGAAGAATGGCGGGGTGGTGCTGTTTCCTCCCGGGGGAGGCTGTAGCGGTGGCAGTTTGCTGCTCGACCGTGAGAGGCCACAGCCCGCCCCCTGCACAGTGGGGTTCGTGGACTGTCTCTATGGCACAGTGCCCAAATTAAAGGAACTGCACGTGCACCCTCCTGGCATGCAATACCCAGACTTACAGCAGGACGCCAGGCTTAAAGAAACCCTTCTCTTCTCGGCTGGAAAGGGCTTCACAGACCACCAAACCCAAAAAAATGATTACCTCGAGTTAAGGGCCAAACTTCAAACCAAGCCGGATTACCTCGAAGTCCTGGAGAAGACAGCATATAGGTTCTAACAGAAAAAAAATAAATAAATAAAATAAATTAGTACTTTTTTTTTTTCCCAAAAGAAAAAAATGAAAAATATATCCCTTGTCCCCTTTACACTTTCCCCAATAATCCATTCTCACAAACTTTCCTGCCGTGAACAGAACTAAAACCGCATGATAACTAGAAAATACAGATGTATGAGCTCCCATCTCCGATGTGGTTTGGAGGAAGGGCCATACTCAGATCATTAATCAATGAAGTGCCTTCGCAGACTTTTGCCAGCAAATGTTATCATTATTTTTTTTATACTGAAACTTGAGACTTTGACTGTGCCATGTATAAGGTATATTGGGGATCGTTGTACTGATCCTAATTAAGTAAAATTCAACGTATCTTTTTATTTTCAGTAACTTTTCTTTTAGTTCAGTTTTGTTCAACAGGGAGCTGAGAAAACACTGACCTTCGTGGCTCTCTTTCCTCTTCCATCATGGCACAGATTCTGTACATGTATTAACAATGCAGTTTGCTGCATGCCTGGAAACTGCAGACGGGGAGGGAGGGGGCGGGTCTTGCTCGAATGTTCTCACCCACTCTTTTTCTCTCCCATACATACCCATGAGCAAATCACAAATCCTTGCACGCAGGTCCCCAAACCTGCAGCCTCTTGCTTCTGGGGCAGGAACACACACATACACACACACACACAGATACCACGGAGGTGTGTGCATGCGCGCACACACACTACTACCATTCAAATCAATCTAATTATTTCGGGTTTGATCCATTTGTCTCCTCTCCATAGCTCTACCCTCCCTTCACCTCTAGTGTACAGCTCACAACATCTTTCCTACCACCCAGGAAAAGTCATATTCTAGGCTGGATCCTACAGAAGTGGAGGCCTGGTGGTTTCAAAGCCGGAGGCACACACCTAGGGATGAGCATCCTCTTTGTGACACTTCATCCTGATGCCAAGATATTTTGGAGAACATCTGCACTTTCTTATATATATATATATATATATATAATATTAAAAAAACAAAAACAAAAAACAAAAAAGCAACTGGGTATATATCACTAACAGCTTTGTAGGAAGCACTTTTAATGTTTTCTCTCACACACAGATTCAGAAGAAATGTGCATATATTTATTCTGTAATTTCAGTTATAAATTGTAAAGGTAATGTTTAATCATTGTATAGTGATTATGCGTCCGGTATAGCTTTCCTAATAAAATGTTTTTGAAAAACATAATACATTATATATAGAAGATACAAAGCTTGAACCTTAAACTCCAGCTATGCCATGCCTTTCGTGATCACATTAAAAAAGCGTTCTTTTACTTGTTATACAGAAAGCTAGTTTATTAACAAGTCTGATGCACTGTGATGTTGATAAATCTTATAACTCCCTGCCCCATCCCATACCATGATGCAATTGGGACTTTAAAAAATCTGATTTATACAGTTCACTTCTTGTCTCTTGGATTATGTATTTCAAACAGTATCCCGATGATACACCACTATTCCTAGGCAGGATGTAATTGGGAAAAAATAAGGTAACTGGATTGCTAAGAAGTACAGAATTAATTAAGAGGAGGTAATCAAAGATCCAGGCATCTTAGATAGTAAATGATAAAAAGGAAAATATTGCTATTCTTATAAAAAAGTGTGCACTAAAATTACACATACACACACACACACACACCAATAAAAATCTAAGGCCTTGGAGCCAATCTGGCTGTCAGAATTCTGTTATCTGTGAAAGTTGTCACTTATATTTAGCTACTATTTTTTTCAACCACATACTGCAATTGGCCCAGGCAAGGTTGAACTAAGAAAGAGGATGTTGAATGTTTTTCATCCTTTATGACATAAAAATGTTTCAAAATTAATGTGACAATAATCCAAGTTATGATCCATTTCTATGTGAGCAAAACCAAAGAAAATCGGATTTTTAAGGTGCCAGTATCTTGTTTATGAAAGAAGCTAAACTGATAGCTTGGAGGCACTTATCTCATTGTGCCATTAGAGGGCAGCAGAGCTCCAGAGATTCACAGACCCCGTGCCTGCAGAACTGTGCAGTGACCCGTGTTCTCTGCTAGTGTTTCTTCAAGCTGCCCTTAGAAATGACCATTTTATGTTGAATGTAATTCACAAGTCACTGATGCCTTACATCACATTGTTTTCCATATGAAAGGAGACTAGCAGCTTCTAAAGCTGTGTAACATATAAAACTAAGGCACTGTACTTGAAAAAAAAAAAAAAAAAAAGCCCTGTGAATGTCTATACTTAATCTATATCTTGAATAGTTATACATGAGTATCGACATAGGTATGGATCAAATAAGAAACACAAGTATATCAATATAAAAAAGCAATTTTTCAGGGCTGCTTTCCATTTGGCACACTGTACCTAAAACTTTTGCCCTCCATTATTTGCTGTATATTTTGGAACTACTTCAGATGAAGGAAAGCCCACAGGCATGATTCACTATTTCTCTACATGCAATATTGAAATGCAGCTCTTTTTATGCAAGAGAATCAGACCCACTATTAAACAGGCGTCATTGTGTTTTTCTTCCTTTCACTTTCCCATATGTCAACTTTTTCATAGTAACCTCACTTTCCTCCATCCCCATTCCTTTTAAACATTTCTCCTTCCTTCACGTAAAGTCTTTTCCTAAGGCACGGAAAGTCAGTAATAAACTTTAAGTGTTTTAAGACCTATCTATGGAGTCCCTCTAAACTAGTGATTTATCATGTTTCCATTCCTCTTAATTAAATATTCTAGTGAATAGAAAGCATGTGCATAATAAAAACTCGAAGTGCAGAGCTAGATACTTCTGACAGTGCTCATCGTTTCCTTAAGAGCTGTGTACACATTCATAACATGGTAAATTATACAGATCAGGTTAAAGTGCAATCCCTAATGATCCTGGTGCTTTTGACATTTGAAAAATGAGTATCCATAAACCATACTGAATTACAATATAACTTGATAATTGTGATGTTTATATTTTATTTATTAAATACAGAAAGTAAGGCTGTCTTAAATATAGGTAATAATAATTTTACCCTTGAATGAGAAATAAATTTATTTAGTGAAAATAAATTTATGAGAATGAAATTTTGTATTAAAGAAGATAATTATTTGCATACGTGGAGCTTTCTACCCCTTGGCTAGGCCACTTATTTTTGTTGTGTACTAGAATTACTTAAGTTAACTTTAATTTATAATGCCAGATATGTTTTCTTAAAGTACCATGGGTATTAATACAGGTACTATAATTAGAACTTGTTCCATGTTTTTTGCTGCATTAAATGCTTAGTTTTGAGAAAATGGCACATTGCTGTTCACTTCACAGTGATGGTCAATTCGACTGAAGCAGACCCAGATCCAGGAGATATTTGCTAGTATTTCATTGTTTTTATTATAAATTTTAGTAATAATATTTAAAAATAATAAAATGTATTGTAATGTCCCTTTATAAGATGGTGAGTGAAACATGATTGAAAGTGAAATACTGGTCTGATTCAGTAATAGTTTTAACATATCATATACAGTATTATTTGTGATTGTTTTTATGTTTTTATTTAAAAAGCTATATTATTTCATCTAATTGCAAAATACTAAAAATATGAGGATGATGGCAACCATATTTTAAATAAAAGTTTAGAGAGAGAGATCACAAGAAAAGTTTAATGACTGAGTTTACAAAGTTTTCTTTACCTAGAAATGTTAGTCGTAAACCCTTGATACCTGAAAATATTTGTGTTTAGCATTATGACCACTGATAATACAATTGCAGAAGATAAGGATTTTACTGAAACACATTATTTTGATTTATTGAGTGTAAATTCATTGTTCATGCAGCCCTATCCTTTGAAAATTACATTGTCTAAGCCAATAAATGTTGCATTTTTGTAAAATGGCTATGACACTAATGAAATGCTTCACAATATAGACACCTGACTATAACGAGTCCAGATAATATGAGAAGAAATGGTGATAAAAGAACTCTCCATTTTAGGTGATTTGAGCTAGTTATAACCTATATTTAGCTCAAAATCCTCAACTGTGAAAGTTCAGGTGAACAGAGCATAAATAGCTATCACTGATTTCACCATATAAGTATTCCGTTTAAAATCCTATAGGCCTTTTAAAAGTAATAGGAGCAATAACACAATCATATGTGTGTGTGTGTATGTGTGTATACATATATATATAGTACTATTATATGTGTATATACGCTGTATATGCATGTATATAGTTTATATATGCTGGATTAACTTACATGTAAATTAGGCATTTTCTCACATGTATAACAATTTCAGTTTTGTGCATTTATTTTCCTTGCTTCTGTCTAGCTACTGTCCAAGTGAAGCTGGATGAAATCATGAGTCACGTGTAAAAAGTAACACTGTAATTAATATTTCTGAATTTAAAAGTTCTTTTATCTTCCAATTTGTTTCATTTTGTTACTTAAGTCATAGAGGAGAAATTTCAGTCAAATTGTGATTTATTTTAAGTCTTTAAAGAAACTGATCTCATAAATATGCAACATAAGTCAAATGGAAAACAAGTGCTCCTTCATTTTTCTATTTCTAGAATAAATTTTATAGGTAAAACAATTTCAGTAGATTTATTAATTTGATAAGACCTTCGTAATTTTTCTAGGTGTGTAGAAAAAGTGAAATCTTGAAGGTAAATGGAAGAGAAGTAAAGAAACTAAAGACATTCATCATCGTATTTTACTTCCTTTAAGATCATCCTTCGTTTAAAATGTATAATAATATAAGTAATGATAATAAACAGAAATGGTCATTTTTAGTATGCTTTTACAAAATCTAAATTGGAGGGGACATTTTTTCAAATCAAGAAAGAAGGTGTACACCAGGGGTTGCTAGTTATGAAGAGGTAATCGCTCGGGTAGCTTCTTTAATTTTGATAATACTTATTCATGAAAATAACATACGTATTTTTGAGAATCTGATTGTTTCTTCTCTATTGTATTGCTACAGATAACTTTTCAACTGCTTTTAAAATTCTAATAGAAAATAATACTTGTGGTGAACCTTCAATGATATATAGCCAAAGAGGCATAATAATAAATTTGTGGCTTATCCGACTCTTACATTATCTTTAAACATTAAAACACAAATGAACTTTAGTAAGAAGACTTTGCTCCTTACCACCCAGCAAAAAAAAGGGCCCAGCACACCTAATTCAATGTTTTTCAGTATACTTAATCCACCCACTTGTTTATAAAATGAGTAGTACAGTGCATAGATAGAAGCTGCACTGCACAAAATTGTATCAAAATCAGTTTCATCAAAAAGGATGTGCTAATGACCAGTAAAAAATAAAAAATAATAAAAACCCTGAATACTTTAATTAAACTGTAATAATTAGTGGGTTGTTCTAATGAAAGATACCACATGACTAATACTTTATTGTATGTGAATATAGCATTTTGACACATTTTACTATAAACTTTTAAGTTTAGAGTTAGTTTGTTTGAGTAATGGGAGAACATAATGATATTTGATAGCATTTAAAACAAGAGCACAATTTTCCTTACCTGGGAGTGGCAAAGTTAGCTTTGAAAAAAAGATGCTGAAACAAAGATACCATCTGACTGCATGGAGAAATGGGAGGAAGTTCTCTCCCCCTAGCCCTATTCCTTTCACTGCTGCTGACAGCCCCACTTCTACTTCTGTTTCTGGTTCAGGACAGATATTCCTGTGACTAAGGGCACATTCACTGAGCTCAAAGTAGGTGCCAAGGCAAGACCAGGGATGGATGGGAGTCCTTGTACCCAATGATAAAATGTCCAATTCGCTTATCTTTATTCCTAGACTGAGAAAATAATTCAACATATCTCCGTTCATTGTAAAGTAATTTATAAAAATGGTGAAAAAAGTTAGAACCTATAAAAATAAAACTAGAACTATTTCTGGGAATCCAAAGAAAATCAGCCAACGCTTTGAAAATATGGAAGCTTTCTTTAAAAACCTCAAAGCCTTGCTTTTCCTCCTCTGAAAAGCTTTGTCTTTGCTGTGGCATCTAAACTATTGGTATAACTAAAAAATTAAAATACAAATAAAAAAAAAATTGTACGAAGACCACCACCTCTTCCTGAATCCACCCACTTTCAGTAGCTTTCCTTTATTCACAGTGTAAACCTTCTGACTAAGTCAGCTGGTACATTGTTGCTTAGAATGCCAAGTTTGTTTGCTTCCCCACAGAATTCTGGTGAAAGGATTTATTAAAAATGTCTCTTTTTTTGGCCTTTGGTAACCAACTTCACAACAAAAACAAGCCGGTTAATATGTAAATTATTAACCACATACTGTAATTGGATGAAAAAGAAACCCTAAAGTCTATCCAAATCAGACATTTTATATGTAGTAAGTTGAGTTGGGTCTTCCCTACTTGTTCTCTCTTCAACCAGGTTTGAGTTCAGAAGTGAAATCTGTACTTCCATTTCTAATGAACAGTTCCTTATATGCTTTACTTTTTTAGCTGTCGATACAAGGGAAGTGGATTAGAAAATACCAATAGGTACGCATAACCTGTCTGTGGAATAATCAGACTCATGAATCCCTCACTTTTCCTTCACAAAAACCTTTCTCAGCAAGATGGACAATGGCAAGAGAAGGGAGGAAAATGAAAATGCTCTCCCTTTCTGAAGGCCGGGTGATGAAGGTTTAACACAGCAAGTTTGAACTAGACTCTCGTCTGTCTTAACCTTTTGGTGTTCTATCTTTGGAAGAGCCTCAATCCCATATCGGTTCACTATATCTTTCAAGATGATTCTAAGGCACTTCAGTTACCATCTGTTAACACAGTCAATGGACATGAAATCCAACCTTAAGAGTAACTAAACCAACTTCCTTTAAAGTAAATTCTGATGCAAAAGAAATCACAAGAATAAACTAAGGTAACAATTAATATTAAAACATTCATTTTAATTCATGATATAGATGTGTAAAACGAATGATGAAGTCTTCCTTTTTTTTTTAATTAGTAACTTTTCCTGTACAAATATATGAACTCTTCATTACCACCCAGTTAATTTTTAGGCCATGTTAATATAACTTTCTCCTGAGCCCCGTATCAGAATTCATTTAAGTAATATAACCTGATTATTAATACTTATTTAAGAATATTTAATTATTTATCAAAAACTGAAGGTAATTTATTATGTAATGTATCCCAGAGATACTATTCCAGAGCCAAACATATGTAGTTTAAAAAAATTTTTTATTACCTGCAATATCGTTCTCTTCTACTTGTATTTATGATTTGAATCTTAACAGTGTGATATTGAAATAGTTTAATTTGGATCATATACTTTCCTTCTCTTTATAAATGTAGATAACTGATAGCTGAACACTGCTCAAATGAATTCTGGGTATATATTTTATTTACTAACATCTTTATCAAATAAGTGACAGTTCGCATAATGCGTTATTGCACAGCTGTAATTTAAAAAAAAAGAGGTTTTAAGGTTCAAAATGGGGTGAGATACACTGTGGAATTCTGAATAACATATAAAAACTAGTTGCTAGTGTTTTATTTGTTAAAGAAACCAGGCTTGAGTTTGACAATAAATCGCCTCATTTCATGTTAATTCAAACATGGATACCTGGTTCTGAGATACCACATTCACTCATTTCAAAAATGTAAGTTAAAATGTCTACAAATCCTTTGTGCTAAAAGCAGGGTAGAGATCGTGATTCTGGGGAACTTTTTTGCAAAATAGTCTCTACCTATCCTAATTGCAACATAAACAGCTCCACTCATTTCCAAGGGAGCAGCATAGAATAATGGAAAGAAATGTAAGAAATGTTGCAAACAGAAAATGGAGAGGAAAGACAATAGGTAGGCAGTTGGCAAAAGCTATTGACATAATTCTGACATGCCCACTGAACAACCCCCACTGTGGGAATTACTGTTCTCAGCAAGTATCTTTAGTAGAAACCAAGCAAATACATCATCTTTCAGTATATGCAGCTTGCTAATTTCTATGTTTGTACAAATCACTGTGGTTATTTTTTCTAAAAATATACATCTCCTATGGGCATCAAAATTTAGTTTCAAACTTCCTTTGTCCAGCAGGCCTTGTGATACAGAATCAATAAATTCTGAATATTCTCTCAAAGAGCTTTGCACAATATATACTCTATGGTAATTTGGGCAAGTTGGAATATTTCAATTTAAGTGTCCTTCAGCCACTTTTCCTGTCTGTGCCAAGAGTTCTGGCTTTTCAATTATATTGTAAGTGCTTGAGAACACAGGCTGTCTTCAAGGTGTTTTGTAGCCCAGTGTTTGGGGCTATATTTTGCACAGCTATGAGAAATAGATTCAGATAAAACTTCTGAGTTCCATGGATCTTATTATGTTTCTAGAAGAGCAACATTATTACCGTTCTTCTTTTCATTTATAACATCCAGCCTTGACAAAAAACACTAGATAAACATTTGTTGACTGAATGAAGTTCTAAAATATGTGTGGCTTATTAGTTCTTGCAAAAACTGATAGCTTTTTGGTATGGGACCCAGAGAAATAATGAAAAGTGATGGAGGACTTTGGAGTGCAAGGAAGGTGGTTAAGGAGTATGACAGTATGGGGAATGCAATAACTACTTTTCTCGGATTTCTTTATTGGTTATATACACATTGACCTCAAAGAAATAAGATTGAGGAAGCAGTAGTATATCTCTGGGGAGAAACTAATGGAGGAAGGAAGGAAGGAAGGAAGGAAGGAAGGAAGGAAGGAAGGAAGGAAGGAAGGGAGGGAGGGAGGGAGGGAGGGAGGGAGGGAGGGAGGGAGGGAGGGAGGGAGGGAGGGAGGGCAGGCCTATAAACCCTGGTTTTATCTTCTTCATTAGCAGCCAAAACAGAAAAAGGAGCATGCCTAGTAGTATGCAGATGTAGTATTAGTGAAGCTTGGCGCAGTTGCTTAAACGTTTACAGATAAGAGCAATAATTCAGGAGGCTTTGTTAATACTGTCTTTGCTAAAATTGTTTAGCTGAAGGTTCTATCACTTTACTGAAAATTCTACTGGAATGTTAATCCAGCCGAGTATTAAATAAAACAAGGCATACATACAAGTATTATACACACCATCTTCCTTTAGATAGATATTCAATTTAAAATATTTTCATCTCTTCTATACCAGCCCAGAGTACAAGATTTTACTTAGAGTGACAAGATATGACTAGCTCTATTCCTATATTTCAGACTCCTGAAGGTGGGGTAAAATTAGATAATGAATAAAGAATTGGGTGGATGACCTTATGGATGAATGTATAAAATATATCACTACCTTGCAAAATCCAAGTTTTAATGCACAGCTAACCACATTTTCACTTAGGTAAAGTCAGACTTTAAACAGAGAAATAAGAGCATCTGTGTTCTTATTAAAGTCTGAATCTTGGAAATGTTACTATGATCATACTCTCTTCTATTGTACCAAAGGATATGATAATCAGTGAGACTTTAATTGATCATAAATTTAGGCTAATAAGAAACATTTAAGGCAAATACATATAGATTTTTATAAACTGAAAGCATTTGTTTTCATCAAAACTATGTATAGCCATGTAAAAATTCAAAGTCTGTTTTGGGTATCTGGAAGCTTGCCACTGTGGTACTCCACCTTGGCTGCCTTGGATGTTTGACTTTTTGTAAAATTGCATAATCCTGTTAATATTTTATATTATCTTTAAAGTATATTTGTGTTTGAACTCTAATTCTAAAAAAAGTCCTAAACTGAATCATTTTTTGAGTAAACATATTTTAGTGCATTTGGAGTATAAATCAAGTATTTTAGAACATGTTGTAAAAAAAGATTGCAGAATTCCAAACTGTTGTCAAAGCAAATAAATTGCATGTAACCCAGCATGTCTTAGAAGATGTAACATAAGAGTATCTTGATAGTCAGTGGAATCAGGGATGTAAAGATAATAAATTCCTCAAACATGAAGTAGGCTTATATAAAATTAAAATCTAAACATATTTTATGTTAGGACTATTTAACATATTGAGATTTTGAAGTAAAATAGTCACATGTATAGATATGAACATATTTGTACCAATATCCCACATACTTTTACTATTTCCATTCATAAAAATGTTATGCCAATACATTAAAAAGTTAATATACACCTTAAAAAAGCTATGAACATAATTGTATTTCATCTCTTGACTCACTGTAAAAGTTAGTAAATATTTCAGCTTGAATTTTTTCCCAATAACCAGCTGTGTGAAAACATGAGGTTGTACTAAGGGCAGATATGGTAATAATAACTCCCAAAGAAAGCTTCCTCATGCCTTAAAAATGCTTGCAAAGTGTAAGTTTTATTGGAGCTTTATAGAGCACTGATATCTAAGAAACACAAAGACTTTTGTACTGCCTATTATTAGGTACTTTGTCATTTCTTTATTTATAGTTCTGAAATTGTGATATAACCAAATTTGTTTTAAATAGGTGAGGATCTCCTCTACTCTGAGTCAATAATATTTCATTATGGATTATGCTCTTATCTTAAAAGACTAGTGTCAAAAACAAACAAAAGATACTTTTAAAAAAATCCAACAACTAAAAATATTTGTTAAATGAATACTGTAGGGACTTAGATTTCCTCTGCCTCCTGCTATTATCAGATAGAGGGATGACTGGATAAGAAAAGATGACTGCTGCTTCTAATCTCATTCTTTGGTCCAAGCTTCTCTAATAAAGCTGCTATGATTTAATAGAAAGCTAAGTCTAAAGAGGATCCCACAGATAACCAGAGATAACAGGTTTAACTACTAAATGCCTTTGTTCCTACAAAAACAGGACTTGGGATGCTGGTGTTCCATTTTGTCCTAATAATTATGTAGTTTGAAAATCCTTGAAGTTTTTATATAGTTTCAGTTCTCCACTATCTTCTAGAATGTGGGGTGAGGCTAAACTTTAAGAGGATGTCTTCATGATCCAGCTATTGCTTTACATGAGAGGAGAGAATGAAGCTCCATACTCAGAATGTGGGACCTCTGCTAATAGCCATTCTGCTGGTATGTCCTTTTTTTGTGTACTTTCCATTATTTTTTATTTATTTTTCAAATACAGTTTGCATTCAACATTATTTTGTTACTTGCAGGTGTATAGGTAGCGGTTAGACAATCATCTACTTTACAAAGTGTTCCTCCCAATATTTCAGGTACCTACCTGGCACCATACATAGTTATTACAATATTGTTGACTATACTTCCAGTGCTTTACTTTACATCCCTGTGACTATTTTGTAACTACCAATTCATACTTCTAGTCTCTTCACATTTATCACCCAGCCCCTCAACCCACTCCCCTCTGGCATCCATCAGTCTGTTGTCTGTATACATAAGTCTGTTTCTTTTGAATGCCTATTCCTGCAAGCCATCATAGTGAAGGCAACTGTAACTGCAATAACTTCACCGGAAGACCTTTTCTCATACCAGGCGAAAATGTCAAATCATGTATTGTCTCAAACCTTTTATACTGAATTGTAGCTGAAAAGCTTAAAGGACTCTTTCTCACTCTCCTGGCCTAATAGCTTATTTGGTATTGATAAGGATTTTTTAGAACTTTAAATCAGAACAAATTTAAACCCTGAATGGGATATATGTAAAATGGGAGACATTAAATTCTTCCTTATAACTCCTGAATTCATATAGAGAACCCAGTAGCATAATGCTTAAGAAACAATAAATCCTTCAAATCTGGGTGAGAATCCCTGTCCAGCCATTAATACGTACATAATCTTGGACAGGCTCTTTTAATCTTTCTGAGCTGCTTAAACTTTTTAAGTTACATGGTCAGATTTATATTATTAAAAGATCACTTCTAGCTGCTATCAAGAATAGACTGAAAGGAATAGAATGTCAGCAAAGAAAAGGTTTTTAAAAATGTTTATTGTTTGCTATAATTTTAGATGTACAGAAAAGTTGCAAAGATAGTAAAGAAAGTTCCCTGTGTATCCTTTAATCAGACACCCCTAATGTTAACATCTCACAGACAAATGGTGTATTTGTCAAAACTCAGAAATTAACATTAGAGCAATACTATTAGCTAAAGACAGACAGTATTTAAATTTGGGCAGTTTTTGCATTAAGATTCATTTTCTGTTCCAGGGTCCAACCCAGGATGTCACATTGCATTTACTAGTGTCACTTTTATTTTCTCCATATTCCAGCCTAAAGGTACTAGTGGCTTGGACTAGCTAGTAGCAGTGAAGAGAGACAACTGTTGATGCGAACCATTAGCTGAAGTTATAGGGACAATGGGGTATGTCACTAAATGAACATGAGTCATGAAGCAAAGGAAAGAATCAAGGATGGTTTGCAGTTTGGGCTTGAAGAACTGAGTGAATGGTGGTGACTTTTATTAAGACAGCATTACTGGAGGGTAGGATGAAAACATGTTGAAATCAAAACCCATCAGTTTCATTTTAGACCTTTTAAGAGGTATCAGCAATAATGTACATAAAACATTTAAATCAATGGCTGTCACATAGTAATTGTTCAATAAATGATGGTCACTATGAGATATTTATCATCATCATCACCATTGTCAACATCATTATCTTCAGGAAATAATTTCAGTATTGCTTCAGGTTGCAAAGAAACTTTCTACGAAGCTAACAATGAGAGAGGCATTCCTGTTTGGTCCTACACTTTTTGCTCTATGAAGGTTTTCAGAGACCTAAACTAGAAATGCCAGGAGTTATTTGGGACTGTGGAAGAGTGTGCATATAACATTCCCGTTCTTCTCTATCCTGAATTGGGGTCCTAAATAGAGACCCTGTAGTACAAACGGCTCTAAGGTAAGATGCCAAGTCGAGAGGGTACTACACAGCTTTGACAAAAGCATAGGGTATACAGGGCATTAAATGTAAAAAAAAAAAAAAAAAGTGGGAGAAGTTTGGTGAGTTCGAGGGAATGGTTAAAGAACAGATTAGTAAGGCAAAATAGGACCACAGTGAGAAGAGCTTAAACACATACTAAAGAGTTTGAAATTCATCCCAGTAGAGGGCAGATTATAAAATTTTATAGTATCAAGATCTTATCGGTGGGAAAACTACATCAATGTAATAATGAAGTTCTAATGTTAAAATTCTTATCAGCAACATGATTTCTGATGTTCAGTCCATTTTTAACCGGAGTGCTCTTCAGAGTAGTAAGTATCTTGAAGATGAGAATGGTAAATTTAGCAAAAGACATCACTTTTGCTTTTGATAGAAATATTTAGTAGGGTCCTATGCTGGGCCCAGGGATGCTGTGAAGATTCAATTATGATGTTTGTTACCCCTATCCATCTTAAATCATTCCCTTCAAGTCAGAGAGAGTGAGAAAACTCATGTGCCAAAAATAATGAGGAGTTACCCTTAATTTCCTATGCAGGATGGTAAAATATTGTAGATCCTACCATAAGTTTTATTCAGAGCAAAATAACAGAAGTTGATTCTGGCTGAGCCAAAAATGTGAGGCATCTGCAGCTTAAGAAAAGGCAGTATCTATTCATGATTCTATGGGACACGTTCTTTGTGCTGTACGTAGCCAAATAACCCATATTTTACAAATGTCAGCAGGTATCTAGCCTCCATGCCAATGATAAGATATTCTGATTGGAATCATATAGTTTATGTTCAATCTTCTGTTTGGTTCATTCTACATGTACCTTGAGCCATGAAGGAAAACAAAAGGGCAGCTTCAATGTGTTGCTGAATGTAAAAATAGGAAATGAGTTGTGCACATACTAAAATATTAAAAATTAAGAGTTATTCTACCATTCATTAGATGGAAGGCGGGTGAATGTAAGTTGGTAGAAGGACATAAAACAAATGAGTAAAGATTCTTTCATAACTATGAATAACCTTTCATACTCTATTCATATTTTGCAAGCACTCTTATTACTGAGGATTATACACATTGCCTAGAATTATTTGTGTTGATGTAGGTAGGACCTGAGACTCTGATTTTTCAGTGGGAATGGTACACGAAGTACTGAAGTTGACCTCACGTACTTTTCTATTTACAATCTTACATTTACTCTCTTTTATTGGGCGTTATGAATATATTTTATTTATCAGAATTGCTTATATTTTTTTCTCTGAGCACACGTGCATGCTAAGCAGTAGAGAATAATAAATAAGACTTAGAGCATTTACAAGCAAAGGAATGTTATTAAGAAAAATGAATTTTTTCATTCAGAGCTACCACAGTAGAATCTGCGCCATGAATCCCATTAGCAGATTTTGTCTTTTAACTGCAGCCCCCGGCAACAGACAAAATGCCAATAAAGACTGACTCCACATACAGGATGAGAGTGTGATGTTTAAAAACATCCCCACTCCTTTCTAATCCACAGGGTTATTTAATCTAGCTGATGTTATTTGAAACACGGGTCTCAACTCTCTTTGCTTTTCCTATGCAGACACAGTCACAACAGTGTTGAGCAGAAAAATCTACTATTTTCATAATTTAGGTGTTTGAACAGAAATAGGAGAAAAAGAGCCTACAATAATACATGTGTCATTTAAAAATATTTTTGGAAGTTTTCTGGATAAGCTTCTATAGACTTCTTCTTCCTTAAAGTTAACATTGCTGTCTGTGATACTGCTGCATGAGTTTTCTCAGTCACCTTTGTCCTGTTTCTTCACCAGTAATGTTCCCCTTATTTTTTATCTGTTCTTGTTTTGCACGAAGAATTTAATTCTATAACTTTAAATTTTAAACTTGCAATAATACAGGGAACAAAGATACAATAATTTTATGAACAAAATTATATCATGCCCCCTAAATTATGATTAAAATGTAACTTTTAGGTGTATTCTGGGAATGATGCAAAGTTTCCTATTAAGAGGTTGCTGGGGTAGTGACAATATATAGTACCATATCTTGCAGAGAGTTATTGGACATTGACTGCTTCAAGGCAAGCCATTGTGAATACAGAACTATATGATCTCAAGGAAATGATACACTAGTTTTGGGGAGATTTGTGACATACACACGCAAAATTCTTTAAAGGTATAAAAACTATGGCTATAGACAGAACACATAATAGGAACTAAGAAAGAGTTAAACTTCTGTTTGACAGAAAGTCATACGTTATCTAATCTGATATCCTCAACACCGAGGTCAGCCCTGAGCAAAGACCTTTTGAAACGCTGAAAAATATGACCTTAGCTCCTTGATCATAGCTCATTTCTGTTTCAGTCTGTGAGTAGGCTCAACTCAACTACTAAGAAAGAGTGTAGAACAGCAATGTATGGAAATTATTAGAACGAAAGAATAACCACAATCCTACACTTAAAAGCCTTAGCTGCAGATCACATAAAGACACAGTTATAATTATTCACACTTGCAATTTTTTGAAAAGGGTTCTGGATTTGGAAAAACGTCGACTTGTTCAAACAACTGCTTCTGAATCATTAAGCACTCCTTTTGCAAGGAAAAAAAATAGAATCTCTTATCATCATGGTTTAAAATATTCATTGAAGTATATTTCATGGAAATAAACTCCAGGGCCTTGAATTTGGTTGTATTGCCATCATTATCTCTGGACTGTTTCATAATCACTGTTTCCAGGTAGCCTTTTAGGAATGGTAGAATAGGATGCACTTACACTGAGATGAGAGACAGACTCAGGCTGTAGTGGTTGCATAGTTGGGGATCAGACTTTTCCAGAATCTTCCAGGTTGCTATCACTGCTCTCATCATTCTGTAATATTCTACGAATTTCAATAAATAATTACGGATCTTTGGCAGTAAATCTATAGGAGTCAGCAATATTCTGATTCTTAGAACTTAGAGGTTCTTAAGGTAAAAATCATAAGCATAATACAATCATTTCATAATGGAAAACATTCGTCATCAGCATAATAATCCACACAGTTATTTCTCTTGAGGAGTACCTTATATAATCACATTTGGCCAGAATGATTTAGGTATACTTTCAGGAATCCATGAAAGGGACAAGATAATAGCCTAATGATTCTCTATACCAAACATGGGGTGTCCAAAACAGCTGATAGCTCAATTTTGAAAATAAAATGTATTTTAATAAATACTGCCTTTATAATCAAAGTTTATATATGCATTTTTTTGGGATACCTATATTTCTGGAGTTATTTCCATCTCTAAGAAACCATGCTTCAATCCATCATAATTTATTCCTAAACTACAGCAATAGCTAATTATTCTAAGCATATTTACTCTTGACCCTACCCACATAAACAATTTTTCAACAGCAGCAAAACTAATCATTTAAAAATGCAATTCTAATCACCTCCTTAAAAACCCTTCAACTACTCCCCATAGTCCTCTCTTAGAAAGTACAAAATCTGCAATATATTCAGGATTTGGGAGATGCATGGTCTCCATCTACCAAATCCTTCTCTCTACCCCTTCCTCATTAATCATTCTTCCCTTCATTCACTAAGCTCCAGCTACACTATCAATTGCTTAAAATATTCAAGTTACTTCCCACCTCCAGAATGGGTTCCTACTGTCTAAAAGTCTTAGCTTAAAAATCACTTCCGCAGGGAGGCCTTGATACAAATGTTGACATCAAATAAAAGTAATTAGTGTTTTTGGACTTAATACTGTATGTAATTGTATAATAACAACTGAACGATGCTCACTTCTTGTGAAAGGTTCTGAACAATATTCATGCAATAGAGAAGTTTAAGACTTCAAAAATAGAAACTGCTTCAGAGGAAAGAGAAAGAACATTGTGATGGAAATAAGAGGATGATGACTCAGTTCACATACACTCTTAAACATGTATTTTAGGCAGGTGGGTGGCCATTTGGGACAAACTATAACAGTAGCTATTGAAATAGGAGATTACAAGAGCACGATTATCAAGTCAATATTTTATAATAAAGCACAAAATAATAATTTGGTAAAAGGAAGTCATGTTGAGCAGTTCAAAGCATAAAGAAATAATAGTGTTACTGGTAATGCACAGGAACAAATGGTTAAGTTTGTACAGTAAAAAACTCTTACATAACTCAGTCAAATACTGGTTTTGAGTTGTTGGCTAAAACTATATTAATAGACTGGAATAAGACTGAAAAGAAGGGACAAGTGAGTTATTAAAGAGTGTGCCTGAAGATTTGGCAGGTGTGTATTTGTGTGTGTGTGTAAAATAAATATATTTAACAGAAAACAAAAGACTGAAAATTCAACTGACTAATAAGAATAAAGCAATAATGTCCAAAATTAAAAAAAGATGATGTGAGGAACCACAGCTGAGCAAATAAAGTGACCTCGAAAGTGTGATAAAAATTTCCCACTTTCTAAAATTGCTGCAGATAATAAATCAGAGGGAACTCACAAAGACCCAAGAGTCACAGGATAAGATGAATTTCAATTCAGCAAAACTTAACAGACCTAGAGGCAAAGTTATTGATTACAAAATGGCAAACCAATATTAATATGTCTAAATGTCAGTTATTAAGGTGTTTTGATCAAGGTGTTATGAGATCAAAGCATAATCTTTGCATCAATATATAGAGTCCTTGAGAAAGAAAATTCCTGGGACATCTATCCTCACCACAAATGAAGCTAGGGCTGGCTCCTGCTTCCTTAAAATCACAAGGTCCTCTCTAAATTCTGACCAGTAGTTAATGGTTAACAGTGAACTCTGACTGACGGGTATTCTTGTGAGTGTGAGAGAACACAGGTACCAAATTAAAACCATAAAACTTGAATTCCACATAAATATGCTGCCCTAAATTTTTCTAATGGTTTGCATTAATATATTCCTTTTTTTATCAAAAACATTTATTTTGATTAATAATCTTATATTTGTGGATTATTTTACATCTGAGGTTATACCTTCCAAGAAACAGACATCTGTGTTTGAAAAGCTTTTTCAATACTGAATCATTACATTTTTTATTTCAATTTATTAGTTTGATATTCCAAGTTGCATTAGTGCCTTTGAAAAGTTTTATTTGTTTTTAATGCAGCTTGTCTTTAAACTTTTATTTCAAATCAATAATGGAAGGCAATTCCATTTACCCCAAACAAAAATCAGGTAGTAATGGATTCTCTCTTCATAGAAAAGTCTATGGTGATATCAGGCACTGGAGAAGAGACAGATACTGCGTGTACCTGTAAAAACAAGGATCAAAACATATTGAGACCTTTTTCCCATTTCAGTAAGATAGCAACAAGTAATGATCTTGCCTTCCTCACAAAAAGTTAAATTCCTTGTTCAGAAGGTCATATTCCGTATTCAGCTTTACAGAATTCTGTTCCTATTACTCAAAATGGTGTTTCTGAGGCTCATGGGAGAGCCAAATCTGCCCTTTAAGATAATATGCTCACCAGTGTCGACTGGAGGAAAAAAATACAGAATGTAGTTATGAAAAAATCTAATTAATGTTTTACATATGAAATGTTCCAAACTTTCAAATATACTATTTTTTTCCAAAATCAAGGTTTTGAAGGAACACACATTAATTATTCAGTGTTAGTAGAGCAGAGCTTCAGTGCTATGGCTCCTTAAAGCAATGCGTTTTGCCATTCTAACTAGCCATTTAAGAAATGTTATGTTATGGGCTAGAAAGGGTGAGATGAAATCATGACTTTTTAAGCATATTTAAATACATATGAGATGATCACAAAACAATTGTATAAGGGAACATTTCTGATACACTTCTAAAGCATAAGGTAATGAATATCATTATCCCCTCATCTGTATGATAGTTCTCCTAAGGGGGAGAAATGCTAGTGGGAAAGATTTTCAACTGCACTTTGTCTTTCATACTTTGTCACTATACAAGTTAGCAGGTTATTCATTTAAAGGGGAAACTATTGTAACACAAGTGCCTAATATTTATTCAGGGAATCTGCTAACAACGAATTGTCTGGGTATAAAAAAGAAATTTTAAATCAGTACATATTTCTAACAAGAATCTAAATAAAAAATACATATGAACCACTACTATATAGCATCAATAAAGAGTGCAAAAATTTATAAAAGTGATTCACTCTGGATTTGTGCTCCAAAAACTGGTAGAACACCTGTGGAAGGCTTTATCTTGTGGGTTCATATTGTTGGAATCATTATATTAAGCCTGAGAATACATCCAGTAGGTGGGCTGGCCTTCTCTTTATGGATGTTCTATAGACTAAATGTTCATGTCCCCCTACCCCGCTAACTCATATGTAAAGCCCAACGAGATGGTGTTAGATGGGCCTGTGGGAGGTGATTAGATCACAAGGGTAGAGACCACCTTGTGGCCTCAAAGACCCCAGAGAGCACCCTTTCACCTTCTGCCATGTGAGGACACAGTGAGAAGACTTCAGTCTATTAATCAGGAAGCAGGATCTCACCAGATATCAAACCTCCTGGTGCCCTGATCTTGAACTTCCCAGACTCTAGAACTGTGAGAAATAAATTTCTGTTGCTTATAAGCCAACCAGTCAATGGTAATTTTTTATGGCAACCCAAATGGACTAAGACAGAATGGCTAGGTGTTGATATGGAACATGCGTGTTTCATATCATTCCATTAAACCGTGGCTTAATGATCTCTGCTTGAGCCAAGCATCAGGAATGAGAACCAAGTTCAAGAGAAAAGAAAAAAGAGAAGTTATTCGGCTACATAAGATTGTATGTGTCAGTCTTAACCAACCAAAGGTTTTCCTAAAAGACAAAAAAGTCTGTATGTCTGTCTCTGTCTTGCTGTTTTGTTGATGTATGCTTATAACTTTCAGAGCTTGCATAGGTAGGGATAATGGATTACAGCTTTGAATAATATTTCTGAAATTTACATTTTGGTGCAATAATATATCTCCATTGTCTGTAAAATGTATGCTACTTTCACTACCACAAAGATTATGAGAGTGTATGGTTATAAAATTAGCTTGCTTTTTTCCCCCCAAGGTCACATGAAGGGTGGAGCCCATGTGAACTCTGTCATAAATTCTGATTAGTTGGAAGTATATGTTGAGGATGTAGACTTAAGAAAAGCTGTAAAGAAGTTTTGAAAACAAGACAGTGCTGTAATGAGCCCTAACTAAAAGTACAATAAAATAATATATATACTATTCTTGTGATAGTATACAAATACCTGATGTTAGGGGCTTTCATGATTGTAACAAATATCTAGAGACACCTTCAAGAAGTTAATGCTCTCAGGGACAGTTTAATGTCTTTAATAAATTTCATCAGTTTACTCAAGCCATTCCTGACCTCTGATGAATAAACATGAATTCTATAGTAGAAACTTGAAGGTGCCTTTACTTATTGCTTCTGCTGATGGTAATATTGGAACAAATTTTCTACCTATCTTTCATTTTAGGATCCATCCACCTGCCAAGTAAGTACTTCTAGAAAGAGTCCGAATAACTGAAAAAAAAGACTTAAGAAATGGTGCTGGCTAAGGAGGGAGAGCAAAGATCAAGGAGATGTATAGTAGAAAATTTTCCTAAAGTAACTGGCAACACTGACATGGTTTGTTTCTGTTGGTTAGGACTCCACAGATTTGGACAGACTGGGCTAAATTTTGGAAGGTGCTGGAATAGAATAATAAGCTTTTCTAGACGAGAGACAGGAAGAACTTCCCCAGAATGCACAACAGAGATTATACTTGTGAGATTAGACTACAGTAAAAACTGGAAATGGGAGGGTGTTTAAAATTTGGCATGAATGAAATGACGTAACTGATAGTCTCAAAGGAGACACACTGAGATGAGACAGGACTTTATAATCGGGTAGCTGGTTATTTGTTTGATTTTTAGTGATAAATATTTAAGCACCGTAAGTTGGTGCTTAAATATTAGCGATTAGGGTGAATAAGATAAAGATTAGAATGGCCTTTTTCATGTGTTCTATCTGTTTCAAACTGTAAAATTTTAAATCTGTATTTATGATACTCTGTAAACCTATGTTGTATCATAAATCTACGTTGTAATGCAACAGAATACATACTTTATTCAAAAATAGGTTATATGAGTTTAAAGCACATGTTTCACTTTCAGCTAGTAGAAATTAACATATTTGTAAGGGTTGAGTAGTCATAAAGAGTCAATTAATTTTAAAAAATTAGCACTATAACTAATTAAAAGCCATTTAAGTTCACTAATAAGATAGTGGCTCTCTGAGATTTTAGGAGCTTCTACTGAGGTTAAAAATAATAGGAAAATTAATGTTGATGCCATAATAGATGTTTGTGTTATTTGGTATTAAAAACAGAACGGCAAATGTACCTATAAGAAAGAGGTATGTTTAACATAAAAATCAGAGACACCCAGCCACAAGGAAATAAGTAATTTTAATTAGTGCCTGAGGTCAGTAAAAGTACAAGGCACATCTTCACTAACTATGTGCTGTGGATAATTTTGGAAGCCATAAAACTTCTCTTGAAACATGTATAGAAATGAAAGAGAATAAACATTACATTCTTTGAATGGGCAGAAGTAACATTACAATGATTATCAACTAAATGTTCAATCATTCATTTCCTCTTTTTCATTGATCATTCTTTGCTGTATAGAGAAGCACACATTAAAGTTTAGGCATCAACTGATAACTTTCAAGAAGTGAATACTACTTGTAGTGAAAACTGTCTAAGAAGAAAAAAAGGTAAAATATGCTTTGGGTTGAGTAGTTCCATGCAACTCATGGTTTTCACACAGAATTGTATTTTGTCAAGTGAACATATTATTTTGCTATCACATAGGGAGTTTTTATGCATTACAGCATGCATTCTACTATATTACATCATAACTGTTTGTATGTGTGTGAATTGTCTCCTTTGCTAGACAGTGGGATTTGAAGAAGGCAGGGACTATGTTTTATTTACCTTTAATCCCAAAATATTTTGTATTTGGAACATACTAGGTATTCAATAAACACGTTTTTAAAATTATTTTGTTCCTCTTAATCCAGGATTAAGAAAATGTTGGATATATAGAATATACAGTGAAATATTTAAAACTCCAGGAAGATTATAAACCAAAATGAAAAACTTACATTTTGATATATTTGCTGTTTTTTTAAAATGCACGTCTCTATATATTCAAATATATATGTATATTACATAATTTGGATCGGAACTTCCTTACTTTGCTTAATATTATACATGCTAATTTTGCAATATCACTAACTTTATTTAAATATGCTTTTAATGGCTGTCTAATATACATTCTGATTTATCTAACCATTCTCATCTTGGCTACTTAATATTTTAAACTACATTTACACTGTATACAATTTGATGATGAAGCAATATGGTCTTAGAGTCTATGCACATATAACATTATTATACCTTAGCAGGAGTTTCTAATTTCTATGCTCCATTACTTTTTGTAAGATTTTTAGAGCATGTTATTGAATTTGACAAATGGTAGGACCTGGACTAGGGTGAGGCAAGCAAAATGCCTAAGGCACAAAATTTAAGGAGGTACTCACTTTCCAGTACAAATGCTGACCCTGCACTTGCAGGAACCAGAGAGTGGGTGCTTCCTTAAATTTTGAAATTGTGTCTTTTTTGCCTCACCAGTCCTAGCCCTAAGTACTGTTAATGCTAAGTTTCTAAAGCATCTTAACAATATATATTGTGTGAGATATATTATCACATTCAGGATTTTCTGTACCTAAAATCTAATCTCTAATTTCATATTTAGAAAGCATTCTTTGTAAATAATTATTTCCCATTTAAAGTTCACCTGTGTGTATCATTACTTTTAACTCAGGATTTTAAAATCTTTCTTTTATGTTATTATAAATAAAGTATACTACCTATAATGTGAACATGTTTATAATAGAAGCCCAAAATAACTTAGTGTTATTTTCCATTTCACCACTTAAAAAACTTCAGGCAAGTTTTTGCTCTAATAAATATTAGAAAGTACAATGTAGGATTTTTATAAAAATTATTAAAGAACTGAGTATATGTAAAGCATCTAGCACAGGTTTGGTATAAAGCCAGCAATAAAAACTGAAGCTATTAGTTATTATTCATTAATTATTACTGATAGATGTCTACCACCTTTTTGTCTATTTTAGTAGATTATTTCTTCTACTGTCTGGCACTGATTCCACCATGCACGTTCTTAACTCCACGGTCTGAGCTTTGAGACTTGAGTTTCATGGAAGGGATGGGAGCAGATATTCAATGCAAAAACCTAATGATAATGTATAAGAAAATGAAACATTGAATGATAGTCTAGTAAGTTCAATAAACTTGGCGTTATGAAAGTTTAAATGGGAGCTCAGTAGAAACAAGGATTTTTTAATTAATTATTAAAAACGTGACCATGCTTTTAGATCTAATAGTGAATTGAAATTTGACTGTGCATAAATAAATTGATTAGTACAGTTGAGGGCTTCTCTGAAATTGTTTATTTGACTTTTTAGGGGATTCAACTGACAATTACGTGATGTTTCTGTAGTATTTAGAATCATGGGACTTAACAACATGAAGAAGAAAAATGTGAAGTCAGTGGAATTGGGGGAGAAGAAATGAAGGGAATATGAGAATAGCAGGGAAATATTCTGAGTTTAATATTATGGAAATGGAGCAGTTTCAAGAGGTAATCAGGTCCAAGAGACAATTGTGCATGTGAGTTGTGAAGGTTTCAAGTAGAGGACTTTCAGGAACTATAAAGTAAAGGTGCCAGAAAGGGCATGAAGGTAAAGCAGTGTGGCAAATAAAACTGGGTGTGGCTGTGATAAAGGAGATTAACACATTCTTTTAGTTATGGAGTTTGACCCATGGCGTTTTACTACAAATAACTACATCACTAACAGGTTAATTTGAATCACAAAGCTTTAAAGCTAAAATGGATTATCTAAAGCAGACTTGCAAAACTGCCATCATTGTACAATTGAGGAGATACAGAAATGTGAGTTGTCTGAGGTCACACTATAAGTGAGTAACTAAGGAAATATAAACAGCTTAGTATTCAGCTACACGTAACTTAAATGGACTATATCTTACTGATACCAAAGAGTGTTCTCTATCGCATGAAGAGTATCTGTGGAATTTGTCCTTTCCAGAGTTGGGTTTTTAGTTCTCCCATGTATATTAGATTCATAATGATTTACTAATGGATAATAAAGGTGCTTTTTTTTAAGATAAATGATGTAGTTATGTACAACAAAAAGTTGGATTGGTTCTAACAGATTCATCAACTTTTAGCAATTTTATAATTTATTTAAAACTTACATTGATTGAAAATGTATCCTCAAATTTTATCGCTAATATTGAATAATTTCTGAATCACATTACTCTTTGCCCAACTAAACATTAGTAAATTTCTTTTAATTTCACTAAGCTCAATGGGAAAGGGTTATTATAATTTCTTCTTGTGTGTAGAATCACATAATAGAATTGAATAGCTACACTAATAGAAGAGATCACTGAGATTAACCAATCCTACCCCTTCATTCTTTAGATGAACAAAATGAGATGAGAGACTTTAAATGATTGATCCCACATGACTAGTGCTACATGATTAGGTTTCTTTATTCTCTCAGCACTTCCATGTTCCTCCTATCCCAGGAATCTAAGTACTGGTGGCAGTAGCTGTGAATTAATGGAGATTCTGAGTCTCAATCTCCACTACAATTTATTTTAGTGTACATTTTCTCTCCTCTAGTATAATATGATATCTTACTTAACTTTACATATTGATATTCAGTCCATTCATATCACATGGCCATAAGCAATTAACTTTTTGACAGAAACGCATCCCTAGAAAAGGGCAGCCTAAGAAGACCAAAAAAGTAGTTTTAGAAAATAAATACTGTATTGCAGAAAAATAAAAAGAAACCATGGCCCAAGCCCACCCACACTAGCACAGTTTCAGGGGGAAACATAGACTTCTACCCTCACAATTATGTAATGCAAGACCTCTACAATCTGGTTGGAATGGTCTCAGAGACCTCATGGGGAGGCTAGACTTGAACCCTCACTGGGTAGTAATAAGATGCCCAACTCCCTCTCTCTTTCCCCTCTGGCATGGTGTCAAAGAAGTCTTAAAGGAGTCAAAATGTTTACTATCACACACATACATACACGCACACACTGTAGCATCAGTAGAGACCACTCAGGGAGTCAGAAATCCCACTGACTCCCACTGCCTCTCAGTAAAATGAGAATCCTCCCCTTCATGTGTCAATGAAAGCCAAGTGGGGAAACCTGGACTTCTACCTCTACCAAGATGTAATGAGAAGGTACCTTTCTTTTCCCCCAATGCAGTGAGCAGTGTCAAAAAAAAAAAAAAAAAAGCCAACTAAAATAGAAGGTTTAAGTAAAATGTAAAATCTCATAATATAAAATATTCAAGTTTCAACATCAGATCACTCATCAACCAAGTACCAGAAAGATCTCCAACTAAATGAAAAAAGATAACTAATGGATACCAACACTGAGATGGCAGAGATGTTAGAATGAACTGTCAAAGACTTTTTAAGTGGCCATGATAAAAATACTTCAACAAGCATTTATAATCTTTCTTGAGTGAAACGAAAAAAATTGAAAGCCTCAACAAATAGAAACTTTTGCTAAAGAAATAACATATAAAGAATCACCAAATGGAAATTTTAAAACCAAAAAAACATAGTAACAAAAATTAAAATCACAGTGAATGAACTCCATTCTAGAATGGAAGATACAAAAGTAAGTATCAATAACATGAATGATGGAACAATGAAAATTACCAAATATAAACAGGAAAAAAAATGGAGTGTAAAAAAATAAAGACAAAAAACAGAACCTCAGGAACCTGTGGGCTATCACAAAAGATCTAACATTTTTGTCATCAGAGTCCTAGAAGGACAGGCGAGAGATGGTAGGCCTAAAAAACTACTTGAAGAAATAATAACTAAAAACTTTGCAAATGTAACAAGAGACATAAACCTACAAATTCAAGAAATAAGTGGGCCCCTAAACAGAAGAAAGGCGTGGAAATCCATACCACAACAGCATAATTAAGATGAAAACTGAAGACAAAGAAAAATATCTTGAACGCAGTCAAAGAAAAATGATTCTGTATCTCTAAGGGAAAAACAATCCAAATGGTAGTTGCACATGGAGCTAGAAGTCCAGGTTTCCCCACTTGGTCTCCACAGACACATGAAGGGGAGGGGGAGGGTTCTCATTTACTCAGAAATTGCACTCCTGGGCACTTATCCCAGAGAAATAGAGACTTATGTTCACACAAAAAACTGTATATGAATATTTCTATTTGCAATAACCCAGCACTGGAAACAACTCAGACGTCTAACTGGTGAATGGTTAAATGACCTGTGGTATACCTATAGCATGGAAAGCTACTAAAAAATACAAAGGAACAAACTACTGATACATACAATTTGGATAAATCTCCAGAGAATTATGCTGAATGAAAAATGCCAATTCTCAAACATAACTTATTGTGTGATTCCATTTATGTAACACTATTGAAATGACTAAATATAGAAATGGAGAATAGATAAGTAGTTGCTGGGAGTTAAGAGAAGGTGGGGATTGGTAGCGAAGTGCCCTGTGCCTATAAAAAGACAACATGTGGGATCCCTGCGGTTACGGAAATGTTCTGCACCTTGATTGCATCAGTAGCAGTATCTTAGTTGTAATATTGTACTATGGCTTTTTTCAAGATGTCACCATCGCAGGGAACTGGGTAAAGGATACATGCAGTATCTCTGTAGTATTTCTTAAAACTACATGTGAATCGACAATGATTTCAAAATAAAGTTTAATGAAGCAATCAAATCACTAGCTCTCTCCCTCCTTTCCCTGACACTAACCCCACCACCAAAGGTTTCTTCTTTTAAGTGGAACAGTAAAGTTACTCTCACTATATTAAAAACAACACAAAACAAAAAACCCACACAATTGTAAAACATTAATCATAAATGATCATATATCTTTACATGGGATGGAAAAATGAGAAGAACTGGACACCACCACTTACTACATAATCCTTTGATACAGTGCTTCCATGTCTTTTAGAAAGCTGGGGTCCCTCTTAATAAATGTAAAAATCACGTATGTTTCCTTTGATGTTATTGGGAATTTCAAAATAAATGATAATAACTAAACCATTCAAAACAGAATAAATATTTCCTTTGTTTTTCAACCCCTCTGCCAGACGCTGAATGCACTGCAATCAGTAAGACAGCGATGGAAGAGGAACACACCCTAGCTTAAGCCAGTTCCTGCTGCGGTCGCACCTGAAGCCATCCGGGTGTCTGATTTCCCAGCAGACACGGAACCGGATGCTGTGGCCGACAAGACGGCCACAAGCCGACTCTTGCCTGTATTTGGTTTGTGTCACTACCTATCTACCCGTCCATCTCCGGAACCCACTCCCTGCCACCTTCCTTACTATTCCCCTGGGTCCAATCACCATCATGCCGCTCAATTCTTGCAAGAGATGTCTCTTCTTCGGAAAGCGACACCCTGCTGTTCATTCTCCCCACACCACCAAGAGAGCTCCCCTTTGTCTCAGCGAAACGCCGAAATCCTGTCTTAGCACCAGGCCGGTCGGACCAGGCCCCACGCACCGTTTCCTCGGGCTGCGCCGGCCGCACCCGCTTCCTCCTCAGGCCGCGGGGCTCCTAAGGAACACAGAGCCTGCGCCTCCCCTTCCCGCCCTCCTCGGCCCGCACCGCAGGGACCCCGCAGGGACCCTGGGCCCACCTCCACCCGGCCAGCCCCTTCTCTGCGCATCTGTGGGGACACACTCACCTCAACACCTGCCCGAGAGCGCCAGGGACGGAGGCCCTAGAGGCCCGGGAAGCACCTCGGGCCCTGAGGCGGAACCGGAAGTGGAGGTCAAAGGTGGGAGGGTGGACGTAGCTGGCGTGCGGGGCACGTGCCAGGGTGCTGGAGGCAGTCCGGGCGGAAGCCGGAGCTCAGAGCCCAGAGCAGAGCCCAGGGCAGAGCCCAGCAGGCGGAGTGCAGGGTCCCCGCTGAGCGTCCTGCTCCGGGTTGTTTCTGCCCCACGGGCTCGGTGCCTCCTTGGCTTCTCTGTGGAGTCCCGGCCCTCTGCCTGGGCTCCTGGCGCCAGCGCTGCGTGCGACTCGCCGGCTCCGCGCCTCCCAGGTGTTACTGGAACCGCAGTTCCCAGGGGCGTCGCCAGCCGGAAGTTTCGCTGCCTACCGCCTGCCCCCACGCTCGGCTCGCCACCCGTGGCATTGTCCTTGCTTGTTCGTCCTTTGTTCACACTACTCTTCACTTTACGAGGTAGGCGTTTTAACTTTTTATTAGTTTACTTTTTGTTTTTTGTCTTTTTCCATTGTCTGTAACACCCGGCTCTTAGCAGAGAACGTCCGCGGCCTACTTCAGAGCTGGCTCTTTCGCTGGCTCGCTGTCGTCTAGATTCAAGCCATGCGAGTTCCTGCAATAGCTTCGGTCTGGACACGAAGCACTGGATCCCCTTACATGCATTTAGAGAGAGTTTTCTAACACGCAAGCTTGATTATATTACTTCCCTGGCTGAAACTTTTTAATGTTTTCCCATTGAGTTTAGGATCGCATAGTAGTTGGTTGGAAAAGCTCATTTGAGAACTACAGGGATGCTCGAGCATCCTTAAGGACACAATTAAACTTGGAGATCTTGGAGTTAGCCCCTCCTGTGGGGCTTTGGACGCAGCCCTGGGCAGAGGCGGGGTGGTTGTGACTGGGGGCACTGTGGAATTTGCATGTGTCAGCGCTGATCCTGGACAAGTGAATTTTTTCAGCAGCCTTCAGCATTTCAAGTTTAGACACAGAGAAGCCAGACAATGGGACTTTCCCAGGATTTCTGTTTTGTTTGGTTTGTTTGTTTTGAAAAAAAGTGCTTTTTAATTGCCTTATGCAGAATCAAGTTTAACAATCTTGATTTTTCTTTCGTTGCAAAGATGATAAATGAAGTTAAACAGTACCACGATTTAAGTAGAAAATGTCTCCTACAAATAGTTAAGATTTCTACTTTTCTTTCTCCCCCCACCACAGTAAATACAACATGCCAGAAAACTGTGACATGAAGAAACGAAATTACCAAGAACTTGGCCAGAAAAGCCAGTCATGCTCATCTGCCCCTGTCACTGCCGAAGGGTTTAAACAAGGTAAATTTACCCACAACAAACCAGTTGTGCCAAAACACAAAGGCTCCTGGTGCCCCAGACCTGTGGCAGCTGCCCAGCCAATCAGGATCCCTAAGGGTGAGCCAGCTAAGGCAGAAAGGAGCTGCAGTCCTCACCCCAGGGCCCAGGTGCCCATGCTGTGGTCCTGTGTGTTCCTGCCAGTGAGCCTCAGAGTTGCCCAAGGGCGGTTGGTCTTGGCTGTGTTCCTGCGCCCTGGCCCAGCCATGTTCTTCTTGCACTGCTTGCTGAGCTTGGAAGGCTGCATGCCCTCATGGGTAAGACCATGGGAGCCTGGACTTCCTTCTGCTTTTGCCTCTGAGCGGGGCTGGGCTTTTTCTGGAGAAAAAGTTCCTGTAGCTCTGGGATTCCTCACTGCCCCCTTCCTGCTGGTGCCTTCCTCTGTCCCCGCTCCCCTCCCACCCACCCCTATCTTGGACCAGCGCAGGTGACTGACTGATGTTAGCCAAGGAGTCCATTCTTTTTGTTTGCTTTTAATTCCAGTAGTTTAACAATACTGAGAAACCTGGAAGTTTATTAGCATGAGTGGGAGAATTTGTGAAGATCAGGAACAAAGCCTGACAGGGGAAGTGAAACAGGGCAGTATGAAGGAATTTGTTCAGAGAGATTTATAACATTCCCTGGTATTTAACTAAGATGATAATATCCTCTGATTGATCGGGGTTGGGGAGATGGGCGGTCAGTATTGATCAGTGGCCTGGTCTCCAGGTGCTCAGGGCAGGAATTTGAGATCATGTAAAATCACTGACACATAAAATAATAAAGCTAGATGATATCTTAGTATAAAACTTGGTATTATATATTTAGTATATACTTTGTAATATCTTTACAGCTGTTTTATGCCAGGTAAACTGAATCTTTTGCTAATTTTAAATGCTTGTATCTCAAGATGTACTATGGATAGTGTTGTATCATTAGGTAAATAACATCATATTCTTGTTAATATAATCGTCTAATTTCTAGTGGAACGTGAATCATATCTGTCTTGATATTTCTGGTTCTTAGAGCAGTGCTTGGAAGCATAATTTTAACTTTTTAAAATAAATGAATCACATTTATTAGGTTTATATAATTTGTGTTGCATATTATATTACCATTATAGTCACTAAAATAAAAAGTAAAAAGTTTTACCTGAATGAGGATTTGCAGTCTTACGGCCTATTTATAACATCCTGTGAAGCAGAACATATGAAGGATCAGTTTGAAGGATGGATGCTCATGCTAAATTGCCTTGAAGTTAGAAAAAGAAAAGTCCTATTATGGTGTATTTTAGCTTCAATTATGTAATAGGTAGTAGTCCTTATTGTACAGTGAATTGAAAATACATTTAGGTTATGTGGAAGCTGGATTTTAATGGATATGATATTTCTTTGAAGAACATCATTAGCATGATTTTAAACTGGAGCTAATGGAAAATATATCAAATAAAAAATTTGCATAAAAAGGTATATGATGGGGAGGTATCTGTTTTAATTATTAGAGAGTAAAATTCATTAGGGCTGTTAAACAGTACTAAGATTTTTATGTAGAGTTTAAAATATGTAAAAATTAATCACAAGAAAATGATAAAGCCTATGGCATGAGATTCCAAGAAAATTTTATATTTGATTATAGCTGAAACATCAACACTTTGTTGAAGTAGAATAGTTTATTTTTAATGATGTATAAAGATTTAACTGTTAAAGTTTAGTGCTTACTTTTGGAACATGATTCACTCATTAACTTTATTGAGAACCTACATTATACTAAGATATGGAGTCAAAGTCTACATGAACCCCCCCCCGCACCGCTTCTACATATACATATATACATATATATGTATGTATACACACACATGCTTTATGTGCCTATTACGTATATAAAAATGCCTATATAATTAGTATATCTACTAAAATATACCTACATATCTATTGCATATGCACACATACATACTACTTATAGTGTGTATATATATATAGTTTTCGGAGACTTAAGGGAAACTTCTAAATATGGAAATTAAAACTAGGGAATAAAACCATTGTGAATGGTACAGTAATTTCATAATTTTAATAATATATGAATATGGATAGATCTAAAAGTCATTATTCAAAATTTAAAAACAAATAAAATGATCAAGATAAAAAATTTATGTAATTTTCTATTATGTAATTTTATGTGTAGGAGCATTCATATTGGAACATGTGCTCAATTTTTAATTAGTGCTTTGCCATAATTTTCATCGCATCTCTTCAAGGTTTTTTGCTGTTATCTCTGAAGGATTCACCTTGCTAAAATGATTATTCAATTTTAAAACCATTCTGTTTTCAAAAGGTATGAAAGAAGGAGCCACGTTAATAAATTAATTAGCTTATTTTAAAATGGCATAGCATAAATATTCTGCTAGACCCTCTCTATGCTTCCTGGAAACCTCTCTTTATGAGATGCATTGACTCTTTCAGGCTGTCACGGTGCTCTTTAGTAAATGGCTTCATAGGGCACCAATTTCTGTGCAAACCAGTGCTGACTGCTCCTCTTCATCAGCCATTCTTAAAAGTATTTTAAAAAATACAAGCAAAAAGTTGAATAAATGAAATGAATAAAATGTTTAGCCTTCTATATATATATCCACCCCAAATGTATTTTGTATTCTGAGCTTTTTGTTGTGTTATTTTTTTTAATTAGTACATGTGCCTCATGAAAGCACATTTTCCACCACACAGGGAAAAGGTGACCCATAATTGCATGTGTTATCTCATCATTTTTATAGCTGATTATCACAGGATTTTTGTACTGGACAAAGATCAATTTAAGACAAGCTCAGGATAATGCTGTTATAATGTGGCTTGTTACCAAGTGGAATCAGCTTTGTGTCAAATTTTGTCCTTCAAATCTTTAAAGTACATACTGTAAAAATCCGATGAGCTGTTCACCTGAACATAAAGGGTCATGTTACAAGCAGATTAGGAAATACAAGGAGGAGGAAAATGTGTACGTGGGATGAAAAGTCAGGTGTCAGGAGAGAGAGGAGAAAGGGGAGGATGGTAAGCAGTAACGAAATATTATGTGTAAACAGGTGAAGAATAAAAGTATTTCAACAAAACAATGTGTTGTTACTTCTTAGTTATCTAGTCTTTTCTCAAGTTTCCTTGATATTTGCGACAATATTTGTAACAGTGTTAGAATTTTTAAATTTTAAATTACTGTGCCTATGTGTATAATATCCTCTCTCCCTTACCACAGACTCATTTTTGCCAGCCAGAAAATACTCTTGAAAAACTGATTCTGTGAGTGGAGGGAGATAGGGGAGAAGACACACACACACACACACACACACACACACACACACACACACACACACACACACACACACACACACACTCTCTGTCTCTCTCTGTCTCTCTCTGTCTCTCTCTCTGTCTCTCTCTCTCTCTCTCTCTCTGTCTCTCTCTCTCTCTGTCTCTCTCTCTCTCTCTGTCTCTCTCTCTCTCTCTGTCTCTCTCTCTCTCTGTCTCTCTCTCTCTCCTCTCTCTCTCTCTCTCCTCTCTCTCTCCTCTCTCTCTCTCTCTCTCTCTCTCTCTCGCAATTGACTAAAGCAAGTGACTGCTTTAGCAATGTGGCATTCAAGGAAAACATCATTGCTTCTTTCAGTTTGTGGTTTTAGTAAGTCCTCCAAAGGAGTAGCTAAAAAATTAGTGTCAGATGGTTCTGAGGGAGGTTTTCTAGTGATTGCCTTATTATTTGTTTATTTTGGGGAAAATGTTTTTATGGATAGTCAACATAACACTGTCACATATCTGTGCCTCTGCACTATGACAGTCCCTGTGACCTTAGTGATAATAGAAGAATCAGCTTGATCAGCTTTAGAATTCTTAAAATATAGATTCCTCAAATTGTTTTAGTATATGAATTGCCTAAGAATCTAGTTGAAATGCAGATTTCTGGCCCACTGCCTTTAAGATTTGAATCCATTATTTCTGGGGCTAGGTCTAGGTGTCTGTTTTGATGCATACTCCAAGTACTTCCTATGTAGCTTTTTAAAGGTCCTTCATTTTAGTAAAACATAAGTAAACCTTGCTAATAATAAGACAGGAGGTTGCTTCTGTGGTAATGCCTATTCTGGGCATCAGAAATTTCAGGTATTGCATAGTTTGGACAATTTTCTGTAACCATTGTTAAAATAATTCAATAATTTAGAATTTGTGAAGATAAAAGTTAGTTAAAATTACTGAGACCACATTACTCAATGAGAACTATATTCACTGTACATTTAACCTCAGTAAGTGTTGATAACCAAAACGTGTGTGAATTATAATGCATTCTTTTGCACTCAGAAATCAGTAACTACTTGGTAGCCTAAAATTCCTTTTTAAATTAGTGAATTTGCTTTTCTAAGTAGTGAAATTATACAATGTTGTTTGTTTGGTGGTAATATTGTTCTTGTTTTGATTCAAAGATATTGAATCAGTATCAAAATGCTTGAACCATTTCTTTGTTTTTGAGCAAAGTACATCATAAGTTGGGAGGTAAGAATACTGGTATTATTACTATGTTAAGCCTAGAGAGGTGACACCAGAAGTGCCAATACATAATTTTCTTTTCTTTTACTCCATTACCTGATATAATGAACCAAAATAGGAAATCTTTCATTTTTTTCTTGTATTCTGTGTGCGGTTTTTTTCAGTTCTCAGTTAGGATGTCATCAGTGCACCATATCTGGAATTCTAGAAAGCTCAGGTCTGTAAAAAATCGGACAATTCAAAGAGAACAGAAATTTCAACTGGAAGAATTTTACTTAGAAAACTGAGTAGAAAAAAAATGATTATTAAGAGGGGCAGGGGAAACCAAAGTCCTGTTTCTCAAATGTACCCATTCACGGAATCACATAGTATAGTTGCTAAAAATACAGGTTTGGCAGGTCACAGGTGAGTCCTGATATCTATATGCTTAACAATTGCACAGGCGTTTTTTTGACCACGTAACTTTGGTAAACACTGAAACAGCATTAGCTTGGACAGAATATGTTTGCAAAAGTCTTCACAGCTGAATCTGGGAGGAGTTGATGACCCTGGCCAGCAAATATAGGTGAGTCTTATTAGGTTTATAGTCACAGTGCTTTTGTAGTCTCTATATACTTTATTTACAGTACAATTCTCATACAATAAGATGTTCACATTTTAAGTGTGCTTTTGAATAAGTTTTGTCTCTGTACAGTTCTAAAGAAATATTTGGTTCATATTAATGTATTGAGAAAATAGTTATTATTCATTTAAAAATTGAAAATCATTCTCCATTTGATTTTTTTCAAAGCCTTAAAAGCAGAAAGCCTCAGAAAATGCCTTGCGACATCTGTTGATAACTTCCAATAGTTTGACTATTTTGATAGTACGGGTGCCTTCAAATCTGATTTGTTTTGGTAAAAACAAATTATTTTCTTTGAGCTTCTTACATGTCCTTGTTTCAATGTTGAGCTAAAGTTCCACATCTGAAGACATTCCACTGAGAGACATAGCATTCAATAATTACAATGAATTGATTCTACTTTTCAAAAATATAACAGTCTTAACAATTTTGACAAAGGAACTAAAGAATACTATGCAGGTCATCTTTATAAACCACAATCAGATTGCCTTTTATGTTGATTTTGAAGAAATTTATGAGACTTTTGCCAAAGCTACAGAATACTATGCATATTGCCATGTTATTTCTGAAAGTTATGTAACTCCTGCAATTCACAATCATTTAGGATATCAAGATATGCTTATTCTAGGTGTTGTGAACTGAATAGGTAGTAGAGAGTAGACAGTGATATCAAACATCATCCAATTCAGATCTTTACCCAGCAAACCTGTTCAAAACCAGAACACACTACTCAACAACACTAACTCATGGCTTTATTTCATTCATATTTGCTTAACAAGAGTAAACATAAATTTTTTTTTGATTTATTAAATAGCCTTGATCTATATTTGTCATCAATGACTGCATAGATTCAGTGTTTAACTGTTCTAACTCAGTGATTAAGAATGCTCAGTAGATTTTGAAATTTTTTTCAAATATAAGTTTGTAAATTCTAAGGTATGGTTTGTAAGTAACATGCATTTGAATGATTTATTTTGTCCTTAAATAAATGTCTGTTGACTGTCCTGGAGTGATGTTTATTTCACTTCATAGTCTTTTACTGGAATCACCTTATACATAAATGGAAATAATTTATTTTTTAGTCCACTACAAATGTACTTTTTATGACTTTTTAAATCTAAAAATACTACTTGTTTTTTATATATCAATGAAGCTTTTATACTTTGTTTAATTGTAATTTAAACAAAGTATAAAACAATTGTAATTTGTTTGTAATTATGGGCATAAGGTACTGCAGTCTCTTCCCTTTAGTTTCTTCTCTTTGTTCAATGACTTTTCATAACCTAACTTTGATTTAAGACCAATGTTTATGAATGTGAAAATGTATGTTTTGGATAATAAGAGTGAGGCACAAGTTCATCCTGATTAAATGAACTTATTAGTTGAATGTGACAGATTTAAGGAAAAAATATGGTAGCCTTGAATTGGATTTGGCACTGGATGCCTTCCTTCTACACTGGTGCTCTAAATATGAATTCTTTGACTAAGAAACTGTACCCTAACTCTTTGTATGAGTTAGGGTACAGTTTCTTAGTCAAAGCGACTGTGAATTGCCAATGCGTTCTAGCCAGAGTAATTCCTAAAGTTTGTGTTTATTATGTAGCATTTATTGTACTGTTTTCATTTGAGGAAAATAAAGTTATTTCACATATTCCAAAAACAATTTAAAGTCAAAGAATGCATAGAAAGGGACATACCCTCTTGACCAAAACTAACATACCTGTTGAATTTACTAATTTCCAGACCATATTGTGTCATTTATTGTCAGTTATCCTGAAACTTACCTCTAAACCCCCCTCTCCAACAGGAATCCAAGAAAAAATTAAATCCTACTTATTTTTACTTTTAAAATCATTTTGGTAAATAATACTTCTTAAAAAGACGCTGGAAAAGTATACCATCAAAATGAATGATGTGATTAAAGATGGCAGTGGATGGAGTGGAAGCTATACTCACACTCTCCCGGGACCAAACTGGAATTATTAGTAAAATATAGAAAAACCATCCTGAGTAATCGACTGCAACTGAAGATGAGCTGGAGTGCACCCTCATAACCAAGGAGGAAAAATGGAGACTGCATAGTGACTGGTAGGAAGTGGAAGGTGCAAGAGGTACTGGCTTGCCTCCCACAGGCAGCAGCTGAAGGTCCTGAGGGATATCTCAGCTGTGGGGGGTTCCCACTGAGACTCTGGGGCGTAAACCCCAGGCGTGGCTTCCCAGCCAAGAGCATCAGAACTGAGAAAGGTGCCCACATAACATCTGGCTGCAAAAAGCAGCTGGATTTCTGTCTGCCAGGGAAAGGCGTCTGGAAATACAGGCACCCTCTTAGGTTGCCGATGCACAAAGTTGCGTGTGCAGCCACTCACCTTGGGCTCCAGCAGATGGAGAGCAGAGTGGACTGCAACTATGGGAGGAGAATCTAGTGTTGTGAGCTCTGGATATAGAGCTCAGAGGGCACCCCTCTGGATTCCTGTGCTGAGTTATTCCCCCATATTGCTGAGGCAGACATTTACCTCCTAAGCAGCTTTTGCCTGATGGGTAGGCAATTGCCCCACCTTGCTGGAAAACCTCTCACCTTAGTCCGTGGAGTTTCTGCAGCCTGAGGCTCATAAAGAGAACCAGATTGATTAACCTGTAGGCAGAGGCAGACCTCGGAGTGCTTTGAGTGTTTGCCTGATCTGCTTCTGCAACCAGGCCTTGGAAAAGCAAACTTTGATGTGCATCTTGGTCCTGTCCAAATGCACCCAAACCCCAACAGAGGGGATCTCAAGCCATGTGTTATTGATAGCTCCAGAGTATTCACAACTGGTCACAAACAGCATCTGACATTGGCTTGCACCAGAGACCTTCCAAAAAGACTGAGAGCCCTAGCAGACCTATCTAATACATATAAACAAACCACAATAGGCAGCCAAAATGAGGAGACCAAAGAACAGGCCCCAAATGAAAGAACAAAAAAAAAAAAAAAAAGAACTAAATGAAAGGGAGATAAGCAATCTATCAGATATGGAGTTCAGAATACTGATTGTAAGGGTGCTCAACAGCATGAAAAAAGATACGAAAACTATGAAAAATGACCAGTCAGAAATGAAGAATGACACAGCAGAAATCAAGAATACATTGGAAGGAATAAACAGCAGATTGGAGGGAGCTGACGATCGGATCAGCAAATTAGAAGACGGTAGAAAAAAATCAGAGAGCCCAAAACAAAAAACAATTAAAAAACAGGAGAACAGTCTAAGGAGCTGTGGGACAGCATGAAAGACAACAATATTCACATCATAGGAGTACCAGGAGAGGTAGAAAGTAAGCAAGTTAGAGAACCTGTTTAAAGAAAACTTCCCTAACTTGGTGAAGGGAAAATTCACACGAGTTCAGGAAGCACAGAGAATCTCAAGCAAGAAGAATCCAAGGAGACCCACGCCCAGACACATATAATTAAATTGCCAAAAATTCAAGACAAATAGAGAATATTAAAGGCAGCAAGAGAAAGGCAATTGTTACCTACAAAGGAACTCCCATAAGGCTGTCAGCTGAATTCTCATCAGAAACTCTACAGGCCAGAAGGGAATGGCATGAAGTATTCAAGGTAATGCAAAACAAGGATCTGAAACCAAGACTACTCTATCTAGCAAGGCTATCATTCAAGATAGATGGTGAAATAAAGAGCTTCCCAGTCAAAAAAAGGCTAAAGAAGTTTATCACCACCAAACCAGTACTGCAGGAAATGTTAAAGGGACTGCTGTAATAAGAAGAAATAGAGAAACATAGGCATAAAGAATTAAAATGGCAATAAAAAAGGACCTACCAATAATAACCTTAAGGACTTTAAGGGAGAGATTAACAGTAATACACTCATAGTCATGGACTTTAACACCCCACTGATTTCAGTGGATGGATCTTCCAGACAAAAAGTCAATACAGAAAACAGTGACTCTAAATGGCACACTAGATCAGATGGATTTAATTGATCTTTACAGAACATTTCACCCCAAAGCTGCAGAATATACATTTCTCTCAAGTGCACATGGGCCATTCTCAAAGATAAACCACATGTAAGGACACAAAACCAGTCTCTACAAGTTCAAGAAGATTGAAACCATATTAAGCATCTCACATCACAATGGCATGAAATTAGAAATCAACTAGAATGAAAACACTCAAAAACATTCAAACACATGGAGGCTAAATAATATGTTATTCAACAAAGAATGGGTTGCCAATAAGATCAAGAAAGAAATAAAAAACTTCCTGGAAACAAACACACAATCCAAAATCTATGGGACACAGTGAAAGCAGTTCTAAGAGGGAAGTTCATAACACTACTTCAAAAAGCAAGAAAAATTTTTAGTAAACTAACCCTACAAAACTTAAAGAATTAGCTCCCCTGTGAAGCCGTCCGGAACAAGGCTTTTGTTTTTATTTGCTGGGAGATTTTTTTTATTGCTGCTTCGATTTCATCAGTTGCTATTCGCCTTTTCAGGTTTCCTGATTCTTACTGATTCTGTTTTACATGATCTAACTTACATGTGGAATCTAATAAACGAAGTAGACTGAGGAACAAAATAGGTCCAGAGACAGAAGCATGGAACAGACTGATGAATCTCAATGGGAAGGCGGGGGTGAGGGAGTGGGTGGGGAGAGATTAGTCAAAGAACTTATATGCATATGTGCATAACCCAAGGATACAGACAATACTGTAGTGAAGTCCTGGTGGGAGGACGGTTGCAGGTTGGAGGGGATCAATGGGGGAAAAAGAGGGAGATATCTGTAATACTTTCAACAATAAAGATAAATTTAAAAAAAAAAAAAGTGACATGAGTCCCTCTGGCATGACCCAGGAGGTCACTGGTTCGATTCCTGGTCAGGGCACATGCCCAGGTTTTGAGTTCAATCTTCAGTAGGGTGCGTGCAGGAGGCAGCCAATCAGTGACTCTCTCATTATCGATGTTTCTGTCTCTCACTCTCCTTAACTTTCTGAAATCAATAAAAACATATTTTTTTAAAAAAGAATGGCATTATGTTTCAGCTTTCACAGGTTTAAGTAAAGTTTTAAAAACCCCTCTAAAGTCAATATACTTTTAATTCCTAAGTATTCAAGTCCCTTTTACATTATATAATGATAACTAAAAGTTCGTGGTAATCAAGAACAATTTAAGAAAACTTATGTGTGTATTTATCATTTTACATTTCTATAAAGGAAATTCTGTTTGAGAATATACTTTATGTTCTGAATGTTATTAAAATTAATCATACAACAGATCTATTTGTAATAATCTTATATCTCTGACTAAATCACTTAACCTTTCTGAGCCATTGTCTTCATTGGCACTGCTAAGAGGTAGATCCTGTTATTTTATAAATTATGTTGTAAATTGTGAAAATTAAGTGTAGATAGGTTAAGTAACTTATCAAGGACAAAGAGCCAAGAACTATCAACAAAACCTTAGACTTGGGTGTGGCCCATGACCTGATTTACTATAACACAGTTTTTCATAAAAAAATAAGATTTTATCTTTGCTTTATACTTTAGGTAAACTGAGACAGTTTATAAACTGACCCTATAACCAAGATTATAGGGTTGATAAATATAAAACCTGAGAGACTTGTATACAGAGCTTCTAATTCTGATTCTAGTCCTTTTTTCTATACCAAGCAAATTACCAAAGTGAATGCCTCATAGAGTTTAGCAGTACTAAGGTAAATACTCTAGAAACAATGCTGGGTGAGAGTTTGTGTGTGTGTTGCATATATACACACAATATACAAGTTATAAATATATATGTGATTTTTATTTATCTCTCTCTATATATGTGGTTTTCAGCAGACCTAGTGTTTCCCCCCAAATCTGGTAATACACGTACATGCTGCATATTATGCACACTATTTTGCTCCTTGCTTTTTCTCCTTGGAGGAACTGCCAATTGAGTCATTACATATCTGTGTGTTTTTTTTTAATGGATGTGCAGTATTCTTTTTTGTATGTGCACCGTAAGTTATTTAACTAGTTATAAAATAAACATAGATTTCAATTTTTGTTATTACAAACAAAACTGCAGTGAATACTCATCATTTGAGTGTGTGCAATTATACATGTATAAAAGAAAGACCTATGGGTGTAATTGCTGGGTCAACAAACACACATTTTAAATTTTAATAAATATTCTCAAAATTGCTGTTTACCAAGTTGGCACCAATTTTCTACCCAGCTGCCCATACGAGAAAGAGTTTTCTATGCACCCTCTTGCAGTGTTATCCAGTTATTTTATTGCTCAAGGGAGAAACATGATCTGACAGTTTTAATTTTTATACTCTTATCATGAATGATTTTGAGCCTGTTTATTTTCTCATAGCCATTTTTTTTTATTTTTCTGGGTAATGCCAGTTCACATCTCTTGCCATTTTTTTGATTGAGCCATCAGTCTATTTCTTATTGACTTGTAGGAACTTTTTTTAATTCCAGAAATTAAACTGTGGGCTTTGATAAGAATTGCCCAACTTTTTCTCAGTTTGTCTTTTAATCTTCTTTTTGTTTAAAGAGTTTAGGGCAAAAAGATATTATTTTTTTATATATTTTATTTTTCAATCTTTTCTTTATAGCTTTTGAGTTTTGAAATACACTTAGATGCATTCTCTATTCAGTTTTTATCCTTTAATAAGTAGAAGAAAATAGATAAGAGAACTTGTTTTCTTCTAGTACTTTTATGTGTGTGTTTTTTAATGTTAAATTTTTTTATTTATCTGGGATTTATTTTGGAGTAGGGGTTAGGTCTAAATCTAATATTTTTTCTCTCCAGGTGATTACTTTTGATTTCTAACACTATTTATTAAATAAATCTTTAATTTCCCCACAGACTTGAAATGCATACTTTAAGATCCAGATTTTTTTTTTTTTTTTACATTATTTTATAAACTATTTAATAGTTGTCTGCTCTTTGCTATCCAAGTTCAGCACATATCAGGGAGATATTGTAATACGTCATAAGCTCTTGGGTTACCTTGGAAGCAGTGAGTGCTGGTTTGATCATATAAAGTTGTTTAGTTAAATATTTGTTTTAATGCAACTTCCGTAAGTATGATTTAGTTAATCATTAGTGATAAAGAGATAGGGTAAAAAAATCTAGTCAGCAAAAGGGAACACCTGTCCATGAAAAATCTTAGAAGATGTAACAGTAGCATAGTTAGGAAGAGTCGATCATTAAACATTAGAGCTGGCATTTGGAAATCCACAGGTTTATTTGAATATAGATTATTTTAAAAATTTTGGAGGTGGGTGGGCTCTCTTAGATAGACTATACAAACACCCCTAGATATGCAACAGTATTTACCTTTTGCATTCATTTTTATTATCTACTTAATTCAAAAACTGTCACCTCTTTTTCACATCTCTAGTCTTGCTAGTTGAGAGAGAAATGAAATACATACTTTCCCTGGCAAAGTGCTTTATCGGAAACTAGTCACTATTATAACATGTGATTCCTGCATGCACACTTTCACTATCAAGATAATATTGTTATAAATAAAAATGACCTGGTGAACTCTGGGACTTCACCCAGGTAATTCAGATAGTGTTAAATAAATTATTCATGCCCAGGTTATACACAGATGTATTATTTCCTGCTCCAAATATATGATAGGCTAAACTTCAAAATTACTCATGCTTTAAAGCAAAGAGCATGGCCTTCCAAGATAGAAAAACCTCTGGCTCTTCTACTTACTGTGTACATTGAACCTTGTTTTCTCCACTTGTATCTCAGAACAACTGTTCATTTCTTTTCTTTTTTCTTTTTTTTCTTTTTTGGTTAAAATAATGAGAAAAAATGTTATACAAGAGGCATTACGCACAATTTAAAATTAATCAATGGTGTCCTTTTTGAACACCTTCAATATTTGCTTTTATATATTTTTTACATGCTGACATTAGCAACCAGTCTTTTGGTTTCAGAGTTTTATTACTCTGGGCTCATAAACTCTGATTCTTTGGGTTTTAATTGTGACTTAAATAGTTCAGAATAAATTCCTGTATGCACAATGATTTTATTATTCCTCCAAGCTAGTTACTTCACTTATCAAATAGAACAGCTTCATTTTTGCTATCCTAGACTCATGTTCATTAACTTACCAGTCAACTAACAATTGTTTATTAAGTATCTGCTCTGTTTTCAGAGTGGACTTTAAAGAAAAACTAAATGTTTCATGGTATAAGGGGAGAAAACATATAATGTAGAAAGTTTCTCAAATTATATATCAATGTAGGATTGCACCCAAATTTTACTGGGTTATTTTGGGGTAGACATTACTCTCAGTCTCAATGCAACCATCTGTAAAGTGGGAATGAAAAATCCACTTGGCAGCATTCGGTAAACATTAAAGATTATGTTATTTAGCACACAATATTCATGGCTAAGTACTACACACCACTAGGGAACAAAATAAGATTTACCTAATTTTAAATGTATTTTTAAGTGGTTATAGAAATACTGATACAATGAAAACTCTTAAAAGAGCTTAGATAAGAAAAACACTCCATGCAAGAATGGAAACAAGAAGGATGGTGAATAGATTTTGAGGATGGTAACTATAGAAATAGTGTCAGTAAAAGATCTTGAATCATTTTAGGAGAAAGTAGGCTCTTCATATTTTTTGTGATTGTTAAGGCAATAATGGGCTAAATCTTAAAAGATAGAATAGCAAAAAATATATATATATTATAATGTGTTTTATTGACTTTCAGAATTACTTTGGAACTCTTCTCCTTCCTCAACATCCTGTCCCTCGGAGAACTCAGCCTTCAATTGTCATCTCTAACTAAAAACTCCTAAATTTGTTTTTCTAGTTTATCTCTTTAATATCCAATCTGGAAAATAGAGGTGTATTTCTAATTATATTTTAAATAATATACTTGTACAAAGAAATATTTCATTTATACATCAGATAGGTACATTTTTTTCCATCAGAAGTCCTCCCCTCCCTGCCAAAAAATACTGTATGCTTTTGGTACAGGAAATCTTTAAGGAACAGGAAAGTATCCTTATGTTTTAGTAATGTGCACTTTCTGAAAAAGTCTAAGGTAAACTTTAAACAGAATGTCTTGCTTTTCATGAACCTAAATTATAACTGAAAATACATTTATTTCGTACTGCTAATTTTTAATAAAAAAGTTATATAGAATGCAAATGATTCCATATTCTTAAATACTTTTAGTTAGCAGTCAATTATGATTAGGGACAGTCATATTTATGTCCAGTGCTTGCTCATTAGGACAACTTGTGTCTAGGGGTGTGGATATTATGACCATCAATATAATCAAATGCTTCATTCATGATTTAATTATTGTTTTAAGTTGAACAAATCATTTCAAGATTGAGGGGGTAATTATTTTCCCCTCAATTTTATAATGGCTACTAATATTTTTGACTATTTTCTTATTTAACTTGAATTCTTAATATTAGTTTTCCTCATGTTGAAAGTACTTGACTTAATGTAATATCTCAGGTGTCTTTTTCATCTCATAAACTGAATATATACATTCTAATGATTTGTTTTCCAGCATCTTTTTCTCATATTCTCCAAAAATGCCTGTTTTAAAAGAGATGAAAAATGCTATATAAGAAGAAAAGGATAATGGATACTATTTAGAGTACTTGCATTCGTTTTTGAACGTGTGCACACTGCATTCTCGTACACATACACAGGACTTCTTGGGTTATGTGACTGAGTTATTGTCACTCAACCTAATCTATGTTTCACGTTTGAGACCAGAAAACAAGAAATGCACAGGAGGGTGAAATTCAGGTATGTTTTTACCAGCCTTTTTTGCTGGAAGTTGTTAAATATACCATCTGTTCAGACGACCATTAAGGACATGTAACAGAGAATAGCACTTGAGGTACCACGAGGGGAGTGTAACCAAAATCTTTGACAATTCTTATCAAGTAGTCAGTTTAGAGAGACAGTGGTACTCTCTCGAATGTATACAATTTGTCTCTTCTGATATAGAGAGCATCCTATTTTTATGATAATAACATAATCTTGATAATGTGTATTCATGTCAGTTTTCTGGTTTTAATGTTTTGTTTCCAGTGAGCTAAAACATATTATTAAATGATCCCAAGTTACATTTTGCCTTTTAGATAAAATCATATTTCTGGGATTTTATACATCTTCACTTTTCATTTTTTCTTATGGCTGAGTAGTATTCCATTGTACATATGTACCACAACTTCTTTATCCAATAATCTATTGAAGGACACTTCAGTTATTTCCATGTCTTGTTCACCATGAATAATTCTGCAATGAACATAGGGGTGCATATATTTGTGTAAAATTAATGTTTTAAAAAATTTAAACTTACATTTCTTATAGATATCAGCCTGTTTAAATTTTATAAGATCAGTAAGAGAAGTCAATTTCTTCTTACAGTTTTTTGCAGTATAATCTTCCTAACATCAGCAGAAAGAATAAATGATTTTTGGGGGCAGGTTGTATTAGGTTTAGTTGTGTTTATTAGTTAACTTTTTCTAACATTTATTGATTTCTTCTGTGTGCTAAACATGGTAATTTGTACCATAGACAATGCAAACATAATAAAAATAACAAAAAATAACCGAACAATAAACTATGCTATTTCATGTTTATTGTCTTAAAAAACATTTCAATTTAAATGAATTAAACAATGTAATAGACAAAATATACAATTGGGAAAAGCTCCAAATATAAAACTCTATAATGTCACTCTATTATAGTTAATATTATAAAACAGTTCAATTTACAAAATAAGTAGAAAATAAGTATCAGTTGCTTTTTTATTTTTGATATGGAACATTACATACCAAAAATTAAGAGGATAGGGTATTAAAAAAAACAAAAGCAAAAAACATAAACCATCTGTGAAGTGAAGATTCATCCTTAAAATGTATAGCACCGTGATGGCCAGTAATAATAAGACCCTGTTCTATTTAATTTTCAAGCACTTCACTTCTTAAATTGCATTGTCAGTAGCTTTTGCTCTGGTATAATTTTTAAATCATGATTAGATTAATTTTGTTTATTTTTTAAATAATGCACTATGAATTTTATTTGGCAATGAGTTTTATAGGTTGTCAAATATTTAACCTTGATAACGTTAGATACATTTTTTTCTTTAACACAATTTTGACCTTCACAACCTGAGTCCTGATAATAGTTCAAGTTAAGATTTTATATTTATTTGTGGAAATATTTATCCTCTTAGTGCTTTTAGAAATGTTCAGTCAGAAATTACTAGAACACACAGATAAGACTTTCCTAAAGGCAAGTCTTTATATTCGATTCACAGTCTTTAAACTTTATATTTTATCAGCAGGCTTCTTATGAACATTATTTCATTTTTCATTTTTTTTGAGATAAGTATACGATTTTTCTCTCATTGTCTTGATTTAAAATAACTTATGAAGAATTTTAATTCCTTCAATATGTATAAGCATGGGCTGACATTTCTCTTATAGAATGCCTCCTGGTATTCAAGCTTCATAACATGAATATATTTCTAATTGCATCACTAAAGTTTTGGCTTCAATATAACATTTTAATCAATAAATATAAAATTAACAATACATTGATTAAATAGGTAAATAGAGAAGGCTCATATGTCATACATGATCTAATGGATATATATTAGTAACTATTATTTGGAAAATTAATAACTAGTGTCAGATGAGTACCAGACATGGGAGTGACTGCCTACTAAGGTATACAAATGTATAATCACTGTGTTGTACACCTGAAGCTAACATAATATTGTATGTTAACTATAATTGAAAAATAAGTTTTAAAAAAATGTAAATTGAATAAAGTAAAGTAGCATATTTTTTGTTAGATCGCAGAGACTAAGATGAATGGTATTTGTCTTGGAAATGGGTATGTCTTGGCTCCTGCTAGTCCTTTATTGTGAATTGTTACATCAATCAAGTCAGGAGCTAAACTTTATTTGGATTTTGTTGTTGCTATGATTACCCTAATTGCACTACAAGCCTCAAAGTTCTCCATAGTTACATTACCTTTGAAAAGCCTTCACTTCCAAACAAGAGAGGGGAAGCACAGGGTTACAGAATGTGCTTTTCTCAGTGCCTGCTCCACCCTTAGCTTCAGGTGTTATCTTTTCTTTTGTGCCTGAGAGGCCTCCATGCTCTTGAACTCTGTTATCAGTAGACCTGTTTCCTGTTTCTCAATGCTTCTTAGCCAGTTTGGTGGGAGCAAATGTTCTCTGTTGTCCTGGTTCAGACAGGTCTATTTTACACAGGTGCTCTATCTCTGGGTTGCGGCCTGGCCTTCTCAGTTATTCTTCCCCTATCCAGCTGGAGGGTAACCCTTCTCATTGTCTGGATGCAAGACATATTCCTGCCCTGTCTTGCAGCTTCCATAGGTCTGCAGCTTCCCAGAGACACCAGAGTTCACTGCCTTTTCCCAGGGTTTGAAGGCCTTTTCTCTGCGGGGGAGTTGAGAGAGAAGGTGGAATATTGTGCCTTTCTTGCAGTGGCATCTATCTCCTTCCACTACGCCAGCATCAGCAGGCAGGATTTCTTAAGACTAACCAATCCCCAGTCCTATGCTTGAGAGGACTTTGTGTGTAGGTGAAAATTCCCCTTTTGTCTTGTTCCCAGGGTTACTGCCATTATATCCCACACTCAGCCTTTAGCAATTTATTACAAATTTTATCAGAATTCTTACTGGCTTGCATGCCACCGGTGTTTGTTTAATCCACATGAGCAAATATTGGTGTCCTGTGTCTCCTTGCATTCTTCTAATTTAACTTAGAGTTCATGGTTACAGGTTTACCCATCACCCATCAACTGCTGATGATGTGATTTTGAAGATTATCCAACTTCTTTGTTGTAAAAGTGGTAGCATTGCGATGTTTCCAGATTTCTATATTTGAAGCAGAAGCTGGAATCTCCACATTTTGAAGTTGGAGTAAAACAAACTACTTTTTGAGAAATCATGTTGCCCAAATTGACAAAATTAGAAATTCTTAACAATGCAATGTTTGTGGAAAAAGCTGATGTTATATTCCCTCCAAAACATGTCTTGCAACAAGTTTTCAGTTTTGTGCTGGCAACCTAGTAGCTATCCAAAGCCCTGGATTAGAATTTTTCAGAGGTGTTTGCCTCAGTTTACTGGAAACCAGCAGAGCAGTTAATGAGATATAATGACATGCAAGGTTTTTTTTAAACTTAATTCAAATAATGTAGTGTAAACCTAAAAGTAGAACTTCAGCTATCAGTCTGACTTTATATTGTAGTTATAGATTCTCCAACATTTTGGAAAATAATTACAATATTATCATAACCCTTTTTGTGTGTGTATTCTGAAAACATCAGGGAAATTTGCTAATAACATAAAATGGTGTCACTATACACTTTTCTCTCGTTTTATTGGGAAGTTCAATTGTGTCTTAAAGAGGTTAGTAACTTAAGACTCTTGCACCCAGTGCAAGGTCCTACATACTTTATGGGTCGGTGACTGTAGAAGTGGGGCTACCATTCATTTCTTTATCCTCTGATGAAAAGCTGGCATTGGTAACATATTAATAGACTAGAGTGGTCATAAAAATCTCAAAATATCCTGCAGTACACTGAGCTCCATAGAGACAGCATTGGGGCGAGTGCAACCTGGATGGCACTGGGTGACTGTATGCTGGCTGAGGAGAGTAATTAAACATAGCCAAAGAAGACCCTAAGAAGCCAAGAGGCAGAATGTCATCATGTTTTCTTTATGCACAAGAAGAAGCACCGAGATGTTTCAGTCAGCTCAGAGAGGTGGAAAACCATGTCTACTAAAGAGAAAGGAAAATCTGAAGACATGACAAAGGCCGACAAGGCCCGTTATGAAAGAGATGAAAACGTATATTCCTCCTAAAAGGGAAACAAAAAAGAAATTCAAGAATCCTAGTGCACCCAAGAGGCCTCCTTTGGCCTCTTTCTTGTTCTGACTCTTGCCCAAAAGTCAAAGGGGAGAATCCAGGCCTATCCATTGGTGATGCTGCAAAGAAGCTGGGAGAGTATGGAGCCCCACTGCTGCAGATGACAGACAAGCAATCTTAATTGAAAAGAAGGCTGCTAAGCTGAAGGAGAAGCATGACAAGTGTGCTGCTGCATGCCAAGCTAAAGGAAAGCCTGGTGCGGCCAGCAAAGGGAGTCACTGAGGCTAAAAAGAGCAAGAGAACGGAGAAAGGGGAGGAAGAGGAAGATGAAGAACATGACAATGATGAATAAGTTGGTTTTGGTGCAGTTTTCTTTCTCTTATCTAAAAGCATTTAGCCTCCCTGTACACAAATCACTCCTTTAAGGAAAAATATTAAATTGTAAGGCTCTGTAATATTTATTTTTAAACACTACAGTGTCTTTTTTTGTTTTTTGTTTTTGTATAGTTGACACACTACCAACTGTGCTTCAGAGAGCCCTGTCCTGGTGGTATTTTCCATAGCCATTACCCTTGCCTGGTGCAGTATGGGAGTTTTAAATTGGCATGGAAATTGGAAATCAGCCCCTGTTGGTGCATAGCACAAATTAGTTATATATGGGGATGGTGGTGTTTTTCATTTTCAGTTGTCTCTGATGCAGCTTATACAAAATAATTGTTCTGTTAACTGAATACCACTCTGTAACTGCAAAAAAAACACCAAAAAAACAAAGTTGCGGCTGTTTTGTTGATATTCTGAATGCTTCTAAGTAAATACAATTTTTTTATTGGGAAAAAAACTCTCAAAATGTGGTGACCATGATAACTGGGAGTAGTCTCTTAGTTCACTGGTTCTGCATTAACTTGGAAAACTTATGAGTTAAATGAGCTTTAAACCTATATTTTCCTCCTAAAAACTTATGTTTCATGAAGTGAATTCTAATATGTGTGAATACTAAAATGAATACTGGAAAATTCGGATGTAATTTTTTTACTTTTATTTGTTAAATTTATTTGGGTGACCTTAGTTAATAATACAGGTTTCATGTGTACAATTCCATGATACATCCTCTGTATACTGCACTGTGTGCCCACCACCCAAAGTTAGGTATTCTGCTGTTACCATGTATTTGATACCCTTTACATTTTGCTATCCCTCCACCCCCCTTCTCTCTGGTAAACGACTATACTCTTGTCTGTGTCTATGAGCTTTTGTTTGTTTGTTTTTCTTAGTTATTCATTTGTTGCTTTCAGTTTTATATCCCACATATAAGTGAAGTCATATGGTCTTTAACTTTTTCTGTCTGACTTATTTACCTTAGCATGATATTCTCAAGGTCCATGCTATTGCTCCCTATTGGTTGAGGTTAATGAATGGAACCAGAACTAAGGTGGGAGGAGGTGTGGAACACAGGGAATGAAAGAAACTGCTCAAACCAAAGGCCAGTTCATGGCACTAGAGAGGGAAATGTAGATATGAAATAAAAGATAGGAACATTTAAAATTACGTAAAGCTTTTTAAATACAGAGGACATAGCCTATCTACACATAAAAGAAAACCTAACAGATGACTAAAACTTGACAGAGGTTTACAGTTTTATTTCAGTGATGTGGGAGGCTAGAAATAGTGTTTGCTCTTACCTTTAAAATAGGACAAAACTGGGTAAACTGGTAATTAATTGCTTATTTTGAACCAATCATAAAAATGAAATTGCAGGGATAACATAAAAGCTAACCTGAATTTTAAGGTTGATCATGTCATTTGTGAACATTCACAATTTTTTATGAGTATTCATAACTTTAATAAATATAACATTTTTATTGCTGAATAATGTGGCATTGTATGCATATGCCTGGTGTTGATGGGTACCTGGGTTGATTCCACTTTGGGGAAATTATAAATAAAGTTGCTATAAACATGGATGTAGAAAATTTATAATCGACTTCTCTATACCTACCTGCTAGGATTTTTTTTTTTTTTTAATTTATCTTTATTGTTGAAAGTATTACAGGTGTCCCATTTTTCCCCCCAATTGACCCCCTCTACCTCGCTCCCACCCCCTCCCCAGGCCTTCACTCTGTTATTGTCTGTGTCCATGGGTTATGCATATATGCATATAACTTCTTTGGTTAATCTCTTCCCACCCTCCACCCCCCTTCCCTCTTCCCTCTGAAATATGATCTTCTGTTGCATGCGTGAATGTCTCTGGATCTATTTTGTTTGTCAGGTTCTTTTGTTCATTACCTTCTTCTTAAAGAAGACCCTTCAACTGTTCATGTAGTACTGGTCTGGTGGTGGTGAACTCCTTTAGTTTTTCCTTGTCTGAGAAGCTCTTTATCTGACCTTCAATTCTAAATGATAGCTTTGCTGAGTAGAGCAATCTTGGTTGTAGGTTCTTGTTTTTCATCACTTTGAATATTTCTTGCCACTCTCTTCTGGCCTGCAAGGTTTCTGTTGAGCAATCAACTGACAGCTGTATGGGTGCTCCCTTGTAGGTAACTAATTACTTTTCTCTTGCTGCTTTTAAGATTCTCTTTGTCTTTAACCTTTGGCATTTTCATTATGATGTGTCTTGCTGTGGGCCTCTTTGAGTTCCTCTTGTTTGGGGCCCTCTGTGCTTCCTGGACTTGTGAGTCTAGTTCTTTCCCCAGGTAGGGGAAGTTTTCTGTAATTATTTTTTCAAATAGGTTTTCGATTTCTTGCTCTCTTTCTTCTCCTTCTGTTATCCCAATAACATGAATGTTGGATCACTTGAAGTTGTCCCAGAGACTCCTTGCACTATCCTCATATTTCTGGATTCTTTGTTCTTTTTGTTTTTCTGGTTGGGTGGTTTTTGCTCATATTCAATTACTGATTTGACTCTCAGCATTCTCTACTCAACTGTTGATTGCCTGTAAATTATTCTTTATTTCAGTTTATGTAGCCTTCATTCCTGATTGATACTTTATTAGGTCATCAATGGTATCAGTTGTTCTCATAATACTCTTAACTTATATCCTTGAGCATCCTTATAATCATAGTTCTGAACTCTGTATCTAGTAGCTTGCTTGGTTGTATTTAATTTAGTTCCTTTTCTGGAGATTTCTTTTTTCCTTTGTGACATGTTTCTTTGCCTCCGCATTTTCGCTGCTTCCTGGTGTTTGTTTCTATGTATTAGGTAGAGCTGCTTTGTCTCCTGGAATTTGTAGAGTGGCTTTGTGTAGTAGGTGTCCTGTAGGGTCCAGTGGCTCAGCCTCCCCAATCACCTGAGCTGGGCCTTCTAGGTGCTCCCCTGTGTGGGCTGTGTGCACTGTCCTATTGTTGAGCCTTGGTTGCTATTGGTGTCCCTGGGAGGAATTGACCCCCAGGCCAGTCGGTTGTGAGGACCCGCTGCATTACAGTCAAAGAGCTGCTATGCTGGAAACACCCCTATGGAGCAGGATTTACTTCAGCGGAGCTTTGGTGTTCACCAAGTGTGCCCCTTGAGTGTGTCACTTGTGGATGTGGTAGGGTTGTAATCCAGTGTGGTCGAGTCTGACCACCAGGTGCACTGTCTTTGGGGCCTCCCAGTAGGTGCCAAGTCAGCCTGTGCCAGTGCCTTGCCCAGGGCCACTCAGCATGAGCTACACAGCAAACCGTAGTTGGCTACTACTTGTGCTGGGCTTGGAGGTGTACAGGAGAGGCCAAGCTATGAGCCAGTGCAGGCTGTTGCTAGTGTCATGCCTGGGGCCACTTATCAAGCTATATGAGGCACACTACTGCTTGTTTGAGAGATTTTAGGAAAGTCCTAAGCATGAGGCTCAAGAGGCCACTTGCACAGAAAAGCTGCTGGAAATGGCTTGGATGAACTTGCAGGTAGGGAGGGGCCGGGCCTCTACGAGTCACTGGGGTGGGGCCAAAGGTGTGAGTCAGATGCTGGCAATTCAAATATGGCTCCTGCCTGCCAGCTGTGTGAGGGGGTGGGTTGGGGTGGTGGCTCTCAAAAGGAGCAGTGGCCTCCACCAGCTCTTCTGTCTGGGAGAAAGCTGCCCCTCCACCTCTCGCCCGGATTTCAGGCAGGTTAGTTCCTCCCCAAGTGTCCCAGGTTCCTTTCAAGCTGCTGCCGGGCTCTGGGGCTCAGAGGGAGCATGTCTGAGAGAGTCCCTGTGCCGGCCCTTTAAGAGGAGCTGCTGGGGCTCCTGCCATCTCTGCGACCCTAAGAGACAGTCCCCGCTGGCTTCACAACCCGGAGTTGTGCGGATGTCTCTTCCCAGCCCTGGAGCCCTGGGCTGGGGGCCTGCTGTGCGGCTGGGACCCCTCATTCCTCCAGGAACCCCCCACCGCCGAGATTCCCTCCTGGGTATAAACCCGGCACCAGGTGTGGGCCCATGGCTGTGTCTCCAGGATTCAGCCTCCATCTGCCTGTGTCTCTGTCCCTCCTACCAGTCTCGGTGCTTCCTCAGTTCCCTGGTTGTAGGGCTTCTGTTCAGCCAGATCTCAGGAGGCTCTGAATGATGGTGATTCTATGTTTTCATTGTAATTTTGATGTGGTTGCAGAAGGCAGCAGGTGCAGCTGTTACCTGCACCACCATCTAGTTTCTCCTCCCTCCTGGGATTTTTTATTAGGATTATATTGAATATATAGGTCTAATTGTAAAGAATCAACAGCAGCATAATATTAAATTGTATAATCCATGAATATAGTTTATCTCTCCACTTATTTAGAGCTTTGATTTCTTTTATGAGTATTTTGTTGTTTTCAGAATAGAGGTTTTGCATATATTTTGTTGGATTTATACCCAAATACTCATATTTATGCTATCATAAATTTTCTATTCATTTATACTTATATATATATGTGCTATATAGGTATGTATGTATGTTGTGGTTTTAGTTTCCAGTTGCTACATAGGAACATGATTGACTTTGTAAATTGACCTTCCATCCTGTAACTTTGCTATATTCACATCTTGGTTCTAGGGGATTTGGATAGATTTAATGACATTTTCCACGTATATAATTTTGTGCTCTTTGGATAGAGAGTAAATCACTCATAATTTTTATTACATGGGACTTAGTTCTGCCCACTGAGACCATTTTAGAATGATTCTAATCACATTTTCACATCACTGCTCTTTACACACTGGAAGTTCTCCTTTATATCTCCCCTGAGTCTTACAGTAATCCAAGCATACACTTCTTTTATTGTTTCTCTTTAAACTCAAAATCTAGTTGCTCTACTGTGTGTGACCATGTTTAAAAATATATACATTCCTTTAAAAAGATAGTGGCAAGATTCTCTGCAGAACTCAGAAACTAACCTTTTTAGAGTCAAATTGTACTCATGACTCTACTTCATGATAGTAGAGTTGCAGTAATGATAATATACTATGTTATCTCATATAAGTCTCACAGTGACCTTTTGGGTAAGTATTTTTATTTCCACCTTATAGATAAAGAGACCTAAGCTTAAAGAAATTAACAATTCATCCATGGTTTCTCAGGTATATGTAATACAGCTAGCGTTTTCTCCCAGGTCCCTCATATTAAATACTTTGTTCTTAAATACTATACTAGTTTAAACCAGTAGTGTAATTGATACTGTAATTTTTACAGTATGAAATGGTAAATGTTTACAATATAATTTTGACAAGTTAGTGCCTGAAAACGGATAAATAAATTTTGATTTTAATTTTGTATTATTTATATATATATCTCTGCTTTTACATTTTATTTTTATTGATTTGGTCAGTTCTTCTACCTTAAGATTAACAATGAGACAGGGAATAACTTTTAGTTTATCATTGCTTTTTATGATTTATTACCTTTAAATTGTTAGTTCCTACAAAATGTTTTCCAAATCCTAGCTTACAAATATGTTGATACTTTCCAGTGAGAGTTTAAATGTTATACAATGAGATAAAAGTTAATGAAGAAACATCCAAATAATAAGCTACATACAATTTTGATAAAAGAAAAAAACACCGCTGTAAATAAATACTTTTATGTTTTTAGGCTAATTCATAGCTTACAGAAATCAAAGACTATTTTTTAGTACAATTATTAATTAACTTACATTCCCAGAGAGAAATATTGACCCAACCTATTTTTAGGGTTAAGGCTTTTTATAATTGCATGCTGAACATGTTTGTTAGGTACTGATAGTCTGGTTGAGGTGCAATAAAACTTTACGAGTAGCTCGATATATATACCTGAGCAGCTTTCCCTGATCATTGCTTTGGTAGCCTTACCCAGCTCTGGTACAAAATAACAAACAGAACAGCCTATGAAATAAGGTAAGTTATGGATAATCATTCTTTGTTACTTTCATGTTTCCAAGTAATTATGTGTTCCCTTAGTCCATGTTAACAATCTTTCCATCTGCACTTGTTTAAAATAGCAAAGGTAGCATATTTTCATTTGCCATTTTAAATATATATTCCCTTGTACTAAAACAGGAGAAAATATTTCTAATCTTTTAAAGATATAAGAATATACTTCTTACACCTTTTGTCAGACTTAAGTGGAACCGCAGCAGGTTTAGGTGGTTTTATACAGAAGGAAATAAGGATACAAATATGTTGTAACCTAGAAAATGCTCTGAGTCTGATTAAATACATTTTACCTAAGAAAATATAGATAGGCAGAGTAGAATGGTACATTTATAAAGCATTTAATCTTTTCTAGTAAATCTTTTAAAGATCAGTCACTAAACTGTCATATATTACTGATTTTGAAAATAGTGTACAGACAGTGTGGTGATAGCCTGTGACGGGGCAGAAGTGGGGTTGGGGGGCTAACGGGTGAAAGAAGGGGACATTTATAATACTTTAAACAATAAAGATAATTTAAAAAATATAGAGAAAGGACATCATTTCCCCAAAGTATATAATTTCCCTAAATATATGTTGCTTAAAGTTAGTGATTCAAATATTATCACTGTAATTACCATGTAGAGCATGTGAACAATTTTAGAACTGATTGTGAGTACTCACAAAAGTAATTTAATTTTAGTACATTAATTTTGTTCTCATTTTCTAGATACAAGAGGGTTTGCTTTATGAGAATAGACTTTTTTTGACTTCGCTTAGCAAAAGGAAAGCACAGTCATTTTTATTGGCTTCTTGATACCAAAGTAGGATATGACTTTGAGTGAGATTTAAAGTTAAACATTAAATGCAACTGTGTCATTTCTCATATAACATGAACAACTGAGTTTCATTTTCTAAACAGCTCAGAAACTCCTGTTAGGTTTAGTCTACATTTAGGCTGCCTGAGGGTTACCGATGTATTAAACAGCTTATATATTTGTTAATTACAAAATGTTAAAACATTCATTTATAAGTTGTATCTTAAAAATTGAGTTTGTGCCCGGCCGGGTGTGGTTCAGTGGTTGAGCATTGACTAGGATCTAGGAGATTGCAGTTCGATTCCCAGTCAGGGCACATGCTAGGGGTGCGGGCTTGATCCCCAGTCGGGGGCGTGCAGGAGGCAGCTGATCAATGACTTTCTCATCAGTGATGTTTCTATCTCTGTCTTCCTCTCTGAAATCAATAAAGATATATTTTTTAAAAAAATAAAAAATTGAGTTTGTACTTACTGGATTCAGGCTCAGAACAACTTTCATGATTCTTGCTATAAAAATACAACAATAAAGGAAATTAATATATCCATAAATAATTACAATCGATTTGTTATGTGTCGTGGTAAAATGGAAAAAGTATACGTTCACTCTGTCTCTAAGAGTAGGAAGAGACCCACAGAGGGAATGGCATTTGAACTAGGCATAAATGGGAACTAACCTAGAAAAGCAGAGATGGAAGGATTGAAGACAGTTTAAATAGCATGTACTAAGAAAGCACATTATCCAAAAAAGATGTTGCAGTTGTGGGGATAAGACAACGGCATAATTCTGAAAATATTTTGATGGTAGAATCAATAGTATTTGTAGAATGATGGAATGTGGTAGAAAGATCTGGAAGAGGGAAAAGAAATTTTCAGGTTGGGACAACTTGGAATATGAACTGACATAGGTACAGAAGGAGGGACTAATGTGAGAGGCCCCCTTCAAAAATTTTGATTTTAAGACCATTGAATTAAGGTTTATATAAAAATCATAGAACACAGAAAACCCATAAAAACTTGAAGACTAGAAAAGATGAGAGATTTATGGTCAAAACTAAACAAATAAGCTTTAAGATAATTGCTAGAGAAGATCTCTTCCCAGTCTGTATTTAGGTACCCTCTGTATGCTATCTGAAATGCATAATGTTATCTTAAATATGTATTTTTGGTGTGGTATATTTTATTTGCTATATAAGGAAGGAACTTGAAGATGATATAGTTTGAATCTTTTTTTAAAGCAACAACTGCCAAACATACTGTGTGTGTGTGTGTGTGTATATATATATATATATCTGTATTTTTTATTTTCAAATTTTATATTTATATTTATACTTTTGAAATATTTCATATTTATACTTATATTTTCTCACATATTTATCTATAATCATTTCACAATATGGTTATAGGAACACTGTTGGAATTTGAAAGAAAGTAGTTATAGTAGGAAGAACTAGATATTTTTTAGTTTGAAGTTCTTAAGTAGAATGTGAATAACAGTGCTTCCTTCAGAGAATTTATCCTTGTGTGAACTAAGAAACAGTACAAATTTGAGGTTTGTTCTACTTGAAAAATGTTCTAAAATGAGAGAGCAAGGCACACCTGCTTGGAGATCTTTTTTTTTTTTTTTTTTAATGTTTTCACCTTAGTGTGCATCGTGAATTCACTCCTTTTACTTAAAACTGAATGTGTCGTTTACATTTTTTCCAGTGTATATTATTTTAGATTATAAATTTATGGAACTGTTTCCAGCTCTGCTTGTGTTGTGGTTAGTTTAAAAAAATGTATATAATTTTATGATAACTGTGGTGGCTTTTTGTAGCTATATATTTTGCATTTTAAACAAGCATTTCCTTTCTTTTTTTAGATGTCAAGGAAGAAATTTAGTGCGTTAGAAATCACTCTGATTGTCCTCTTTATTATAGTTACTATAATAGCTATTGCCCTAGTTGCTGTTTTAGCAACGAAGACACCTGCTGTTGAAGGTAAGTAGTGTTAAAAATAATTGCACAGTATAGTGAAGTTAAGGTGACGTTTACTCCTTAATATTTGTGGATTTGGAAAAGTAATTTATATGAGATGAAAATTGTAAAGAAAGAGCTTGGCTAAGTTACATAATTACTCCAACTTATTCTATCCATTATATTCCACTTATTTCATTGAAGAGCCATTGTAATTAAGGAATCTGTGTGCTTTCACATGAATCACCTTCCCTACAGTGGATAGCTTGAGAAATAGCAGAGGCAAAGGGATCAAGGTGTTAATGAAAGGTGGAATAATCATCTACAGTTACCAGTGAGGCTCTTCCAGTTAGTGGGAAGGCCTGGGTTTATACTCTGGCTTCCAGACACTTGCAAAGCTGGGTGGACAATTGGGGGAGTACTCTGTTTTAGGCTTTTTTTTTTCTTTAAGGAGAGAGAGGTTGTGGGAGAAAAAAAGAAAGAGGCAAGGGGAAACAAGGCTTGAAATGTTGATCTTTGTGAATTTTTCTGTTGTAATTTAGGGTGGGTGCCTGCTGCTCCACTCCACCTAATCTCTCTCTTTTCATCATTCCAATCGTCAAAGGAACTGTTGTTAGCATTTTCTACTGCTCTTAGTCTTTGTTTTACCTTCTTCCAGTAAACCAAAAGCTCTACATTGTGAAAGAATCAATTTTATCTTTCCCATATCTGATGGTTAGAAAGTTCCTCTTTATTATATAGAGTCGGGATTTCTTTTTCCTTTCCTATACCTTGATTTCTCTTTTAAGTACTTCAAAGAGCCTTGTTTCTTCTGCTTTTCTTTTTCTTCCTGTAATTCTTTCCCCATTCATGTTTCTCCATTTTCCTTCTTCATCTGTGCAACACAAATTGTAAATGTGGTGAGCATGTGCATTTTATTTCCTTTTAAATCTACTTCAAGGCCTTCTGTGAATCTATTTTGTTTTTCTGAACAAAGCCAACAGGACTCCACATAATCAAATTTTAAATATCATTTGGATCTTTTCCTCTTGAAGACTAAGATCTGAATTTGTGGGTTCTATTTTAATGCCAAGTTTATTTTTATTTATAAATTCATGTATTCTTTCAATGTAAAGCATTAATTACTTTAAAAAATATGAAAAAATAATTTAATACCGCATTTAATTTTATTGACCTTTTTCTTTCCCAGGAAGTACTGATTCTACTTCAGATCCAGTGACCACGCGTTCAACCACAGCGACCACTCAGTCAACCACTGTGAATCCTGGTTCAGGAAAATGTCCAAGTGAACTAAATGAGCCTATCAATGAGAGAATAAACTGCATTCCAGATCAATTCCCAACAAAGGTCTGCGAACAAGTCTTTAATATTTTTTATTAATAGATGTATAAAATAATTATATTAAGATAATTACTCAGTATTGGATCCATTCCATGTTTTTAAAGATGTAGCCATCAATTAGGCTGCATTCATCTGTTTATTCTATTTCTGTATAAACAGATGAGAGATAATAGAAGTAATTGAGCTTTTCTGTATTTCTATTCAATTCAAATAAAAAAGTGAACATTTTTCATGCTTAACAGAAGCTGCTATTAGTTTTATGAACCTTCCTAAAATTTTACCCACTCAAAGCAACTTCTTATCTTAAAAATATCCTTTGACTATGTAACACTTGAGAGAGAAATCTACTCTCAGCTGTAGCATTTGTAATGACAGCATTAAGAAGTGTCAGTGGAAAATAAAGTAACTGATTTTTTTAGTATTATTAATTTTTTTATTATTTGATAATTTGGAAGAAGCTGAAATGGAGATAATTAAGGGTAACTGAATGGATTCATATAACCTTAAACTGGCTCTTCTTTGGGCTTCATGATCTGCATGGAAATGAAGGGCAATGAGTGTGTGTCTGTGGTCTTTGTGCATTCACTTTTTGCAGCATCCATGTATCATAATGTATCATAACTATATGATGTAAATATATATTAAGCACTGTAACATATTATATACCATTATACAATATTAAAATTATATATTTGCCCATTATATATCTATTATGTAATATGCCTAATATATCACATATCTCTCTAATATGCATACAATATGCATATATATAATCTGTTATACCCACAACATATATCTATAATATGCATGTCTGAATCTCACTTAATTTCTGATTAATTTGCCATGACAACATGAAAATAGATATTTTTTTCTTAGGACAACATTAAGAATAGTGGGTTCTATTGCTTACCTGATAATAGAGCTAAATAACAGTGTTTACTGCAACACACTGAACAAATTGGACAGATATTCTCTTACAGTAATATTCTCCTTAGGAAATGATTGAAGCTTAACATACAACTTTGTTAGGAAAAACGTGGGCTGTTAGGATCTTAAAGAGAAACAGCATTTAAAAGCCAGTGGTTTAAGGTTTTGATGCCTTCTATTAGTCTTTAATGTCAGCCTGTTAGGCTGCCAAAGAATGTTTACAATGTGAAAAAAATTAAACTTAAGAATTTAAAAAAATTTCAGATAGTATATTTTATATTTTTCACTTAAGAATAAAAGGTGAACTTAAAATAGTATTTTAAGAAAAAGCCGTAACTCTATCCAGAGTGTATTTATTAGCCAGCTCAGGCACCTGTAATAAAATACCACTGACTATAGGTGGCTTAAACAATAGACATTTATTTTTTCACAGTTCTGGAAGCTGTAAGTTAAGGTGTGATCATGGTTGGTTTCTGCTGAGACTTTCCCTGGTTTTTAGATAGCTGAACTCTTTTATTTTCACATGGATCTTTTTTCTGTGAATGGAGAGAGAGAGAGAGAGGGAGAGAGGAAGGGAGAGACACTTCTTTTTCTCATGAGGTTACCAGTCCTATCAGATGAGCCTCACTTAATGACCTCATTGAACCTTAATTACTTCCTTAAAGTGCTTATCTCCAAATACAGTCATAGTAAAGCTCAGGGTTTCCTACAAATGAAGTATGGGGAGCACACAATTCAGTTCATAATATGGTCAACCCACTATATATGATTACATATAATTCTATATATGTACTTACATACACATAAAATAAAAAATAAGAACATAAATTTATTTTATTTTTTACCTACTAAAGTTTATGCTTATTGGTGAATGTTTAACGTTTTCAATTTTTGCTTTTTCAAATGAAGCAGAAAGAAAAATGAAGTTAGATTAGGAATTAAAATAAGAGAAAAATGCCTGAAAGCCTAAAAAATAGGCAGAATGATAACCATAAATAACAAGTATCAAAATCTATACAAAACATCCCAAATTATTAATAGATTAAGAGCATGAGGGATGAATATACATTTTTAAAGTAATATTTTATTGTATATATGTAGCGTGTTGAATGATGTTCTACAAAACTTTAGGTTGGAGCCTCAAATGTTACCTTATTTGGAAATAGGTCTTTGAATATGTACTTAATTAAATGACATCATACTGGATTAGAGTCGCCCTAAATCCAATGACTGGTGTCCTTATAAGAGGAAGGGTGACACACAGAGAACCACAGGGAAGGCCATGTGAAGATGGAAGTAGAGATTGCAACAATGTATCTTCAAACCAAAGAATACCTAGAATTGTCAAGAGCCACTAGAAGCTAGGAACAGACATGGAAGAATTATTCCCTGGAGGCTTAGAAGGAGCCTGATTCTGCTAACACCTTGCATTAAGAATTCTAGACTCCAGAACTGTGAGAGAATAAATATTTTATGTTGACTCAAACCACCCTTTTCATGGGTGTAACAACTGCTATAGGAAACTCATGTAGTGTGTTTCCAGGAACTCCGTGTAACTGCATTTTCCTAAATTATTTTATTTTAGCAAGGTCTGCTTATTATTTGCTTATCTATTGTCTCTTGTTTTTAAAACTTCACACTTTTCCAAATTAGTATATATGTCTAATTCTACCTCTCATTTTCAATGAACATTTAACAAATATTTTATAAAGACTAATGTAAATGAAAAATTTTATATAATCATCTCTTGGTATTGCTGGGAGCATTTCTATGTTAGATAATTAGAGATAAAATTGCCTGATCAAAAGTCACACATACTTTAGAGTCTGATAGGTTATTGCCCTAAAAAAAGGGTCAGGTTTAATTGTATTCTCATTTGCAGTGTACCTTTATGTATGTGTGTTCTCATGGGTATATGCACACATATGTGTATCTGATGCCACTTTAATTTGACGTTAACAGAAATAGGAGAGGTTACATGACGTCAGATACTAAAAATGGTGGTTTAACTTTTCTTTAAGACAAATAGCCAAGAAAATAAAAACCATAGATGTTCAAATTATAAAAGTGTATCACACTATTAAATTTAAATATTAAGTAGATTCTAAATATACCAATGTTAACACATAACATCACTATGTGGCCCAACTTTTATATAACCATATATAATTTTTCTTCAACACAATTTTTTTCACATAGATCATAAAATTACAAAAAGACAGTATTTTGCTTTGTTCATTGACTATAATGGATGCAACTAGTTGCAACACATGGCACATAAACTAAGTAAATATTGAACTAACCACCTGGCTGGTGTGGCTCAGCAATTAGAGCATCGACCCTTGCACTGAAATGTCGGAGATTCGATTCCTGACCACGGGCACATACCTGGGCTGAAGGTTTAATCCCTGGCCCCAGTCAAGGTGCCTTCGGGAGGCAACCAATTGATGTGTCTCTCTCACATTGATGTTCTTCTCTCTCCTCCCTCTCCCCCTCTCTGAAAAGCAATGGAAAAAATATCCTTGGGTGAGAATTAACAAAACAAACAAACAAACAAATATTGAACTAACAATTAGCTGAAAGTAACTACCTTACATAGACTATGCAGGCTTGAATTCAGGGCCATATCTTCACTTTATAGCCTTACTTGCACCTTGACACATTAGTACACAAATATTTTAGTTCTGCTTTGATGGTATGACAACAGAATAGATTCTAATTACCCAGAGGGCAGAAACTTTTAAAATACATGAGCTTACAATAATGTGCACTGGTATGTAAATTAAACACAGCACAGGGCATCAATCTCTTATATGGTGTAATTAATTCAATTGATAAAATATTTATAGTTCTTTCAAGCAAAAAAAAAAAAAAAAGAGTAAGTGATTTTTTAACATATTTAAATAAATAAGCTTTTTAAAAAATATTCATTTAAAGATTTTTTACATGAATAAATGTTAGAAAAAATAGAGACTGATGCAAATGATAAAAGTACTAATCATATAATTCCTTTTTAAAATGTTTTATCAGGCCACTTGTCAACTGCGAGGTTGCTGCTGGAGGCCGTGGAATAATTCTGTTATACCTTGGTGTTTCTTTGCAAATAACCATGGCTATAATGCTGAGGAAATTAAAACAACAAATACTGGTGAGAATTGTTCTGCCATGTGATCCAACATAGTATATTTGAAGTGGAAATAAAAAATATGTTTTAAATTTTTCTTTGAAAAATATCTTAAATAGAATCAAATGGAAAGTATGTATTCAGGAATGTTTAAATTGATTATATAAAGGGTTAATTTTTTTCATGATTGTGTCTTCCATATTGAAAGAGAGATCAATATTTGTGATAAAGTCAATAATGTAAAAATAAGAAAAACATTTAATAATGATTAATCTTTATAAATAAAGGCATGACTCATGCTTTTTTTGTTTCTTTAAGGACGTGAAGCCAAATTAAACAGGATTCCTTCACCTACAATATTTGGAAGTGACATTAACAGTGTTACCCTGACAACTCAAAATCAGACACCCAATCGCTTCCGGTTCAAGGTTTGGTTTTTGAGATTTCTAAAAACAAGTTAATAATAAAAGGCATGTTGTGGGCACACCCTTCATTCTACCAAGACATTTGCTCTCTCAAGAAATATTTATTCCATAGCAGAGGACTCACTGAGCCAGTTACTGGACTTCTCTGAGCTTGTTTACTCAAATGTAACATAAATAGTTCCTCAGGTAGTTATTTTTGGAAATTTAATAATGTAGTCAGTGTAAAATATTTGAAGCAGTATCTTAAGAATAAAACTCAATAAACTGTAGTAATTTTTGTTATTTCAACTACAGACTGTGACTAAGGATTAGTTTAACATTTAATTTGAGAAGGGGGTTAATTGTGCTGTATAAATGCAACTTACACTCACTAGTTTTTTATTAGTATCACTTGTATTTGTTATTTTAAAGAAACGAACTTTTGCAGATTTTTTTTAGAAAGTAATTTAGTAGTATGGTCTTTTGGATTTGGAAGTGAAAACAGCACCATATCCTTTGTATATTACCTTTCTAGCAAAAATTTCACAGGAATTAAGAAATTTTTTAAACCAAATTTAAAATCCTTATGGGATTTCTAAGGAGTAAACAATGGAAGGCAATGAGGAAAATTAAATTCACTAAAATCTGGTATTTAAAAATCAATATTTTGTAATACTATAATTTTTTATATGTCAGTAAAAATCTTTATTTTATATATAGTACTTTTATAACTATATAATTTTATTTGTTCCTTAACAATTTATACAGTTGATTTTGTGCACAGCTATTCAACAATATTAAAATTAAGTTTATGACTAGATTAATAGCTCATCTATAAAATTATTAAATTTATTACTTTTTATTTGGAACTTGCATTTAATAAATTCAGAATTGGAAAATTAAATAGTTTTGAATCAAGTAATGCTAATTTGTTTAAATCTTTGTAGATTACTGATCCAAATAATAGAAGATATGAAGTTCCTCATCAGTTTGTAAAAGAATTTACTGGAACTGCAGCTTCTAATACATTGTATGATGTACAAGTTACAGAAAATCCATTTAGCATAAAAGTTATTAGAAAAAGCAATAAAAAAACTTTGTAAGTAATTATTTTATATTTATACAAGTTTAAATAACTGTTCAATTTTATTCTATTTTAGAACTTAGAAAAATCTTAATTTTAAGTCACTTTCAGAAGGAATAGCTTTCCTTCCAAAAGAGGGTGGTGTATATCTTTGTAAAGATATAGTGATACAGGGGTTTTATTTTCTATGGATGAAAAGTACAAGGACTGGCCAAACAAAGTTGAAGTCGGAGAGCATCAACGATACAATGTTAGCCTTGCCTATATTTTCACATACCTAGAACCCCTATTGTGTCTTTTCCCTATTATTTATCATATTCTGTTGCCAATTTATAGAATCAAATAGTTACTACTCAGAGAAAGGCTAATTTTCATAGTAATGTTAAAGGTCTTTTCTCATATATATATGTGTGTGTATATATAGAATACCTTCATTATGAATTTTGTGTGAAGAATATGTGACAAGGAATTTAGTAATTTTTAAGATAAATTTTCTGGCATCTCCAAGAAAGGTTAATTAAACAGTCAAGATCAAACCTCCACAGTTGCCTTTCTTAAATATATTTTAATAACTTGCAATTCCCTTTATGTTAAATCACAAAATATTAAATGTTATTTCACGTGTCTCATTGTATATATTTAATATGCATAAAACATACACTGTTTTCTCTTTTTCTAAAGATAATTTTGAACTTAATTTTAATATATATGTTAGAGGTGGGAAGTCAGTATAGTACTGTATTTAAAAACCCTGTCTCTGGAGCAAGGTAGAACTAGGTTTCAAATCTGGCTCTGCTGCCTACCAGCTTGCCACCTTAGAAAACAGGAATTCATTTTCCCAATTTCTGTCATTTGTGAAATGGGATTGATAAAGATAGTCGTGCTTTAGGATTGTGATGAAAATTAAAGGAGAGAATGCATGTGAAGGAGTATATTGGCGATGAAGCAAATTGTGTTGATGGAATTAACAAGTTCCGGTGATGGTATAATTCACGTGTTCTTAAGAATTGATCACAGCTAATGAGCGATATATTTAAAATGAAATATTCTGAAAAATAACATAGACCCGTATCTAGTAGAATACTTTTTTTATATTCCTAGATTAATTATTTCCTTCTTTCATGGTACAGGTTTGACACCAGTATTGGTCCCTTGGTATACTCTGACCAGTATTTACAGATCTCAACCAGACTTCCCAGTGAATATATGTATGGTTTGGGGGAACATATTCATAAGAGATTTCGTCATGATTTGTATTGGAAAACGTGGCCAATTTTTACCAGGGATCAACTTCCTGGTGATGTAAGGAACTATCTTTCTTGTTATAAATAAAATAATTATATTGGAGCAGATGGTATATTTAGCCTATTTGAAATCCTCCAATGTTACCTAATCCAGAAGTTTATTTACTGTAAGGGTAAGGATTGATAGCAAAGTCCTAAATTATATCAATAAGGGACCAACTAATTTTAAGCATGCTTAAATAGGTATTTCCAATTTATGAATGTTTTCTTTTGATTTTTATATTTTACCATTTCCTTTTCAGTCACTCTTGTACTTAAACCTATTTATCACTAGTGATTGCAGTAGAATAATTCCAAACTCTTAGCATGTTATATGTGGGTTTGAGTGATATAGTGTCTGCCTATCTATTGGACATCACATTGGGCACTTATGCCTACTTCTTTCTCTTCCATAACGTGATAATCTTCTATAAGTTCACATATTTGCACAGGGGGTTGGTTCTCTTTGTAAGAAGTGAAACTTGACATTCCCTATCATGTATATAATGTCATTGAGGCTCATTTAAAGTTTTCTAGGAATTTCTCCCAAACTCGTTTATGCAAAATTAATATTTACTTGCTAACCCTTTATTCATATTTTAGTATGACAGTCATCACAGTGTATATTTTAGTATATATGTGTCTATACTTCCAGAACATAAGATTTGTCAGGTCCAAAGACAACATCATTAAAATTTTATTTTATTAATTCATGATTTCTTTGAGTCAAATTTTAGCAACATTTTAAATGCCAATGCTAACTGTTTTATCCCCCAAACTGGATAAGTAAATTTGTTTTAAAAAACCTCATTTGGTACAGAGCGACTAATGAATTCTACCACTCTCTGTTTATGGCACCACTATCTGTAATAAACACCAGGCTGAGGACCTCATAGCTACTTGAAATATATTCTTTCCTTTCAACCTCCATATCCATTCAGTCAAGAAGTTTATATCTTTCAGCTCATAAGGGTATTTCTGATTCTCCTCCTCCATTTCATCTACTCATCAGCTCTCAACAAATGTACTGCAAAAGTTTTGTGAGGGTGGAGATAATTTGGAAATTCTCTGCATTGCCTTGGTTATACATGAACATAATGGATAAACATGTCAATACCCTATCATGGGTAGCTAATTAAAATTCATTTAGTCATAATAAAACATAAAGGAAAGGTAAATAACCCATTACTAGTATAATGTGTATGTCACACCTTTTATAACTTGATATAGTAATAATTAAAATTATTTTGATGTTTTTGTGCTGGAAAGTTTCATATGGCACATACACTGTTCTAGGAAAAATTAGCATAGAGTTATGAGGGGTAAAATATAGAAACAAATTGGGATTTGTAAGGGCAATTTTACATATATAATCTTTTTGTGTTAAATATACTTAAATTTTAATTTTCAAATTTTTGTCTTCTAGAATAATAATAATTTATATGGCCATCAAACATTCTTCATGTGCATTGAAGATACTTCTGGAAAGTCATTTGGTGTTTTCTTAATGAACAGCAATGCAATGGGTAAGAGTAATTTATCTGATAATATATTTAAATGAGATTTAACTTGAAATATATTAACTACTATATTCCAATAGTAGGTATTATATATCAGAGTAAGCTCTACTGTTTGTGATATAGTATGTGGAATTATAAGTAGGTTTTGTAGTTAGTGAGACAATGAATTTTACATATCAGTAGTCTATTTTGGAGAAAGTATGCTACATTGTGATAATTCAGGAACTTTCCTTTCCCTTCAGAACAACATTGAAACACATCCATGAAAATGAATATCCCCCATTCCACAGCCTCATTTGTTAAGATAAATTAGCATTCCACTACAAATAAGAGAAAGGTCTATATGCAGAGAGGAAGGAAAACATGTTTTATTAGTGTATCACAATTCAAGTTATGTAAACTCTTTGGTTTTTAATGTTATGAGTGTAATACCTATATTTAAGAGGTAAACTGGTGATAATAAAAAGCCACAAAATTAATATTTCAGCAAAAACAGTGATATTGTATGGTTATCCAGGCAATTATTTTGTTTTACATATAGAAAAATCAAATTTTATATGTTTTTCTTAGAAATGACTAAATAAAATGCAATTTAAGAAAGAAATCTTTTTGTTGTGAAAGGACTGCTCCTCTATCCCTTGCTATGCAATTTCCAAGGGAGCTTTTGCCAGCGTCTTTACAAGGAAACATCTGGGATATCCTATTATAAACCTCATACATGGGGGCATTCCATTTTTTCCCTGTATTCTTTCTATCTTTAACATCTTTCCTCATAATTATATAAAAACAGCTTAAAATTAAGTGGTTAATGCAAAGTACTTTAAACAGATACTATAATTATTTTATCACTAATTATATTTTAATCTTTACATATGCCTTCTCAATTTTTATTTTGTAGAGGTTTTCATCCAGCCTACTCCTATCGTAACTTACAGAGTTACTGGTGGCATTCTGGACTTTTACATCTTTCTAGGGGATACACCAGAACAAGTAGTTCAACAGTATCAAGAGGTGTGTTTCAGGGCTATATTATAAAATTATTTTTACCATATATATTTTTTTTCTCTAACATGTCTACATATTTAAATGACTTTATTTAAGATATCTGGGGCCTGATAGCTAAATATATTTTTAAGTCTTACCATTTTTCATATATGAGTAGGTGATTTTTATTTTTGGTATTGTTTTCTGTAGAGCGAAGCCTATGTATATTTAAATGTCTATATTTCTGATATAAAATTATTTATTATTTCTAGGCATTTGAGTTCAGGAGTTGAATTTCCTTATAAGGAAGTTATCTTGTCTTCAAGCCTCAGAATAGGCAATGGATGTTTAGGTTGTACTACCCTATGATAAAATCCCAGGGGCAACTGTGTTATGAGGAAGGCTAGTGAAACTTGCTTTTAATGCACAGTAGGTAAGCTCTAGGAAAATTGGCTCTGACATTCAGGTTTATTTAGAAAGGAAGATTTTGAAACACCTTCTGAAGTCTTACATCTCAAAGGTTACTGTCTGAGCAACCCTCATTACCTATTAAATAGCATCCTGAGTTCAAGAGGGACCTTTGGGAGGTGAGAAATCAGGGCATACCTTGAGCCTGATTTTGAGTTTCTTCCATATAATTGTTCTCCTGTGGCATATATAGTTCCTGGTG